>NC_089513.1:72856177-74056177 GCF_036850995.1 Saccopteryx leptura
GCAAACATATACACCAGTGGTCCCCAACCTTTTTTGGGCCATGGACTGGTTTAATGTCAGAAAATATTTTCAAGGACCGGCTTTTAAGGTGAGATAGATAAATGTATCACATGACCGAGACAAGCGTCAGGAATGAGTCTTAGATGGATGTAACAGAGGGAATCTGGTCATTTTTTAAAAATAAAACATCATTCAGACTTAAATATAAATAAAATGTAAATAATGTAAGTTATTTATTCTTTCTCTGCAGACCGGTACCAAAATGGTCCACAGATCAGTACTGGTCCATGACCTGGGGGTTGGGGACCACTGATATACACGACACCAAAAATGCTATTAAAATTACTACTGCATATATATTATCTTTGTTTTTTTATTTTTATTTATTCATTTTAGAAAGAGAGAGAGAGACAGAACAGGGGGGAAGAGGAGCAGGAAGCATCAACTCCCATATGTGCCTTGACCAGACAAGTGCAGGGTTTCGAACCGGTGACCCCAGTGTTCCAGGTCGATGCTTTATCCACTGCGCCACCACAGGTCAGGCTACATATATATATTTTTAAATGATAATAATTAAGAGGAGAAATGGACAAATCCACAACCACAATGGAAGGTTTTCACACATCTGTCTCAGTGACTGATAAACAAAACATGAGTTAACTACAAATTAAATAAAATGATTTTATAAAGCCTTAAAATATTTGTGAGGCAATATGAGAGTTGAACAGTTAAAATTTAAAATGTGATTTTATACGTCTGGGTATGAATGGATTGACAGACAGATAAACGTGCCAATCCTGTCCCTGAAAAATAAGACATTCTCTTTTCTCGTAAGTAACAGGTCACAAAGGCCTATCAAACAAAAATCTTCAAATGCATCAAGTTCATATAAATTTCCCTTGGTTTATGATTTAATAAAATTATAATCCAACCAAAACAAAACAACATCTAAATATTTGTTGTGATACACTCAGAAATTAGAAGCACACACTCTGCATGCCTATTGTTGTGATAGATGTGCACTGCTATTTAACTGAATTTCTAGTTGTATTTCTATCACACGTGGGATATAGCTTCTGGTAGAGTAGAATTGTTTAACCAATATCAGTTGCCGTTCCATTTAAATGTCTATCATATTAACTATGGTATTTATATCCTGGACACAGTCACAACTGCAGATTAAAAGTCCAACATATAAATAAATGATACAATCATAAAAGGCCTGATTTATTTTAAAGGAGGAGAGGCCTGATTTATTTTAAAAGTAAGCAGGAGAGATCAAATTGCAGCTCATCACCTTGAAGTAATACCCACAGTTCTTGTGAAATCTCTTAAGTATGTTTATTTTCACACGTCTCAGGAACCTGTGCAGAGCAGAAATAAGTACAAAAGGAATAAAAATGACACCTATATTTAATAGCAACTTCGCTACTGCTGGCCTCTTAACACAAGAAGATGGATGGGGCCCTGGGGTCTAACTTTATCATTTTCTAATCAATAGTTTCAGTTAAGAAAATGGAATTGAGGACTAAAATGTAACACTCAGGTTGGAACTATTTCTCACCTTAGCTCCTCTCTTGCCCTGTTAATTGGAAATAAAAAAGAAACTAACATTTTTTTCTTCTTTCTTTTAAAAAAGCTTAAAAAACACCATGTATTACGATCTTTTGATCAATAATGAAAAATCATTGGACTGGTATCTCCTTACGAGTTACTACTGACTGGATGAAAATGATGATTTCTAAAAAATAAAAGGGTAGAAATAAAAAGTTATGAGTGATCTTTCAAGTGCTAAAATAGTTAAATGCAATAAAATGTTTATAGTTCTACATACTATCCAGGTTACACAGGAGGGGTTAATGAAATCCAACCTAACAATCATGAAGTATGACCATACAAAGCAGGTCATTTTTCTTAAAGTGAGACTTTTTATTCCCTTGTAAAAAAAAAACATGGTGTTTGTCATTTTCCAGTATCAGGAAGCTTCAGATTCAGCATAACAAGAAAAATTAAATCAGCTTCTACTCTAATAGCAGTGAATAGGAAGTGTGGTTTTCTTATCACTACCAATTATAATACCCTCATAAAAGTAATATATACCATGGAAAAAAGAATGAACAGGCCCTGGCCGGTTGGCTCAGTGGTAGAGCATCGGCCTGGCGTGCAGAAGTCTCGGGTTTGATTCCCGGCCAGGGCACACAGGAGAAGCGCCCATCTGCTTCTCCACCCCTCCCCCTCTCCTTCCTCTCTGTCTCTCTCTTCCCCTCCTGCAGCCGAGGCTCCATTGGAGCAAAGATGGCCCGGGCGCTGGGGATGGCTCTGTGGCCTCTGCCTCAGGCGCTAGAGTGGCTCTGGTCGCAACAGAGTGACACCCCGGATGGGCAGAGCATCGCCCCTGGTGGGCGTGCTGGGTGGATCCCGATCGGGCGCATGCGGGAGTCTGTCTGACTGTCTCTCCCCATTTCCAGCTTCAGAAGGATACAAAAAAAAAAAAAAAAAAGAACAGTACAAATTCCCAGACTTCGAGCAACACTACGCAGAAGTAACTAACCACTCTCAAAGATTTTTAATGCATTCTTTCCTAAATGTTCTATACAGACACAAAATATATACAATTGCATTTGACCAATGATCGAAATACTCCTGCTTAATCTAGAAATTAGGTAAACATTTAGAAACATTTTATGTATCATTCTAAAATCAGATATTCTTAAATTAACAAAATAACTTGTAGGGTAACCTACACCTGTACTTACACCCCACTTTTATTTTTACACCCACTTAGCATTACATTGCTACTGTGTAATATATCTATTTTTGCTATTATGTTTATACATTTATTTTGATCAGGAAAAGTATAAATTTCTAACAGTAGGACTTCTAGGTAAGAGGATATACATGTTCAGAGCTGATTACTCTCCCAATCCATCCTCCACTCCAAAACTGCCCTGTCTGTGAATGTTCTCATCAATGTTATGTGTGCTTCTCTGAACACTGGGAAATAATATTCTTAATATTCCAATCTGACAGATACAAATGGTAATATCATGCATGCTTTTTTAAAGTTGCTTAATTATGAATGATATTGACCATTTTTATTGGTCCATATGTTTTTAAATTCCTTCACACCTGAGTCTTGGTAAACCTCTGTGAAAAGTTTCAACCTTACATGCCTAACCAGGTAATGGCACAGTGGATAGAGCATCAGACTGGGATGTGGAGGACCCAGGTTCAAGACCCCGAGGTTGCCAGCTTGAATGCAGGCTCATCTGGTTTGAGCAAAGCTCACCAGCTTGGACCCAAGGTCGCTGGCTCCAGCAAGGGGTTAATCGGTCTGCTGTAGCCCCATAGTCAAGGCACATATGAGAAAGCAATCAATGAACAACTAAAGCACTACAATAAAAAATTGATGATTGATTCTTCTCATCTCTCTCTGTTCCTGTCTGTCTGTCCCTCTCTTTGACTCTCTCTGTAAAAAAAAAAAAAAAAAAAAAAATCAACCTTACAACTAAAATACGACAGTAGGTAATTTAAGCTTTTTATGTATTTCTGTGACTGAAAATAAATCAGAAAATGTAAAAAGCATACAAAAAAAATCAGTCTATAATTCCAGAAACCAAATGAAATCTCCATTAAAATATGGTATGTATCCTATAAGGCAGTGGTCCCCAACACCCGGGCCGCGGACTGGTACAGGTCCATGGGCCATTTGGTACCAGTCCGCAGAGAAAGAATAAATAACTTACATTATTTCCATTTTATTTATATTTAAGTCTGAATGATGTTTTATTTTTTAAAAATGACCAGATTCCCTCTGTTACATCTGTCTAAGACTCACTCTTGACATTTGTCTCGGTCACATGATACATTTATCCATCCCAGCCTAAAAGCCGGTCTGTGAAAATATTTTCTGACATTAAACCGGCCCGTGGCCCAAAAAAAGTTTGGGGACCACTGTTATAAGTCATTTCTCCCCTACACACACCCTGACACACTCTTTCTGTCTTTTTTTTTCCATACACACCCACACCCACACACACTTAAGTGATACGATAGATTTAGCAATGCAGAGACGCACTGATATTATTATGCCCTTTTTAACTTCTATTATCATTCTTTGAAAACTTATTTTTAATAAATATATATTGCATCCTATGGATGCATGATAGCTTGTTTATTGTTGGACATTCAGTTGATTTCCAGTTATTGACTGTAGTAAATAACACTGCCGTAAATATATTTAATTTTAATCATATGTGTAAAAATACAACTGCTTCTAGTGTGTGTGTTTTTTTTTAATTTGTTATTGTTGACATGTTACCCTTATTGTGCAATAATTTAATGCTGTGTTGCGGGTGCCATAGAGTTAGCTCAGAGCCCGTTTCAGAGAGGGAGCAGTCTCTTCTGCACAGGTGGTTTCTGATGAGGGCACTGTTGATAGGAAGGAGGCAATCTGGTCTGAGACTGGAGAGAACGCATGGTCTAGGGAAGCATCCTTTTGAATCTCTACTTCAAAAATACAGTCACGCTTGATGGGAAAGAGGACTGTACTTCCTGGAGACATCCTGCAAGCTATAGATAAGTCACTCTTAGAAAATAAGACACAATAAAGATTTCTCTATAACGCTCCATGTATTTCATATGTTTTGTTCTCCAGAAAGTAAAATGCATCTATTAATACATCGTTACAGCACTTTCATGGGAAAATGAATGAGGGGGTCTTACGACAAGCTTTAGTCAAAGAAATAAAAGGCACTTAATTTTCATGAGAAGAGGATAGGGGAAGCATGACCTTTATTCTGGTTTTCCGGATATGTTAGTGAGCCCCTGAACGTTTCAGTGAGTCACTTGTGGACGCCACGCTGGTCAGTGAAACCAAGTGTCTGCAGAGACCATGCACGTGACCATGGTAAACTAGCTCTCAGGAGATGAAAAACATATTCTTTTTTCCTTTTATTTTTTTTTCAGAAAACAAACCATTAACATTCTTTTCCAAATTACTTACATTAGAAATATGGTACCGTTTTTAGTTTTCGACCTGTAGTGTATTAGAGAGCCCCCCTCTCCAACACTGCATAGCAGGCACATGCGTGGTACTTAAAGTGTGTCACATTTGGAGTGCAGAATTTCATGGTTACATTTAGATAGTTTTGATTGCTTAAGATCATGAACACTCTTCCTATGTTTATCATGGTATTGGGATGGATTTTCTATTCCTGCTCTCTGCCTGCTTCTCCTTTTCCTAGTGTGCACACTCACTACCCAGAGATTCACTTTAAAATTGATTTCAATGCAGCTTCTCACAAATTCTTACCACTGTATTTAACTTATACTTTGTGTCACTCTATTATTTTTTTCAATATGAAAAGCATGGCTTTCATTTTTTGGTAATATTTTTCTTTCCAATTATAAATACAATATATTTATTGATGAAAGTTGAATAAAAAAACTGGAAATATAATTTAGTGAATAGAAAAACATGTGACTATCACCCAGTGTCATCTACTCCAGAAATGTGGCATATTTTATTCTGTGGATATCTCTTGTATATTTACAAAATGTGTACTTTATTCTATATAAAGCTTAATTTCTTAATTTTTTGTTGCTATATCTTCCCTATATACTATACTTTACTTCTTAATTTTTGAAAATGTGATAGCTAAGACTCCCTATATAGATACATAATGCTTTATTTACTATATTAGATATTTTGGCTATTAAACTTATTTGTCATTTATGCAGTCATGAATAATGCAGTGCTGAAGATTCTTGGTTACAATTACTTGGGGGCATTTTTGCTACTATTATTTCCATTGGATGAGTTCTCAGACTTAATAGATATAAGAGTATTGATATATCTAAAACTTGTGTACACATATTATCACACATGGTCAAGTGCCTGGTCTCTAAAGCCACTTGGTTAAGAAACACTTAACTCTGTTTAAGTGTGTTCTTACCATCTTTTCCAAGAGTGTGTATGTGTGAGGAGGTAACTGTGAGTATAATAAAGAAATGGCTTTTATAAGAAAATCACTGTATTGATTTTTAGAGAGCTGATTTTAAAAAAAAGTACTTAATCACCACGGGTATCATTTTTTAAAAAATGTCTGTTCATGTAATAGTACATTGAATTGTGATATTTTTACTACTGATCTGTAAGAACTATTTATGTGTTAAGTCTATATTTATACCTATAATGTATCAGATTATATATCATATATTATATCACACTATAAATATACTCGTATTATTTCCCAAAATTTTATTTATAAGCGTTGACATTGATTCAATGGCTTTTTCTGTGCCCAACACTAGTGATCACTTAGTTAACTTTACTTAACTGATTTCTAGTGTAAAAGATATTATTGTATGACTCTAAAGAAATTATTTATTCAGGAAAGAATTTGAAAGTTTTGTCCACTTTGCATTGAATGGTACCATAAAAATAAGAAAATATAAGGTTAAAATAACTATGTAAAAAATAAGGATTTCCAACTATGTTTCAGCTCCCGAAAAAGAGAAATGTCATTTGGAATATTTTCCTCTTAATCTCTAGAATTTCACAAATGAAATTCAAAGCAACTGTGTAAACTAAAAATAAATTGAGAAAATGAGTATTTTTGATACTCATTCTATATTTAATGCTTTCTAAACTCCTAAGATTGTTGATTCAATTGGAATTCAATTTACTGAGTTATTTACAGCACAGAAAAAGATACTCGTTCACTCCAGTGAAAATGGAAAATACTGGAAAATATGAGAATACTATGGTGAGACCTGAATTGCAATGAGTAAAAGTTTCTCTGTCCTGGGGAAAATGTACACTCTTTTACCTGAGGCTAATGAAAAGTTAATTATTAAACTAATATCAATACGATTAAAATTTCATACAGTAGCTATAACGAGTACTATTAATAGTGATCGTTGGGTTCCTTTTCTATTATAGAATTCTGTAAATCATTTCCTGAGGTGGAAGAGGTTAGTAACATAGGAGGTAAATTAAGGGAATTCTAAATGCGAGGTCAGAGCGTCCCTAGAAGTGTGCCTTCCAGGGTCTGCGTCAATGAGCTGCATGTGCAGAAAATAATGCCAAGAACCCTTTGTAAAATGACATGTGTTACATTCTTTGACAGCTTTCCATTATATCTCTATCAGTTAATCTGTTTCTTAATCACCTAATGAAGACAGTGTCAACTATAATTCTCCATATTTATGAGGTTCTCGTACACAATGAGCACTTCAATGAGCTAACTGCAAGGTGATCCCAGCTGGTGAAGACACACATCCCCTTTCTTAGGAGGCAGATGTCACACCCCTCGAAAACATCACCGAACTTTACTTCTCCTTGGGTTTGGGCACTGACTTGCCCAAACACCGGACACATCAACAGCGTTTCAGAGTTTCTGTAAACTCAAATAACGGTTGGTTCATAGATCGACTGAGCAGATAAAATACGACCGTGTATGAAATCAATGCAATGTGAAAAGTCAACAGTTGTTATTAAAAGTATCTACAAATAGAGGGTTACATATAGCAAGGAAGATAATTAAACCATACGGCAGGAAATGCATCTTTTTTGGACGGTATCCAGTTGTAATGTTCATGCTTTGGGCTAGTTGTGGGTGTTTATACAAGTAGGGTGCTCAAAGAGAGAGCTTACCATAGTGTATGGAATGTTAACAGAGCCACGATCAGTAAATTCTACCTTTAAGAGGGGGGAAGAAAAGAATAAAAGAATATTAGAAAGGCAGGAGATCGGTGACAAATGAAATAGCAGAAAAATGGCTGTGCGACAACCTCTGAGGATGCTGGTTTCTCCTGCACGGACGGAGGGCTCATCACCATCACTCTCGGCGCTGGTTCCTCCTGCACGGACGGAGGGCTCATCACCATCACTCTCGGCGCTGGTTCCTCCTGTACGGACGGAGGGCTCATCACCATCACTCTCGGCGCTGGTTTCTCCTGCACGGACGGAGGGCTCATCACCATCACTCTCGGCGCTGGTTCCTCCTGCACGGACGGAGGGCTCATCACCATCACTATCGACGCTAAAGTTGTACATCGGAGGGCACAGGGAATACTATAAAAAAGACAAGATTGCCCTGGCCGGTTGGCTCAGCGGTAGAGCGTCGGCCTGGTGTGCGGGGGGACCCGGGTTCGATTCCCGGCCAGGGCACATAGGAGAGGCGCCCATTTGCTTCTCCACCCCCCCTCCTTCCTCTCTGTCTCTCTCTTCCCCTCCCGCAGCCAAGGCTCCATTGGAGCAAAGATGGCCCGGGCGCTGGGGATGGCTCCTTGGCCTCTGCCCCAGGCGCTAGAGTGGCTCTGGTCTCGGCAGAGCGACGCCCCGGAAGGGCAGAGCATCGCCCCCTGGTGGGCAGAGCGTCACCCCTGGTGGGCGTGCCGGGTGGATCCAGGTCGGGCGCATGCGGGAGTCTGTCTGACTGCCTCTCCCCATTTCCAGCTTCAGAAAAAAAAAAAAAATACAAAAAAAAAAAAAAAGACAAGATTATGGCCAACCGTCAATAATAAAGAAAATTAGAAAGGAAAGAAAATGGGACCAAAAGAGTCAAATTGAGATTTGAAATCTGTTAAATATGTAATTTCCATTTAAACTTATCTTGTTATTTTAAGTAAAGCAAGCATAGTAACTAAATGAAATCAATAAAGTTTCTCCAAATGTTTACAGTGTATTACATAAAAACCAAGGGCAAATATCTATATCTATATCTATATCTATATCTATATCTACTTATAGATAAATCAAGTAACTCATTTGAATTTATTAATAGACTTTTGACTTGAGTTTTCATAAAAAAATGTAAATTCATCATCTGGCACAGAGGTATACATTCCTATTCTGTTTTAAGAAAGTACAAAAGTCACTTGATTTTTGAAAATTTTGTGAAAAGGGGAGATGTATTTTGCCCCAGAGAGTCTCTACTGAAAAGAAGAGACTTTTTTTAAAGAAAGGAAAAGAAACAGAACTCTAGAACTGCTTCTGAGATCCATGATATCATACCTTCCATCCCCCTAGGCCTCTGTGAAGGGCTGCTCTCGGGGTAATCAAGGAAAAACCTGTGGGAAGCTATGTCGTTCTGTCCCCACAGTCTAAACAAAGTGTGTCAGACTGCAGCCTTTGCTCTGCCTCGCTGTGATCTCCAGAGATTTTAATAAATAAGATTTACAAAATTAGTTACTTGTTTTAAAGACAAATCGTATTTACTTGGTTGACTTTGTTGACGCCTTGCTCATTCTCAGCCACAGATCGGGTGCAAAATCAGGTACATCACTGGAAACTTGCTTCACAATTTGTTTGTATTTTAATTCTGCTTGAAAGGTGGGTAATGAGAGCTTATTGACTGGTCCTCATGTTTATAATCACAAGTACCAAAGACAATATCTGAATGTTTAGAACTACCTGAACCACTTAGAACTATATTTTATTATAAAGGAACAACCCATATAGCATGTGTGTACATGCTATATACAAACTTATACAGCGATATATAAAGTTAAAGGCGATTGGTAGTTTTCTTGTTAGGAAATTATGAGAACAAACCCAACAGAATGCAACATGCCGTTTACCCCGGCACGTTTCAAATGGCTCATGAAGACACACGCACACGTACAGAAACTTAAATAAAACCAACTGAACCTAAATTTTTTTACAGTGACTCATGCGCTAATGTCAACAAAGGGCTCGCCTCTTTTCTTTATTTTTAGTTTTCACGATAACTCTGTGAAGGAAACGGGGCCAGGACCTGTTTCTGATTTGGAAAGCCACCTCGCTAACGCAACAGGACAGAGAGGCGCTAGCTTCTCAACAACAGGAACTGTCTCAACACGCTCTCGTCAACCTGTGTGCATGCAAATCCAAAGTAACGCTCTTCGAATGAATCAGATGTGCCTCTAGATTAACATCTCTTCCCATCTTGTGTGTTGGGTTGTGTGGCAGAGTGGGCAGTGGATGGACCCGGCCAGGAGTTCCACCCATCCCACCAAAAAGAAAACACTGATATTTCATCATTACCAATGCTTCTCTTGTATATGAAGTGCCTCGTGTTTTTGAAAAAAAACAAAAACAAAAACCAGTATTTGCAAGATAGTTAGAGTTGTATATATAGACATTATAATGTAGATTAGTATCATGTTTTCTCCCACACTTTGTTTTTCATTTGGCAAGATACGAAGCGGATCGGAGAAGATATCCTCTATTCATTTGTTTCAGTACAGTTATCGCACCATTATCAAATCCAAAGGAGGGCAGTTCATATTTTAAAAGGACAAATGGGGCAACGATCTAGGAGGGTGGCTTGTGCATTTTCTGAGCCTGTCCACTGTCTGGAATCTTATCCTAGTTTCTGGAAGATATATACATATAAGGACTAGGTAATCGGTAACGAGATAGGACATTTTTTAAAAGACATAAAATGTCATAATCGGTAAAATAATACTCGCTGCTCACACCTCTCAGAAGGTTGTACTGGGACTACTCTCATCGGTAACAAGCCTGTTAAATGTTCTCCACAGAAGTTTCACAAGCGAGGCGTACTTTCCATTTATTTCATATTTAAGTCAAATTGAAACAGCGAGTGGTGATCAACAGGATGGTCTGCAGGTTAAAAAAAACTAAATGGAATTCCTCTCCCTGATTAAATCCCTTCATGGTGTCATCCAAACTTCTGAGCATAAAAATCAAAACCCCAGATAATCTGGCCTATATTAATTCCCGTTTCAGTTCATTCGACTACTCAAAAGTGTTTGTTGAGTGGCTTCTCTGGGCTAAGCCCTAAGCTTGGAACAGAGAACTGAGGGGTGAACGCCACTGAGTCTGGTTCAGAATCTATCCTGTGGACTAGACTGCCATACAAACTACAGTTAGAGTGCAATCCTTTGTGGTTATAACAAAGGTTTACACAAAATGCAATGAAGTGATAATGGGAAGAAATGTTATTTGTTAGAGAACTTCTAAGGGGAGATGGTCAGAGGATTAATAGATGCAGCCTCAAATCCTTCCTAGGAGGCAGCTGTCACCTGTCAATCAGTTGGACTGAAAGGGGAAAACTTTCTTTAAAAAAGTGGTGGGCAATGCCATTTGTATTGTGTTTGCTCTTTTTGTGTGTGTGACAGAGACAGAAAGAGGGACAGAAGAGACAGAAAGACAAACAGGAAGGGAGAGAGATGATAAGTATCAATTCTTCATTGTGGCACCTTAGTTGTTCATTGATTGCTTTCTCATATGTGCCTTGACAGGGGGTGGGGGGTAGGGGTTGGCTATGGCAGAGCGAGTGACCCCTGGCTCAAGCCAGTGACCTTGGGCTCAAGCCAGCAACCTTGGGCTTCAAGCCAGTGACCTTTGGGCTCAAGCCAGTGACCATCGGGTCATGTCTATCATCCCACACTTAAGCTAGCGACCCCACGCTCAACCTGGTGAGCCCACGCTCAAGCCAGCGACCTCAGGGTTTTGAACCTGGGTCCTCTGCATCCCAGTCCAACACTCTATCCACTGCACCTCTGCCTAGTCAGACAGTGTTTGCTCTTTTAATCTGAATTTCTTTCATTCTGGACTGATGTTTCCCCCTTTTTATTGAACCTATAGGGGGTGACTCTAGTTAACAAAATAATGCAGGTTTCAGGTACACAATTCCACAACATATCATCTGTATACTGTATTGTGTGTTCACCACCAAGTCAAGCCTCTGTCTCTTACCATTTGTCCCCTCATACTCTCTTCCACCTGCTCCCACCTCTACCTCACCAGCAATCACCACACTACTGTCTATGTCCCTGAGCTTTCTCTCTCTCTCTGTTTAAGTGAGAGTAGAAGAGATAGTGAGACAGATTTCTTCATGCACCCCGCCTAGGATCCACCCAGCAACCTCTATCTAGGTCTGATGCTCTAATCAACTGTGCTATTTTTAGCACCAGAGGCTGATCTTACGACCAACTGAGCTATTCTCAGTGCCCAAGATGATGTTCAAACCATTCGAGCCACTGGCTGTGGGAGGGGGAAAGTGAGAGAAGGGGGAGGGAGAGAGGGAGAGAAGCAGTTGGTCGCTTCTTCTGTGTGCCCTGACCACAGATCAAACTCAGGATGTCCATATGATGGGCCAATCTTCTATCCACTGAGCAAACTGGCTAGGGGTCTAGTCATTTCCTATTATCCTTGCTTTGATGGTTAGAATCCCGTTAGGAATCTATTTTGAGATGAATGTGTTTGTAGGTATTGTTTATAGAAATGTACTGCTGCTGTGCCACTGACATAGAATTTAAGCAATTAAAAACTAAGCCACATTATTTTGAAGGAAAATAGTATTCTATGAGAGATTATCCAGTAATAGAACTAAAAACTCTTTTGAAAAACAATCTGAGGTTAAAGATTTTGTACAACAAAATATCTGTTTGCTATTTAAACTCTTCTCTTTGTATTGAGAGAACATTCTGCTGGAACTGTGTTCAATAAGAAACATTAATGGGAAGGAGATTACCCAAGTTAAGGATTCATTTAGAAAGTTTTATAGATTTAGAAACAAAAATACTATCTAAATGGATATATTTTGTGTGTGTATACAGCAGAGAATAAAGACCAAGTAGGGTGTCTTAATATGAATGAAATTAGAAAATCTGAAGGATAAGCAAAGAACTTTTTACAAATCAAGATGCATATATTAGATGATGATAAGAATACAAAATATGTTGTGAAGCCCAATTATTTGTAACACACGGGTTATTTATAGAAGACATTTTTTCTCTGTGTAGTTAGGCAACGCTCATTGCCCTTTCAAAAGGTCAGCAGCTCCCAAGAAGATGGATTATGTATAGGTTGAACAATCTGGCATCTGTTATGTTTAAATTCCTGCTAACATTAATAAGATTATCTCTGCCCTTTGCCTCCATTTCCAAATAATTTTTAGAGACCTTTTTTTTTTCCTGAAAAGTGTTCATTATAGTTCATATGCAAAGAATATTACCCTTTTCTTTTATTTGGTAATGAGTTATAATATTTTATGAGAAGTATTAGAACAACGTGCTAATAGAATAGCTATATTAATCTCTTTAAAAATTTTTTCCTTGATCCTGTCTGGTTGGCTTAGTGGTCGAGTGTTGGCTCAGTGTGTGGAAGTCCCGGGTTTGATTTCCAGCCTGGGCACACAGAAAAAGCACCCATCTGCTTCTCCACCCTTCCCCCTCTCCTTCCTCTCTGTCTTTCTCTTCCTCTCCCGCAGCCAAGGCTCTATTGGAGCAAAGTTGACCCAGACACTGAGGATGGCTCCATGGCCTCTGCCTCAGGCACTAGAATGGATCCAGTTGCAAAGGAGCAACACCTCAGATGGGCAGAGCATCACCCCCTGGTGGGTTTGCCGGGTGGATCCCAGTTAGGCACCTATGGGATTCTGTCTCTCTGCCTCCCTGCATCTCATTTCAGAAAAAATACAAAAAAAAAAATTTTTCCCCTTGATTTGAAAGAGAAAGACAGAGAGAGAGAGAGAGAGAGAGAGAGAGAGAGAGGGAAAGAGAGAAGCATCAACTCTTTGTTCCACTTAGTTCCATTTAAATGTGTACTCACTGGTTGCTTCTCATATGTGCCTTGACTGGGGAACAAACCTGCAACCTCAGTGCACCTGGTGTGTTTGGATGACGCTTTATTTACTGAGCCACCTGGCCAGGGCCCATAATAATCTTTGATTGTATTTGGAATGGTATATATTACCATAAAGTAATCATCCCATTTTCAAACAAAATACAGCACTTTATCATTAACGTTTGAGTTCCCCAGCTGCTCACCTACTAGGTAGGCCCCACCATGGACTACTATCTGCTATCATTCTTTCTGATTTTTAAGGCCCTTTGCTTATGAAATGCATAACAATAATCCCTGGCAAAAAATGGCCTGCTTATTGAATAAAAGCTAAAATGATGACAATTTTTGTTCCGTACAAAGGCTTGCATTAAATAAAATCATCATAAAAAGTTTAGTCACTGGACAAAACCACAGGACCATCTCATTCCGTTGTGCACACACCCTGGGAGTGGACAGGACACACTGAGGAATGCATCCAGGCTGACATTTGAAAGGGTGTGATGGGGAAGTTTTATAGAACACAATAGGTGAAGGATGATGTTTTGCATAAAATAGAATGAAAAATAGCAACAATTACACTTAATTTACTCCAAGTTGTCTTTTTAAAGAATTTTAAAATATCAAGTCCTAACTCAATTGTTAAGAAAATGACCCTTCCTAATACCAGTGTTTGTTGCAGGGGTCACTTGAAAGCAAACACAAGCTTAACTATATTATTTATCAATCACTTAAGATACTAGTGAAATTGATAAAGCTAATAATTTATATAAAAGTTATTCTGAATCCTAATTCACAGTTACATACTTTAAAAAGTATCAGAAGTAAATTTTGTCTATGTCCATCCCTATTATTGTTCTCTTACATGTTTATAGTAAAGCCAGATTTTCACACTCTAATTTTTAATGATACTTTTGAAGTAATTAAAAATGGATAATGATTTCCTCTGATTTCTCTATAAGGAGAAGTGATATAATATAAATTATTATGGTGTTATATTTTTAAGCAGACATATTTTTATCATCAGACTACACACGCTCAAGAGCAAAAAGAAAATAAAATGTATTGAGAAGCCTATTGGCCCTGGCTGGTTGGTAGAATGTTGGCCCAGCATGTAGAAGTCCTGGGTTCGATTCCCAGTCAGGGCACACAGGAGAGGCGACCATCAGCTTCTCCACACCTTTCCTTCCCCTTTCTCTCTCTCTCACTCTCTCTCTCTCTTCCCCTCCCGTAGCCATGGCTTGGAACAGCGTCCCCAGAAGGGCAAAGTATCACCCTGTAAGGGGCTTGCCGGGGGGATCCCAGTGGGGGGACATGCGAGAGTCTGTCTCTCTCCCTCCCCACCTCTCATTTAATTAAAAAAATAAAAATAATAATAATAAAAAAGAAAAACCTACTACCCAGAGGCTGGAAGTGGTAAGATCTGAAACTAGATGCCTAATCTGGGCATTTTCATACATACCTAAAAGTAAAAATGAACCAGGCAGCAAATTTCTATAATATTCTTTCTGCCCCTGTATTTTATAGTATTTTGACATGTTCTATGTACCATCAAGTATTTAATTGATATTGTTAATGTTGGAAATTTCAGTAAATGCTAAATCTGGATTTTTATAAAAAACTTGGTAAGAGGAGCTGTTGTGACCACAGGTCTCCTTTCCTGCTCTGTGCACTAAAGCAGCCGAGAGGCCGCTCAAACGGCCGTCAGAAAACGTGTGCTCCGCAGCTCACGCAAGAGTTGCTGGTCAGCGTTTCCGTAGGTGGCTACTTCTTTGCATGCATTATTATCCCATTAAACAGGCTCTTTTAGCATTTTATGAATTTGACTCCACAGGCAAGAGAAGTGAAGGCAAAAATTAATGAATGGGACTACATCAGACTAAGAAGTTTTTGCTCAGCAAGAGAAACTGATAACAAAATAAACAGAAAGCCAACTAAATGGGAAATGATATTTTCAAACAACAGCTCAGATAAGGGCCTAATATCCAAAATATACAAAGAACTCATAAAACTCAACAACAAACAAACAAACAATCCAATAAAAAAATGGAAAGAGGATATGAATAGACACTTCTCCCAGGAAGAAATACAAATGGCAAACAGATATATGAAAAGATGCTCATCTTCTTTAGCTATTAGAGAAATGCAAATCAAAACGGCAATGAGATACCACCTCACACCTGTTCGATTAGCTGTTATTAGCAAGACAGGTAATAGCAAATGTTGGAGAGGCTGTGGAGAAAAAGGAACCCTCATACACTGTTGGTGGGAATGTAAAGTAGTACAACCATTATGGAAGAAAGTATGGTGGTTCCTCAAAAAACTGAAAATAGAACTACCTTATGACCCAGCAATCCCTCTACTGGGTATATATCCCAAAAACTCAGAAACATTGATACGTAAAGACACATGCAGCCCCATGTTTATTGCAGCATTGTTCACAGTGGCCAGGACATGGAAACAACCAAAAAGCCCATCAATAGATGACTGGATAAAGAAGATGTGGCACATATACACTATGGAATACTACTCAGCCATAAGAAATGATGACATCGGAACATTTACAGCAAAATGGTGGGATCTTGATAACATGATACAAAGCGAAATAAGTAAATCAGAAAAAAACAGGAACTGTATTATTCCATACGTAGGTGGGACATAATAGTGAAACTAAGAGACATTGATAAGAGTGTGGTGGTTACGGGGGGGAGGGGGGAATGGGAGAGGGAAAGGGGGTGGGGAGGGGCACAAAGAAAACAAGATAGAAGGTGACAGAGGACAATCTGACTTTGGGTGGTGGGTATGCAACATAATTGAACGACAAGATAACCTGGACTTGTTATCTTTGAATATATGTATCCTGATTTATTGATGTCACCCCATTAAAAAAATAAAATTATTATAAAAAAAACAAACAAAAAAACAAAAAAAAAAACAGGCTCTTTTGTTTTCGCTTGATTTTTCTGGTTTTCAAAGGGGGATGATTTCAATATGTCTACAGAATTTCTAAGAGATACATTTCTTGCTTAAGTTGTTTTTCTGTTTTTATTGGCATAGTCGTCATTTTGTAATGAAGGTGGGAGGTGTCCTGGGTGTACATTGATAGAGACTGACATCTGTAAATTTCTCATTCTGAGCTCTGTGAGATACTCCATACTGAAATCTGCACTTTAAGAGAATCAATCACACAACTGAGCAACTTAAATGTTCCATGCAAACCATTGCGATGGATGAGTTCATCTTAACAGGAAATGATCTAGTGGTCATCTAGAGCACATATTATTGAGTCAAATAACTGAATAAGTTACAAAATATGGATGCCAAAAATAGGCGATGCTTGCGCTTTTTGTGAAATAAGTTCAAAATTAAAACTGACCATTTAAAAAACTAACGTTACAAAATAAATATAAAAGAATAATTAGTAACTAGTCTATTCTGGGAAGAAGTACAAACTGGAAGTGTACAAAGTTTGGTGGCCTAGTATTTTGGACTGAAAATAATCTTTGTGTCATGATAAACCATAACCTGAAAGTGTTTCAATGATAAGATATAACTAGCAATGAAAAAGCATGATACTCGATAGCATTAATGACTAACGTAATACGAAATTGATTTCCTAACACCATTCCCAATGCGTAGAGTCTTTTTCCTTAGCTTGAAAGAGAATCAATATGAGAATATCTGAGCATATGAGAGGAAGCCAGGTGCAGAGAAAATATTATTCAATTAACAATTGGAAAACCCGATTTTTTTAAATTGCTTAGTAATGTTTTACTTTTTAATAATTATTTGATTAAATTTATTGGGATGACATTGGGTAATAGGACCATATGGTTTTCAAGTATACATTTCTGTGATGCATGATCTGTGGATTGCAGTGGTCCCCAATCTTTTTTGGGCCACGGACCGGTTTAATGTCAGAAAATATTTTCACGGACCAGCCTTTAGGGTAGGACGGATAAATGAATCACGTGACCAAGACAAGCGTCAAGAGTGAGTCTTAGACGGATGTAGCAGAGGAAATCTGGTCATTTTTAAAAATAAATCATTCAGACTTAAATATAAACAAAATGGAAATAATGTAAGTTATTTATTCTTTCTCTGTGGACTGGTACCAAATGGCCCACGGACTGGTACCGGTCCACGGCCCGGGGGTTGGGGACCACTGGTGTATTGCATTGTATCCCCACCAGCCAAAGTCAGATTACCGTCTGTCCTGATTTCTTAACCTAATTGTGCCACACGTGAATTGTGTGACCTCCGGCAAGTTGCTTGGACGTTTTTCAAGTCTACTTTCTTTTCCACAAACCAAACTGGTATCTAAGGCCCAGCACTATGTTGATGTCGTTCACTCCTGAAATGCATTTAAGTCATGGCGAAGGAACCGAAAGCACCGAGCGTCCCCCGATGCTGTTTCCTGATCTGCCCTCTGCAGAAGGCTGTTTCCTTTCTGAACAGGCAATGCTGTGTGGGTTTAATCTGGAGGAGGCACGGCCCTTACTGAATGCTCACAGACCTCAGGGGCTCCGAGCCGCTGTGATTTCACCGCATCGTGAAGAAACTGACCTCGGGGAGGTGAAACCAGCCACCCGGTAGGATTCACGACCAGACCGTCTGACTCTGTCACCAGTGACGTCAAACATTTACCCACACTGTCTTCAATGAATATTTTTGCTCAAGCGATTTGGAAAACACCAGCTTTGACAGAACAAAAGACACCTTGGAATATTTGAGGTTTTTTTCTTAATCTCCAAGGGGGACAATTGTGTGCAGAATTGCTCACATGTCACTTGACCGCGGAAGTCTTAAGAAAAGGAACACTCAATATGTTCTCCTAGAAAAAGCTGATTCTCAGCAGGCAGATATTCCAATGGTTTTTTGACTTCGGGAAGATCTGTATAGAAAACAACCCCATTCATAATCTGAAGAAGTAGTCAAGATAAGCAAAGTACCCATGGATTTACTTTCCCATAGAATTAAGTCTCATTTTCCAACTTGCCCTCCTTCAGTGTATTTGAACTCAAGAAGTCTTCCAAGTACATTAGAAATATGCTCACAAGAGACACCCGGTGTGAGGGTAGGACTGCAGTGTTCTGGGAAGATGTGGATGTTTCTACACAAAGACCATTCATTCTTCCCCGGCTGTATCGCTTAGGGCAGCTCCACTGTGCAGAACACGGCTTACCATCTCTTTGTAGCTTTAGGTTTCAAACAAATTGATTATTTGAAAAGTATTTTTTATACTGTATTACAAAAATAAAAATAAGCAATTTATAGCATTACCCTGTAACCTCTAAATACTTCTTTTATGTTTATAAAACAAGAAAGCAATAGTAGAACAAAACCCACAAACCTTCCATAGTAGAAACGTCAGCATATTTGATCAACTGAGATTTTCTAAACGTCACTTTGAATGGAAAAAGATTCTACATCGTATCACAAAATTGAAAACAGAAGTTATGCTTTAGGATCATGTCGATGACGGGGACAGAATGGAGAGATGTGTGTTTTATGCATTTCATATTGGTTTTCCTCTTTATCCTGGGACGCGTAAAACATATTAAACCTCATAAAATATCCAAGAATTAAATACAGGGTCCAGCATAGTACAGGTGAGCTTCATTATTCACAGCTTCTGTGCCTGCAGCTCAGCCTGCTCACTAAACTGCATCTGAAGCCTCAAAAGCAGGGGTCCCCAAACTTTTTACATAGGGGGCCAGTTCTCTGTCCCTCAGACCGTTGGAGGGCCAGAGTATAAAAAAAACTATGAACAAATCCCTATGCACGCTGCACATATCTTATTTTTAAGTAAAAAAACAAAACGGGAACAAATACAATATTTAAAATAAAGAACAAGTAAATTTAAATCAACAAACTGACCAGTATTTCAATGGGAACTATGCTCCTCTCACTGACCACCAATGAAAGAGGTGCCCCTTCCAGAAGTGTGGTAGGGGCCGGATAAATGGCCTCAGGGGGCCTCATGTGGCCCGCGGGCCGTAGTTTGGGGACCCCTGCTCAAAAGCAACACTCGCAGATCTTGCGGAGTCATCCGCAGACTTGCTCGGAGGGAGAAAAACGCGTCACTCAACCGGCTTGTTCCCAGGTCAGGCGGAGCCTTGTCCTCTTCCTTCTTGTCTCAGCGCGCAGGCTGGGATCCAGTGTCTTTCCCCCGATCTGGTCACGGCCCCCTCTTGTGCTGCATTTTTGTACTTATATATAGTTGGTGATTTTGTTGTTTAAAACGCCCTGTAAGTGGAATGCCTAAATCGTGTCTAAGTGCAGAAATAAATTTAAGTCACTTAGGGCTGTGATGGGCCCCTATGGGGAGAAGGCGGGAATGAGCAGACGGGTTTCATTCAGGCATTTCCAGGGCTGTTGGCCGTGAGTGAGTTCAATGGTCAAAGAATGAATGAGGTGCATCTTCAACAAAAGGAAGACCCAGCCCTGGCCGGTTGGCTCAGCGGTAGAGCGTCGGCCTGGTGTGCGGGGGACCCGGGTTCGATTCCCGGCCAGGGCACATAGGAGAAGCGCCCATTTGCTTCTCCACCCCCCCTCCTTCCTCTCTCTCTCTTCCCCTCCCGCAGCCAAGGCTCCATTGGAGCAAAGATGGCCCGGGCGCTGGGGATGGCTCCTTGGCCTCTGCCCCAGGCGCTAGAGTGGCTCTGGTCGCGACAGAGCGATGCCCCGGAGGGGCAGAGCATCGCCCCCTGGTGGGCAGAGCGTCGCCCCTGGTGGGCGTGCCGGGTGGATCCTGGTCGGGCGCATGCGGGAGTCTGTCTGACTGTCTCTCTCCGTTTCCAGCTTCAGAAAAATAAAAAAAATAAAAAAGAAAAGGAAGACCCGCCTATAAAAAGTGCAATGGGCAACGTCATCGTTGTGAAGCTAAAAGCCAAAGAAATGTACAGTCATGGTGCCCAGGGACAGGAGAAATGTTAAGCTCATTCTAGCTAGCCCTGGCTGGATCCCGTGTCTCCGAAAGTGACATGGCAGCAGAAATGTTCCAGTCCAGCCAAGCCAGGTTCTACAGACCGGAGGCTACAGAAGCATTTTTTAAAATACTTGCGAAGGATTGTAACGGCAGAGTTATGTTGAAGAGCAAACAGAGAATCAACTGTCCTTTTTTAAGATTTTGTTTCCAGATACTCCCTGGGCATAGGTCTAAAACTTATAAAAAAAAATTTGCAAATAAAAGATGAAATACTTTTTGAGGATACAACATCACTCCCTGCTCCTGGGGTTCTGGACAAAAAAAAAAAAAAAAAAGGCATCGAGTGTCCCAGTTCCAAAATGACCTGTTTACAGTGAGGACTGAGAGACTGGGGTGACCCTCTGAGTCTTCAGAGGAGAGATGAGAGACAACCCATGACATAAAAAAAAAAAAAAAGTTTCTTACTTATTTTTTATTTTTTGAGAGAGAAAGAGACAGACAGACAGGAAGGGAGAGAGATGAGAAGCATCAATTCTTCGCTGTGACACCTTAGTTGTTTATTAATTGCTTCCTCATACAACCCTTGACTGGGAGGCTCCAGTCAAGCCAGGGACCCCTTGATCAAGCCTACGACCTTGGGCTCAATCCAGCGTCCATGGGGTCATGTCTTGGATCCCATGCTCAGGCCGGCGACCCCGCACTCAAGCCGGATGACCCTGCGCTCAGCCGGTGACTTGGGGGTTTTGAACCTGGGTCCTCCGTGTCTGAGGCTGACACTCTATCCGCTGCGCCACTGCCTGGTCAGGCAAGACTTCATACTTCCTGAAGCAATGTGAGTGGTAAGAAGACCCCCCCCAAACCCCCACTCCATCACAGAGGATATGGGACAGGAGAATGCCAGAGTGGGAGAGGACAGGGTCTTACACATGGCTAAGATGCTGAGACTCACTAGACAGTCTAGGAAAAGTCAGAAGGAGCTCAGTTTATTCTCTATGCAAATATCCAAAGAAGTTTATATTATTCTCATTCACATCGTGCAATCAATCATTGGAGTGGGTACCATGATTTAGCAAAGCTTGTAAAATCTAGAATTATAGCAATAGAAGATGTGAGATTTTATGTGGTAGCTAGGCTGCTATATATATAAAATCTAGGATGGCACATCTTGATTTCAAGAAAAGTTATTTGGAAAAGCAGATCTCCAGTTGAAGAGAAGGGTTGTAAGATTTTAAGTATAGATATGGTTATAGATAAAGCCATAGAAAATTATAGATACTAACACATATGCCTAGATACTTAATATATATTTATATTACATATGTATACATTTATCCATATATACATCACAATGTATAGATTTGGTAGTTAGCTACAAATAGGGGTTTGGGGGCACAAAGACGAGAGTCTCTAAAGCAAAATTTATAAGGAATGGCTCTCAGCAGCAGTACCTTGGAGGGTGTCCAGTTCCAGAAACTTTGCAGGAGGAAATGAATGAACGGAATAGAGGACGACACAATGCTGTGAAGAAAGGAAGGTCGAATAGAATGATGTGTCCACTGGGACTGGATGTCATCAGGGATGTGCTTTTTCACATCAACGGAGGTAGCAGGATTAAAACAGCTGTGTAAAACGTAAGGCAGCCTGGGGCATCACAGAAATAAAGCGGAAGGAGCATTCTATGGAACACCTGCAGTAAGGAGGGGGCGTGGCAATGCCAGAAGCGGTGATCTAAGCAAAGCTCCATGTCCCCAACCTTCCACAGCCTGCAGACGTCTAACAATTTCAGTCTGTACAGGATGCTTTCACAAGAGGCGAAAGAGTGCAACGTTTTCCACCCTAGAAAGGTTCAGGTTACCAACATAGAATGAGATGTCCACTTCTGCTCAGATGTTCATGTGGGTTTAAAATAGATGAATAGATATGGAAGATGGGGATGGTAAGATGTTAGACATGTAGTAGTGAGCATTCAAAATTTTTAATGAAAATACAAATCCCATTAAAATAAATGCTTACATTTATAATGTAATATACAACAAAATCTTCAAAAACTTTAAAAAAAAATACCTCCTTTTTCTTTAAAGCTAATCATGTCAGAATAAGTTTTATAATGAAAAATAATAGCCCTGGCCAGTTGGCTCAGTGGTAGAGCGTCGGCCTGGCGTGCAGGAGTCCCAGGTTCGATTCTCGGCCAGGACACACAGGAGAAGCGCCCATTTTCTTCTCCACCCCTCCCCCTTTCCTTCCTCTCTGTCTCTCTCTTCCCCTCCCACAGCCAAGGCTCCATTGGAGCAAAGTTGGCCCAGGCACTGAGGATGGCTCTATGGCCTCTGCCTCAGGCGCTAGAATGGCTCTAGTTATAACAGAGCAACGCTCCAGATGGGCAGAGCATCGCCCCCTGGTGGGCGTGCCGGGTGGATCCCAGTCAGGCGCATGCGAGAGTCTGTCTAACTGCTTCCCCGTTTCCAACTTCAGAAAAATACAAAAAATAAAAATAAAAAAACAGCTTAATTTAGATGAATAAATGTGCTCCTTAAACATGTCATATCAGAATTTAGGCCAAACAATATTTTAGTTACCAAAAATACAAATAAGAATAAATGATTGATACATGACTGAAACGGGAAAAGAAGAAGTCCATGTGATGTGCTAAGGAAGGACAGAAAACAGAATCAGAAAAAAACGCTCAGTGAAAACCACGAAAGGCAGAGGAAGAGGAGGAGACCAAAGTAGAAATAACTGACAAGGGAAATAAGTGGACGATGGTAACAAATGTGACAGGTGTGGATTCTACTCTAGCAGTGGCCACTCTGAGCGTTCATGGTTCAGATGCTCCAGTGAAAGACAGAGACTGTCAGAGTGGATCAAGAAAAAAGAATCAACTGTGTGTCGTCTTCCGGAAACCCACTCTCCATATAAGATGCACACAGATTAAGAATGAATAGATGGAGAAAGATATACCATGCTGACAGCAATCACAAGAAAGCAGGAGCAGCTACGATTAATTTCAGACAGAATCAACTACAGACCAAGAAAAATGATCAAGAAAATAAAAGGCTGAAGCCCTGGCCGGATGGCTCAGTGGTAGAGCGTTGGTCCGGCATGTGAAAGTCCCAGGTTTGATTCCCGGCCAGGGCACACAGGAGAAGCGCCCATCTGCTTTTCCACCCCTCCCCCTCAACTTCCTCTCTGTCTCTCTCTTCCCCTCCCACACCCAAGCCTCCATTGGAACAAAGTTGGCCCGGGCACTGAGGATGGCTCCATGGCCTCCACCTCAGGCACTAGACTGCCTCCTGTTGCAACACAGCAAAGCCCCAGATGGGCAGAGCATTGCCCCCTGGTGGGCATGCCAGGTGGATCCTAGTTGGGCGTATGCAGGGGTCTGTATGCTTCCCTGCTTCTCACTTGGAAAAAAATACAAAAAGAGTAAATAAATAAATAAATAAATAAATAAAATAAAGGGGTGAGAATTGTCCAGAACTCACAAAATTAGAAATAACAATTTGAATCGGCCTCTATCTATTAAAAAATTGAGTTAGTAATTAATAACCTACCATAACAGAACACATCAGGCCCACACGGGCTCACTGGTAAAATCTACCGAATACTGAAAGGAAGACATTGTACCAATCCCCTGCCATCTCTTACAGGATACGGGAGCGCTAGGAATCTTTCCAAACACACTGTCCGAGGCCAACCTTCATAACAAAACCAGACAGAAACATGACAGAAAGAGTAAGCTACAGACCACTATCACTCATAAATATAGATGGAAAAAATGTCAGCGCATTACAACTTTCTGTCCACGGCCGTAATTTCAACCCCCTCCTTGCAGGGTCCCCATTTCCTTTGCTCTCCCCCCCCCCATTTCATATGCATTTTTCCCTTCCAGACCACCCTGTCCAGTGGTTCTGAGTCATCTCTGAGAGGTTAGGCATCTTGTCCCAAATCTGACTGAAAACGCAGTTCTAAACTGAGCTCGAATTTTCTCTTCCCTGATCCTGTGGCCACACCTTCACCTCTTACTGTGGCCACGCCTTCACCTCTTACTGTGGCCACGCCTTCACCTCTTACTGTGGCCACACCTATACCTCTTACTGTGGCCACACCTTCACCTCTTACTGTGGCCACACCTTTACCTCTTACTGTGGCCACACCTTCACCTCTTACTGTGGCCACACCTTCACCTCTTACTGTGGCCACACCTTCACCTCTTACTGTGGTCACACCTTCACCTCTTACTGTGGCCACACCTTCACCTCTTACTGTGGCCACACCTATACCTCTTACTGTGGCCACACCTTCACCTCTTACTGTGGCCACACCTTTACCTCTTACTGTGGCCACACCTTCACCTCTTACTGTGGCCACACCTATACCTCTTACTGTGGCCACACCTTTACCTCTTACTGTGGCCACACCTATACCTCTTACTGTGGCCACACCTATACCTCTTACTGTGGCCACACCTTTACCTCTTACTGTGGCCACACCTTTACCTCTTACTGTGGCCACACCTTTACCTCTGCGTTTACCAAGGGGTCTGACCGTTTGCTCATCTCTCTCCTTCGCTGCATTGAGGGTAATGCGAGCCTGGGCTTTTAGTTATCTATATTTTTATTGCAAAAGACCAAGTTGATGCATTATGCATTAAAAATACTTACTGTGTGCATGCTGAATTGATGGAGGCCCATAACAAATTATGTTTATTTAAACATTTCCAAGAATTTATTTTTTAAGCTAAAGTACTTCAAGGAAGGCGAATGTTATGGCTTTTATCCTCAAGGGCTCGTGTATGTAATAGTAACAAAAGTGAGCAGGTGTTTAATTATAAGGAAGCCCTTAGGTCAATTGCTGATATATTTAATAAAGACTATTTTCACCCCAAACCATCTGTGAATCCTTGCTTTCATCATTCAAGGACTGTAGCTTTGTTCTTGATTACATTCGGGGATTAATGGTATAATAGGCTATATTATCTTCTAAACCTTAACCTATTATAAGCCTTGCTTCTATGTTTACGACCAAAGACTGTTTCAAAGCCTGTTTTGAATCCACATTATGGTCCAATCTGCGACGCTCTGTTATTTTGGGCAAGACTCATCACTCCGGGTGAATCCGGGATAGCATCTACATTATAGACAAGGGTATAAAGCAGTGGTCCCCAACCTTTTTTGGGCCACGGACCGGTTTAATGTCAGAAAATATTTTCACGGACCGGCCCTTAGGGTGGGATGGATAAATATGCAAAATAAAATTATGTGATCGGCGTAAAAACTGGTATTTTTAAATATAATTGTAGAACTTACGAGACAAGCATCAAGAGTGAGTCTTAGACAGGTGTAACAGAGGGAATCTGGTCATTTTTAAAAAAGAAAACATCGTTCAGACTTAAATATAAATAAAACGGAAGTAATGTAAGTTATTTATTCTTTCTCTGTGGACCAGTACTGGTCCGTGGCCCGGGGGTTGGGGACCACTGGCATAAAGGATGAAAGGAATAAATAAAAGCCCATGTGCAGTCCTTAGCACATAGTATTTGTATAATTAGATCAGCTATTACTATTATCAGGTTAATTTTAAGAGAATGGATGTTCATTACTCAGCAAATTATAGTCGCCAATGCAACATCATAGTTTAATTCAATGCATATAAACACTGGAGTTTAATTTTTAAAAAGTTCATTGTTCAGTTGAAGTTACAACTTTTTTTATACCTGCTACCAGATCTTACTAAATTAAAAAATCACTCCTAACGACAAGTTAAGCAACTTTTAAAATTGCAATTCTTCCCTTGCTGACAGCATACCAACAATATATTAAAACCCTAAGAAAACAATTCCCAGCATTTGTAGGTATAACTCATGAAATACTATTTGCAATAAGAACTTGACTCACTGTCTCTCAGTCCACTGTTTTCGGGGGGAAAGAAAACATTCTCAGCAAGGTAGATTATGGAATTCCTTTTAAATTTAATATTTCTGTATGTCACATTCTGAATAAGTGGTAGGTTAATGAAAAACATTCAAGGAGGAAACACAGCCAGTTTGTAAATAGTCATAGATAGTGATATTGCATTGTTATTTACTTTGGCGTTCCTTGCAGTCCACGTCTAAGTAAATGCTGATGATTATATCCTGCTCCCAATAATATAGATCCACACTCAGTAAACTGCACAGTGTCTCCTGTGGCGGCTAAACTGAGAGCAAATCATTTTAGGGACTTCAGCAAATCCTGGTCTCAGGAGCTGCCTTTCATGATTCCCGCCCACAAACAAGAAACTGTCAAATGTGAGGGAAATTATCGTGGTAAAAATCATGATGAGACGTTTAAGAACCAATATAGCCCTTTGTAAAGTGCAGGATCAGGTATATGCCCTGCAAACCCCTTTTACACGCTTTGACTACTATTAAAATTAATAATAATTTAAAAATAACCTGTGCTGTGACACTTTTATGGGACACTTAGAGCAATGTGATTAAAAGTGACCAACTAAATGGCATATTGTACCTTCCTGGAGGGGAAATTTCCTGGGAGGGAGAATTTTAAAGTTAAAAAAAAAAAAAAAAGAAAAAAAGTCCTTTCAGAAGGAAATTGTTATGGTCAGAATATACTGGTGTAAAAAAAAAAAAACCTCTCTGTGCTGCTCTTTGAGGCTCCCAAGCTCAGATCGTCCTCATCCTTGTTAAACGTCACCCTGAGAGTCCACCGTGCCTCTGCTGACATCTGTGGGCCCAACATTTATGTACGTCATGATTCCAATTCTAATTAGTTTCTTTTAATTATCATCAATGCACTCAGGAGAAGTCAGAGACGGTGGATATGATTTATTACCGATGCGAAAAGCATCTGTCTTGCTTCTGACAGCTGCAACATCTCTGAAATGCCCCCTCCCTGCCTGCCACCCGCCACAGCCTGTCAGGGGCCATTCTGACTGCGACACATTATATATATAATGTCTGCAGGGACATTAGCTGACAGCTCTTCCCCCTACTCCCGGGAAACGGGTACACGGAAGCCTGTCTGGCTTTAGCCTTCACCTACAGCCTCATCCAATCTGAGAGTCCCACGACAGAAACATATCACAGCCACACGTGTATACGAGTCCAAGACAACCCACAGCCTATGGAGGTGACAGGAACGCTCTGTGACAGCCTCATGCCATGCCAGGCTGGCTGCGTGAGGCTGAGCAAGTACCTCTGCAGGGAGCAAACGCTTCTCTTCTTCTGTTCTGGACACTTGAGATAAAAACTGGTAGAGTGGAAAATGATCTCCGAGGCATGAGGGAATTTTCCCCAAGAGGAATATTTAAAAAATCAGTGATTCTGAAATATCACAGGCTTCATGGCCGGGTGGGAATTCCCTACATTAAGTTATTAAGACCGACCAGCGCGGGACGGAGACTTAAACGGAGCATTCAAATATATAACACCCCTCTGATGCGGTTCCAGCATAGATTTATATTCTAAAGCTCCGCCCTGGGAGCTTGACCCTGTTTTCATTGATAAATCTTTTATTCTTCCCTCATGAATTATTCAACTGCTCTGCCAGGCTAGCTTATCCTCCGTGCGTTGGAAAAGAGAACCACAAATCATAGGCCATCGTTTCTTTCAATAAACACCAAACTTTTTTTTTTAAATTTTTTAAAACTATATTGATATACTTGTATGCATTCGGGTTGAATGCATTTACTCCCCATTGTTGGAATAAGCATCATAATTTGGAAGGAATGTGGTTCATTGACTCCATCTTAAATGAATTAGCTTGCCCGTGCCGTTGGTGAACACCAACCCGCATGTGGCTCCAGTTGAGATGGGACTTGTCACACGGACATGTGAGAGTCAGTCCAGCTCTGAGAAAGAGAGGGAGAGTGCTGAAACCACAGAAGACTGTGTAATTGCACGATAAGGAAGAGGCAGAGAGATATGCACAGGTGATAAGGACCGAACACTGGCTGGGAGTAAGGCACTGATCTCTGGCCTGCTGCCGGCAGGAGCATTAAAATGAGAGATAAACGTTGTCAGATTGGATATATTAAAAAAAAAAAAAAAAGTAAAATTAGCTTGAGAGAGATTAAAGGCAACCTTATCAAGCAAGTGACTTTGACTATAGAAAGTATCTAATATTAAGTTAAATAAATGTGAATATTTTACCATGGAACCAGAGAAAGAAAAACAGCCAATAAGAGTTTGCCCTCCCCCCCCCTTTTTTTTAATAAGGGGAGAGACTTTGCCTCTTAATGTCTTCATCTATATATTTGATTTCAGTTTGCATGATTTTTAGACTATCAGAAATGGAAGGAGATTTTAAAACACTCTTCAGTTTACAAGACAGGAAACTGAAGATTCTAAGTCAGGCATGGCCAACATACGGCGGGCTGGATCTGGCCCGCGTAATGAGCTTAAGTGGCCCGTGATTAAATTTTTAATATTCTCTGCTACTTTAAAATATCAGCTACTCAGAAGCGGAAGTGTCTTTGATTATTGGAAATCGAGATATTTAAGAAGATAGTGATACGCGGAAAAGAATTCTGCATGTGACTAATCTAGGGTTAGTCACAATAATTGGTCGAAAGGATTCATGATACTTATTTGTAAAGTCAGTAGCCACAGCCACCATCACAGCCGCCTGGCCCATGCAGGTTCGCATTAGATTTGGACAGACGGTAATGATGTTTCACAGAGCCAAGAACTGGTGGGCCATTACCTTTAATCCTAGCTTGCACCCTATGGGCAAACAGAAACACACACTGGGCTCCAAAAGCCACTCATTCAGTGCTCACAAAGCTACTGACTTATCCGAGTTTCCTAGAATCAAAGATTTCTAGCTCACTAGCCTTATTCACCTCTGTTCCCCATCTCCTTCTCTCTGCACAAACTCTACACAAACTGGCTTCTCCTTCAGCACTCCGCCATCTTGGCTGCTTCTCCTCTCCTCCACGTGGCCTTTCTCTGCTCTCCTCTAGCATGGGCTCCTCCTAGAATGTTATCACTCTTCTCCTGGAACAACTTGATCTCTCTTTCTTTTAAAACCTTTTGGCACGAAAGCCCTCCCCCAACACATATTAACATAATCACGCCCCTCCCAAGCAATCACCTGGGCAACAGGCTTCCACATGGGCAGCGCCATCTTTAACAAAGTGAGCATAATATATTTTTTCTGCCCAACATTATTTTTTTTAAAATTCTATTATAAAGATTTACAAATTCTGTACTCATCTGTACTCAATATGAACTGTTTGACATTTAGCAATTATGTGAAACCTACATTCTTTTAGGCGGAATTTGCCAGTGTGCACCCAAGGTCAAACAATTTGTTATTTTTGTGGTCAAGTGTGCTGAATCAAGTGGCATTGTAGCATAGACAATAGCTGCAGTTGATAACTGAAAACGTGTCCAGGCTGTTTGTAAAGTGAAATAATTGTTTTATTTGCGATATAACCCCTTCAAGTTCATTTTATTAATTAAATATTGTTTCGATTGATTGTGATACAGTTTGGATATTTATATGGTATGTATTATACTTTTATTAAAATATATTTTTATTAAAATAATATTGTATATTAAAGTTTTTTTCACTCACTTACATTTATTCATAAGCAAATTACATAATAAAATTTTGTTTACTTAAATGAATCATTTTTGTATTTAATATTTTTTAATTTTAATATTTCGTCGGCCCATGAAAAAAGTTTTCTTTCTAATCTGGCCCGGGGCAAAAACTGTTGGCCACGCCTATTCTAAGTGATGTCCCCAAAGCCCACTTGTTATAATGAGTGACTAAATTGGAAAGTATTCCAGATTTAATCCATGTTAAACATCCTTTACCTGTGTTTTACTTTTAAAATGTGATTTTTCCCCTTCAATGTGTATTACCTATATATTGTTTTAATATTCAATATCTATATATTTTTACTTCAATAAGTTACAATGTGTTTCTTTATATTAAATTCACTACCTATTATAATTTTTAAAATAAAATAATTTGGTATGTATGAAGGATCAGTAATAACAGGTCTGTGAATTCTTTCTGCAAATATACCTTAATATTATAAATGTTTGAATTCCAACCACTTACCTTCGTAGCAAAATGTAATATATCAAAACCCATTGTCCTATTAACTCCCTTTAAATAAGACACATCTACTTTGTATGTTCCCCAGAATAAACATAGTGCCAGGCTTTATTTTCTGTAACGCATAAGATGGATGATATTACAGATTGCATGAAATGCTTTCTAAAATACACTCTGGCTCCTCCTCCACATCCTCTCAGAGAAACTGGACCTTCCTTAGGGACAGGGACGTGCCCTCCTGTCCCATTCCTAACCAACACAGGTCTCCCTTTGGGCATGAGAGGGGAGGAGAGATGGGAAGACACAGCAAGGGGGACAGTTGATGGTTGCTGGGACTATACTGGGGACGGTCTTCTGTAACTGGCTCTGAAAAACAATGTTGTGTACTTGTGCTAAAGACACTACCCCCCCACCCACCCACCCCCACATACACACACTGGCAGATTCTTTATTTTACAGGGTGGAGTCTGTCCATATCCAGGCACAGCAGTACCTGCTCCTAGACTGTGGGGTACATTCATGACCTCGAGGGGGGCAGCCAGGAGAAAGCCAGTAGACATTGAATGATTCTTGGGATTGATGGATAAGACCCATATCCTGGATAATAGTGTTGAGTTCCTGGAATCAGCCAGCTCTGGGGCAAGTAACACATGACTTTTGCTAACGTGAAATAGAAATTCCTGGTATTTTAAGACAAAAATAAAAGCAATTAAATGCTTTATATACCAAAAATGTCTTAATTGATTCAAACCCTAGGGCATTTGAACTCTATTCTGTAGGCAGGAAACAGCAATCAAGTTTTGCAAATGAGGAAACAGTCAAAGATAACATTTCACAAAGATCAATCTAAGCATCTAACTGAGGCTTGTGACAGACTGAGATGAGAGTACAGGAGATCTGTCATTTGAGTAAGAGAATATTATAGAAAGTCAATGTTTTATTTTGTTTTTAAAGTTTATCATTTAATAAAGATTTTTAGGCATGTTAGAATACTAGGGCATATACTAAGTAACTTAAAACAAATAGACTAGGCCCTGGCCAGTTGGCTCAGTGGTAGAGTGTTGGCCTGGCGTGCAGGAGTCCTGGGTTTGATTCCCGGCCAGGGCACACAGGAGAAGCATCCATCTGCTTCTCCACCCCTCCCCTTCTCCTTCCTCTCTGTCTCTCTCTTCCCTTCCAGCAGCCGAGGCTCCATTGGAGCAAAGTTGGCCCCATTGGAGCAAAGTTGGCCCGGGCACTGAGAATGGCTCTATGACCTCTGCCTCAGGCGCTAGAATGGCTCTGGTTGCAACAGAGCAACACCCCAGATGGGCAGAGCATCGCCCCCTGGTGGGCATGCCGGTTGGATCCTGGTCGGGCAGATGCGGGAGTCTGTCTGACTGCCTCCCCATTTCCAACTTCGGAAACACACACACACACACACACACACACACACACACAAAAGAAAAAAAAACAAATAGACTAAACTCATAGCCACAGTAAGTCAGCCATTTAGGTTAAAATAACATGACTCTGGAAGAACTGGTCTATTCACAAAAAAAAAAAATGTCATAGCACCTTTAGAGGTAATTTCCCTATGAACTTGGCTTAGGAATCTCGGAGTTGAGGATTATTTAATGCAGATAATGAAATAGATTTAAATTTATCATTTTCTTTCTTTTTTGTTTCCTTCTGTGTTCTTCCTTAAATGCAGTGAGATTCCATATATATTATAGACCATATAATATATAGACCATATATATATGGTTCCCATGGGCCACCCGGACAGCAGCCGTGAGGCAGGTGCAGGGACGAGATCTAGCTGATGTGGCGTCTAAAGGGAAGTTTAAATGGGGGCGGGGGGTGGAGCTGTGTTATTGAACACTTACCAGCCCTTGCTCTCCCATCTGAGACTGCTCTTCTCAAGGTTCTATCAGGGGACTTGTGGGGTTTTGTGGTTTGGGTTCCTCAGTGTATTTGTATATGTAACATAAGACTAAGCTTCCCTCCTGTCTTCCCTTCCCTCCTTGCTTAATTTCTGTCCCTTCATTGAAATAAACTCTTAATTACATGGGACTGTCCACCATCAAAGGATTATCACATATTTTTACTTCCTCTATACATGTCTGCCACCCCTCCGGAATTCTATGCTCCATTAGCCAACAAAGTTTCTCAGTTATTACTTTCTCATCTCATAGCAATCTCTCTGCTGCTAAAGGCCATTTATAGAAAAACAGATTGTGACATGGAAGAACGATTTAGCCTATGAAAGAAGGGTCTGGTAGGAAAGGTGCTTCCACTTCTTCATGTCTTAAAAGTTATCGTCAGGCAACTGCCTTACTTACTCATCTCACTGAGTGCTACTCTCTCACCAAGGTTTTATTCTGATGTTTTAAATTAAACCGAAGGAGCCTAAATCCTTTCTCAATTTAAGTTTTTCCCAGAGGTAGGTGGGCATAATCTCTTATAGAACAGAAAGAACCAAGGAGTTGCCAGTAAGATAGCTATTACTGGCAATCCGGTGGGAGGGGCGGCGGTGAGAGGTAGGAAGTAAAATATGTTATGAATTTCAATAATCAAATTTAAGCATTCATAGGCTCAATGAATGTATTTCAGTATTCATAGGCTAGGAAGCAATGTATTTCAGTGGTGAGGACCAGGTAGTTGAGAAGAAGGAATGGAAAGAGGGTAGCTTATTTTGCAGCTCATGTTCATTATACACTTCTGTCGCCAGTGGAAATGTGGTTCTTGTTTGGAGCTGCAGAGGAAGAATTTCACAGGGCCCACATTTGGAGAAGACCAGGTTCTCGCTGTAAGATTTATCTGGGGTTGAAACAGAAGGGTGCCTATAGGTTTTCAGTGTCCCAGTTCCGTCTGCCCCACCAGGTAAAAAGGTCCAGTCTAGTCTTCATGAAGCCCAGTATAAATGCCAAGTCCAGATATTCAGTGCCCTGGTTTAGCCCATATCAATCCAGTCCAGCCTAGGTGCTGCTCAAAGCCTGTACTGGGGACTTGGAGATGGCCAGGTTCCTGATACACAGACAGCCACCACCCCACGTCGCGTGGGCACAAATGGGGGTGGCAAAGCATATCTCCAAGCAGAAAGGCAGACAGAAGGGCCAGGCCTCTCTCCCACCTCTGTTTATATTTTTGGGTGGGAAGAACTAGATTTCCCTTAAGCTATCCAGTTTCTTTTAAAATCTCACGGGTTTACATAGGATCCTCCCACTAACCAATCAGATCCTTCTTCTAGCCTAGACAGATAAGCCTCTACGGCTGCCATCTTGGCTCCCAACGCACATGCGCACTAGAAGACTTTCCTCCTTGCTTCCCCCAGCACCTGGAACAGCAGTACCTTAAAGAGGTTCCGGCCCAGCCCCCTGCAGTTGAGTCAGGAGGGCTGAGGGCACAATGGATTCCTGGAATGTGCAAATGAGCCTATGAATGCTACAGCCTGCTATTAAAGCAGGCTGTCCAGTTTTATAAAATGTAATGTCCAATTCCTTTTGCTCTCTTTCCTTATTAAAATCTAGCTATCTACCTACGGTAACATTCCTGAGATGCCTCCTGAGAAATACGTAATTATAACAGACACGAATCACCGAAGAGATTTTCAGTGAGATTATCATCCTATCTTCGTAGATTCATGTTTTGCTGATCTGCAGACTCTGGGTGGCTTTCATAGCTTCTTTGGAATACAAGTAGTAAGAAATCAGGTAGGCATCGACAATGGAGGTGACAGAGAGCAAAAGCGACTTGTCGGGGTTTTTTGTAGGTCTTTACTACGTGAATCAAATTTATGTATCAAGTTTCAATAAACGGTTGCTGTGAGTTTTTAAAAAGATTTTTACTATTATTTAGAAATAGTCATGTTCATGCCTTCAAGTCTTATTTTTATTACCCCTTACATATATTGACTTTCTCTGTTGTTGACTGTATTGATTTTTTTAAAATAAAAACAAAAACAATCAAATTAGTAAGAGTTTAATAACATTGCAAAATTTTAGGGAAAGCAGTACAGAAATATGAATGCCTAAAATGTATACAGGAATTTATTTTTTTAATAACAAAACACTCTCTAATTACCTATTCTTGGTGTTAGCAATATTGGATCCGACTGCTTGGTTTTTCTTTGTTTGTCATTTGTCCTATATAAGGCTAGACGTAGAGTGGTATTTGCATCAAATGTATTTAATTTAATAAAAAACAATTTACATGTTATTATCTACCATGTAATCATTCTTTTTCCTATTCATTATTCCTATGAGATGATATTGCTTTAGCATATGGTTTTCTAAAAATATTAATCAGGGTCTCACATCGAAATCCTCATACGTCTCTCCTTCCACCAAGTTGTTTTTACTGAAACAGAGTAGTCTTAGAGATACAGTGGGAAGATTAGAATATATCATATTAGAATAGTCAGCTAAAAGTGATTCGTTTAATCTCCTTAAAATGTCTTTTTTGCATCTAGACAATACTCGTTCATATCTTATCTGACACACAAATTTACTATGAAATCAAAGAAGAATAAAATGTGGTAGTTATTTTTAAACTGTTATAAGAATCTTAAAATAACATTAATGTTTTTTATCAAATTGTACCCATCTAAAAAGTGAAAACATTAAAATATCTCCCCTCTATCACATAGGAAGTATATTAACTACTAATCCTGATGTAGAAGACCTTGTAAAATCAGTCTATCTTTACCTGATACCCAGCAGGAAATTTCTGATATTTACTATTTTTTTTTCAATATTCCATTCATTCATTCACTCACCATCTATCCACTTATGAAACAATTTTTTAAGCTCTAATTATTATGTCAGGTCCTATAATAGACCCTAGGGCTATCGCTACAACCAATATACCGTTTTTGTTTCAAAGGGATGGATATGGGTCTTAAATGAACAATCAGTCATCTGTAACTACTGCGATGCTGCCTACCAACCAACCTCGGAGCCCTTGCTGGTACACTATGTACAGTAAACATTATGTTTTGTTCCTTACTCTCTAGGTCAGCAGGATGGCTTTGCTGCTCTGAGCCCTGAAGAGCTCATCTCCATGGCATGTCCCATGTGTCTGTGGTGACCAAGGGAAGAGGTGCTCTGAAATGACCTTAGGAAGGACAACTTGTCTTTGACTCATGTCATCTCTCCTTCTCTGGAAGACTAGCCTGGGCTGGTTAGAAGAGTCGAAGCAGACACCCAAGAGAAGACTCTCCTGGGTGTGTCCCCATGGCCAAGGCACAGGGGAGAGAGAGAAAGAGGAAGTGTGCCAGGCCTTGAGGAACAAGGCGTGGAACTGTCACACCTTCCAACAGCCTCACTGTTGTAAATAAACAAATCATAAGGTCAGTATTCAAAGAGTGGGTCAGTAGACTCCACTTCTTTAAGAGAATGGTTATAAAATCGTATTTAAAGAGTGCAAGTACTCTAAAGGGTGGGTGGAGAGTTGGGGACATTTTTTGCCATCAGTCTCCTATGGTAGCGTCACAAATAAATGAACACAAAATATAGTGCCAATACCTTATTTTCTCCCCAGCCCTGTGTCCGACCTTATCTTTTCTCTGGCCAAATTGTTTGCTCTCAATGGTATTTTAAAGCATTAACCCCCCTCTCTCTTTTCTCTTCTCTCCCTCTCGACTGGCAGCTCACTTCACTGGAAGACTTTTAAGTCTCTCCTTGCCCCTCCAAAAATCGAGAAGCAACTTCTGTTTCCCCTCAAGGTCTTACTTTATACTTTTCCCTCTATAATCAAACTGTCCTTAAGCATAAATTCGCTTTTCCTGCTCCCACCCCATGTGTTTCCTCTCCAGCCTGTTCAGTCTGACTTGGGTCCCTCCCGCTCTGCTCATAGTATCTGCAGCGAACACCACGCCAGGCTCACTGGCTGGCACCTCTGCTTCGCCCACACTGCAGCCTTTGATTCTGGGCGACATTCTCTTCCATGAGCATTAATTCCCAACCCACTGCTTGGCTTCTCTTATTCTCCGAGTGAAAAGAGATAATGACATGCTAGGAGACACAAGCACAGAAAATATGTCATAACAAAACTAGCTTGTCATTGACTGATTTTGAAATGTAACTTACTAACTTTGTTTCTCCCAAGTCTTTGATTAGTTAATAGGCATCAATCATCTAAGGTTAGTTTGATAGGAATTACAACCGAGCTTCTTAAGTTGTTGTGGTGAAGACCATTAAACTGAAGATATTTGGAAAGGATACTTTCCCAAGAAGTATAAGATCGATTTTTGGATGTACAGATTCATTTTCACCTTGTAGTATATACATTTTCTATACGGGGCTTAGGAGCTAATTTTAAAATGTTTATCATGTATAGACTGTCAAGCACCCATACTTTCCCACGCTCTAGAAATCCTACATGTGTTATCTCATTTTATCCACACAAGGAACCTATGATACAAATTCTACCACCAACCCTGTGTTTCAGAAGGGGAAACGGAGGTTCAGAAAGGTAAAGTAGTTCAGTAGAGATCACCTAGTAAATGCTAACCCAGGATTCCAATTCCACATTCGTCAGATTCCAAACGTCGTCCCCAGAGGGAAGGCTGAGCCGTGTCACCCCTTCTCGCGTGCGACACAAACTCCTCATTTGTCAGATTGAAGGACACTGAGCTCCACACAGATGGCTCCATGATTAACTGCAAATTGGCTCTTAATTGGGAAGTTAAAAATGATCTATGAAATCCCATGTAGAAAAATCACTTAATATCAGTCACATTGCTTTCTGGCAAGAGTTAATGAATTAATTATATTTACATAAACAAAACAATGGAGCAGAAAGTAGCTCTTCAAATGTAAAAAAAGAAAGAAACCAAAAAAAGGCAGCTTTTGAAATATATTACCCAAGCAGAATCCCCAATGAGATGATGATCTTGAATCCTTCTAAATCAGCAAGTTAAAGGATTTGCTTTACTGAGTGATCACACTTAACCTTTGTGCCCACGCCTTTCACTTATGCAAATTTGAGAAAGGAAAAAAAAAAAAAAGAAACCTTCAAATTAAAAAGAAAGAGAATGCTGACAATTTAATCTGAACACTAAGCCATTTTTACCTAGACAAACCTATTTACACAGAAGCAGAAAAATGGGTGTTTACATTCAAAAAGTGAAGAGTGAAATCCCTGCTGGTAGCGGCAAAAACGAAAAGTGAATAAAATTTCAAAAGGTTTGAGGACAAGCATTGGATAGAAAGGGCTGATAAGTAATTGGGGCAGCTTGTGAATTTAACAGTCATGTCGGGGCTTCCCTGGAATAAGAGGATAAATGTGATGAGACTGTGGCATCTCGAAGTCTAATACTCTCTTGGCATGAGCCCTCGTTGTGACGAGAGGCACTGTGGGGAGTTGACAGGATGGTGAACTGGATTATGGAGAGGAACTTAACGGAACACAAAGGGCCAGCAAAATTGTATCTTTATGAGTTCCCCTTCTTGCCTGAGGTCCACAGAATGCACTTACCACAGCTGAGTGAGCTCACTTGAGAGCCATTTGTGGTGTGCAGTGCTCTGTGTCCTTTGTTGGAATGTTGGATGACAGGTTAATTGAATAGTGGCAGGGCGAGCGACCAGGGTCACGCAAGATGACTAGTGTGGATGATGGCTAAAGACAGGACCTCATTATTTTTTATACAGGAGGACAATTTCCAACAGTCCTTTTAGAGGAGCCCTCATTCATCTCTACCGAGGCACCCAGAGATGTATTAGGTGAGAATTTCAACGGAAGTATGCTAAATAGTGAATTGGCATTACGGGACAGGCAATTAATTAACAATCCAGAAAAATGATTTACTTATTACTCAACATCGCTGTCCTGAGACCACGAAGGCCCCTGGGGGAGTACTGACTTGCCCTCAGTAATCAGTGGTATTAAAGCTAAAAGATTAAACCAGCGGGTGCTCCTTTTTGACGAAAAACAAATTATTTCATCTTCATTTTTATTGCTGGCCCCATATAGATACAGCCACACAGGGTTCAAAATATACATGTGAGGGTGTCTATTGTAGACTTTGGAGGACAATAGCTAAAATGGAAAAACAGTGTGTGACATTACTGAGGCGCACGACTTGTCAATACCTTCCCTTTCAATGCCGTTCTCAAAGTCTTTTTCCCTCTGCCATTTCTAACCACGAATGGACCTCCAAACACCCACTTTATGACTTATTTTTAAATGTATCATCGACCAGCATACATTTCATTTTTTATTTATTTCCAAACATGTTAATGTCAAGTTTAACCTGTCAGATAGACTTCACTTGTTGGCTGCCAAAGTCCCTTTTACTTTTTGAGACGCCACAGTAAAAATATCCTAAAGTTCACTCTTCCATAAAAGAAAGGAGAACATTGTTCAAAAAAGGTCAATATCAATTTTCTTCCTGAACGCTGACAGTTCATCCCAGGATTGCGATAAGCCGAGGAGTGTCTTCTTAAGGGAAGGCACTGGACCTCGGGCAGAACCGTGAACTCTGCGACATTTCCACCTGTCCTTCCCCACCCTCTTCTCCCCAGCTCAGGGCCGCCTGGAAGACAGTCAACCAGGGAACCAAGCAAGCTTTGAAAACTGGTATCCTAGCAGCAACTGTGAGATGCAAAATGGGGTTACAGCTCCTTGCAAAGCTCCATAGCTAGAGAACTGGTACTATGGACCGTATACACACCCCACTCAGTGAGAAAAGCCCTATCTCCAGGGTTTTGTCAAAAAAAAAACAGGAGCCATGTTTCCTGTTGCAGGTGCCTATGAAGGAAATACCAGTTGGACAAACAAGAAATGTGGCAAACACTTAAAAATAAACTAGATGACACGAGATACTCACTGGGGCTTCGAGAAGTTATGACAGATTCCTGGGCACCTGGCTGGAGACCGTCACCTGCAGGAGTGTGGAGCTTGTGGTGACATTAATGTGTGACTTACCTTCAGACACAGGAAAGGGCTGAGATGGCCTCTCCCCGACTGCTGCTCACGCTGAGGTCCTGTGTGCTTGGGAAGTGAGGCACAAGGCAATGCAACAAACTGCTAGAGTGTTCAAATTGTGTCCATGCTCGCGCGCGCACACACACACACACACACACACACACACACGGAGTGCTTAGCAAAAGGGCAGGGCCCTTATTGGTTCCACACATTTAAGGACAGCTTGGCTCAGTCACTGGCTGGCCACTCACCTTACTGAGCACAGAGTTCGGTGTCCACACATGGTGGCACGCAGCAGAGAATTTAGACTTTATAGACGTAGTTTAGGAAAGCAATGAAATCAACCCACAGGGGCAACAGCACCAACAACAAACCCAAGGGAGGCACTGAGTAATTTCATTTCCCGAGCAGCCATCTCGTATTGTCTAAAATGCCCCATTTTAACAACAAAAAACATGAGGTGCAAAGGCAAATAGGAAAGCATGACCAAAATGAAAACCATCAACTACACATCCGAGAAGCACAGCAAACTCCGAGTAGGATGCACAGCACAGCACAACACCTCATCATCAAACGGTGCGAAGACAAATTATGAATGGCGAATCTTGAAAGCAGCAAGGAAAACAAAGGACTTACCTTATCACAGGCCAGGAATCCGTGATGACATTAATATGAGACTTACCTTCAAACCACGGAAGCTGAATGGACAGAGGTGGGATGATATATTCGAAGTGCTGAAAGAAAGAAAACCACTCGTTAAATAAGTATTCTCCATGCCACAAAACGACCTCCAAAACTGGAGAAATTTAGGTAGTTTAATACAAACAAAGGCTGAGACACATTTCACTAACAGACATGCCCTACAGGAAACACTAAAGCAAGTCTTCCGTTTGAAATGACGCCACACAGTAACTCAAATCTACACTTATACACATGCTCACACACCATCAGGTGTATCAGTAAAGGTAACCAGAGTGTTAACTATAAAGGACAGCAGATGAATTTTTATTCTTAACTCTCTTCTTTGCCTATCTGACCTAAAAAAGCAATTACGTAGGGAAATAATTGTTAAACCAGGTGGCTGGGTTCATAACGTATAGAGATGGAATTTGTATGACAATATAGTACAAGGAGGATCAAGGTGCAGACACCATAGCTACATAGAGGATAGTTTTTACACACTGTGAAAATTAAGTTGGTATTAATCCAAACTAGATTGTTCTAGGTTAAGATGCTGTCTTATTCTTACCAGACCCACCATAACAAAATACCACAGATTAGATTGCTTAAACAATAGTTTATTTTTAGCAGCTCTGTAGCCTGGGAAGTCCAAATTGAGGTGCTAGCAAGATAGGTTTTATTCTGAAGTCTCTTCTCTTGGCCAGTAGATAACTACCATCTCTCTAAGTGCTCACGTGATCTCTCCCTCATGTGATCTCTCCCCCGTGTGCACCCAGAAAGAATAAGCTTTGTTCTCCTCTTGGTAAAAAGACACTAATCCCACCACAGGGCGCTCCTGTCATGATCTCATCTAAACCTAGTTACCATACCTCCATATATCACTGTGTTGAGGGGTAGGGCCCCACCATATAACATTGGAGGGAGGTGGTAAATATAAATATTCTGTCCAAAACAAAGGTTAATGTCATCCCCAGGGAAAACAATTAAAAATAATTCAAGCAGATAGTAAGAGAAACAAGAAGGAATTTAAAATAGAATAGTAAAAAATAGTTAATACTAGACAATATTTAACACGAAAGAAGGCAGTAATAGAGGAAATGAACAAGGAAGATACAAGAGAAAGACACTGAAAAAAACGGCAGACCCGAATCCTACATTATTAGCACTTACATTAAACTCTACACAGAGTACACACTTCAATCAAAATGAATTGTTTGGTAGTCTTCATTTAAAAAATGGTCAAACTCTATGATGTCTACAAAAGAGACACTTTAGATTCAAATACACAGAAAGGTTGAGAGAAAAGAATGAAAATATATATACATACCAATGCCATGCAGAGCTGAAGTGGCTACAATTATATAAAAAAAATGACTTCTAGACAAAATCATTATGAGATATAAGGAAGGCCATTTCATAGTGATAAAAAGAATAATATCTTCAATAATATTTAGCAATCATAAACTTATATACACCTAACAATAAAGTCCCATATTCAACACAAGCCCTATCAATGTCCAAACTGAATTGCTTTTCTCAAAAATGGACAATTTGACCTCAAAGCTCATATGGGAATGTGTTAGACCAGAAATAGCAAAAAAAAAAACAACAAAAAACAAAAAACAAACAAAACAAAACAACAACAACAAAAAACAACTGAAAATGAACAAATTTGGAAGACCCAGACTTCTCACTTTCAGAACTTACTAGGAAACAGTAGAAGTCAAAATACTGGCATAAGAATACACATATAGATTAGAATAGAAATGCAAATCCAGAAATAAACGTTCATATTTATGATGAACTGGTTTCTGGCAGAAGTGTCAGGAAAATTTAACTGAGAAAGAATAGTTTTCCACATACGATGGTGGGACTAAATATACATTGTAGAAGAATAATATTTGGACTCCTACCTCAAAAACCATATAGAAAAATGAACAGCAAATTGGATCATAGGCCTAAATCTAAAGGCAACAATTAAACTCTTACAACAAAACCTGAGAGTAAATTTGTGACTTTGGGCTGGGCTATGACATTGAAAGCCAAACTGACCAAAAAGAAAAAATAAATAAAAATACTTAAAAATGACTGTACTTCAAGGGACACCATCATGTAAGTAAAAAACAAAAAACAACAAAAAAGTAACCCTCAGAATGGACAAAATATTTGCACATCATTTATATAATAAGGGTCTTATATTCAAAATATATAAATATAAAAATAAAAACACAACCCAATTTAAAAATGGTATCTGAGAAAGATGGTAGTAAATTTCATGCTTACTTCCGGTTTCTAGAACACAGCTGCCTTACTCATTATGGACCCTTATCACTTAACGTTTATTATTCGTTCCGCACATACCATTAGCTATAGCTAGTCTTACCCAATCCTACACCTGCACGCACTCCTATTTTCCCATCTGCACACGCTCTGATATCTGTTATCTCTATCTCTATACATATCTGTATCTATCTACAACCACACCCACATCTGCTGTGTATCTAGATGGGTACTGATAACCAGGTCTACTCCTGCTCCCGCTACTTTCACCAGGTCTAGCTCTATATCTAGACCTATAACTTTATTCTTATTTGTTTTTGAGACTAAAATAGCCGTAGTGGTTGGGCTACATTTTGACTTGAGCCAAAGAACTAGAGTGGTACCAACAATTGGCATATATTAGAACAATATCACGTTTTACCTGCAGGTTGACCTGCAGTTTTGCAATGGCTAATGAATATTATATATTTTTTTGTATTTATTCTTAGTAAGTAAAATTTACAATTTTTACTTTTACTTCATTTTAATTTTCCTTTTGTAATTTTACTTAGTAAGTAAAATTTACAAATGTCCTTTTGCAAAGTTGATAGTGTTTTATTTGACTTGCATGCAAAAGTCAATGAACGGTCAGAAAAGTCTTAAGGAATTAGAGGAGCCTTAGAGACCCAGCAAATGGAGCAGAGGAACGTTGAAGGCTGGGAACAAACACGTAGAATAGAAGAGTCAGCTTCCTGGCATGGGCGTTTTCCTCTCTGTGGTGCACGTGCGCGATTTCTTCGCCAGGGGCTAGATATGTACATCTGAGCAGTTGTCCATCAGGACAAAAAGCCAATGGCAAGGAACAACCAAACCTTTGTTCATGTCCTGGGACAGTGCAAACAGGAGGCAAAAGATGGCGTCATCTTTCTAATATTGCATTTTCTGCCACGGACGGAGCAGCGCTAAGCAAGAGTCACATGGGTCTGCACCAATGGGAGGTACTGTCTCACTACCAAGGAGCCTCGAACAAAAGTCTCCTGCCTCTGCACGGACCATGGTGTAAGGGGAGGAGAGAGAGGGAGGGCCAGGGGTAGGGTCCTATGGGGAAGGGCACCTCCACCATGGTCCCCATACTGAAGCTCTGAACGGAGGCGCTGGGACCAGCGATGCCAATAGAGGTGTGAGCACGGCTGGCTGGGGGGGGAGGGTACTTGAGTCCTCGAACACACCTCCCTCCAGAAAATTGCACCACATTGGCTGTGCACAAAATTACTTGCTTCTTCACAATTGAGAAGAATAACCACAGAGGTGACCTTGATGTCCCCGTTTAAGGAGGGCACCTCGTAGGGCACTCTGATGTAGGTTCAAGTTTTCTGAACCTGGAAAGCTATGAGGTTCATCTTCTTCCTTACGTTTTGCAACCTGTCGGGGTTTCCTGAAATCTAAAATTATGTGGCTCCCTAAAAAAATATAATCACCTTGTCTTCACTTACGATGAGGTCAGATGTCGCCAGTTTTACATTAAAAGCAAAAAAGCTTAAACCAGATATGCTTTGGATGAATTCTCGATGCACAATGGAAGCTGCTCACAGCTGAAACGAGGTCTGCGCCTCCTTTGCTACTGTTTGTTTTCTCGGGTTTCCAAGCACAAAGACAAGAAAGAGACAGAAAACGCTTTGTATTTGGTGTAACCTTGAGAATCAATCCTAACAGTTAAATGTCAAATTGTTGAATTACTTGCTCTTATTATCTTCCAACGATGCCACATTCTTTTAATTGATTCGACGCTGTCAAGATAAACGCCTTGGGTTACGTATAACGTGGAACACAGTACAACATAACGCAATTTCATAAAGGCTCTTCTCTAAGTGCTTACCGCACATGGCTGTGCATGACAGATAGGAGCAATAAAGGAAGAAGTGAGAAATATTTAGGCCGAACCTTATTATTGAAATGATATTAGAACGATCCGAAAATACGTTTTGATGCAACTTTTTTTTTTGTTTCCTCCAGATATAAGCAGCGAAAACAACAATTTCTCAGATTTTCCTGGCTGCACATTGGAAATGGTGGGGAGTCATGGGCAAAGGAGTTCACCTTCCAAATAACTGGGATAAATTGTGGGCATTTTACAAAGGCAAACAACTGATTCAAAGTGAAGACTGGTACCTGAGTAAGAGATCATTGCATTGCCTGTAGACGTGTTGTCAAATGATAAAAAAGCAAAGGATCAAACGTGACCCTGCTCTGGATAAAGGCATGACAAAACCTTTGGCATGAGAAGGACGCCGATCCTTCTAAATGCAAACAATCAGTGATGGTGACTTAACGTCCTTTAGCCGGAAACCAACGTTTAATGAGAAAGGTGGTAGGTAGAGCATTCATTTAGGTTGATTCAAGAAGGTAAAATTTTGAGTTTTTCACTTATCAATTATAAATATTCTCCAAGAGACACAATTCCAGGATGAAGCACAGACTGTTTTATTGGTGTTACACGATTGCTTTCCTTATGCTGTCAACCGGAGAGGATTCTCTATGTTACAGATACCATGGGCAGTATTTTAGTCATCCTTTAACGGCCTTCCACATTGACAAATTATAAGAGTGGGGTCAGAGAAGTTAAGAGGCTCACATAAGACTGATTCTGTGATAAGTTCATGACAGGGTTAAATATAAAACCAAAGATTTTTATCCTTATCCTAGGATTTTCAAAAGTTTCCTAATGGTAGAAAGGTCAGGACACATTCCCTCAAGGGCGTAGAGGAGTATGACTTGGCTAATATTTCTATGAATGTAAATTGCCTCTTAAATTTATAATAATAAAAATAATTAAAATTTATATTTAATCAGTAACCTTTGTTTTTAGATAGAAGTTGTATTATAAATTTCCTCGAAAACACACACACACTCTCCTGTTTCGCTGATAGATTGTCTGGCAGTCGAGTGATGAGGAGCAGAGTGTGGAGCTGGTATTGAATTTCTTCCAGCTCCATTGAGATATAACTGACACATAATGCCGTGTATTCTTGAGCTGTACAACGTGATGATTTGACACACGTGTATATTGTCAACTCATTACCAAATATGGTTAGATAACATGTTCATCAATTCACAGCTACCTTCTCCATGTGTGCATGTTGAGAACATTTCAGACCTACTGCTAGCAACTTTCAAGTATATAATACAATACCATTAATTACAGTCACCATGCTGCACATCGGATCCCCAGAATTTATATAGGTTATAATCGGAAGCTTGGACCTCCTTCTCCCATTTCCTGCATGCTTCCACCTGGGCCCCTCCATTTCACACTCTGATTCTATGAGTTCGGATTCTAAGATTCCACCTATAAATGAGATCATACAGTAATTGTCTTTCTTTGTCTTACTTCACTTAGCACACGTCCTCAGGTTTCATCCATGTAGTCACAAAGGGCAGGGTTTCCTTCTTTTGTATGACTGGATAACATTCCAGTGTGTGTGTGTGTGTGTGTGTGTGTGTGTGTGTGTGTGTGTGTGTGTGTCTCACATTTTCTTTATCCTTCATCCACCCTAACAATATGGCAGGAAGGACATTCTGGAGATGAGGATGTCTTCTGAGTCTTGAAAGACTGGGAGTTGGACAAGCGAGAGTAAGAAAGCTACTCCGGGCTGCACACGCATCCCTGCCACGCTCGGAAACATGCCCTGTACTGTACGTGCTGCTTAGCAGGTGCTAAGTGTACACACCTTTTATTCATTCAACAAATCGTTTTTGGTTACATATAAATATCTTAGGATCCTCTTATCTGCAGGGACCAAAGAGTTCTTCTTTAAAAATTTTTGATGTCAGGCAAGATTTTTAAGGGAATGTAGCTTCAAAATGGACTAATCCGGAAGCTTCAACAATGTTAACTATTACCAGGGTTCATTGGGTCTTCCGTTCCCTGGTGATCTCAAGAAGGATTCAGAAGAGGAACTGTTTCTTCTCATGTATTAAATTTTAAGAGAAGAATTTTTTTTCCTTCAGGTCCCTGAGTACATTTGCAAGTCTCAGTGGATACAATGTGTCATATGTCAAGGCTAAGCCAGTCACTTGCCAGGGGAACTGAATGATGATGACTGACTCACATCAAGGCAGGATTACCCTGGTGGCTGAAGTGAGGAACACAGTTCCCTGAGTCACGTGCTGGTGCCGTGCACACCTGAACCTGACTGGGCTCTGCTGTAAGGGAATCTGAGAAATGGGTGCCAGAGAGACATCCCAGGGTGTCTGCAACTACCAGCTAGTTGGTGAGTACATTTAATGGTGAGACTTCATGTAATACAGTGTGTCAAGTAAGTCTCCTATGAGCAAATGCATTTGAGCTGTCACCTGAAGTCCATGTCAGAGCAAATGGAGGAAGGATAGACAATTTACGGGGGGAAATTGTCTAGGCAACAGCACGTGCATTGGCTGTGGGGCAGGCTGGACTGCGGCATCTCAGAGAAATGGAAAGAATACCAGTGTGAGTGTTTTAGAATAGAAAAATGGAGAACATGCAGGAGAAGAGAGAAAACTGGACAGGATGGACAGAGACAATCCTGTTTGTACCTTTCAGATGGGTCGTCAGAGAAATGAAAGGACGGAAACAGGGAAGCCAGGGTCAATAAGATTTCCAGGATGCTCTGATGCAGGCTGAAAGGTTAGAGTCAGCAAAACCCTGATGGACCTGGTTTTTACTTTAGGGTAACTAGGTGCTGTAGTCACTATGAGATAGTCCAGGAACCAGGAAGTCTGACATCTCTAGACATAATCACAAAAATTATTGATGTTAAATCTCCTAGAACAATGATGCCCTCCCCAACTAAAAAAGAACAAGGATAGAGAAGATACAGAATGTTTCCAGACCTACTAGAAACTTACATTGTCCAGGGAAACTGATGGGAGACACTGGTCTAATTTCTAATTTCTCAGGGGGAAGGTGGGGGGGTAGGCGTGGTCTCTTGGGGCCAATATGTAAACCCCTTGTTCCACTGCACCCTTAATTCCTCCTCTTTTATTCCTATCTGTTGTGAAGTAATGTCATGCAAACTTCTAAATATTCGTTTTTTAAAAAAGTTTAGGCCGTGGCCAGATGGATCAATGGATAGAGTGTCATCCCAGCATGCTGAGGTCATGGGTTCCATCCCTAGTCAGGGCACACACAGGAAGTAATCGATGGGTGCACAACTAAATGACTAAATGGAACAACTAAGTGGAACAATGAGTTGATGCCTCTCTCTCTCTCCATCCCCCCCCCCCCAAATCTATGGCAAAGTTTTAATAACATTTATTAGGGTTCCATGAGTTAATAAAAGTATGCAGGTTTTAAGTATACAATTCCATAATACATCATCCATATTGCATTGTGTCTTTACCATCTAAAGTCAAATCTTCTTCCTTGAATTCACTCATATCTCTGCATCTCAGCTCACACTCCCACCATCCATCCCTTATCTCAGATTTGCACTATTGTAACAAATCGCTGCCTATGTAGGTCGGGATATGTCTATCTGTCAGAGGGGAAAAAGGGGAAGGGAGAAGCTTCCTGAATTACGACCTAAAGTGCCATGACTCAAGCCCAATAGAAGAATCATAGTCTTCCTCTAATATTCCAACTGGAGTGTTTCTGGTCTGCAGTCGGCTGTTTTTCGTGGAGAATCCGGGGACCTAGCCTCCTTCCACCCTGCGCCTGCTGGTGGCCTCTGCATCCAGCCAGCGAGAGGAAAAAAGGACTCAGAGACCCTTCAACCTCGGGGCCCAGGAACTGCTCTCCCTCACCTCCACTTACAGCGTGTCGGCAAGAATTGGGGTGTGCGCCTCAGCCGGGAAAGGAAGGCAGGGGAATGAATAGGCTGCAACTCCGTGCTGAGGGGGAAGCCTCACTTCCGGTCCTGGGCCGGCCGGCGCTGCCACACTCGCCTCCCCTATTGCTCTATTGCTGTCCTCCAAACCGTGTCCCAGACTGTGAGGTGCACCGTCTGTCCAAGAGCTTCGTCCATTGAAACGTCTCTGGGTGCACCAGCTGCGGAGGCTTCCGCTGAGCTGAGAGCGGAAGCTCGCTCCTTGCCAGGGACGCTAGGAGGCAGCACCTCTCGGATGAGCCCTGAGATGATCCAGCTCGTCGCCCTCGGGGTGTCCGGCCTCCCCCTTGCCAGTCAGGCCGAGGGTTTGACCGGACGTTGACCTGCTCTGTAGACAGGCCGTGTGAACTGGCTCTGGGGGCCGAGCCCTGGTCTTCGCTCTGTCTGTCCGCTTCCCCGACTGCCGCACACACTCCGAGCCTCGGCCTCCTCTTCCCAGGCCCAGGGGCCCGGTGGGTGGGGGGTCCCCCTGCTGGTCTCCCCGCGCTCCCCGAAATCTCCTCGCATAACATCTCATCACACTTACATGGACGACTTCGGAAATATCCCCCTCCCCAGCGGGCTTGACACCCTGGACGGCCAAGTGTGAACGTCGTGGTTGTGGGAGACTTTTAAATGATAGTTCTGTGATGCTTGTTTTTAAATACATATTGGTTCCAACGCAGTTGCTATTTTATGAAAAAAAAAAACACGAGCATCAGGCTTCAGGTCCCCAAGTTCATTTGCTCGTGTGCAATGATGTCTCCTAGACACATTAGGCCAGGGGTCTCCAAACTTTTACTCAGGGGGCCAGTTCACTGTCCCTCAGACCATTGGAGGGCCAGACTATAAAAAAAAAAAACAAACTACAAACAAATCCCTATTCACACTTGCACATATCTTATTTTAAAGTAAAAACAAAACAAAACAGGAACAAATACAATATTTAAAATAAAGAACAAGTAAATTTAAGTCAACAAACTGACCAGTATTTCAATGGGAACTATGCTCCTCTCACTGACCACCAATGAAAGAGGTGTCCCTTCCGGAAGTGCGTTGGGGGCTGGATAAATGACCTCAGGGGGCCGCATGCGGCCCGCGGGCCGTAGTTTGGGGACCCCTGCATTAGGCGAATCTGTGCACACAGGGATACACTCATACGCGTGCACACGTGCACGTACATCAAGCATCCCACAGTCACCTGGGCCACTGTATGTGGCACGTGCCACGTCCAATCATATCTGGATCACAGCGTTCCATCCAGGTTCTAACACTCCTGCCCCGCCTCTCAGTAATGTCCTCGGACATCCACTTGTACCAGGAGCCATGAGGTCCTTTGCAGAGTAAAGTGGCGCAAGGACTGGTTTTTGTGCATTCTGCACCGTTTAGCGTGTACGGAGCAGCTGCGCTACATTTTCGTGAGGTTTCTGCCTTACGCTCTTCGGTGTCCCACTGTTCTGACAGTTGTGCCCCTAACCTCATTTTTTCCTCATAAGCCCTACTGTTTTTATTGCGCGAGTCTGGAAAACATGATGATTTTTAGACTAGCACGTGCCACGAACAGAGCTGACTGTGACTGGAAGCTTTAGCTGCAGCTGATGAGCAGGGCTCGGTGGGTGGGTGGGTGGGTGGGTGGGTGGACAGGCCGCGACCTCCTATTTCGGCCAGTTCCCAGGGTGGCCTCCACGTCACGTACATAGTTCTGAGATCTCAACCATTTCCTCGAAAAACGGGCCCATTGCCTGTGTGCCCAGCTTTGCACAGGCGGCTGGACCACGGTCCTGACGCCCTGTGACCTGCCCTGTGACCGGCCCTGTGACCGGCTCTGTGGCCTTCACGTCACACAGGAGCGGTGTCGCTGCTATCTTTCCCCTGAGATGTTATCTGTCAGTTCACTTCCCCCGGCCTGAGCGTCGTCCCCTACTCAGAGACGTGACAGGACAAGCTCATCTCCACGGTGTCCTCCTTTCCTGATACCAGCCTAGCCTTGGTGGGCTCACCCTCGCTTCCCCCGGGGCCCCGCTGCGCCTCAGGAGGACAAGGAGGGGACAGCAGCGGGGACAGAACAAACGGTCGGTGACACGTCAGATTCCCAACCACACGCCTTACGCCACCTGGTGTCCCGAAGCCCAGAATTCACCTGGGACCGGGTCACACCTGGAGATGATGCTCGGTTTGGTCAGCAGCTGAGCCCGCCCAGCTGTCAGCATTGGCTGCGGGGGGTGGGGGGGTAGGGGGGCGGGACTGATGTCCCCGCATGGACGCTGACCCCGTGTCAGCAGAAAGAGGAGGCTCACTGTGCTTTCAGTTAAAAAGAAAGATCAAGTGATATAACACTCCAGGGCAAAACATTCAGAATATATCACAAAGGTCACGCTTTCAGGGGAAAAAAAAAAAAAAGGCAAAGAGAAGATGTCTAATTTAAAAATGATATATAACCGTCTGTCTATAAAAACAATGCCAAATGAAAACATTTTCCTTCCAAGTTAATGAGGCTGCGGTGCACTGCTTTATTCTGAGCCCTGATCTTTAAATGTAATTTTGCTGGCGGAAACCAGTGTGGGTGGGGATTATTTTTAAAAAACAAAATTTTCTGCCTGACCAGGCAGTGACGCAGTGGATAGAGAGTAGGACTGGGATGCGGAGGACCCAGGTTCAAAGTCTCGAGGTCGCCAGCTTGAGTGTGGGCTCATCCGGCTTGGACCTCAGGTCGCTGGCTTGAGCAAGGGGACACTCGGTCTGCTGTAGCTCCCCCCCCACCCCCGTCAAGGCACATATGAGAAAGCAATCAATGAACAACTAAGGTGCTGCAATGAAGAATTGATGCTTCTTATCTCTCTCCCTTCCTGTCTGTCTGTCCCTATCTGTCCCTCTCTCTGTCTCTGTCATACACACACACACACACACTCACACACACACACACACAAACAAAACCCAGAATTTTCCTCAGATTATGTTTGTTTTTGGTTGCTTACATTTTCAGAGCTCATGCAAGAAGAATTTGAGCCCGACTAGGCAGTGGCGAAATAGATAGAGTGTCGGACTGGGATGGAGAGGACCCAGGTTCAAAGTCCCAAGGTCGCCGGCTTTAGTGAGGGCTCATCTGGCTTGAGTGTGGGCTCATCAGCTCAAGCACAGGGTCGCTGGCTAGAGCATGGGATCATAGATATGATCCCATAGATGCTTCCTTGAGCCCATAGTTGCTGACTTGAGCCCAAGGTCACTCACTCTGCTGTAACCCCCTGGTCAAGGCATATATGAGAAAGCAATCACTGAACAACTGAGGTGCCACAATGAGAACTGATGCTTCTCATCTCTCTCCCTTCCTGTCTGTCTGTATCTGTCCCTCTCTCTCTCTCTGTCTCTGTCATAAAGAAAAAACAAGACAAAGAAGAATTTGAGTTCAAGTATGATAAGAATTTGGTATAGCAGGATGCAAAGTTTCATGTATTTTCAAATAAAATGAAAAAAAAGGAGAGAAAAGAAATCCACGTTAGCATTATTAGACATCTATAAAGACCCACCAAGAGGAAGAAAAGTAGAGAGGTAAAGAAAGGATTCCAGGGGTCTCCAAACTTTTTACACAGGGGGCCAGTTCACAGTCCCTCAGACCATTGGAGGGCTGCCAAATACAGTGGTCCTCTCACTGACCACCAATGAAAGAGGTGCCCCTTCCAGAAGTGCAGTGGGGGCTGGATAAATGGCCTCAGGGGGCCGCATTGCAGCCCGTGGGCCGTAGTTTGGGGACGACTGGAAAAGAATCAGTAGATGAAGCCACACAGTGTTAACTTACTCCACAAATGGGAGCCGACACTTAAGACATCACCTGGAAAAGGACACTAATTCCAGTATCTCTAAGACCTGAGGCAGCAGCGTGAGAAAGATGAATCAGTGAGGTCTCTAGCAAGAGTGGAGGGAGGGGCCACGCTGTACAGGCTGGTGAGAATCATTAAAAAAAGAAGTTGATCTAAACAAGGCCTGAGAGCTATTTACAGTCTCTGTGACAGCAGTGTCCCTTTGAAGAGGACAACTGGCACTTGGAAACGTTGGTCTCAGGAGACAGTTCATAAGGGATTAGCATTTAAGCTTTTTGCTTTGCAGTTGGTGGCTGAAGGAGGGAAAGGGAACGAGGATAAAACATACTATCGCTAGCGAGTCACAATGTAGTGAGTTTCACTGCCCAACCTCTGTTCTTTCTATTTTAACTTTTTCTCTCTGCCTTATTACTAGTTGCTGAAGAGCTTTGAATAAAACTAACCAACCATAAATTTGTTTTTCTATGACAAGTTTTTAGGAGGCGGCCATCCTTTGGAAGCCGGTCTGTGGTTATCCTGGTCACTGGCAAGCTTTCAGCATGTTGAATGAACACCTCCCACAGTTCAAGTTCCCGAGGCTCAGGACTACTGAATTCCCTGCCCGTGCACTGACGTTTGAGTCAGTTGAGGGACAAAGAAAAGTTACCAGAATCAGCGATACAGATGATTTATTTAAAGGGTTAGATCTTCAGCAACGATGGGAGTTGGTAGAACAGTGTCTGTGAGCTATTGTCTCCGTGTACAGTGTTAGCCCTGAGTCACTACGGCGTGTGGCCAGACAGCAATGAAAAAGACGAGTTGGCTGTGGAACAGAATCATGGCAGAATGTACCCAAAAGGATGAAAGAGAAGTCACAGCTATCTCGCACCACCTCCGACTTGGATGTCATGGTTCACGTGTTAGGACCCCACAGACCTTCACAGGCACTAGGCCCAGGACTCCAAGTTCAAGACTTGGCAGGAGCCAAGGATCTGGGTGCTTTCTTACACCAGTAACAGGAGTTACCGAATCAGTGACGCTGTGTCCGAGCTGTTGCAGCACTGGACACAGGTCTTCAGCGTATGACAGGACACAGCTGCTAGCTCTCTCTACCTTACCAATGGCATTCGAATGTTTCTTTTAACAAGGCTGACACAGAACGACCCAGTGAAGAAAATGTGGGGACAGGCATGTAGTCCTTGCTTAGCTAAATTGATAGAGTATTAATTCACCAAAGCTCCTTCCTTGGCAAATTTGTATCCACGCAATCTTTTAGCCAAACAACAACTTTCAAATAAGGATGAGAACAAGCTGTCCTTTTGTGTAACGTGCTGAAAGTCCTCCTCGTACAACTGAAAAAAATGCTAAGCATGGCCCCCCAAGCAGGCGGTTTCTTTCCAAAAGAAAGTCCTTCTAGCTGAGTCACAACCCTTAGGAATTGTACAACAGAAACACTGAGATGACAAGAAAAGCTACCATGAATGCATCTTATGTAACATCTTATGTAAGAGGGAGGGGGATGGGAAAGAGAGAGAAAGGACAGATTCATATGTGCACGGATGTAACGTCACAACCAGGAAGGAACCCTCATCCTTATTACAGTGCGTGTTTCTGCAACTGGTCACGCCCAAAGCTCTTCTGCTAGCTGTTACACACTGGCTTGCCTAGTTGTGGTTTCTTACAGGGTGGGTTGTCCCAAACCTCCATTCCTGAGGACCTAGACCGTTAGAAGTTCTGTAAGGTTAACGTGTGGTGGTGTTCTACTGACTTTAATCAGAACACATGGAATTCTAAGAGGCACCCCACGGCAGCTCCTGCATTCCAGAGATCCCACTTGTCACCAATATTGCATAGCAGCAATCTGAAACCACTTGAGAGTCAGGATCGACTACCCCAGTCCTAACCTCCTTTGCAGGAGGGTTCATGCGCGATATGACACAAAGCAGCTATTTGAAGTCTCAACTCTAAGTTATTCCTGGGCTTGTGTATCATGGCTATGTTAAAAATAAAAGTCAATGTAAATTAATCACTGATTTCAAGCATATACTCTACCCTAGACAACATTACCACAATGCAGTACCCTCACTTAGACTTCAATAGGCTAGTTCACTGTTCCGTCAGGCAAGCTGTTTCAAGGTGATGGAAACATCGAGGAGGGGCGAATTCCATGCACATGATCATATTACTGTCCGTCAGTTGCTGTAAAAAGCTGTTTTATTACCATGAGTTAGGCATTCTATAAGTCCATGGATTTTGGCAAAAGCAAATCCCAGACACTAAGTGTCTATTACATTGAGGGGGAAAAAAAAAGTCACTCCTTCTGTGGTAGAGGTAGTCCATGTAATCAACATGACACATGGCACCTGTCTAAATCTTTTATGGAGTGGAGTCCTAACGGGATCTCAGAGCTAGCATTGTCTCCTCACAAGCTCGCCACTTAGCGATGAAGTTGGACTGGCTTTAGCAAGGGGGTGACCATGCTGTTGAACTCAAACTTGAGCTCCCGCCCTGAAGCCACGACTTTGTTCATGAGCTCCTTGAGAAATGACCAGCTTGGCTGGAGTGAGAGGCCAACTGACATCCACAGAATGGGTCTTCTCGTTCCCCCATTAAACTCCTCCTCTCCTAAGAGATGCTCTTTGGTGAGCATTCACATGCAGCACAGACATTCGCACACTCTTGACCATTCAGAGAGGTGTACCCACCTCCATGCTTTCCAGCATCCGTCTCAACAAGTTCCACTTATCTTCCTTACGATTTCTGACCATTCGGCCGAACCACCAGCCACAGCTCGTGATCATCTGAAGATCTCCAACTCTGGTCATCTCTTCTTCCAGAAAAAAGACATAACCCAGCACATTGCTTGGAATTCTGTCTACTCGAAGGATCTGCCGCCACCATCGTCTCCCGGGGCAACCCTGGCATTGGGCTGCAGGGCTGAGGACATCTGTTTTGTTTTATGCATACTGCCCTGTATACCATCTATAAATCAAGGCTGGTTTTTTTTTCTTTCTCAGTCAACTGATAATATGAAACTCCCCAAGAGGCCCCCGGGGAGGCTGAGGGGTAGAATGCAGTGTTGGCAGAGCTACGGGCTGACCACAGACAGACGTAGCCCAAAGTCTAGATTCTTGACCTCCCTCAGTCCCTTTTATGATAATGAAATTTTAGGTCTGTGGGTGTGTCAGTTCAAAACTTATGTCTGATAATCATCCTAAATTATCATCATTTCTCTACACAATGCAAAGACTCAGATAAACAGGTTCAGGTGGCACAGAAGAAGGCCAAGAGGAAGCTAATACAATTTTGGCCATGTAGCATGGTCTCTGCTCTAAAGGCCTGAATCTCTATTTCATTAGCAGGACTCTGTCTGGGCCCCCGACACGGCGTAATCAGGGAACCGTTACAGCCATCCATTCTATTTGAGCTCACAGATTCAATTGAGAATTTCACATCAAGAAATTCAGCTGACCAAACATTTATGGTCTTTCCAACTGAACCCAACACCCTCAGGACCCATTTGTACAATATATTCCCCAGATTTCTGTCTATATCAATTGAGAAAATAATGTAATTATATTGGTGTGCATTACACTACCCATTGTTCATCCTCCGTAATTCGTCCTCTGAGACCAATGCGGACTTCAGTCTGGTGATAGATCTAGAAGCTGTGATCTTGCTGAGGAGGATCGACATTCTCTAACAGACATTACAGGACCTTCAAGGCAAGAGGCGACTAACTTCCTAAGACAAAGGGAAAGGCGGCTACTTCTATGAAATAAGGCTCAGTAGAATTCAGGAGATTACAGTTCCCAACTTTGTAAAAACCTGTCTGTATGTTTCCATTCTCATTTTTCAGAAACGAAGTCCTTCCGCATCGATGCCCTTTATGTAATAGAAAGAAATCCTACGAACAGGAAGATTTACATTGCATTGTAATTCAGCGAGGGTCAGGAAGAGACTTTGGGTTAACTTTCAGAAATCGCAGCCATGTAGCTACAAGGAAGAAGCGTTTCTTAAAGGGCAGTCAGAGAGGTGTTCCAATCCCGTGGACTTGAGCTGAGAACTTATAGCCCTGAGCCAATCATGTCCTTTCCCCAAGTTCTCCAGCGTATTTGTAAGCAACCCACCAACTCAACTGCACTGCTGGTATTCACGCACGTTGCTTCGTGACAGCAGGGACTTGTCCTGTGCTCATTCTCCTTTCTCTTTCTAGGTGTCCACGGGTGATTATTTTAAGTAGCCAGGTCATCACTGCAAACTAAGACTCCCAGGGCCTACTTTACAAAGGGGAACAAAGGGACGTGGTCACTGAAGCCTTTGGAGAGAAGGAAGAGAACACACAGTTTGAAACTGGGGTATGGCCATACATTAAAAGGAAAAGAAGAAAAACAGTAACATGACTGAGAGTCAGGAAAGTTGTCGGCAGAACAGAATGATCTTTTGAGTGTTGACATAAACGGGGGTCCATTGCTGAGATGCCAGGGAAACACACCATTACCCCCTGGAGTTCTGGATGCCTGACTCCAGGCTTGTGCCAGTGATGATGGGCGGAGTACCCTGGGCTCTGCTTTGCTTACTGTTACATTGCTAGGGGCACAGCGGAATGCCAGGCAGGGAGTCTTTGGCACAGCGGGTAGAATAAAGAATAAGCGAGGACAATGTGGGCCAGAGAGACCTTCTACTGCTGGTCCAGAACAAAGACATCAGCAGTAACAGAGGGAGACTGAAGTGCTAAATCTCACCTGGTTTCAAAGCTGGGAAAAAAAATAGCTCAGTCACACAGAGAGGAAGAGCATATATAGATCCAGAGTGGTCACAAACTAGAAAATCTTGGGAGAGTCCCAAGGCCGAGGGAGGGGAGGGACAGTAGGCACTGTGAAAGGATATTTTGTCCAACTTGGTAAAGGTTTATAACGTGAAGGGTTCTAAGCTCGAAAATCAGTTTAAATTTTATTCATATGTCGTCAAAGGATTGGACCAAGAAAATTCTTTACTATGACATATCCCAAAGAATGCGTGCAGAGAAATAACTGAATCAGCCCGTGGGTCTATGAATAAGACAATTTCAAATCTTTTGGCAGGTAGTGTAGATATTAAGGTCACTGATGCCAGCCAGGGTCGGGCTAATCTGAGTTTGAATCCTGGCAGTACCTCCTACTAGCTGTGTGACCTGGCCAATGACCTTAACTTCCCCATACCTCCAATTTCCCATAGGAAATTCTGGCGGTTAATGGTTATATTGTCCTTTAAAAGTTATTGTAATGGTTATATAAACAACTGCATATGAAACATTTAATTCTGTTTATAAGGAAATGCACTCCAACCTCAACTCTCTTTGAACCCAAACTTCAATACTTACAGAAGTAGATACGGTTGATCTTCCTTCCAAGTGACATGATTTCTGACTATGTGAGAATCAGCAAGCTAACGCCTACATTATTCTAGGGTCATCTGTACTAGGACCCGAATAGAATTCTTCAACCCAGACTTTAAGTCTAACAGAAGGGTTTACTGACAAATACCGAATCCATACTCAGTAAAAGAACCATATGGCCGGTGTTGTATACACAAATACTACAGAGCTGGACTGTCCACTGGTCCTCGGGGGCCCCTGACCACTGTGGAAACGCAGTGTGACCAACTGAGATAGGTCCTACATTTAAAATACATTTCAGATTTTAAAGACACATTCCAAAATATTAATGTAACAAAATCTCAACTATTTTTACTATTACATGTTGAAATATTTTGATTACGTTGGGTTAAAATATGTTGTTAGTATTAACTACTTTTTAGTTTTTATTTATGATGTGGCTCCTGTTAGATTTTATCACATATAGAATTATCAACATATGTCCATTGTGGAGAGCTGTTCTGGAGGGCAGAAAGTGGATTCTGATAGCAATTACAATGTCTCCTTCATAAGGGGATGGAAACGGTTTAAAACAACACTTACGGGTGGTGAACACGCAGTGCAGCATACAGATGATGGGGTGTATAACTGGGCATCTGAAACCTGTATAATTTTATTAACCAATGTCACCCCAATAAATTTAATAAAATGAAAAAAAATTAAATTAAAAAAAATTTAAGAAAACAACATTTAACCTTTATAGCTAAGAAGATAATTTCGATGTGTGATTCTTCAACTCTGTCTTTCTAACCTGAAAATCTTTCCCTCCGTCTTTCTATATTGACGTAAAAGGCATATTTGTTTTCCGCCAAGTTGGTAAGGAAAACATGTTTTAAAGCTTACTGGCAGGAGAGACTCTTTCAGACTTTAAATAGAAGCTGCCAACCTGGCGTTTCTGTGAAACAACAGGCAAGTTCCCCTTGGGTAAACCTTAAGTCTTCTCCTTACTAGCTCCCGCCACCACCATCATCCAAAATAATATCTGAACTTACTAGCCTTAGTACTTCAGATCCACTTTCTTACAACAAAACAACATGGTACTAACTCAGTTTTACACGAAAATAAAAACAAGTAAGTAATTGAATCAAAGGTCACAAAAGTAGTAAGTAATAGAGACAAGATCTGCCCAGAAAACCTGTGCCCCTTAATAACTATGATTTACCATCCAGTATTATCACGGCAATAAAAGTGTTATCTGAGATACCCAACTTTAACTTGTGCGACTGAAAAATTATATTAACAATTGTAATTATGGTTCTGCTATTAATGCCTAATGGCTCATCGTCATAAAAAAAAAACAAAACACCCAGGGTTCTATTATATTTCTACTTCTCTTTAAAAAAAATAATTCTAATTGTTTAAAATATACTGATGCAACTCTCCCTCTTAATTCACTTATTGACCTCGCCAGTGTACTTTGAAGGTAGCACCAAAGCACTCTGGGTACACAAGTCACTCCTCAGAGAACGGTATTGACCACGGCTTTCCTTCCTCACTAACTTCCGGTTGTTCTTTCCCATTCATTGTGACAACTGACGACTTTCCCATGGATTCCCACACACCTCGGAGGAGGGGGGGCAGGGAGCGGAGTCCGTCCATGCTTCATCATCACTGAACGTCCGATTCAAAGGTTCACACAGAACTGCACCCTTATATTCACAGCTTGGCCGTGACAGCTTAATGTCCCCTGTGAATAGACAGCAATCTACCCCCACCTGTCGCACATAACACAGGCATAATCTCAGCTGGCTTTTTCCTACTTCAAATTTCCCGAGCAGCTTCTCTTCTTCAAGTACTTTCTGTCTGGTTACAAATTTTTCTTGACTTCAATAAAAGCACGCGTCGTAAAAAAGGAAAAAAAAAAAATCTTTAACTCTCCTGGAAACCTCCATTTATAATTTTAGATGTTTGTTTGTTTGCTTTATTTTGTATTGAGACAAATCAGAAAGTTACAGAAGGTTTGTAGGCACCGGCCACTTCCATTAAAATACTTTTCCTGAACCATGTGTGGGTAAGTACCCAACAGTATCCCGAAGTGCCCCACAACCTCTCTGCTGATGGCTGTGCTGCTCCTTGGCCTAACTGCCTCCAGCCCACGCCAAGGCTTAGTCACACCCCGCTCCTTCCTCACGGCTCCACTGAAACGGCATCTCCTTTCCCACGAGTCCTGCGCTCCCTGCCTGCCTAATGTGTGCGTGAGGACGCTCCCCACCCCCGCACGCCCAGCTGTTCCCACCGGCAGGATCACTCTCCCTTTTGCTCTGCCTTCACAACTTCATTACTGACTGTGTGCCATGGTACCGCGCTGGGCAGTCACAACATGACGGTGACCACACGCACACGTGGCCCCTGCCCTCCTGAGCTTCTGGGATCCTGGGCAAGACACGGTGAACAGGCACTGCCCGTGCAGAGGAAGTACGCCTGCCAGCCAGCACGTGGCACAGGGATCATCTGTGAGCCTCATCAGTCCTGAATGTTTTCCATGATTTTTTTTTTTTTTTTTGTATTTTTCTGAAGCCGGAAACGGGGAGAGACAGTCAGACAGACTCCCGCATGCGCCCGACCGGGATCCACCCGGCACGCCCACCAGGGGCGACGCTCTGCCCACCAGGGAGCGATGCTCTGCCCCTCCAGGGTGTCGCTCTGTCGCGACCAGAGCCACTCTAGCGCCTGGGGCAGAGGCCAAGGAGCCATCCCCAGCGCCCGGGCCATCTTTGCTCCAATGGAGCCTTGGCTGCGGGAGGGGAAGAGAGAGACAGAGAGGAAGGAGAGGGGGAGGGGTGGAGAAGCAGATGGCTGCTTCTCCTGTGTGCCCTGGCCGGGAATCGAACCTGGGACTTCTGCACGCCAGGCCGACGCTCTACCACTGAGCCAACCGGCCAGGGCGATTTTTTTTTTAAATCCATAAGGTGACCGTCTTATAAAGCCATGACACAACTATAAAAATCAGTTATCATTCTACACAAAACAAATGTTATTTTCCACAGATGAATAAAATCCGGTAACTCTTCCCTCTCACAAGCTCTTCCTATAGTGTGAGTTTCGCAATCCTCCCATCACGTCTGTGGTTTTGTCCTGGGGCGGAAGGAAAGGGGCATGTCCCGATTCCCTGTCCTTGAACCTGAGGTGGCTCTGGGACTTCTGAGGCTAAGTCACGAACGATGGTGGAACTTTCTGTTCGATTCTTCTGCAGCCCTCACTGTGGGCTTGCTCATGCTGTGGGAAGCTCAGTTATCAACGTGGGGAGTCCACGGTGAGGGCTGGGTCCTATACCAACAGCCAGCACTGACCACCAGGTATGTGAATAAATAAGCCTTCACAGGATTCCTGCTCACAGCCAGCAAGTGTTTCGGGCTGTGAGCTGAATGAAGCCCCTAATACCCTGGAGCAGAAAGAAATCATCTCCGCGAGTCCTTCCCAAACTCCTAACCCACAGCATCTCTGAGCGTAACAAAGGCGTTGCTGTTTTACGCCACTAGGTTAGGAGTCAGTTCACGAGCAATCGATAACCGGAATACATCACCATCAACTAATCCTCACCCCCCATTCATGTATTGCCAGCCATCCTGCTAAAACAAATCCTTTCTAAGGAAGAAATAGTCCAGGAGAAAAACAGAATTATTCCCTAATCAACCTCCCTCAGTCTGGAACAATTTCTGTCTTTCTAGGGTCATGGTGCTTTTAAAGATTAAAGGCCCGGTATTATACTGAATGCCCTTAGTTAAGTTTGGCTGAGATTTCCTTTGGACCACATGCAGATGATGCACCTTGGGCAAAAATATCACAGACGTGAGGCTGTTTTTTGTCATGCGTTCCTGCCGGCGAGCACACAAGGGCAGCTTGTCCCGTACTAGCACTGCTCACCCAGGTCGTTCAGAAGGCCCCCCGTGAGAGTTCTCTCACCCGGGTCGTTCAGAAGGCCCCCCTGGGAGAGTTCTCTCACCCGGGTCGTTCAGAAGGCCCTCCCGGGAGAGTTCTCTCACCCGGGTCGTTCAGAAGGCCTCTGTGAGAGTTCTCTCACCCGGGTCGTTCAGAAGGCCCCCCCGTGAGAGTTCTCTCACCCGGGTCGTTCAGAAGGCCCCCCCGTGAGAGTTCTCTCACCCGGGTCGTTCAGAAGGCCCCCGTGAGAGTTCTCTAGCCTTTTTTCTTTTATCATTAGTGTTTTGTAGGGAGAGATTAATATAAATGTCCCGTTTCTCAGCAAACATTTACTTATTCATTTAGTTGCTACCTATCTGTAGACTCATAGGTTTTCATTTTATGCTATGGTATATGCAATGTATGTCCACATTGTCTCAGATTTGGTCAGTGGGATCCCCTTTAAACTGGGTGCTGTGTTCTTTGATAGTTTCCTATCATTCTTTGATAACGAATGTTTATTTTCTAAAAAATAAAGGTACTTTCTACTTTCTGACATAATAAAGATATCCCAATTCGTCTTATGCTGCCCGGCCCTCGCCTTGAAGTCAGTCATTCCTTCAGGGAGTCTGGGTCACTTCTTGCGGAAAGCACTGGTCGTGAATTGGTGTCTGAGATGCGGTGTGTTAAGTGTTTTGTGCCTAGACGCTCCCTGGTGGGGACAATGTCAGTGTCCTGCTACCTACTGGCCACTAACACATTTCCCCAGGGCTCGGACAATGGGTAGATATATGCACATATGTATGACATTTTGATTTTGTCTCTGCTGCTCGTAAACAGTCTTTTAGTAAGTGAATATTTCCAATATTTTTTATTGTGTTATTCTAAAGAAATAATGCTGTTTGTTCATTAATTTATATACACTATAACTCTGTACACACACACACACACACACACACACAAACTATACCACAGGTTACTTTACTGGTAAATTATCCCATGAGAATCAACTGGGAAAATCTGATGTGTGAGTGTGTGTGTGTGCGTGATCATTGACCATGTAAAGCCTGAATTACAAGAGTGTAGAATGATCTGGAATTTGATGTAGACAGTAGTCCTTTGGGTCAAGCCAGAGGGAGTTCAGTTCATCCAAGGCAAGGTGAATGTTCATAAAAATCCAGGTCCATAACTAAGCCATGTTTTCTAACACAACTCAGGACAGGGTTATGAATACGGGTTGATCTTGGTAACAACTTTATAAATAGTCAAAGATCTATTGACTAGAATCTGATGTCAACATAATGTTAGGGACTGGCGACACATAGATTTAGGACACATTCCTTGTGTCAAAGAGTTCCCAGTCCAGTGGACGAGGCATCCATATAAATAATTATAAATTAGGGTGCTGAGAGCAAGGGGAGTGAAGGGCGCATGGCTGGTGGGGGGCACGGAAGAGGTTTCCCTGCCACAGGGAGGCATTTTGGAAGGCAAGGTCCCCCAGCCGGTCCCCGGAACCAGACAAAGCAGGTGGGCGACCACCTACAGAACACATTCTGGTGAACAGCTTTCTTACTGCGGGACTTTTTGTTTTGTTTTGTTTTTTTATACCTAAGGAAACTGATATAAACACGGCTAAGTCGGAGAACCAGAAATAATTCCAACAGCAGCCAAGTTCATAGCAAGGAGACTAATGTCGGTGTCTGAGCCGATCTCCAAAGAGCTGTTGTTTTCCCGCATTTAAAAGGCAGAGCCTTAACTTTGAATCCCTTCAAATTAGATCTGTGAGTTAAAAAAAGATATCAGAGAAAGCAAACACGGCCTGATTTTCTTATCCTAAAAACAGGAGCTATGCTATGATGACTTACTCTTATCTTCTACGAACATGATATATCTTCAGAACATGCCTTTTAAAGATTAATTTACATATATTTCTACACCGGCAGAGTGTGTAGCATGCTGCCTTTAAAAAAAAAGTCAGTTAAATGCATCAGGCTAGCTTTCTAGGTTCATGGAATAAAGTGGAGAATAAATAATTAACTAGTTCTCTATTTTCCCACTTTGTTCTTTTTTAAATAATCATATTTCTTTAAACCACTTCTAGCTGACAGGTAGCATCAATTTTAAGTTTGTCTTTCAAAAGTGTTGGCTATCTACAGACTGATGATGTTTTAGAGTGTTCTGCGAAAGTAGGAAGACACAATGTCTTTACCGCGTTGTTACAAATTTATTCAAGGCCGCAGATCACTTTAATAGTTGCTTTGTTTCATTATACTGAGAACCAGGAAAACCATCACGGGATACATTTACTGTAAATATTTCTATTTCTCCACAATAATGGGGATCACAAGGCTAAACCTCTGTGTAATGCCCTACATACTTACTGTCCATGTTCATCAACGCATTCGAGGACATGAGCAATCATTCTAAGCAGTCACAAATGATCAGAGCTGCTTAACCAGCAACGCGGATTCTTCCCCCACACAACAGGAACACATGGACCAAGAAACTTCCATCAAGTTTCCTCCCATTTATAGTCACACATACATGCTTAATTATGTACATAATTCTAGGTTAATAATGGAATTAATTTTCTGTATTATTACACATATTCTATACTTGACAACCAAAGTCCTTGAGGACAGCCAGGGACAGTGTTCACTGATGCTGCGTCAACAGGAAACAGTGAGACAGGAAGTCAGGATGGAGCACAACCCTTGAAACTGAGAATAGAGGCACTGAAGTCACCCTGAGAAAGTCCCTGTCACTCCAGGGAATGCCCTGGCAGGAGAAAGATATTTTGTGGTCTTCTTTTAATCAGACAGCTCATTAACTCTAGAATCACAGTCCTCTCTGATTATGAGATTTCCCCACACCGCTCTTTCTTTGGTTATTCCCAGTCTATTTGCTCCTTTAACAAGACGGTTCTCTATTCCTAAACTACTTGCATATTCGTTCCTCCCCTCAGTTTAGTCTGATTAATTTTCACTTCCTTTCCTATTTAAAGTAATCCCAGTGGACCAGCACTTCAAATATGTGTTCATATTCATTGCCCCAAATTTTAATAAATTGGAACAAGGCCCAACCATAAATACAGGGGTGGGCCAGGGTAGGTTTGCAGTTGTAATACCTATAAATAACACAGATAACTAACAAATAATGGTACCAGAATAAACTCTGTGTTTTGCTGACTCATCACTGTAAACCTACTTTGCCCACCCCTGTAGAAATGACTGGAAGTAAAAAAAAAAACAAAAAAAAAAAAACCCAGCATGTCTGAAGACCCTGTATATGAAAATATAAATTTACAGCAATTAAAAATAGACACAGTTCTGAGACAAGAAGATATTCAACTTATAGAAAAGGGTGAATAAAGTGAACATCACAGGCACAAGAATTCCAGCAAATGACAGAAAACAAGATAAAAGGGGGAAATTTGAATTAAGCCATGACAAGAACATATATATATATATATCCTATATATATATCCTATATATATCCTACATACTGGTGTGTGTGTATATATCCTATATATATCCTATATACCACTGTGTATGTGTATATATATATCATATCATATCATATCTATCTATCTATCATCTATCTATATATCCTAGCAACATCTGGCTTAAGTTTTCATCAAATCTTTTCAAAGAAGGATCTGACTTTTTAATCACATAATCTCCTACAGTTAAAGCCGAGAGGTCCTTGTAGTTGCTTTTTAAGCAGCAGCACTTTGTAAAGACCATCACTTGCCGAAGAACACTCCTGTTTGGGGGGTCAGCTCAGTATTTTGACATCACGCGTATTATCATTACATGTATTCTACGATGTTTCGAACTTGTGATGTTACAGAGTCATGTTGCAGAACATGTGCTCTCCCATTTCTTGAGATGTTGCACAACCCACAAGTTCAGCCTGAGCAGGACGAGTTAGAAGTGGACCAAAACGCTATCTCAGCTACAGTGACTGAAGTTACCTGCTCGGTGTGCTTACAGTTGCACTGGTCCTTTAAGGGCGTAGAGTATTTCTGCCATCTTTTGATACCCGGCTCTGGGCACAGTACACAGCATGCGTTGGGTCCTCCAGAAATGCTGGCTGAATTGAACTTAATTGACAACCAAGTCGTTGGTGGCTCAATTTTCTCCATACATAATTTAAAAATCAATAGCATATTGATGTGAGATTGAATAAAATAAAATAATACACAGTACAGATATTACCAGAGTAAATAATTAATTTTTGATTGATTTTTTTTTTTTTTTTTTACCCTACCATTATTGTCATATGCAGCTACAAGTTCCTTTTGCGGATCTCTGCTCGCTGGCAAGTTCTCTCATGCGTGCTGGGATTCAGTGCTGACCAAACCTCGGATGTGTACAGAGGGAGCTCGTAAGTCTCATGAGGGGACAGAGCGGGCGTGCAATAACATATAGCATCGCACTTTACCTTCTGCGATGGAGACAGTAGATAAGCCCAGGGAAGGTATCCTCATTTATTTCTTGAAGGGGAAATAATGATCGGTTCCTCAAAGAAAATAATATCAAAACAAAACAAAAAAGGTCTCCTCCGATATTATATAACCAAGGAATTGTTTAAACTTAAAATAGCATTTGTCCTTAAACTATGATTATTTTTTTATGTTTAAGATAATTTGTGGAGTGGGAAGAAATTTGAGACTTTTTTAAAAGGACATATTAACAGATCATTAGCATAAAAATAGTCTGCAAATGCCATCATATGAAAATTGCCTTTCAATAAAAGTTGACAAAAATATGGAAGTATGATGATACTCTTTTGTTAATCTCCTAATTAAGGGACTCTGTTTACGTAGAATTGAGAAAGAACCCTGCCCTCTAGTGGTGATTAATAAATGGTGCCGGACATTGAAAACACCCTTTTGTTGCTACACAAATCTCTCATTTACATGTTTGAGTAGAAATATTAAAACCTTATATCTCACATAAACAAACTGGAATTTTTAAACTAAAGATTCTGGGTACTGTCTGGGACATTTTATTTCATTAGATATTTAGTAAAACAAATTTCACTGCGTGAGAAGTGTTACTATGTTACCGCTTACGAATGACATTAGCAATATTGAATTAAGATTCTTTGATGGAATCTCCTTCCCATTTGAATTTCATAAAGAAAAGATACATGTGAACTAGAATATAAATACAGAAATCATAAAATTTGCACTATCCGCATTTTTAATATCAGTATTTAGTTTTACCTATGACTGTCAGAATAATCAGAGGTAGCTTCTAGTTATAGAATTACATTAAGATCTATTAAGCATTTTAGAAAAAAACTGTATCAATTACTCCATTTTAATTAATTTATTTTATTTATTTTTACAGAGACAGAGAGAGTCAGATAGAGGGATAGATAGGGACAGACAGACAGGAAGGGAGAGAGATGAGAAGCATCAATCATCAGTTTTTCATTGCCACACCTTAGTTGTTCATTGATTGCTTTCTCATATGTGCCTTGACTGTGGGCCTTCTGCAGACTGAGAAACCCCTTGCTAGAGCCAGCGACCTTGGGTCCAAGCTGGTGAGCTTTGCTCAAACCAGATGAGCCTGCGCTCAAGCTGGCAACCTTGGGGTCTCAAACCTGGGTCCTTCCGCATCCCAGTCCGACGCTCTATCCACTGCGCCACCGCCTGGTCAGGCCAATTACTCCATTTTAATGTGATATGTTTTCCAAGAAATCTACTGACTTAGTCACAGTTGGACAGTTGTTGTTGGTTGGTTAAAAGGCAGGACTAGATGGCAAAAGATAGCTTTTTGTTCCACACGACCTCCAGTGTATTGCCAGCAAGTATAACTTCCTACTGTTCAGAACTGTGTCGTGTTCACATCCTAATCTCGAGACTCTCTGAATATGCTACTTTACAGAACTTTTAACATCTGAGGGCTTTGAGACGGGAAGAGTATGCTGATTGTCTGGGTCGGCCCAGAGTCACCACAGGGTTCCTTATTGGAGGAAGGCAGGAGGGCCAGAGTCAGAGAAGGTGAAGTGATGATGTCGCTGAGAAGAGAGACGTGAAGACGCTGCACCTTAGACACGGGGCGACGAGCCAAGGAATGCAGGCAGGCCCTCCAGACTGGGGAAGACAGGGGAGCAAATGCTCCTACAGCCTCCGGAAGGAGCACAGTCCTGCAACCCTTTTAGACTTCTGACCTCAATAACGGTAGGATAACCAGTGTGTGTGTCTTAAGCCACTAAGTTTGCAGTGATCTGTTACAGAAACAATAGGAATCCAAAGACGGTGATGGAACTAAGCAAAAAAAAAAAAAAGTACACATATGTATCAGTGGTAGTCAACCTGGTCCCTACTGCCCACTAGTGGGCATTCCAGCTTTCATGGTGGGCGGTAGCAGAGCAACCAAAGTATAAATAAAAAGATAGATTTAACTAGAGTAAGTTGTTTTATAAAGATTTATTCTGCCAAACTTAGCAAAAATCCGACATAAAGTACTTGGTAAGTAATGATTATTATATGCTTTAACTTGCTGTAACTCTGCTTTATAAATTTTATAAAGTAAAGTTACTTCCCTACTTTATAAATCACCATTACTGTGGAACCGGTGGGCAGTTAGAAAATTTTACTACTAATAGAGATAAAAAAGTGGGCCGAAGGTATAAAAAGATTGACTACTCCTGCATATATATATATATATATATATATACATATATAGAACTACATATACATTATATACATATATGTGTGTATATATGTATATGTGTATATGTATATATATGTATATATGTGTATGTATGTATATGTATATATGTGTGTATATGTATATATGTATGTATATATATGTATATATGTGTGTATATGTATAACATATAGATAGAGATGACAGTGTGGTGACAGCCAGAGGGAAAGGGGTGGTAGAAGGTGAATGTTGGTGCGGGGGAGTAAAATGGGAACAGAAAGACTTTTCTCGGTGCAATGGGTACACGACGCAGTGTGCACATGGTGTGTTGTTGAGTTGCACACTTCAAAATCTTATGAACCAATGTCACCTCAATAAAAAAATAAATAAATAAACCCTAACTAGACTGTAAGTTCAACGAAGTAGGGAATTACTTCTTCTCTTTTATTTATTCCATTGATTGCCAAAGTAGGGTGCTGAATTCAGTCTCCGCATCACCTGGGAACTTAGTAAAAATGCGAGCTATTCCACTCCAACCCAGGAAAGCTTTATCGTAGACGCTGTGGGGGAGGGGGCTCAGAAAGTATTTTCAGAAGCCCTATAAGTAATGAACACTACGTTTGTGAACAGTCATTTATCTAAAGTGTTTCCCTTACCTGCTACAGAGAAGAACACAGACTGAGGAGATAAATACACACACATACACACACACACACACACACACATATGTATATATATGTATATTTAATAACTAAAATTATTGAATTTTAAAACTGACAATATCTTGACTCTCACTCTCAAATGATTGATTATGCAATTTTTTTATACATAAAAATTTTTATTAATTTTAATGGGGTGACATCAATAAATCAGAGTACATATATTCAAAGAAAATATGTCCAGGTCATCTTGTCATTCAATTATGTTGCATACCCATCACCCAAAGTCAGATTGTCCTCCATCACCCTCTATCTAGTTTTCTTTGTGCCCCTCCCCCTTCCCCTCTCCCTCCCTCTCCCCCCCCATAACCACCACATTCTTGTCCATGTCTCTTAGTCTCGTTTTTATGTCCCACCAATGTATGAAATCATGCAGTTCTTGTTTTTTTCTGATTTACTTATTTCATTCCGTATAATGTTATCAAGATCCCACCATGTTGTTGTAAATGATCCGATGTCATCATCTCTTATGGCTGAGTAGTATTCCATAGTGTATATGTGCCACATCTTCTTTATTCGGTCATAAATATATATATATATATATATATATATATATATATATATATATACACACACACACACACACACACACACACACACACACACATTTTTTTTCTTAAATGAAAATATAGGGAACATGGAAATTCGCCTTCCCACTATGCACTCCCCCAACCAAACGGGATGTGGGGCGAGGAAAGAAGTAATGGCAGGAGGAGTTGGTTGGGTGGTCACATGCTTCCCACCATGACCAAACAGACAGAGACAGATGAGACAAGTTTTTTCACTAATAATACATGGATTTAGTTGATCCAATCAATAAATTAATGTTCTAAAGAATAATACTAATAATTTTATTTATGGTTCTTTTTTTTAAATTACCTAGGTATATGCAAGTTTAAAATATATAGATTGGACTGGCCTGTAGTGGCGCAGTGGATAAAGCATCGACCTGGAATGCTGAGGTCACCGGTTCGAAGCCCTGGGCTTGCCTGGCCAAGGCTCATATAACAAACAGTCAGTGAAAAATTAAAGAGAAGCAACTATGAGTTGCTACTTCTCACTTCCCTCCTCCTCTCTTTGTAAAATCAATCAATGCAAATCTTAATATATATATATATATATAAGGTCTACCGGAAAGTTCTGTCCATTTCTATCACAACAAGTTTTGACACGTAAGCACATGTTTATTTGGCGCATGTGTGCCTCTCTATTTTTATCACTTAATGTATACATACTGACGTAGCAAATTAACTAAAAGTTGATTCATGTTAGTCTTATGTGTGAAGCCATAGTGTACTCATGGCTACTGATAAAGTTCATTTATGCCACTGTAATTTTTATGAATTTCAACAAGGAAGAAATGTTACAGAAGCATGTCTGTTGCATCCACCATATTCCCCGGACTTAGCACCCTCCGACTATCACTTGTTTTTGTCCTTACAAAATTTTTTGAAGGGCAAAAAATTCAAAAATGAAGAAGATATCAAACAAGCACTGGTTCAATTTTTTGCATCAAAAGATAAAACGTTTTTCAAAAATGGGATATACAAAGTGCCCTCATGCTGGCAAGAAATCATTAATAATAATGGCAATTATATTATTTAATAAAGTTTATTGACGGTAAGAAAAATTTGTATTTTGTTTTATTCCAAAAACGGACAGAACTTTCCAGTAGACCTTATATATACATATATATATACAGATTGTTTCATTTTTAAATCACACCACAATGATTACATCCATAATGTGTATTTTCAAAAAGCTGGTAGATTTTGTAAAACAGTTTTTGTAGATTTTAGAATACAGAAAAACCTACTGGGATAATGGATAACTTTATGACAAAAATCCCCTGGTGGTCCTAAGTATGTCTGGGTCACATGTCAGGAATTTGCCGTGACTGGAATTCTGTCTGGTCAGTGCGCATGTCTAAAAGTTGACAACTTCCGTTTTTCAGTAAGGCAGCTGAGCTTAAGAGGAATACCCAAGCACCAGGTGTGTACGGAAGCCTCTTTCTCCCATGCATCCCCCCAAAAGGACAATTTCCTTTTACTTGGAAATTAGTCTAAGGTCCCATAAAATAAGTAAAAAAGCTAGCAAGGTAAAAGCTATTCAGAAAATCTGAAAGTTTCTATGAAGATATTTTAATCTTGCAAGAGAACTGAAGGCATTATTTTCCAGTCAGATAAAAACACCTTTGGAAAGAAGAAAAGAAAGCGAGGGGAAAACGCATTGTAATTAGCCAGCTCCCGCTAGACAAAGAGAGGGTTTCACTTGGGGAAGTCAGACAGTATTTTACAGAACGCAGAAAAGTGATGTGATCCACGCTGCCACGGATATAATTTAAAATTGCCGCAAATCTAAATATGAAACCAAAGGAGATGTTATTTAGAAGACAGGCTAATTCAGGAATATATTTTGGCACAATTAGAAGCAATTATTTCTTATTTCTTCAGATGTGATTCCATTAGTAAAGTGAAATTCACATTGTGTTAACACATTTTAGAAAAGGCAGAAAGCACTGAGGAGAGTGAGAAGTAAATACCAACCATCTGGGCAGAGTCATATTTCATAAATAATTTTATTCAAAATAGTAGTCACTAAGCAATGACCATGGTATTGATAATCTTAATTACATCTTCAAAAGCTCTCTTGGAAGAAGTCTCAATAGATCCGATTTTATGAATTATTCTATTTCTTTTTTGTTGCTCTTGTTGGAAAAGGAGCCTATGTCTGAATGAACGTTGATTTCCAAGTAGGGCAGGGAGAACGAAAACCGTAGAAGTTGACGACTTCCATTTTTCTGTATGCTTGTGTGTGTGTGTGAACAATCTAGTGAGAACTTTTTTTTTTTTTAAGTGAGAGGATAAGAGATAGAGAGACAGACTCCTGCATGTGCTCCGACCAGGATCCACCCTTCTGGAGCCAATGCTCGAATCAACTGAGCTATCCTCAGTGCCTGGGGCTGACCCTTGGATCAATTGAGCCACTGGCTGTGGGAGGAGAAGAGGGAGAGAAAGGGGAGAGATATAGGGAGAGAGAAACAGATGTTCACTTCTCCTATGTGCCCTGACCAGGAATCAAACCTGGGATGTTCCTATGCCAGGCCAATACTCTATCCACTGAGCTAACTGGTCAGGGCGAGAACCTCTTAAGTACTGTGATGTATTGATGTACTGATACGTAAGTGATGTTTAGGGTCTTAACATTTCTGCTAAACGGCAATTCACCAGTTTCCAGAAGCAGCAGCAGGAAAAGGAAGAAAGAGATCAGGAAGAGGTCGTCTTGACAGTCTAGGAGTGAGGGAGGAAGGGGCACGGGACAAGGCAGGCTATTTAGGACTGAGACGGGTGTGAAACAACACACTCCAGGCTGGTCACTGGGCTGCAGGTCACTCACCGAGCGAGCTCTGGTCTTGCTGACTTGTTGAATGGCCAATGTCAATCTTTGCTCCTTTTGTGTTCATTTCACTGATTCAATAATTCTTCCGTGGTGCAATAACTGTGGGGTACGTTTGGTCAGGTGATAAGAGAAAAAAAAGAAAAAAAGACAAGAGACACGTTCATACTCAGATACTGCAGCTCTTTGACCCGAAGGGCTTTACCTAGGCTTCCAGTCTTCGCTTGACCCACGCGTGAGATGAAGAAAACGGTGTCTTCCTTGTGGATTTTCTGAAATAACTCATCGAAAACATTTAGTGCAGAACCAGGAATCTCGGAAACAATAAATACATGATAGATTTTAGATGATGATGATGATGGTGGTGGTGATGATGATGGTGCCAACAAAGAAAGTGGTATGATGTGCTAGGACACTGAAAAGAAATGATTTATTTTAGGAACTAAGGCTTTTATAATACAAATGAAACACTGAATCCTGGAGAGGTCAGGTGACTTAAGCAAAGCTGCTCGGCTAATTAGTGACGGAGGCAGCGTCAGATCTGGTTTCCATTCGTTCATACCCCGTACGTGCCAGGCACTATGCTAAGCTCTTTCTATTTATTTTATCTTTCAATCTTCTAAGGTAATTATGATCTCGGTACTATGATGATGAACATTTTTTTTAAATACATAGATTCAAGTGTCCCACCGAATATATCTCCCCCACCCCCCCTATTCCCCTTTGGCCCCCCATGCTCCCTCCCCCCAATGCCTTCCCCCCCCCCTTCCCTCCAGGATTTGCTGTCCTGTTCTCTATAACGCTGTGTTCTGTATATGTAATTTCATTAATCTCTTTCCCTTCTCTGACCCCATCTTCCCTTCTACTTTCCCTCTGGATGAACATGTTGCAAAAGAGGAAACTGAGTAACAAGAGGCAAAATAACGCATCCAAGGTCACATGGTAACTGGAGGAGTCAGGACTTCAACGTAGGCGATCTGATTGAAGGGCTAACGATCTGAAGCATGACAACCTCCTACCAGAAACGGGCACACACGCTGCACGGTGAGCATGGTCAACGGCCAGGAACATTTAGGTTTCTCTTTTACAGAGAGGTAGCATGATTCTGACATTAAAGATTCTTTCCGGTTCGGATTTAATGGGAAAGAGGAAAAAAAACAACAGAAAAGTTACAACTTGATAAGTGTTGAGAAAGTTATTAGGTTGGTGTTTTCCTTGGATGAATACATTTTTTTTAAAGTATTTATTTCACTTTGTAATTTTTTTATTCATTCTCATCATAGGGTCTATTGAAAACTGAAAGTTTAAAATTTTGATGAAATCTAATTTATCATTTTCATCTTCTATATATCGGGGCTTTCAGCAGTATATTTAAAATATTCTTTGCCTAAGATCTGGTCACTCCAATTTCTTTCTATAAACTTGTAAAATTCTCAGTATTACATTTGGATCCATGATCCATTCTCAGTTAATTATCGTACATGGCACAAGGTTTGTACTGAAGTTCATTTTTAACATGAATAACCAATTATTCCCCTCTCGTTTGTTGAAAAGGCTTTTTATTACTGGAGTGCCTTTGCACCTTTGATGGAAATTAGTCATCCATATGTGATTAGGTTATTTATGCACTCTCATTATTCAACTTGGTTAAGGGAGTTAAAAGAATAACTTGAAACCAGGTTGTATTGATCTTCATCTTAAAAAGAGTTCTGGCTACTCTAGGTTCTTTGCATTTCCATATGTATTTTAGAGTTTGTTTTCAATTTCCAAAAGTAGATTCATTTTTTCACCAGTTTTAGGTTCACAGTAAAATTGAGAGAAAGGCATAGATTTTTTTTTTTTTAATGAAGTGAGAGGTGGGGACTCGGAGACAGATTCCCGCATATGCCTCAACTGGGATCACCTAGCAAGCCCACTAGGGGCCATGGCTCTGTTGCTCAGCAACTGAGCTATTTTAGCACCTGAGGTGAGGCCATGGAGCCATCCTTAGCACCCAGGGCCAACTTGCTCAAATGAGACATGGATGAGGGAGGGAAAAGAGACAGGAGAGGGAGAGAAAGAGAGGAAGTAAAGGAGAAGGAGAGAGGAAGAGAGAGAGAGAGAAAGGGGAAGCAGTGGGGTGGAGAAGTAGATGGTTGCTTCTACTGTGTGCCCTGACCGGGAATTGAACCCAGGACTTCTACCTGCTGGGCTGATGCTTTACCGCTAAGCCAACCAGTCAGGGCCACAGATTTCCTATATACCCTCTGCTACCATATATGCGAAGCCTTCCCCATTATCAAAATGCCCCACCAGAGTAATATTTATCACAGTTGATGATCTTCAACGGTGATAACATCATTATCACTCAAAGTCCATAGTTTATACTTGTTAACTTTAAAGTTTTTAATAATCTTTTAATAATAATAATAATAATTCTATTATATGATTAAGTAACTTGAATAGAACCTGCTCAAAAATAATAACTAATATGAGTGTTGTAGAGGATATCATAGATTTATAAGGAACTATCACACATACGGTCATTTTTTATTAGCACAAAAATAAACTAGCCGTTAAAAGTATTCCCCCATATAGAAAAGAAGACTTCTGTTTCAATTACCTGTCTAATAGTCGGTATCATATGAAGTGTAGCCAATACTCAAACCCAGATATGTCTAGGAAACACTTCTGGATCATGATGTCAATGATCATTTCCATAAAACAAACAAGAAACAAGTAAGAAGTGAATATGGATAGAGTATTTTTACCGAACTACTTTTTTCAAATAACACACACTTCCCTAATGTTTTATTTGGTATCATTTCAACAGCCGAAATACAGAGCTCATAGTATTTGTTTTATTGGCAAGGACTTGGTGATAGTGAGGCTTATCCCAGTATTTTGTGCGAAGTAAACAGTTCTGGCTGGCTAGGACGGCCCCGAATTTCAAACTGGAAAGGGAACATTTTCATGGGACACCTGTCATCGGTGCCCTTCTTGAGTGGACGTGCCCTGCGGCACTGCCTCTGTTTTCAGCTCAGCATTCCCGGCACATCTGCCTGCCAATGCTTGCTACTGTGTCTGCGATAAAATGCAGGAACTGACATGCACCTGAAGCCAGGCTCCGTTCGGTCTCCACGCAAATCCTTATCAGGTAAGGCATTTGATTAGCAGATTCAACTCAAGAGCCAGTGATGCGCAGTTAGCCCCGTGGCCATAATTCAGCGCCTGTTGTCGCCATCCACTGAGTGGCGGTGTCCTGGGCGCCCACCCTTAGGCACTTCGGACCCTCCCTCTCTCATGTTGGTCTAATTTGTCGCCGAGCTGCTTCTTCAGTGTCACCTTCCGCTCTTCTGGTGCGTTTCGAATGTGACAGCTGCTCGGGGAAGCACGTTCTGTATGTCACGGCTTAGGAGAAGGAGCTCTCCCCGTCCACTTCCCGTGACGAGGGCAGCGATACATGACGAAGTTGCATCCTCGGCCTAGGGTTGCGAGGTTGTGATTCAGGCGGTTCTGCCTCGTCTACGAAAAAAAAATCTAAAATACGGAGAAGAAGCAGGTGAGGACCACACGTGGCATGAGAAAAACGGCCTGAGGAAGCATCAGGGCTGAAGCTCAGTCGCCCCTCTCCACACCCACCCCTGACAGTGAGCGTGTGCACACACCAGCGAAGGGACCGACCGGGGAGCAGACACCTGGGAGCAGACACCCGGTCCCGGGCAGGCGGGCGCGGAGCCAGGTCTGTGACGTTAACGCATGGCACTGTTCACCACACTGTTACCAATTCGATTTAAAAAGTACTCACTAGAGGAGTATGTAATACATTAGCTTATTAAGGATAGGATTTTTAAGTTAAAGTACAATAATAAACATGGGAAAATTATCCAGGTCCAGGAGGAGAAGGTATGCTGTATTATAACGGTACTGACCACTTTTTTATTTAGTTATTAAAAGACAGAGATGTCAAGATATAAAGTGCAAGCTCTGTCCTTTCTCGCCCTCACAAATTCAAGGGAAGAAAAGAAGGTGCATCGTAGTGATTCCTACTTAACTTTCCAAAGTTCTCAATGTCTTGTTTCTTGTTTTTTGTTTGTTTGTTTTGTTGTTTGTTTGTTTTTTGTATTTTTCTGAAGTCAGAAGTAGGGAGGCAGTCAGGCAGACTCCCACATGCGCCCGACCAGGATCCACCCGGCACGCCCACCAGGGGGCGATGCTCTGCCCATCTGGGGTGTTGCTCTGTTGCAACCAGAGCCATTCTAGTGCCTGAGGCAGAGGCCACAGAGCCATCCTCAGTGCCTGGGCCAACTTTGCTCCAATGGAGCCTTGGCTGCGGGAGGGGTAGAGAGAGACAGAGAGGAAGGAGAGGGGGAAGGGTGGAGAAGCAAATGGGCGCTTCTCCTGTGTGCCCTGAGTGGGAATCAAACCTGGGATTTCCACACACTGGGCCAATACTCTACTGCTGAGCCAACTGGCCCGGGCCTCTTGTTTGTTTTTTTTATAATTAAAAGAACAAGTATTTTATATTACTTTAAATCATACAGCAATGCACAAATAAAGTCTCCTTGGAAATAAAATTAAAATATTGTAGCCAAGCCTAAGTTTGCACGTCGTGAAATATGGAGATGCTGTTCTGTGTAGATTTCTGAACAACACCTTGTGCAGGTATTTTTGTTCTTCCCTACTACTCGACTAAATATACTTTGCAAAAAAAAAATGGTAGATATCAAAGCTTCGGCTTCTTTTATTAGAAATTTTAAATGATATCAAATATTTTCTCTGTATGTAAACCTTGTAGACTTTGAATATTATGAAGACAACTCAAAGAGCAGGCTGACTTTAGGCTCTATCTCCTCCTATCTGGACACTTGGTTATATCTTGTTCTTTTAAGTCAGTAGCTGACGAAAGCTGTACTGCTGTCAGTCACGCTACACCCAATTTTCCTGGGATTTTCTCTGTCCTTTTAATTCACAGGTATAATTTTTCTTCAAGACAACTTCCTCCATTTATACAGTTGAAACCATTTATCTTGTTTTTGTTCAAGTCATTGGATATTTCAATTATCCTTCCCCCATGTTTTTTTTGCCAGTCTTGTATAATTATTAACATTTTTATTTTATTTACTTTTTTTTTTTTTTTTACAGAGTCAGAGAGAGGGATAGACAGGGACAGACAGACAGGAAGGGAGAGAGATGAGAGGCATCAATCATCAGTTTTTCATTGTGGCAGCTTAGTTGTTCATTGATTGCTTTCTCATATGTGCCTTGACCAGGTGACTATAGCAGACCGAGTAACCTCTTGCTCAAGCCAGCGACCTTGGGTCCAAGCTGGTGAGCTTTTTGCTCAAACCAGATGAGCCTGCGCTCAAGCTGGCAACCTTGAGGTCTCAAACCTGGGTCCTCTGCATCCCAGTTCGACGCTCTATCCACTGCACCACCTCCTGATCAGGCAATTATTAACATTTTTAATCAATGGTTTTGCCAATCTTCTATATTAATTAACCTTTTGTGAATTGATGTGACATCTTTGACTTTTTCCCTCGGATGTCCAGGTATTAACCCAAGATTTTCCCTTTACCAGTGAACATAATGGCAGCCATACCTACTACCTTCCCTTATGTGTTAAATCTATACTGATGTTATTTTTATCTTCATCTCGCTTCCGTAGTCTTGCAACTTCCATTTTCATCTCATTCTGTCGTTTGAATGTATAACATTCATTATCTCCTTAAGTTAGTCTACAGTATCAAGTTATCACCGGGGAATTTTCTCATGTTGGGTAACGCCTTCATTATTCCTCGCCATATACATGGTGGGACAAACGTAGGTTTACCGTTGTGAGTACCCAAAAACACATTTTACTCTTGTATTACCATTTATTAATTATGATATTATCTGCCAATGTGAACTGTAAACCTGCATGTGCCCCACCCTGTATTTCCACCCAACTTTTAGATATCCTTCTCCTTTTCTGTAAAATATCGGCAACTGTCATATGTCTTTGCCTCTTTGTGGACCCTATGGTTGAATTTTGCTCGCTGAGGGTCCCATTCAGACGGCCTGTTGGCTTTGAGCTGTGGATGGCTCTTTCTCTTTCTGCATCAGTTGCGACTTTGTGTCTTCGCTGCTGGCTCACACTGGGAGAGTCCACACCGTCCTCTAGCCAGAGCGATCCATGGAGAGGAAGGGGGCTCAGCTAGAGCTCGCTGTGGGCCACCCCAGCTGCGTCTTCTCCCCTTGGCCTGTTCAGCTGAGATGGGAACTATTTCATTCCCGTAGAGGAGCATGCTCATTAATGGGGCTACTCTCTCAGTGCCGGACGGAACCGTCTCTACCGTCCACCTTCACCATTTCACTTGTAAGGTGGCAGCAGCAGTTTTAACTGTCCCCACCCCCACCCCCAAACTTACTCAACCAATCAAGTTCTGTTCGAATTTTGGGAAATGTGGTGACATTTTTGAGGGTCTTCTTGACACTTCAGTCCCAATTTTGGGAAATGGGCACTTGATTATAATGTCACCACTCTGACCTGGACTCTTTCTTCTCTTTTCCAGGGATTTTAGCTTCTTAAACTTTACAATATAGGCTGCAGGTCTGTTGGTTGTTTAATAATCCCTAGAGACCTTTCCTCTCATTTATTTTTGAGGTATCATTTAAGTAGGCATAATGTATTAAGCATCTACAATGTGGCTTCCCACTATCATGTTTAATGACATATCAACATAGCTAATTTTTAATAAATATGATAAAAGAAACTAAATTTGCATGAAGCTTGGATATCATTTTCTTATCAAAAAGTAAAGTTTATGCCAATTTCATAATGACATTTTCCCACAGCTCTTGTGTTCTATTATAAACTACTATTTTTAGAATTTAAATGTGCTATACTATATTTTTAAAATTATAATATTCTAGGTTTAAAATGTAGCTCTGAGAGGTCCTTCTTGAAATATTCATTTAGTCAAGATCACTGAATACACTCTGCCTTGTGCTTCAATCACAGAAGAAAAAATAGGAGGAAGAGCCAGAGATAATGCACAATTTCTATTGTACAAAGCAAAATTAATAAAAAAAAGTTTAATTGGGATACAGGCAGATTCATTGTCTCTCAGTTTTTCCATGATGGAACATCAACCCGTTTCTCCAGCATGTTTTAGCTGCGGGATGGTTGTCCCACTATAGCTCCATTTTCCAACATCTCCCTGTAACTACATATAGCCATGTGACTACATTCAGGCCGACGAGATGCCCGTGCAATTTCCAGATGGTGTCATTGAAAAATTAAAGTTTCTTTCTCTCCACATCCTTTTTCCCCCGTCCCACTGGAATGGCCACAGTGGAAGAGCCACCATGAACCTGAACCTGAACAGGAAAGCCTCCTGTCAGCCACGACACAGATGCCTCAGCCACCCAGGAGGGCTCACCTCTGCTCCTTCCCATAGGAGAAACACTTTTGTCTTACTAAGGGGGGAAAAAAAATGAATGCTATTTTTAGAGAAGTTTAGCTTATCTTATATCCTAACAAGAACACAATGTGTGGCAACAATTAACTCAATAAAAAGTAAGGGAGGCCCTGGCCGGTTGGCTCAGCGGTAGAGCGTCAGCCTGGCGTGCAGGAGTCCCAGGATCGATTCCCAGCCAGGGCACATAGGAGAAGCACCCATCTGCTTCTCCACCCCTCCCCCTCTCCTTCCTCTCTGTCTCTCCTATCCCCCCCCCCCCCCAGCAGCCAAGGCTCCATTGGATCAAAATTGGCCCGGGCACTGAGGATGGCTCTATGGCCTCTGTCTCAGGCGCTAGAATGGCTCTGGTTGCAACAGAGCAACACCCCGGATGGGCAGAGCATCGCCCCCTGGTGGGCATGCCAGGTGGATCCCGGTCGGGCGCATGCGGGAGTCTATCTGACTGCCTCCCTGTTTCCAACTTCAGAAAAATACAAAAAAAAAAAAAAAAAGTAAGGGACATTCACAAAAGAATCTATTGTGATAGCAAGAAAAGAATCAGAAAAATAAACAAGTAGAAAATCACCTAGTTTTTCATAGAAGGAAAAAAAAAAAGGAAGAAAGCCCTCCTCACACTTTTTTCCTTGCTTCCTTAGGGGTGACGTTTCATAGGACCGTACAGGACTTGGTAGGAATTTGAGGTAAGTGAAATGAAGAACCACTGGAAAGTTTAAAGTGAGGTCTTAAACAACCACGGTGATAGTAAAAGACTAGAGAAGTTAGACTAATTTGATAGTATATTGGAGGTTAAATCTATAAGGTTCAAGAGAAAGAGAATTCCTGAGACTCGGAATTGTATAACTTGAGCAACTGGGCATGTTGGGGCACAAGCACTGGACAGCCAAGGCCCCTGCTCTGTTTAGAGCCGTCACCTAGCACCTCAATGCCTTTTATCTGGCAGGCACCGAACTAACACCTCCCTACGGAATGAAGTAAGCAGCACCATTTATGGAGGTGACGACAACTGTGGGGTGGGGAATTCCTGTGGAATAGCACCAGCTGACATTTGGACACATTGATTTGGAAATGCTTTTGAACCAACAAAATAGAGATGTGAATTAATCAGAGTTGAGAAACAGGAGGGTAGGTATGCAGTCTGGATAGAAGTAAAATATTCAGAATCCTTCGCAAGTAGATGGAACGTAAAGCCACGAGAAAGGATGAGTCCACAGGATGCACCCCCAAATGAAGAGAAGAGGGACTGTGACATGGCCGGAGAAACTCCAGAGCCTAGAAAGAGGTGGACAAGGGTGGACAAGTCCAAAGGAGGGACATTATCAAGGAGCTATTGCCTACACACTTCCTCAGCAGGCTAGGGCCATCTACCTGTGAACAGAAGGCCGGGTTAGCCATTCCGAGAACTTCCAAGAGGCAGGAAATCAGAAAAAGACAAAAAGGAGGGTGTGATATTTCTTTCCTAAGTTGAAAGTTGTTGTGATTCCTGAGCAACATAATATGATGTCTGAACACATACGAACAGGATTTAAGGTTTTAATCAAATGTGATTAAATTATCTAGCATATTTAATAAGATGACTAATCCTCATTGCGCATAGTAATTAGGCAAAATGTTAAGCAGCTTGCATAAATGAATTAATTACCATGATGTTTATGTAGCTAAACTCAAGTTTTTGTCAAGCTGAAGAATGGGGAGGCAGAAAATCTGGGAAGAAGGACGTTTCCTTGAGGCCTCTTCATGCTAAGCTCTTTGATAAGTAACTTGGTTATAAACTTCTTTGTAAACCAGAGAAGTTCTTCAGTCGACATCCTTGCTCACTGCCTTCACTAATATGGTCATGGTGGGCGGGCCCTGGCTGGTGGTACAGTGGATAGAGCATCAGCCCAGTGTATGGATGTCCTGGGTTTGATCCCCAGTTAGGGCATGCAGGAGAAGTGATCATCTGCTTTTATCCCCTCCCCTTTCTCTCCCTCTTCCCTTTCCACAGCCAGTGGCTCGATTGGTTTGAACATGACCCCAACACTGAGGATAGCTAGGCTGGTCCAAGCACTTCAGCCTCAGGCCCTAAAAATAGCTCAGTACTCAAGCATTGGCCCTAAAAGGGGGTTTCTGGGTGAATCAGGGCATGTGGGAGTCTGCCTCACTATCTTCCTTTCTCTTATATATAATGGCAGTCATATATATATATAAATATATTGTATTATATATAGTCATGGTATATATAATATATCAGTTATTCTGGTCTGTAGGCTTGGCATTGTATTTATAGATTAATTTCTCTCAGTATTACCTTTATCCCCCTATTTCCATCCTCAGACATGTTACAAACTCCTTAAATTCAACTGTAATTTTGATTTATAATACTATCTTTAGGGTGTCATTTCATAATGACATATAGCATCATTTAATTCAGAAGAGATAATAGAGCTAAATGGTTGTGTGCTTAGTAACAGAACCTCAAAATATATAAAATTAATCCAGAATAAAGACCTAATGTAAGAGCTAGACTTATAAAACTTAGGAAAAAACAAGGAGGAAAAGTTTCCTGATGTTGGATTTCAGTGTTTCTGTGAATACAATACCAAAGCACAGGCAATGAAAGTAAAATTAGCTAAACTGGGCTACAGAAAAACTAAAAAATGTTTGTGCATCCACTAGTACATCAGAGTAAATAGGGACCTATACAGGTTGCAATGGACATATCTGATAAGGGATTAACATGCAGATTATTTAAACAATTACTAATCACTAGAAAATGCAAACCAAAATCCCAATGAGAACACCTCACATCTATTAAGATGACTGCTCTAAAAAATAACAAATATTAGTAAGAATGTGGAGACAGTGGAAGCCTTGCACTGTTGGTGTGAATGCAAAATGGTGCAGCCAACTATGGAAAAGACAGATGGCAATTCCTCAAAATATTAAATATAGAATTCCCATAAATACAGAAAGTCTACTTCTGGGTATAGATCAGGTCTACTGGAAAGTTCTGTTCGTTTCTATCACAAGTTTCGACACAGAAGCACATGTTTATTTGGCACATGTGTGCCTCTCTATTTTTATCACTTAATGTATACATACTGACGTAGCAAATTAACTAAAACAAAGTTGATTCACGTTAGTCTTATGTGTGAAGCCATAGTGTACCCATGGCTACTGATAAAGTTCATTTACGCCACTGTAATTTTTACGAATTTCAACAAGGAAGAAATGCTACAGAAGCATGTCTGTCGCATCCACCATATTCCCTGGACTTAGCACCCTCTGACTATCACTTGTTTTTGTCCTTACAAAATTTTTTGAAGGGCAAAAAATTCAAAAATGAAGAAGATATCAAACAAGCACTGGTTCAATTTTTTGCATCAAAAGATAAAACATTTTTCAAAAATGGGATATACAAATTGTCCTCACGCTGGCAAGAAATCATTAATAATAATGGCAATTATATTATTTAATAAAGTTTATTGACGGTAAGAAAAATTTGTATTTTGTTTTATTCCAAAACCGAACAGAACTTTCCGGCAGACCTTATATAAACAAAACACCTGTAATAAGTGTTTCAAGAGATATTTTTACAACCATATTCAAAACAGAGATCATTCACAATAGTCAAAAGTTGGAAGGGACCGGTGTCCATGCACAGATGAACAGAGAAGGGAAATGTGGTCTATGCATACAATGACATGTTAAAAAGAAAGTTATTCAACATTCTCTAACACAGGGTGAACCTTGAGAATGGGATACTAAAGAAAATAAGCCAGTCACAAAAAGATATATGCTGTATGGTTCCACTTATAGGAGTTACCTAGAGTAGCGACTCATCGAGACAGAAAACAGAATGGTGGTTGCCCAAGACAGGGGATAGTTCACCTTCCACTCCAGGCAAACACATCACAGGTTGTACAAATATGAATTTTTCAAGCTGTGTGTCTTCTATTCTCTTCAAATGGTATTTGATGCTCTAATTGTCCTACCTGTCTGTTTAGTTGCTTTGGTTGAAGTTTCCCCATGATCATATACTAGAGGTCTTATGAGTGGTTAAGTTTCTGATCTAGCCAAAGGTTTCTAGACCATGGTAAAGTACAACCATCCCTGATTCAAGGAAAATATACCGAGAAGCCTGGATTCAGAGAATACTTGCCCCATGCCTTTGATTTTGGATTTAAATCATGAGATTTAGGGTTAGCTACCTTTGAGCATTGGTGAGGATTTTTTTTTTTAACTGCACACGGAATGATCATCATCATCATAACTATATTCATAACAATTATTCTTCACTAACTATTAGATGTGAAACCAGCCCTCCCCATTGGATCATCTCATTAAATTTTAATCCTTTGGACAACTCTATGTGGTGGCTATCATTTTCATTCCCATTTTTACAGATGCCTAAACAAAGCTTCAGGTCCCCTGAAAGTAACTAGCTGAACATCTCGCAGGTAGGCAGTGACACACCTGAGCTATGCATCCAAGTCCGCCAATTCTTAGATAGCACGCCGTAGAGACACGAGGCATGGATGTTCCTGCTCGCGCAGGATTGGGAAGAAAGGCATGTCTGCGAAGGTGTGCTTGGGCGACAGCCACCTGGCTCCCTGGGAGCAAGAAGCCGCTTAATCAATCTCGAGACAGAGCCTGGTGACCAAATGTGAGCCTTTTAGATTCACCTGTGCCTGAGGCCGGAGGACCTCTTTTCTTCTCAATAACATTCATCAGTTCATGGAAGTTACCTTTGGCAAGGCACTTGAATGAATAAGGCCTTCAGTACTTGCCTAATGAGAATGCGAATGTTACATAGTGTCTTTCATTAAATAGTTGCTGTATTCAGCATGCGTATGGTCCAGATCCCTTTCTCTAAGCCAGGGTACTGACTGAAGATGTCATGAGGATGAAATAGACTGTATCCCTGGTCTCCAGTCTCCGTAGAGAAAGGTTTTAACACAGAATCCATGGATGGGGTTAAATTAACAAGGTAATTACAAATTCAGTGTTTCTAGGCCAAAACTGTTGAACTACAGGTTGGACGCCTGTTTTTAAGCTTTGATTGTGTGCAATAAACACTGGAGATATAATAGAAATTTGAAGACATCAACCCCATGACATTTCTTATTCGTGTCGTTGTTTGTAATTCCAAAATTGAAGCCAGAAAAAAAAAAAAAAAAAGCACTATTTTATTTGAAATGTGACTTTTTAAATTTAGGCCATCAGTCAAATAAATGAGAAAAGAAGCTTTTGAAGTTAAATGTGGCCTAGATTTTTTTTTCTTTTAAGAAATACCTTTCTTTTTCCTTTTCTTTTTTTTTCTTTTTTCTTTTTTTGACCTGACTTAAAACTCACAGCTTCCACATGCAGAAGAGATAAAATAAAATAGTATGAAACAGGCACTGACTTACAGAAAGCTCTTCACAAGTCACAATTACCCTCAACTGGAGATTTGGCTTCTAAGTCATGCCCTTTTTTTCCTGTGCCCAATCAAAACGAGCATTTCTGAAATTCTATTCAAGGGCTCATATATATATATATATATATATATATATATATACTTATTTTAAAATACCAATATATATTGGTATTTTAGCTTACCTGATTTTTCGAGATATACAAAATTCAGATAGGTTATGTTATGTGTGCTTCTATAAAGTCATGGCATTTAAAATATATAAAACTTGCTTATTTGTTGTATCTTTCATCACCTGAGATGACTCGAATGACTCAGCAGTCACAGATATCGGGGTTAGTCTCAATTTCTTGAGTATTGGTTATTAAACACCTGCGACTCATGTTTACAAGAGGAATATAAGATAAAGACGTAGCACCTATAAGCTGCAGTTTTAAGTGGAGACAAGACATAGAGGTCTTTTGTTTGGTTGGTTGTTACAAAAACAGTGGTAGAGCCAGAGAGATATTTGAAAAGGGAGAAGACGAGAACAGGTGAATAGAAGCAGGATGAAAATCTAGGACTGGAAGTTCTAACTGCGGACTGAAATGCATCACAGCGAGGCGTTTGTTTCTAGGGTTTAAAGACACACGAAGGAATTCTATTTCATGTTTTAAATGTTTCTGTATATTGTCATCATCATAACAACCGTCACCACCTTCATAACTAACATTAATCGAGCACTTGGGATGGTCCTGGCTCTAAGGACTGTTCACAGATTCATTCAATAACCCGTATGGGACCTCTGTCGGTTAAATGTAAACCTCGTACCCATTGGAGAGTGCAGGAGCCTGAGGCAGAGTGAGGACAGAACCTCTTTGAAGCCAGCAGGGAGTAAGTCACGGCGTTCGGTTTATACACGTTACCATGTCCCAGCTCAGGACTTCGCATTCTTCTGAACGTTGTTCCTCTCTTGAGAACGTGTTTACACTGTATCCAGTTCTATATAAAATAATTTCCTGATAGTATCTCAGTTCTAGAAGCACTGTTCAAGTATAAATCTTAATAACTTTGTATAATTACTTCATTTAGCGTAATTACATGAGTTAAAAATCTGCCAAATTCAATGTACAGTGATAGGCCTTACATAGGATACTGACACACACACAACACACAGACACACACACCATGAATTTATCCCCAGGGACTTCTTAGGATAGTATGACACATATTAAGGGCTCAATAAAATTGGCTATTATTCTAGAGATGCTGATACTGTTAACTAGTGTCTTCATAAATAACACTGTATTTTTTTAACACCCAGCTCAAATACCAGATAATCCGGAAAGCTCTTTTGAGAATTCACCGGAAAGATGACTCCTGTTCAGTTGTGTCTTAGAATTCGCTTAACAGAAGCAGCTGGGTTGACCGGCTGACCTGATGATGCATTAGCTGCATGCTCAGAAATGGTTGGTCACAGGTCTGTATTTATCATATCACATAAAGAACTTGATGCAGCCCATGCATGATGGAATTCTCCATCTTTCTGGTATATCTGATACTTAGTCTTTAAAACCTTGCCAAGTCAACCTGTATGTGTGGGGTCTCCTTACTGTTACATTTAGCTTCTCTCCTTCTCCATTTTTTCATTAATTTTTTTCCCTTCAAATCAGAGTAATTATTTTCTAAGCAGAGAAGGGAATCTGGGTAAAATCCAATGAATTATTTACATTGATATGCTATTTTTAGTAGACCTTATATAATGCTGGGAAGCCCGTGAGCACACTCTATTCCCTCAGACATACATAAAGACTGCCCACCATAGGAAACTCGTGAGCAGTATGACCAGTCTTACATGGAAAAGAATTGCACAATTCAGTTACATCTGGAGAGATATAGAAATTATTCATGGAGCATCTAGTACAAAACTAAAGCAAAGTGAACAGATACAGATTAGTCTATGATCTAGTATGGAGAATCAAAGAATATAATGGAGAGAAAATAAGCAAGATACAATAATTAGGGAAATGGTGCTTTCCAGTGTCTATATACATAACTAAAAATATAGGGTGGGGCAACAGTAGGTATTCGATTGTGAGTACGTGAAACACAGCATTTATTCTTGTATTATTATTATCTATTGTATTACTTTCTATACGAACAACTGTAAATCTACCTTTGCCTAATGCTATATATGTTTCAAGTCATAGTTCACAAATGACAGGAAAGTGTCTTGCACTGGGTTTAAGAGGAGAGGAGAAGTCCAGTGAGTGGCAAGTCTTTGAAATCCCCCATCTGATCTGTGTTCGAGTCCTACCTAAGCAAATCGTGAACAGGAAATCCTGACATGAAGCGAGTGCCCTCCGGCCTAGCACAGGCCATTGTTTCGTGCGACAGGAAGAGAAAGGAGAGACAGGAAGCTTACTGTAGTACCAGGGCCTCTGAATTTCTGTCTGCTAAGTATCTCCGTGTCTTCAGGTCAAGATGGGAGACTGAACTCTCACAAAGAGGAGCTGCCCTAACCTCCCGTGTTCTTTGGCCTGAGGTTCTACATCAGGTTGGAAGAGGAGGGACAGTATGGAAGGAAATGAGAGAGAGACCTCTGTGTCTCCAAGACACTGGGTACGTGGACACGCGGGCAGTCACAGACACGCAGACACGATTCCACCTGAGCCAACCAGCCAGAGCAACGGACAGGAATCTTGGTTCTCTATACAGGTAATCGCTTTCCTTACAGAAAACAGTCTACACATTTCCTCCTTCGTATGGCAACACACATCTAGGCAGGAACTCGGAAGATCTTGTTTCTGATTGTTGTTTTTTAACGTCAACACTACAAGCCTAGGTTTTATGCATAATTTAAACAATTATGCACACACACGTACATCCTCAGCTTTACATAATTTCAGCGTGTGCCCATTTGTTTCTCTGTATCTTTGTTGTTGTTTTTTTGGTCAAGGCTCTGTGTGATGTCACCTGCCTGACTCCAATTCGTGTGACACTCTTCCCAGGCTTCTACCCTAACTAAGCTTTCGTTACTTCCTTCCAAGTTCTTTCCACCATGGACACTTGACACATGCTGGCCTCTTCTCCTGCATACTTCATATTATTTTGTCAACTCAGAAGTTAGAGCATAAGAAAATTTTTTCTGATAACCGTTCCACATAAAAGATTCCTGTAATGTGTCTCTTAGCGTCTTCTCAGAAGTAAACGTCTATTTGTGTCATTGTTACCATCAGTTGCCTACTTCTTTACCTAGACTGTAAGTTCTATGTTTCTTGTTGAGAACAATTTTCTTAGACTAGCACAGTGCCTAATTCTCAATAAGCAATTTTTAGTGGATTAACTAATTGACATATTTCAATTCTGTTTCTAACCCCCCCCCCAAATATAATAGTAGATTTAAATTTGCAAATGAAGACAGGGACTGCAAATAAAATTTAAAAGAATGATTTTATACAGCTAAAAGTATTACTGAATTACCAGATAAATATTCTAACAAGTATAGTTTAAAACAGAGAGCCTAACATCTGTATCTAACAGGCCACTGTCCTGAACACAAATAACCTGATCAAGCCAATAAACACTGAGGGGAATGCAGGCATTGCATACTAAGACTCAGGCATATTTTTATTCTATGAATTTAGGGTTTTTGTATATTTGTAAAGAATTATTTCCAGGAGGTATTAAGCAGAAAATATAAAGTATATCAAATAATTATCAATTTGTATTTTATCCGGATTCCTGATGCAGTCGGTTACATAACAAATATTATACATAAGGATAGAATCCATAACAATCATGCATGCCTATTTTTAACCAAAAAATAAAAATAAAACCTAACGTTCAGTAGAATACATTCCAGGAAAATGTGCTTGAATAGTAAGTGCAATACATTAATTTCCTATCCAGGTAGCTAGGAGATTTGGAAATCAAAGGTTACATTTTATCTTTGTGTTAAAAGCCAAATCATTGCAAGGCCAAACGGAACACTCTGTTTCTCTCCACAGGAAATTTGACTCCTGAGAGAGTGCTGCTGTTTTCACTTTGTTTGTTTTTTGTAGTTAAAATTTCAGGAAGTTTCAACTGTGCAATTTTTGGGTCTTTAGAGTTTTAAATTATTTTCAGGTATACCAACCCGATTTCTTTTTTTTCTTTTTTTTTTCCCACCCGAATGACTGTAGACTCTGGATGGTTGCAGGCACTGTGCCTTTATCTTGTCCACTTTGAATTGTCTCCTTTTCTAGCCTGGAAGGATGATTTTACTTATTTAGTTAGAAATAAAAAAAACAAGCAAATAGAAATCTTTTTTTTTTTTTTTTTTTTTTTTTTTTTTTGTGAGAGAAAGGGAGGCAGAGAGACATACTCCCACATGCACCCTAACCAGGATCCACATGGCAAGCCCCCTAGGGGGTGATGTTCTGCCCATTTGGGGCATTGCTCCATTGCTCAGCAACCAAGCTCTTCTTAGCACCTGAGGCCAAGGCCATGGAGCCATCCTTAGCACCTGGAGCCAACTCACTCCAATCAAGCCATGGCTGCAGGGGGGAAAGAGAGGGAGAGAGGGAGAGAAAGGGAGGGGTAGAGAAGCAGATGGTATCTTCTTCTGTGTGCCCTGACCAGGAATCAAACCCAGAATATCTACATGCTGGGCCTGGGCCGACACTCTACCTCTGAGCCAACCAGCCAGAGCAACAAACAGGAATCTTGGTTCTCTATACAAGTAATCTCTTTCCTTACAGAAAACAGTCTACACATTTCTTCCTTCATATGGCAAAATGTGCTCTGTTTATGTGCAGGAAGACTGATACCAGATTAGCTAAGAGATTTATTCTGGCAGCCTAAAGATTGATTAAAAATAGTGGGTTTTACTTTTATTTTTTTAGACTTTATTAAATTCATTTCAGATGAATTTGTGAATTGTACTGTTGATGCTACTTAAAGGGTGTAGGCATTTATACAAACTATTATTCAAAGGAGGTTAAAACATCTCATCTTAAGAAACTGTTCTGTCCACTTCCTCCAACAGCACTTATGGGGTAAGCATTGTTGCCTGAGCTGTGGACAGTGGCCTAACAAGAAATGATGCTTCCTCAAGGGAAATGTCACCAAAGACAATCTGACCTTTTGCTCTTTCAAAATGTTCCAAATGGCCCTGGCCGGTTTGGCTCAGTGGTAGAGCGTCCACCCAGCATGAGGATGTCCTGGGTTCGATTCCCAGCCAGGGCACACAGAAATGCCCATGTGCTTCTCCACCCTTCCCTGTCTTCTTCCTCTCTCTCTCTCCCCCTCCCGCAGCCGAGGCTCCATTGGAGCAAAGTTGGCCCGGGGAACTGAGGATGGCTCCATGGCCTCTGCCTCAGGTGCTAGAATGGCTCTGGTTGCAACAGAGCATCGCCCCCTGGTGGACATGCCGGGTGGATCCCGGTGAGGCACATGCAGGAGTCTGTCTGTCTGCCTCCTCTCTTCTCACTTCAGAAAAATCCAAAAAAAAGTCTCAAAATCATCCTGCATCCTCTCCATCCTGTCACTTTCCAACTGTAATTTCCTCGTCATTTTATTTTATAAGCAGATCAAAGAGTAAAACTGACACGGGCTACCTTTCTAATCATACTTAAGTCTTATTTTTCTTTTTTCACATTATTTTATTTTTTAAATCTTTTTTATTTTATTTTTCAACTATAGTTGATACACAATATTATATATATATTAATTGTAGGCATCCACCCCAGTGATTAGACATTATACACCTTAGTAAGTAACCATCCTGATAAATCCAGTACCTCCTTGGACACGGCATGGAGTTTTAAGGACATCACTGACTGCACTCACATCCCGGTGGCTGCTCTGGAGCCACCCAACCACACTTCTCCCTCCCTTCACCTTTGTCACCCGTCCCCCAGCCCCTCTTCCCCCTGAAAACTGGAAACACGCTTTCTGCATCTATTAGTTTTATTTTTGTTTTTTTTAATGTGTTACAACAAGAGGCCATACTGCCAAGAGTAAAAACACTCTTCATTTAGTCAAACTCCTGTAATTTCCTGTTAGTCTATCTGAAGATATTTTTTTTTATCTACTAGAAATCCTGTTTTACCAGAGAAGTAGGAAACATTTACAGGTACACATGCCTGTGACTTTGGAACTTTTCGTTTTGTTTTGGCTATTTAAATGTATTTTCTTTCTGACTCGGACATTTTTCTTAAAGATTAGATTAATTTACCTGGCCGGTGTCCTTATAGATCTCTGGTTAATCTTATCTTAGGTCTATGACCACGCCAAGATTATACTCTGTGATTCACTAAATAATTGGGAGGAAAACAATAATGGCCTCTCTAATCATGACATAGGAAGCCTCGGGCTACAGGTGCCATGTCACGATAACTGTACCAGGACACTGTTCCTCCGCATCTAACGAGTTCTGTCACAGAGCTTGTAGGGATTCTGCTTTGCCCGTCCATGAGTTCCGGAGTCCACAGAAGCGTTTCTTCTTAGCGATACCTGGAGCAGCACTGGACCACTCAGCCTGAAAAGCCAGGAGCCCGCCTCTGGGCGCCCAGCACAGGAAGCCAGCTCCCTGACCCATCCCCTCTCTCACCACACGGCTGTACTGCAGTCCTGTCATACATACTGCGTGGGCCCCCATTCTCCAGGTCTATGCCGGCCTTGGTGAGGTGAGTGAACCGGGAAGGGAGAATTCTCCAGCCTAACATCCTTTCCTGTGCCGCCACCAAAGGCTTGATCACATGTCAGTGATAAATACTCCCAGATCTCAGCGGCAAAGAACAACAGGAGAGCACTTCTTCCTGCTGCTACCGGAGCCCTGGAAGTCAGCGATGGGCGGAGGAGGGGCGGTCTCCTCATCAGTCGTCCTCGAGCCAGGTCGACGGAGAAGCCCCCACTGCGGAGGAAGTGTTACTCCTGAGGTTCCTGCACTGCGCAGGGAATGCCCGGCATGGAGGTGTCACACGTGACTTGTGCTTTTATATAATTCGTGGGCTAGAAGTACACAAACATCCCATTCCGGCTGCTGATACACCTGGAACCAGAAGTATCAATAGAATCCCCCCAACTCCCCCAGCCCCCGCAGAAGAGGAAGGGGATAGAAATATTGGGTAACCAACACCTAAAGGCTGACGACTAGGACTCCCCCCCCTTTTTTTTTTTTTTTTTTTTTTTTACTTATTCATTTTAGAGAGGAGAGAGAGAGGGAGAGAGGAGAGAGAGAGGGAGAGAGGAGAGAGACACACACACACACACACACACACACACACACACACACACACACGGGGGAGGAGCTGGAAGCATCAACTCCCATATGTGCCTTGACCAGGCAAGCCCAGGGTTTCGAACCGGCGACCTCAGCAACCTCCCCTTTCTATCTATCAAACACTCCCTGCACCTTCCTCCCCGCATCCCAAACCCATCGCCCACCCCACCCTCTCCAGGGGAACAGAGAGAAGCCGATCCAGTGCCCGTGCCAAGCCGGCGTGGAGGAAGTCAGGAGGGCAAGCAGACGCCAGTCTCTCCGCCCATTCTGGGCAGAGCTTCCTCTGCAGAAGACTCAGCCAAGGGCTGCGTTAGACTTTAAGTCACACACTGTTTTAATCCCCATTTACGGGTTTCTGGGTGCCTTCCACAATCTCAGCTTCCAACTTGGAGCTCCGACTCAGTTCCAATGCGATAATAAATTCGCCGCGTGTCTTTTGTTTACTTATTTGTTTGGAGACGGGCTTCTCTTTAACTTGTGGAGATCTGCGGTGCGTTGGGCCCATCAGTCTTTGGAAGGAGAGCCAGAAATCCTTCCCCGTGAAAGAACTTTCCGGGCATCACCTCAAACAAGAGGCGGCGGCATGAGTATGTGGAGTGTGGATGTGACCACCATGCTTTTCATTCCTACCATGGGAAAGGATACATTCTCAGCAGACTCTGTTGTTTAAAACCTTCTCAGTTTCCACTGCCCACGCTGGCGATGAGAAGGGGTCGCCTCTTCCAACTGGCCCCTCGCCCGATCTCTGGATCCTCAGTTCCTTTTCACTCTTCTTGGCGACAGCAGCCAGTTATTTCATATGTTCCTCTCTTCCCTGGAGCATTTTGTGAGCGCAGCCAGCAGTCACAAGCAAAGGCTGCTCACAGGCTATTTCCCAGCCTCTTCTTTTGGGCTAGAACGCCTGAGCGCCATTATTTGTTTTTTAACACCCCTGCAGGATGACGAGTTTGCCCATGCTTGGCCTCTGCCTTCCAAACTCCGTTCTCCAATCCTTGCATCACAGCGTTTGCTCTGCTCGCTACACGGCCTGGAATTCATTGTTGGGGTAGCATTCCCTGTCTAGGCACCAATTTCTGTATCAATAAGGGTTGGCTGAGTTATATTCTAGTAACAAAAAATAAATTTCAACATCTTAGAGGCTTACTTAGAATAATAAAAATTTATTTCTTGGTCACACTAAACCCACCAAGGAGGGGCGGAGAATTCTCTCAGGATGAAAGACTGGGCACAATCTCACACGTTGCTGGTTTCCATGGAAAGGAAAAACAGGATATTTTGGAAAGACTCAAAAAGGCAATTAAATGCTAAGTCTGGAAGCAACATTCTCATTAGCCATAATTAATCACACAGTTACAATAATCTATAAGCAAGTCAGAAAATACAAGTCTAGCATGTTAATAGAAGAGAGGAGAGCTGCACATATCTGGCAATAACCACAGTCGCTGTTACGGAGTGCCCCTCATAGTGACCTAAGCTGGATCTGGGGAAAGACTACATATTGTAAGTGTGAAATATATCATTCAAGGATATAAATTTTAAGTTAAAGCCAATCACTTAATGAAATAGCAACATTAGGCTATTATCTCTTTTTATTTATTTATTTTTAAATTATTTTTATTCTTTTTAGAAGAAAGAGAGAGAGAGAGAGAGAGAGAGAGAAAGGGGGGAGGAGCAGGAAGCATCAACTCCCATATATGCCTTGACCGGGCAAGCCCAGGGTTTTGAACTGGTGACCTCAGTGTTCCAGGTGGATGCTTTACCCACTGTGCCACCACAGGTCAGACCTATTATCTCTTTTTAAAGAAGAATTATGGCTAATTATTTAGGTACATTCCTTAAAGAAGTCTGTTTACAACCAATTAGTAATATGCTATAGAGTTGAAGTACAGGTACAATTTACTGAAACTAAAATAGATTTTAAAATGCTGATTATAGGCTTTAACTGGAATTTTTATATTTCATTGAATTGAAAAAAAACCCTTCCTTCTGGAAAGCAATAATTATGAAGCAATAAGTCAATATCTATATTTAGATAAAAGTAAATATGCATTGCCTATATATCCCTTATATGCTCTTTTATTCATGACTTTGAAATATATAGTTGATTTACACACATTATAGAAAATATTGAATACTTCGCTGAGTTATAATTTATATTATTTCTAATACAACAGTTATTTTAAACAAAGGTCACACTGATGATCAGCTTAACAAATGTTAATAAAAAGGTGAAATTTCAAATTGATCAAAACATTGCATGCGTTCTCATGCAATGCATAAATCATATTAATGTCTTTATCAACTTTTCTAACAAGAGTACGTTGAAGTATTTGCTGTTTCTATAAATTAATACTCTTAGTAATTACGCATCATAAATCTGCATTTCTTACTGGCATTCATCATTACATAAAATAAAGAGTAACATTAAGGGTGGAACTGTAATTTGATCAAATGTATAAATGAATGCCGGTGATCTAACGGAACCAATCAGTCCACCTGGTCACCACGTGTGGAGGCTCCTCGGCTCTCTGCCCCAGACTTACTCATCCAGCACCCCCGCGATCTACCTGGGAAATCACTCCGCTTCATAGTGAGGACGCCCGATTCAATATTTTCCATCAAGTCTTCCTTTTGATGTTCAGATACAGATAGATACTCAGGCCTTATCTCCTGATATAGAGCCAAAGCTTTAAATTGGAAAGAAAAAGGTTGCAACCTGAGGGAATTTTAGGCACCTGCCCCAAATGATAGACCTCTTTCTTCAGAGGGCTGCTATTTGCTTTTTAAAAAGGGTATTATTTAGATTATAGAGACTGCTAAAAAAAAAAAAAAGCATTTTCTAATTTTTTTTGATAATTTTATTCTGCCCCATCCCGTGGGTTTTATAATCACTTCAAATATAGTCATGTAGTTCAAAGAAAAATTTTAAGCTAGACGTGAAAATCACTTCCTGCTTCGTGAGTTCAATGGATTCTTGAATGTCAAATGACACATTATTGTGCGCCGAACTTCTTAAGGATATGCGCTCTTATTGCTTTATTCAGAAATTTTAAGATTGAGTTAAATTCCTATTAAAGACTTGCCTTTTCTGGGCCCTTTCTGTGACATTAGCATCTTCATGGACAAATGAAGAACGCACTGATATTTAATAAATGGATGTCAAATAAGGATGAATGGTAAAGGGAGGCTCATCATCTGAAACACATGAAAGTCTTCTTCAGTCACTGTTGAATATTAAATGGTACCCAGCTTAGGAAAAGATACATTTATTTAGCAATTTAATTGATTATATTCTCTGCTGGAGCTTCAAGCTATAGATTAATCCATAGCTAATAAAATAGGCAACGTGCCTTGGTTCACTGTTTACCGATGACTTAGAGGATAAATAATCACAATTATTTTTTTTTCAGGTGCACAATAAATGAAAAATCCCTGTCTTCAGATGATTTTGCTCAGTGATGAAGAATATGTACCAAAAATTCTTGAATCTAGAGTTCTTAGTATATATATAGTAGTGTGTATATATATATATATACACTTAGTGTATATATATATATATATATAGAGAGAGAGAGAGAGAGAGAGAGAGTTCTTAGTGTGTGTGTATAAATATATATATGTATGTATATGTGTGTGTATATATATATATTTGGCCAAACATGAATTCCTGAGGCAAAGTAATAAAAATTAAAATTGTACAACTATAAATGACATCAAGGATAAAGTGAGGCGACAAATGCATCATCTCTTGATCACCTCCCTAACACCCCTGCTGACGGACAGACACACACACACAGCCACACTCCTGCCCCGGCCTGCGTGTGTTTCAGAGTCGGACTGATTGCTTCACATTATATACAAACATCACTAGTGTCTTAGTTACCACTTGTTCATTCATCATGGTATTAGAAAAAAAGTCTCTGTGAGACTTTGGGATGAACTTCTGCTTCTAATCAAACTCTGCTGAGTTTCCATGCGAAACAATTACACAGTGAATGCTCAATAAAACTATTAACATAAACTATGGACCCGTACATCTTTTCTTTTCGTATGGTCTATAAAGGTTCCAAATGTATCATGACTACGTTTTATTTTGCAAACATGGCCAAATGTATTCATTGTTATTCAGTCACTAAATGTCTCCCGAGCCCCTATTCTGGATTCAGACCCCCTACTAAGAGCAGTGTATAGACTTGTGATGGAATCTATCAAGGTTTCTGCCCTGGTCAACTCCTAGATGGGATGGGAAGGGGAAAAATATGCAAGATAACAAGTAAACCAATTAATCTGTATTTCCATATGACTTTCAGTGACATTTAAAGATAGTGTCAGGGAGTGACAGGGACATAGGGTACTTGAATTTATTTATCTATTTTAATTTTTTTTTAGGTGAGAGGAGGAGAAATAGTGAGGCAGACTTCCACATGTGCCCCGACCAAGATCTACCCAGCAACCTCCCTCCCTGATGCTTGAGTACCAAGTTATTTTTAGTGTCTGAGGCTGATGTGCTCCAACAGAGCCATCCTCTGCACCCAGGGCCAATGCTCAAACCAGTTGAGCCCCTGGCTCCTGGAGTGGAAGAGGGTGGGAACAGGGAGGCGGGGAGAAGCAGATCATCGCTTCAGCTGTGTGTCCTAACAGGAAATTGAACCCGAGACATCCACATGCTGGGTTGATGCTCTATCCACTGAGCCACCCACCAGGGCCAATTTTTTTTAAGTAAACAATAGACCTTAGACTTAAATATTAAGTTCCTTATAAATCAATATTTTTCACTGTATTATTGCATTTTCTATTTTTAATTTTGTTTTAATGAATACAATACATATTCAATACTACATAAACTAAAAAAATAAAAAATAAAAAAACTGTCTGAATTTCAGTCTGTTTTTAAACTCAGTATGAGAAATTACAAATGTCACTGATAGACGTTTGACGGTTCTGTGTAAAATATTTAATATTCATTTTGAGGATTTGAAAGGGTTTATATGTACCTTTTTTCTATTAAGCATAGTAGGATTGTACATTATCTTCAAGTTTTCATTGAGAATATTTCATTAATTTACATGTTTCAAATGTTTCTATATTTGTATATTTAGGGTACTAATTTTACAAAGTGATTGCTTTTAATTTCACTTTTTCAATGAATAAGCACACATGATATTGGACAAGATTCCAATCTGAGGATCAATAAGTCTTAGATCTGCACAACTGAGGGCTAAAAAGACAGAGGATGTTGATAGACTCTACACGTCAGACTGAGAGGCATAACAACACACCAGCCAGTGGGAAAAGACTTGCTGCAAAGGCTCATGGACGTGAATAATGTTGCGGGTGACAGGAAAACTTTTCAAGGGCAACAGAACTGACATCTCTGTGTGAGAAACTTAGGGAGCCATGGACAGAAACCGGTGTCATCCTTCAGAGCGGCAGAGCAGAGCAGCTGGGTGTGGCCAAATGACCCTGTGCACACACACATCGGGACAGGTGCAGGCTCCCAACAGTGCCAGCAAACAGGAGTGTGACCGGGGCAGCACAGTGTTTGCTATATAGTACAAAATGTTCTGTGGGCATACTGTTGGTTGAAACAACCTACAGAGATTGGATATCAATTTTATCCATCATCTATCTATCTTTCATTTCTCATCTGTACATAGAGGTATACCCTCTTACATACACCAGAGTAGTGCAAGAAGAACATTAGGCAAATCAATTTCTCCCCACTCACAGATATAAGTTCTAGATGGGCAGAGCTATTGGAGACCCCATTTTTATTTAGCTCCTAATTAGCCCAAACAGCGCCTGGCTCACAATAAGCTTCTAAGATCTTCTAAGATAACTTTTTAAAATGAATTTTAGAACCACTCTTGTTTCAAAGGGCTGGTGGTCATAATGAATATCTCTGTCACTCGGACTGCAGGTGCAAGGGTAAAGGCTCAGAATGAGAAAAGTAGACACACTGATTTTTTACTAAATTGCCTAACATGTTAAGGTGTGGCCAACTTTAGGAGCAGTGGGGATTTTTACACACACACACATACACATACACACCAGATTGCAAAAGGTAACATACAGATAAAATTTATAACACACCTGTTAATATTGTTTCTATGAAAATTTAAAAAAATCTGTTAATTGTCTCAAGCTAAATCATGTAATTAGGAGATTACAAAATATGTCCAGTAAGTGTTAGATGAAAAGGCTACAAAAAAAAATGCAAAAAGGCAGCATTGGAATAGAGAGTAACATCAGAAAAGTGATCAAACTTTCTACTTTTATCAGTTTCTTCAATGGTAGGGAATGAGGTGGCACTCTGTGAAATTCTAACTTACTCAGTTCCTGTAAACTTACATGTTCTTAATCTATATTTCCTAAAGGAAAATCAATAAACAAATTTAATTACCATGAACCTTGTCATAACTCCAAATTCATTCTATCAGTAACCAGGTAACTAGTCAATACTTAAAAAATTTTTTTTTTTTTTTTTTTTTAGGATTTCATATCATAACAGAGATATCAAGAGTTATTTAGTTTTCCATTTCCAACACAGCTCAGCCTTATTTCTATCTAATTCCTCTTAACAACTATCTGGCTCTCCACCAGTCGATGAACATAGGATGCTCAAAGCTTGCCCTGATACATAGGACAGATACTTGTATGAAGATTCATAGAACAGGAAACACTGACCGACTGACTGGTCGACTGTGTTTCTCTCTTATCCTGACACAAACTAGCTATCTTTGGACAGATGGCTCAGATCCCGCCTCTGAGAAAATGGAGGCGTGGCCAACACAGCACAGGCGGCATCCCCACAGCTCAGCAGATCCGAGCTCCTCCTGTCCAACCTGCTGCAACTGGAAACACACAGACCTGGCGAGGACGGGGACCTGCCACGCTGTTGGTGGGAACTGGTTCACAGAAAGTGCCATCAGCGCGATTCAACGTCGTAACTCCTTAGCGCATTGCAATTCTATTTCCATGGAAACAGAGGAGCATAGGCGTGCACAGGCAGAGAGAAACACACATTCCCACCGCTGCCTCCGGCCAGGCCCATGGCTCTAGTCTAGGCAGTGGTCCCCAACCTTTTTTTGGGCCACGGACCGGTTTAATGTCAGAAAATATTTTCACCGACCGGCCTTTAGGGTGGGACGGATAAATGTATCACGTGACCGAGACAAGTGTCAAGAATGAGTCTTACACGGATGTAACAGAGGGAATCTGGTCATTTTTTAAAAATAAAACATCGTTCAGACTTAAATATAAATAAAACGGAAATAATGTAAGTTATTTATTCTTTCTCTGCAGACCGGTACCAAATGGCCCACGGACTGGGTACTGGTCCGCCTACCGGGGGTTGGGGACCACTGCTCGAGAGCATCGCTTACTCTCTCCGCAGCACCGCCCGGGCCTGGGATTGCGCTGTTCCTGTCACCACGTTCCTTCTGAGGCCAGTTATCCGCTCACTCCCAGACTGCGGCTCCTCACGGGGGGCTCTTCCTTCCCACTGTCTTTTAAGATCATTGATAGAGCAGCCCACTCACTTTTTAAAAATCATCCTGTAACATTCACATATACCTGGCCCACGTTTTCTCAAAGTGTATGACTCACACAATGTTTCTGAAATATGCAATGTGACATGTTAGCGCTGGAGGTCTGTGTCCCATAAAAAGTGGTTCTTCAGACAAAGAAAGTGGAAAATGATTTTGTTCGCATATATATTCAAAGATATACTAATCTATTCACATGTTAAGGGTTTTCACCATCAATTACTTTTTCATTTTATATAATTTATATCATATTAACTTTATATACTTTAACTTATCATTCTATAAAATTGAATAATTGTTTTCCTGGACCTATGTATTGTGTATGTGAAATAGATACTGCATAACTATATTACAGACCTGCTATAAGATGAGTTTCATTTAATAAAGTCATATATTTCATATTACATTGACACAATGTTTTTGGTCTTCCATTGTCTTATTAAGGGGAAATTCTCCCCATCCAATGTTTTGTTTTGTTTTTTTGTTTTTTTGTTTTTTGTGGCAGAGACAGAGAGAGTCAGAAAGAGGGACAGATAGGGACAGACAGACAGGAAGGAAGAGGATGAGAAACATCAATTCTTCGTTGCGGCTCCTTAGTTGTTCATTGATTGATTTCTCATATGTGCCTTAACCGGGGGCTACAGCAGACTGAGTGACCCCTTGCTTGAGCCAGCAACTTTGGGCTCAAGCTGATGAGCCTTGCTCAAACGAGATGAGCCCGCGCTCAAGCTGGCAACCTCGGGGTCTCGAACCTGGGTCCTCTACATCCCAGTCCGACGCTCTATCCACTGCGCCACCGCCTGGTCAGGCCCCATTCGATGTTTTAAAAATAATACAGGTTGGCAGTTTTTAAATAAATTTATAAACATAATTACAATCATTCAATATCGGGCAGCCTACGGTCACTGGTTAGGACCCGAAAATATTAATTTAACAGCCAAAGATTTCCATATTGTCCTGAGAATGTTGTGTTCTCCCCAGTCCTGGCTCTTTAATGAGTTCATAGTGGTATAATCACTTGCACTGATTTCTATTTAGTTTTATTTCCGAGAGCAGTTAAATCAGGGACAATGTTGTCATTTCCATTTCTGCTCCTGGTTTCCTCGCTTGGCAATTTGTATGGATTATCCAGCCTTTCCCCAAGAGCGCGGAGGCCTGAATGTGAATGAAGTCCTGGAGCACTCGCTTTCAAGTCGGATCGCCGGGTTAATCTCGACACGAGGCGGCCTGGCTGCGGGATGGAGGCTGTGCCAGCGTGGACCGCGGCTGGCAGAGTCAATATATTTTAGGGGATTTATCATGACACCCTTTTCAGAAGTTTCTTCAGAAGAACCCTGTGTGGTCTCTACTAATCTAATGACTTTGATGTCCTTTGATATTTAATTGGAACACAGCTTTATCTTGTATCTTTGTGCTTTCTGGCAAACAAAGAGCTGAAGCAACAGATCCCTTGGCATCTGCCTCTGGCATCAGGCAGATGAGGCTCACGCATGCAAACCGTTTCATCCCGGTGTTTGTTACATTTTAAACCATAACGGCAAGGTGGCCGCAGAGGCGATATGGGGACCGTTGGGGACGAAAGGTAAGGACAAAGGGCCACACGGTTTCACTTTAACACGCAGAATCTAAAGACCAAAATAAATGAAGGCACAAAACAGAAACAGAGGTAGATAGACAGGCAGAAAGTGAACCGGGGGTTGTCAGGGGGCAGGAGGAGGGGGTTGCCAGGGGGCAGGGGGAGGGGGTTGCCAGGGGGGAAGTACAAACTGGCAGCTACAGAACAGTCACCGGGATGTAAACCAGCAGAGGGAATGTCGTCAGTAACATTGCGGTCACCAGGCACGGTGCCAGGTGGGTACCCGGGGGCGTCCAGGGGGGACATTAGATAAGGTACATACATGACTGTCTCACCACTAAGCTAGACACCCGAAAGCAATACCAAATAAAACTGGCACAAAAAAAATAAAATAAAAATAAAGGAATAGTTAGACATTTTCAAAATAACATCTTTCCTAAATCGATCTGACGAATGATGCAGAATATAGCAATTCTGCCTCCTGAAATTCCTGTCCCTGGATAGGAAGATCTTAAGAAACAAACCAATGTGTGTCCTATGTTTAAAACAATAGGCTATGCCTTGAGGAATACAGCAGGGTACTTAGCAATCCCTGTTTGAACGAGATACTCACCATCCCCCGCCCCCAGCCACTCACATTGGGAATAGTATTTACAGGAAGGCCTGGAGGTAGTACAATTGAATATTTCTAGTAATCTTTATTGTGAATAGGCAAAGGGAATATCTAATGATAACCAGAAAGATGAATTCACAGTAGAGTAGTAAGGCCGGGTTGGCCTGAATTGTATCTGCCACACAAGGTATTACTTTTTTGCTTATCACCATAGCAGCCCGAAGAAAAACATCTGTCGCTGGTATCCCACTCCAAGAATTAAAGGATTAAACATATAGTGCCATGAAAAGCTTCCCAAGCAATGGTTAAAAAGCCAGTGCCCGCCACAGAGGGTAATGACAGGAGGAGATGACAGAAGAACCCAGCTTTAGGCCGCGGAGGGTGTGTGCCAGGAATCGCAGGAGGCGGTAAAGCAGGAACACAGACACAGGGCCGGCGGGAGATGCTTAGTATGATGTGAGTGCTATACATCTGGTTTTGGGTGTTTTGGTTACAAAGGTGTATATCTCATTGTCTAAACTCATTGATCAAAACAGGTAAGATACGTCAAACAAATTTTTACGTATCTTTTACTGTAACACAAATCTACATAATATTTATTGCGTATTTGCCATCTACAGTACTTATTGTGCATGTATTGAGTACAAAACTTACCTTGTGTTTATTCATATTGTAGTCGTGTGTCCTCATATCAACCCACTTGACAAAAACTATACCTTATGTTAGGTCCAGCTGGAAACCGAGTTGTTTTATAAAACCTCCAAATATTCGACCAACGCGGGTCTCTCCCTTCTATAAACACCCATCTTGTACCACAAAATTTGGCATTTACGGTGAAGAGTAAAATGATTTCATGAAAAAGTGATCTGCACATATTTTAAAATTAGCACCCGTTGTGCAGACGCGTCGGGTCTTAGAGAGCGTATCTTGTCAACAGTCATGGACCTGAAAAACCCACTTCCTGTGTTTCCTCTGTTGACACACTGAACGGTGTCCGCTTTAAAGATGTCTTTCTTCTTCATTGTGTGTTTTTAGATGTGCTTTGGCATCAAACGTCCTCTATTCATGTTAAGTGTGGGGCATGAGGATGTGTCTGATATGAAGACCCAAGACCCATGAGTGACTGTCCTGGTCTAATGTCTCTAGGTACCGGCTACAGTCCTTTATTTGTACAACATTATACTCTTTAATAGTAATCTTTAATATAACTACTATTGTTGATTTTCTGTAGGGCCACTACGCTTATGCAGAAGAGTCGTTCTATAATCCAGGTCTGTCCCCTTGTATGGATCAATGATCATCTAGCAGGAGTAGTCAACCTTTTTATACCTCCCGCCCACTTTTGTATCTCTGTTAGTAGTAAGATTTTCTAACCGCCCACTGGTTCCATAGTAATGGTGATTTATAAAGTAGGGAAGTAACTTTACTTTATAAAATTTATAAAGCAGAGTTTACAGCAAGTGAAAGCATATAATAATAATAACTTACCAAGTACTTTACGTCGGATTTTTTCTAAGTTTGGCAGAATAAATCTTTATAAAACAACTTACTATAGTTAAATCTATCTTTTTGTTTATACTTTGGTTGCTCCGCTACCGCCCACCATGAAAGCTAGAGCGCCCCCTAGTGGGCAGTAGGGACCAGGTTGACTACCACTGAGAGAATGGATCTAAAGTCACCCCCCATGGAAGGCTAGGTGTGGAGAGAAAATCTACCGCCATGGGAAAACATTTTCATGGGACTGAAATACTCCTGCAATAAAACATGGTGGATTCATTTGTATGCCCACCGAAGATAAAATCAAGAAATTGAAACTGGATCCTACTGAGAGGATCCATTTACTTTTCATGTCTTAAAAATGTTCGCAAACACATTTACTAATTGTCTCAACAGTTCCTTTTACACTACTTATTTTTCCTCAGATCCATCTATCTTTATACTTGATATGACATTGTTGTCACAATGTTGACCCTCTGGCTTCACAGCAGATGGCATCAGTTTAGTGTGCCACCAGCTTCTAATATTTAATCCAGGAATAGAGATGTGATGAGATAAAATTTTATCTTTCGCTTTAAAAAAGCAAAGCATAATTTACTTTCACGTTTATAAAGGGTTCAAATTGTGGTCATGAGAAAAACTGAACCATTTGTTTAGACCATGATGATTTCCTATTGACTATTATAAAATTTTATGGCTCAGACAGAAACCTGTTTGTCAATTCTAATCAGAGAGCAGCACTTGGAGAGCCTGGGCCAGTTGGGTGGAGTTCGCTGTAGAAATAAAGATACTCTTGAAGGATAAAGGCTCAACCGACCAAGTTGCAGATTCTTTTCATCAATCTAACCCCACTCTTTTCAACAAACTTGTATTAAATACTCTGTAACAGATACTGTGATAGGTTTTGAGAACATAAAGTCCAATAAATCAGGTCCTTGCTCTCAAATGATTTACACTCTAGTAGGAGAAATGCAACACACACACTTAAAACGACCACGAGACAACCCAGGCAGAAGCATGGGGGGGGGGGTTTCAACAGGGGAGCGATCGTGACTCCCGGGGATCAGGACAGGCATGCAGGGTGCTCTCGAAGGAACAGTAGGTATCGCTCAGGTAAGGACATTAGAAATGGATTTCAGGTGGAGGGAAGAGCATCACAGGAATGCAGAGGGTAGGGACACTGTGCGCCTGGGACCCCGCAGGGGAAGTCCGATTCCAAGTGAAGGGGAGACAAGACGAGACAGAGAGGAGAGGTCAGTGAGCAAGAACCAGATGAGCAAATGGAGTATGTGCCCAGCCAGCCAACGTGTTTCTGTTTATTAGCATGCATGTATAAGAAAAGGTCTAGATCAGGTGTCCCCAAACTATGGCCTGTGGGCCGCATGTGACCCCCTGAGACCATTTATCCGACCCCCACCGCACTTCTGGAAGGGGCACCTCTTTCACTGGTGGTCAGTGAAAGGAGCACTGTATGTGGTGGCCCTCCAACAGTCTGAGGGACAGTGAACTGGCCCCCTGTGTAAAAAGTTTGGGGACCCCTGGTCTAGATCAAAAAGTGACACAGTGTTCCCTGTATACACAGTGTTCTCTAGAACTGTCCAGAATTGGGGACATCATCAGAAGTGACCAAACTGGAATAGGGAAACTCCCAACATGGGAGTCTGTTGCAATGAAGAGAAGATAAATAAATGAACTTGGACTGAGCCCTAATGGAGGAGAGACAACTTGAGCAAAGAGAACAGCAGGACTGACCTAGAAAGTCCATAAGAAAGGCGAACAAGACCATCGCCCACGTGTCCAGCTTCACGTAACATCCATGGGCACCGGTCAACACGAAGGGAAGAGAAGGAAAATCGGAGGGGAGGCGGGGGTGACGATGGGGAAGAAGAACTTTAATTCTGATATCCTGAACCGGGCTTGCTTCTGGAGCACCTTCAAATGGCGATGGTCCGGTAAACTGTTGGATCTTCCATCTCTTCCTGTCACTTTCATACATATGCATGCACGCGGGCATTGCACACTCACTAGTTTAGTAACCATTTTAAAAGTTATACTTCTTAAATAGTGCTCTGAGCAGGCAAAGGCTTATGTGGGAGGAGTCAGAAGTAAAAAGAGAGGGGGTCTATTATAGTACAAAATGTCACATACAAAATATCATTATTATTTTTTTTTCTGAAGCTGGAAACAGGGGGGCACTCAGACAGACTCCCACATGCACCTGACCAGGATCCACCCGGCATGCCCACCAGGGGGCGTTGCTCTGTTGCAACCAGGGCCATTCTAGCACCTGAGGCTCATTCTAGCATAGAGCCGTCCTCAGCGCCTGGGCCAACTTTGCTCCAATGGAGCCTTGGCTGCGGGAGGGGAAGAGAGAGACAGAGAGGAAGGAGAGGGGGAAGGGTGGAGAAGTAGATGGGTGCTTCTCCTGTGTGCCCTGGCCAGGAATCGAACCCAGGACTCCTGCACGCCAGGCCGACGCTCTACCACTGAGCCAACCGGCCAGGGCCCAAAGTATCATTATTATGGCAAAAAAAAAAATCAAAGTTCATGCTGCCCAATATAACTGCTACAGAAGACAAATAAATGAGCTTTAAAACTTTATTTGGGTCCTGGCCAGTTGGCTCAGTGGTAGAGTGTCAGCCTAGCATGTGTATGTCCAGAGTTGTATTCCCAATCTGGGCACACGGAAGTGCCCATCTGCTTCTCCAACCTCCCTTCGCTTTTCTTTCTCTCTTCCTCTCTCTCTCTTCCCCTCCTGCAGCCATGGAGCAATTACAGCAAGTTGGCTCTAGGTGCTGAGGACGAGGGAGGCTCCATGACCTCTGCCTCAGACGTTAAGAAGAGCTTGGTTGCTGAGCAACACAGCAGTGGCCCCAGATGGGCAGGCTCAACCGACCAAGTGGGCTTTTAGGGTGGATCCCAGGTCAGGTACATGCAGGAGTCTGTCTCTGCCTCCCCTCTTCTCACTCAATGAAAAAAAATAAATAAATAAAAAACTTTATTTGAAAAACACTGATGGGCTGTGGAAACAATGTGGGCCAGAGGAATAAAAATCCTGGAGCCATTCACCATTCCTGGGCATGGACTGAGGTGCAGCTTGGCCTCGGCAGAGAGATTTATCGCTGGAGAGAAAGCCACGAGGTTCGGGCAGCTGGGCGGGACCCCGTCCAAGCAGAGCCCCGGACGCACAGTTGGTCTGCCCACAACATCGGCGTCGGGGGAGGGGGACAGCGGGGGAGACTGGTGGGCTGAATGTGCAAGGTCGAGCGAGATCGCCCACGGGCTAACGGCACTTAGTAGTCAAGCTTCCCCTGGAAGGAAGGCATCTGGCATGAAACAATAAAACCAAACGAAATAAAACTTCCCCCAGTGAATTTGGCAGCCATGTGGGACCAGAAGGATAAGAGGCTAAGCTGTAGCCTCCTGGTCAAGGCACGTAGGAGAAAGCAATCACTGAACAACTAAGGGGCGGCAATGAAGAATTGACGCTTCTCATCTCTCTCCCTTCCTGTCTGTCTGTCTGTCTGTCTGTCCCTATCTGTCCTTCTCTCTGTCTCTGTCACAAAAGAAACACCAGGAGTCACCTTGAAGGACAGTGGACTGGGGTCTTACTTACAAAGCACCCAGCTCTGACTGAATGGACGTGAGCGGCCCTCCAGCCTCCCAGGAAAACCCACCCTACAGAGCACGTCAGTTACAGCTTCTCCGGTTCCTTTTTTAGCCGTGTAATAAAAAACATGATAAATGTGAAGAATTAAAGAAATAGGACCAGAAATCACAGGAGCGATGAAAAGAAAACACATGCACAGGCAACATTATCTCTGGAGCTAGCAGACAGAATTTTTTTTTTTTTTTAACGTGCGTGAATAACACTGAAAAAAAAAACTACGTAGGAAAAGATGGAAAGAAAAAAAAAACACCTGATGAACACTGAGAATTTTAATAGAGAATTAAAGTAGATGTTTAAAAAAAAAAACCCAAATGGACATTTTAGAACAGTGAAATACACCTAAGTTCCTATTCAGTGGGTTTAACCAGAATGCAGGATCAGTAAGCATAAGGCAACTGAATACAACAATAAACAAAGAGAAGTCCTGAGAGGAAAAACGGGCGGGGGAGAGGGAAGGCAAAGAAATCTAATCTGCGGGTATAGAAGTCGAAATAATTGGGTAGCTCCGAGACAAACCAACAGGGAATTCACAGGAGGGGACCAGCGGAGTGTCTACATGTTCTGCATCTCAATCGTGGTGGTCATTGCACACGCGGTACCGTAGAGAAAACTGAGTTGGGCATTTAAGGGTTTTTGCACTTTATACATAACGTGGTTGTAGCAAAGAGTAATAACTGCCGCCTTGTAACTCGACACTCTGTTATTCATTGAAAACAGACAAAAAAACCTGGGCATATAAAAGCGTGTCCCCCCCCAAACCCCCCTCCCCGTTACGGTGGCTCGTTGTGCAAACCCTCAGCAGCCTGCAGCGCTGGAGGAACGCGGTGACAGGTTCCACCTGTCCGCACTATCTGATGTCGGCGTCATTTTAGTGATCGATTCTCCCCAAACACCATTTTTGAGGGAAAAAACGCCTCTATGAATGACAAAGCGAAGGTTTTGAAGTCTGGTCGACCAATTTATAGCTCGGGGTCATGACGGCCTGTAACTAGAACCTCTAGGTCACTTTCTGACATCCTTTAAAAACAGAACTGTTGGAAATGTTAATAATTCAGTTTGGTGGAGGGTGTGTCCTTTTCATGAAGCACTACAAACGCCTGATTCAGACAGACACACACACACACACACACACACACACACACACACACACACACACACACACAAAGATACTAACTAGGAAGTGGTTATCCAGTAGAATAATCAGATTTGCTTTAAGTGGTTTTTTAGTTATTACTTATGAGGAGGAGAGGTGACATTTGATTAACTCTGAGTACACGAGGGAACACAAACAGTAAGTCCATTTAAAAATAGTCAAAAGTAGAACAGGCCAGTGATTGGGCCATTTTTATATGTCACTTATTCTGTGGCCCTTTAACAATCTACGAATACTTGCCTATTTAGATACAGAAGACTGAGCCTATCTGGGTGATTTGGATTTGAAAAATAGAAATGTATTAATCAGTGGCCATTAATCACTTGGCGTTATCAAATATGTGTATTTTTGTCTTTAGATGAGAGCACACAGCTTTCTCTTGGACCCAATAATCTGCATCTCCTTAATTCTGCCTTTTCAACATCCACTTTCATGTGACAACATTTCTGAGTTGTCTTCTCCTACGGGAGGTTTATGTAAAATTTGGCTAAGAGGGCACTGGGTCAGGACACTAAGGACAAACGCTGAGACATCTGCACTGTTTTGTGATCACTTACGGGTTTTATAGAAGAGGTTAATTCTTCAACTTTTAGAAAATGAAGAGTCACAATGCCTTGGAAAAGAAGATATAGTATCTCTCAGTTCCCGTTCTTCCCACAGCCATTTCTGAGAGTGGAGGCCACGGACAGTCCTTTACGTAGTATTTATTGCCTTGTGACTCCACTATCATGATCACAACATAACAACTGTTCCCCCTAGAATCTAAAGGACAATCCATGATGCTTTTGTGTCTCATCTAGAGAAATCCATCCCTTAGGGTTATTATACATTAGGTGGTAGATCAGGATTTGTTCGGCTGCACATAATAAAAATTCTTCTAAGTGGCTTGAACCCCTAGGAAATGTGTTGTTTACCTAACAGGATGTCAGGCTGCGGGTGATTCCAGGACTTGTACAGCTACTCAAAAATAGCATTGAGGGCACAACTATATTTGTCACGACCTGACACCTTTCTCAGCGTGTTCTAAGATGGCTGTCACAGTGTCAGGCATTATGTGGTCCCAATAGAGTATACGGTAGAAAACGGAAGTCAATAAGATTGAAAAGGTCTTCTCCTAGGGACATTCTCATCTTCTATTTGGGAACAAGCCCCTTCCTAGAATCCAGCTCTCTCAGAGGCTCCCCCTAATTCCTCACTCACCGTCAATTTCGTTAGGAAGCCAAGACGGATGACTGAACTACAGCCATCATAAGAGCTGAGTGCTGTCGCCTAAACAAGACAGAGCTTCTGTTGGCAAGAAATGTGAGTGACGGCTATCAAGGAGACAGACAAAGGATGTCACCATCCGTCACAGATGACCGTTATGCAGCAAAACGACATTAGGGAGCATCAATTCTAGGCTAACTAGGTAACACAGCAGGAGGAAAACTCTAGGTAAGAAGGACGAAAAGGAGAAATCACAGCAGACAAGGGAAGACAGAGTTGTGAGTGTGGCGAGTTACTAGACCAAAAAGCAATAGCTGTCTGATTCAAAGGCAACAACCAAATTACCGGCTCACTGTATCTACTGTCTGGGTCACCAGAGTTGCTTATGGGTCACCGGAGCTGTTTTCATGTCCTGAATGGTGGTGATAAATGATTTTCCAGTGCTCTTTGCTATCTGGCCTTTTTGATATAGTGTTGGCTTTCTAACTCCTTGACTTCCCCGTGCTCCCTTAACATAAATAACCACCACCTGAGTGGCAGGGAAACACCTGTGTCTCTTGTGACCTAGAAGCACTAACACAGAGACGAGGGATGATTTAGACTATAATTCTTCCGCAGACCATTCGATGAATATTTATCAACTCCTCACTGCATGCCTGATATTACACTTGGCTTTCATGATAAAGGGTAAACAAGACAGTCTTTGCCCTCATAGGACTTCATCTACTCTAAGAGACAGATTTTTAAAAAATGATGCCTAGACACTAGCAAAATACTTTTTTGTAGGTATGATATTGAAGATGACGGTGATGATAAATATTATCATGTGCTCAGAAAGATCATACGTATTTTTTGTCATATCGCATGTAGTTACCACCTGTGTTCCATTTTATTTAAAAATTTTTTTTTTTAATTTATGATTTTAATTTGTATTTACATAGAGTCAAGTGTCCCACCAAATATATATTGCCCGACCCCTCTCGCCCCCCCTATGCCCCATCCTCCCAATGTCTTCCCCTCTTTCCTCTAGGATTTGCTATCCTATTCTCTATAATGCTGTGTTATGTATATATAATTTTTTTAAAAAAAATTTTATTCATTTTAGAGAGGAGAGGAAGAGACAGAGAGAGAGAGACAGAGAGAGGAAAGACAGAGAGAGAGACGGGGGGAGGAGCTGGAAGCATCAACTCCCATATGTGTCTTGACCAGGCAAGCCCAGGGTTTCGAACTGGCAACCTCAGCATTTCCAGGTCACCGCTTTATCCACTGTGCCACCACAGGTCAGGCCTATATATATAATTTCATTAATCTCTTTCCCAACCCTGATCCCATCTTCTCTTCTACTTTCTCTCTGACCGCTTTTCTTCTGGTCCCTTTGATCCTGCCTCTGCTCTGTTCCATTTCTCAGTGCTCTTTGCTATCTGGCCTTTTTGATATAGTGGTGGCTTTCTAACTCCTTGAACAACCCAATTGTTCATTGGATTCCTCAAATGAGTGAAGTCATATGATATTTTTCTTTCTCTGCCTGGCTTATTTCACTTAGCTTAATAGTTTCCAGGTCCATCCATGTTGTCGCAAAGGGTAAGATTTCCTTCTTCCTCATGGCCGCGTAGTGTTCCATTGTGTATATGTACCACTGCTTTTTAATCCACTCATCCACTAATGAACACTTGGGCTGTTTCCAGATCTTTGCTATTGTAAACAATGCTGCAATAAACATGGGGGTGCATTTCTTCTTTTGAATCAGTGATTTGGTATTCATAGGATATATTCCTAAAAGTAGGATAGCTGGGTAAAAGGGCAGTTACCATTTTTAATTTTTTGAGGAATCTCCATACTGTTTTCCACAGTGGCTGAACCATTCTGCATTCCTACCTGCAGTGTAGAAGGGTTCCTTTTTCTCCACATCCTCGCCAGCACTTATTATGTGTTGTTTTGTTAATAAGCACCATTCTGACAGGTGTGAGGTGATATCTCATTGTGGTTTTAATTTGCATCTCTCTAATGATTAGTGATGATGAACATTTTTTCGTATGCCTATTGGCTATCTGTACGTCCTCTTTGGAGAAATGTCTATTCATTTCTTTTGCCCATTTTTTGATTGGATTGTTTATTTCTTGGTGTTGAGTTTTACAAGTTTTTTATAAATGGCAATAAACAACTACATATCAATAATAACCTTAAATGTAAATGGATTAAATGCTCCAATCAAAAGACATAGAGTAGCTGCGTGAATAAGAAAATAGGATCCATACATATGCTGTCTACAAGAGACACACCTCAAAACAAAAGATACACATAGACTGAAGGTAAAAGGATGGAAAAAAATATTTCACGCAAATGGAAGTAAAAAAAAAGCTGGGGTAGCAATACTTATATCAGACAAAATGGACTTTAAAACATAGGTGATATTAAAGGATAAAGAAGGTCACTACATAATGATAAAGGGAGCAATCCAACAGGAAGAGGTAACCATTATACATATCTATGCACCTAATATAGGAGCACCTAAATATATAAAGCAGATTTTGATGGATATAAAGGGCGAGATCAACAGCAATACTATATATAATATTAGGGGATTTCAATACCCCAAACATCACTGGATAGGTCCTCAAGAAAGAAAATTAACAAAGAAACAGCATACTTAAAGGACACACTAAAGCAATTGGATTTAAAAGATATCTTCAGAACCTTTCACCCTAAAGCAGCAGAATATACATTCTTTTCAAGTGCTCATGGTACATTCTCTAGGATAGACCACATGCTAGGACACAAAATGAGTCTCAACGAATTTAAGAAGATTGAAATCATATCAAGCATCTTCTTGGATGACAATGGCATGAAACTAGAAATCAACTACAATAGAAAAACTGAAAAATACTCAAACACTTGGAAACTAAATAGCATGTTATTAAATAACGAATGGGTTAACAATGAGATCAAAGAAGAAAACATCTGCGTTCCATTTTAAAGATAAGAAAATGAAGCACTGATAAACACTATAAAATAAATTAAAAGGCTGTGGGAATTTCCAGTAAATGCTAGAATAACCATTGATATACAATTGTGTAAAAAGGAAATAAAGGTTCCACCAAAGGGTAAGAGGAGACCTGAAGAACAATTCATTGGACAGAGAGAAGAGCAAAACTAAAGGCCATCCACCTGCAATTAGTTTGGGATTCAAAGACTAGTTAGGAGGTCAACCTGGATCAAACCCAGTGAGCAAGAATAAGGACGTCAGAGAACAGGTCCCACAGTTATGCTAGTGGGAGATTTTGTAAAGCTTCTTAGGCCACAGTAAGAGGTTTAATTTTATTCTGAGAGCAGTGGGAAGTTATAAATCGGTTTAAAAAAGGGGGCCAGGGGGGGTGATGTGATTAAACTTTTAAAAAGATCATTCTGGCTGCTGTGTGGAACACAGCAGAGTCTAAGCAAACCCAATTGGAAGCAAGAAAACCAGTTAGTTTTTCGGTTGTGCAGGTGACAGGTGGTGGTGGGAACAGATTGTGGGGACAGGAGAAGTTGAGTGGACGTAATCAAATTCTGGACAGCTTTGAAGCTAGCCCCATAAGTTCCTGTTCATAGAGGGAACACGGAGTAGGAATGAAGGGAGTGAGGCTCTGCCCAGCTGTGGGCACGGGAGACTGGTGAACAGTGGCCCCTCCTACTGAGGAGACTGGGAAGAACCGGTTCCACGGACTCCTTTTTGGCGGGAAGAAGTAGTGCCTGCAATGACTGGAATTGAGAATTCTTTTTGAGATGTCTGTCTGCTAAGTTAAAGTGTTAAATGGACAAAAATAAAAACCTCTACCATGTGTTTTCTTTCTGGACTAGAATCAATAAGATGATGGATTGCCAGACCTGTTTTTCTCACTGGTGGTGATATTGCCCATTTTTATTAACGCGTTGGCTGCCTCCTTCAAGAAAAAATAATGGCTGCTTCCTTTGAGGCCCTGGTTACGGCTTTGGGTATTTGGAACCCTCTCCTCTCAGCTGAGCTTTGTTTCCTGAACTGTTTACAGCACATGTTCCTGAGTGTAACCTACTAACAGGAAACCAAACTGGATTTCCCTGCCCTGCTTAGACCTTCTCTCCTGTTTCTCAATGGCCGTGTTGAACTTGACTCAAGTCCTGAGATGCCAAACAAGAACAAATGCTAACAAATTCTCCTACAATTTTATGTCCCAGCAAATGGGTTGTTGCATGGCCTCGCCTTATACGTGTGACAGAGGAGACTTGTGGATGCCCCCCCACACACATTGTCTATCTATGACAAGGCCAGACCAAGGACCCTCCAAATCTCTATTCATTACCTCAGAATGATTAACTTTACTGCTTGGTCCCCAATGATCCATCAGAACCGAATGTTGATTAACCAAACGCTGGTTAGGATTCTCTCCTTCCCCAGGGGCTTGAATTTCGGGCCGTCCTCTTCCCAAGCCAGCACACAGCCAAGAACAGACTCAGGGGCTCTTCTGAGAACAGACACGGGTCAGGGTAAAACATTCCCTGACCTGCTGTCCAGCTGTGCCGCGCTCTCGCCCCCCCACCCCCCGCAGTCCCTCCTGGCCCTGCTTGTCTCCTCCATGGAAGAACGCGCCCGCCCGCAGCCAGACCCCGCAGACACCTGCAGAGCTTGTGTTCAGGGCTTCCTGGCTCATGCAACGGCCCTGCTCACCAGTCTCACAGTCCCTTCCTGCTCAGTGCAGTAATGCTCCTATACAGCCTCTCCTCTCCCAAGTCCGCACTTGTCCCCTGGACACCAGGCACCCTGACTTCAGTCTGGAAGACTATGAGCCCTCTTGGATTCATCGCATCAATTACAATTTCTATATAATACTGATAAAATCTGATCTCAGCTTTTTCTCTAGAACGTACTTCCCTTCACTTTTCCATTCTCCACGAGGACTGAAAGATACGGTCACTACACGGAGAGCGACAGGCCAGGGTGCCACCTCACTCTAGAGTCTGTCCACTCGCCCAATGCTCAATGCTCACAGGTGATTTCCCCAAGACCTCCTCCGCTTGCGGTCTATGTGGCTAAACAGAAAATGTTCAGAAAATAACAAGAACAGTTTCCCACTGTCTAGAAAGAAGTCCAGGGAAGATAAACCAAGTGGGAGGAGCTCCCTCGGGCTGGTGTTCAGGACACAGGTGACAGGAGGACCCAGGACATAAGTCAAAGCATCTCTAAAACGAATGAGCAATACTGAACAAAAAGCAGAACTGGATGAAATAAAAATAGGGTTTGAGAGCATGAAAGTCCAGTTGAAGAAAGAAAATTAAGAAAAGAATTTGGAGCATTTCTTGCAGGAAGGTAGACCAAGATGGAGACACCGGAGGCTTCCAAATTCCCTTCCTATGAGGACACACTGAATGGACAGCTTTGGCAGCACATTCACTCGCCATATGCTGCCCCAACCTTATCTACTGAGCACATTACAGGAAGTAGAAGTCACACGGCCAATCACACAATGAAGAGAAAAAAACGTTTGTCTGGTTCTTGCATTTTTACATGGGCATATTTTACAAAGACACAAAGAAAGCCATGGATATTATAAAGCCAGGAGGTCATTCCACTTTCAGATTTCTGTATCACTGTATTATAGACATGTTGTTGTTATTAAAGAACAGAAAAGGAGATAAAACAGAGAAATAGAAAGAAAAACATAGCATTATTTTGTCCAAACTAGAAAAGGATGAATGATAAAGATGAGATCTATTTCAAAAAAAACCTGACCACTTAATGATTCAAACTGTCTTCTTTCTGAAGTCACGTGTTTGTACTTTTCTCAAATATTCCCCCTGCATGCACACACACTGAGCACCTCAGATGTGCCAGGGACTCCCGTAGGAATTGTGTGATTCGGAGAACCAAACAAAAACCTTGCTTTCACGAATCCTAAATTGTAGCTGGAGAACTGCACACATGCACACACACGTGCACACATGCATGCACACTGACACTCGTGGACAAGTCAGTAAAACCTGTCATCTGATGGTGGTACTAAGTGTTTGGAAGGAGTGTAAAGCAGGGAAGACAGCAGAGAACGTCAGGACAGTGGGGAATGGGCTGTTGTCATTACACACAGTTAAATAGAACGGTTAAAGTCTCCTTTGAGGTGATCTTCATTTAAAGGCCTGCAGGAAGAAATCAATGAACCACCCTGAGTCCCCGGCAATAGCAGGCCGGGCAGCGATGAACCCTGATGCAGGAACGTGCCTACTGTGTTTGAAAGAGCAGAGTGAGGCCACGGTGCGGAAGCAGGGGCTTCGCTCCGTCAGTATACAGGAGCTCAGTTATTTAGGGCTTTGCAGGCTGAAGTGAGGTCTTTGGCCTTGACCCCGAATCTGATAGAAAGGGTCTTAGCCCCTGGCTGGTTGGCTCAGCGGTAGAGTGCCGGTCCGGCGTGCGGAAGTCCCGGGTTCGATTCCCGGCCAGGGTACACAGGAGAAGTGCCCATCTGCTTCTCCACCCTTCCCCCTCTCCTTCCTCTCTGTCTCTCTCTTCCCCTCCTGCAGCCGAGGCTCCATTGGAGCGAAGTAGGCCCGGGCACTGAGGATGGCTCCATGGCCTCTGCCTCAGGCACTAGAATGGCTCCAGTTGCAGTGGAGTAACGCCCCAGATGGGCAGAGCATCGCCCCCTGGTGGGCATGCCGGGTGGGTCCTGGTCAGGTGCATGCGGGAGTCTGTCTGTCTGCACCCTCAATCCTGCTTCTCAATTCAGAAAAATACAAAAAAAAGGGGGGGGACCTGAACATTCTGAGCATTCTGGCTCATTCTGGCCACCACTTGGGATACAAGGGCAAAAGCTGAGGAGGCCAGTTACAAATTTTTAGTTGCAAACTCTTCTGAATCCATCTTCAACTTGTAGGAGTTGAGACATGGGAAAAAAAATCAAACATTCCCCTTGCTGTATATAGGGAGATCAGTGAACACCTAAGCAAGCTCTCAGCAAGTATTAAGTGGCTGAAAAAAAGTTTCCCTGCAAGAAAGCTCCGGGCTGCCCCTTATTATCACTGCCCAAAGCTTCCCACTGTATCAAACTTCACACATCTCCCTCCACCACATGCATAACACACGTGTTCCTTCCTCTCTCCTGTTGTGTTCACCTTTCTGTTGAAGGGAGCGGAAGTGTTAAGCTTCAATTATCCTCTTTTCATCTTGTTAGACACTGCGCATTAAGCATAATCCATACTTTATATAGTATATCTAAACAATTAATGTACAGTACTGAATTATGGAGCTGAACATAAAAAGAGTTTCCTGGCCAATTGCTGTGCAATCTATGCAAAACTTCCCTTTGAATTCATGGAGCTTATCTGGGAGCTCTGTGAAGAGATCGTTTTCAAGAGCTTTTAGAAGATTTATCAGAACATGTGTATAGCTCAATTTTTCTATATGTCTATTGACTTTATTGCTTAATTGGTTTATAAGTGCTTCAAATTGACCTGACCGCAAAACTCTTCATATTTCAATGTAAAACAAAGTCTCTTCAGATATAGTATGTGTGAGACTAATTGCTCAATGCCTTACTTGTACATCAATGACTTACTTGTGATTTTTTTTGCTAATCTTCCACTTAGTGCCCACAGCCCTCAAACATCTACTCTGTTTAATACTGTTCCATTTCAATACCCCCTTCAAATGCCAGCCAATCTTGGATGGCCATCCACATATGAGATGCCCTACTACACACTATGGGAGACTAAAAATGCCAGAGAATACCTGCCCTGATGAAACCATAATCAATTATTTTATTGAAATCTGGGTAGTGTAGCTGGAATATTCAAGGGACAGGCTTAGAGATTTTTCTAGAACAGATGATCACTGAACTGGACCCAGAGAAAGAAAAAGGGTTCAATCATCACAGATCAGATACTCATCACTCTGCCCCCCTAAGGATCACTTATCTCTTTGCTGTTCTTGTTGGAAATAGTTGTGTTTCATTTTTAAGAAATCACAAGAACCTTTGTGTTTGTATGATAATTCTGAAATCTACTTTGTAACAAGCCATTGATTTATTTATTTAACACATACTATTGTTAGGCTTATTATAGACCAGGTATTATTGTAAAGAGTTTTCCAAATATCCATTCATTAAACACTTGTAAGAGGGGGCTTCATCTGTTGTTGCAAGGATCACATCTTAAGGACAAGAGATAACTTTGGAGTATGGTGCCCTTAAATTTAGTTTATAACCCTCTGAAGGAAACGAAGGGACAGGGGCAGCTAGGGGCAGCGTCTTTTCAAAGACACACTTCTCAGGTCCTTAAGAAAGATATTCCTGGGTCACAATACTGTCAAGAGGCTTGTTTAGTTTTTAAAGGGATTTATATACATTTCCAAGAGCTCAAGAAAACACTTGCATTATAAGTTTTCTAAAGTAGATGCTTTAAGAAAATGAAGGGAGGGAAACGTCTCTTTCTTTGGTTTTCAACAGGGAGAATTAAGCCTCTTATTTGTAAATCTGTATTTGCCCCAGAGCATCCACACGCGCTTGGAGCACTCGGATCAACACCCTCAAACATCAGAAGAAACGCAGAAGTAGGCACAAGCGACGGATGCGGCCAAGTTGGCCCTGGAGAAGAAACAGGAGTGGATTAAAGCCCCAATCATTCAGATGTTTACATGACAGTGATGGGGCTGCTGTAGGAACAGATTGAAAACAAAAATAATTGCCTCGCCTAAGTACTGTGTTCTTGAAAATATGTTAATTACTATGGCAATAATAATTGCCCTAGGGTTCTAATTACAAGTAAATGGAGTTCAATGAGATTTCAATGCCAGGAGTCCTTGACTGAAAAGCTCAACTCCTGATCATTGTTTTATGACCTTATTTCAGAGCACAAGATGCCTTACAGGACACTCAGGACTTGGCACATTCTTTTCAAGTCAAGGTACCGACGGAACGAGGGTAAAATAAAGAACACGCACAGCACCCTGTTTCAAAGATATTGACTCATCCAAGTTCGTGCTGTTCTACCAGAAAGTCCTGGTCAGATGGAACTCTCAGATCTTTTGCCACGGCCATGTTTACTCTCTTCTCACTCACAGATAGTGTCTGTCTTACCGCGGCTTTCACCAACGCGTTTGCAATCACGTCCAGCAAAGTGACCGCCACAGGGACCCACGGAAAAGGTTTATGACAGCTGGTCTGGGCTACAGGCTCCTGACACCCTTGTGGAAATAACTTGAACCACTCTGGACTGTGGAAGGATCTCCAGATCTCCAGTGGAGCAGCTGATGAATTCATACGACTGCTAACCCAACATCTGCGGAACCAGAAAATATAACCTGGGGATGAAACGGGCTGACAAAGGGTGACTAGAGTCTTTGGTTTTGACATGACTTGTTCCTTAACGTTCTATTTTCTGTCCATGAGGAACCCTTTCCCCCTTTTTCTTAAGCTATCTAGTCAGTCGTAACGATTTAGTGGTTGATAGTTACATAAACAAAAATGAAACATTCATTTTTCTCCCGAACAGTTCCCTCTAGAATTCAGAACCGATTACGGAGTATTCTTATTTTCGTTGAAATAAATTATTTGTGAAAGGTTTGGTAAGAACCTGTCCTTGTTGTAACAGGACATAACTGGAAACATCAGTCATTTAATCAAGGTGCGTCTGGAATGTCATATATGTATATGATCGGATGTAACCAGATAGCTTTAAAAAACTGAGGTTGGCTTGACGGAACCAATGCTTACAAAGCGCCCTTGGAAAAACCGGACTGGTACCCGGCTTACAGCGGTGATACGAAGGTGGACCCTGAGAAGAAAGGGATTCTACAAAATGGAAGTAAGGCAGAGAAAGTCTGATGGGGGATTCTTGGGGTGGTGTCTTAGGCTCAAGAGGTTTTTAAAAGTCTAACCTGAGGCACTGGACAGTTGGCTCAGTGGTAGAGCGTTGGCCTGGCGTGCAGGAGTCCCAGGTTCGATTCCCGGCCAAGGCACACAGGAGACGCACCCATCTGCTTCTCCACCCTTCCCCCTCTCCTCTCTCCTTCCTCTCTTCCCCTCCCACAGCCAAGGCTCCATTGGAGCAAAGTTGGCCCAGGCGCTGAGGATGGCTCTGTGGCCTCTGCCTCAGGCGCTAGAATGGCTCTGGTTGCAACAGAGTGACGCCCAGATGGGCAGAGCATCGCCGCCTGGTGGGCATGCTGGGTGGATCCCGGTCCACCCAGTCAGGCGCATGTGGGAGTCTGTCTGACTGCCTCCCCGTTTCCAACTTCAGAAAAATAAAAAAAAATTTTAAAAAAGTCTAACGTGAGATTCTGTAGGAAAACTTCTTTTTAATATATTTTTATTGAATTTATTGGGGTGACGTTGGTTAATAAAATGATACAGGTTTCAGGTTCACGGTTCTATAATGCCTCATCTGCATACTGCATTGTGTGTTCACTACCCCAAGTCCCCCTCCCTCACCGTCTACGCCTCCTGCACGACCTCCCAACCCCCTTTACCCCCTGCACACTTAAAGAGGCCTATGTGGTGCTACATACTTGCTATACTTATGTAAATGGCCAGACTATTACATATAATTGTATATACTTATTTTGCAAGCAAGAATTTGTAAAAGTCTGGTGATGACGATAGATATTTTATGATGCCTGAGTGGATTATTAGATCATAGGTTTATTTATTATCTTTGAGGTACTTTCCATCTCCAGCTAAATTGATTTTACTCTCTTTTTCTTTTTTTAATCTACCTGTGAACTGGTCTGAACCCAGCCTGGTATCCATTCTGTCAGTCATCTGCCTTTCCAGTTTTAATCCTGCCCCCTCATTTCCCCCACCCCACCCCACCCCCGACACGGCACACCTGAGACCTAGAACTGCCCTTGTCCCGAAGCGCCTGGCAGGCTGATGCTGGATGACTCGGATAACTTCAGAAAGCCACCTCAACAGGTCAAACACGGGCAGCCTTTACGCCTGATGCTGCGTGGGGCACTCAGAAAGTTCACTGGGTCTGACCGGGCGGTGGCGCAACGGATAGAGCATCAGACTGGGACGCAGAGGACCCAGGTTTGCAACTCCGAGGTCGTCAGCTTGAGCACGGGCTCATCTGGTTTGACCCAGGCTCACCAGCTTGAGCCCAGGGTCGCTGGCTCGAGCAAGGGGTCACTCGCTCTGCTGTAGCTCCCCCCATGGTCAAGGCACATACGAGAAAGCAATTAATGAACAACTAAGGTGCCGCAATGAAGAGTTGATGTTTCTCATCTCTCTCCTTTTATATATGTCTGTACCTACCTGTCCCTCTCTCTCTATCTCTCTGTCTCTGTCACAAAAGAAGAGAAAAAGAAAAAAGAAAGTTCACTGGAACCAATGTCACAATCAAATACAAACAGGGAAGCCATTAGGTGGTCCCAACTGGCCTCCCGCCACCATCTAAAGATGCTTCTAGCCCAACATCTAGAAATCACCTACAGACAGCCCTCTGGAGCTAGAAACCGGGTGTCCAACTATAAATCTTATTTGTGCAGAAACTCCACTCAGTATATGCCTTACTCCGCACCCTTCAGCAAGAATCCTCTCCTGTCAGGTCCCAGCAGACAGTCCAGTTGATCTTTCCAGCAATGGAAGAGGACTGGATGAGAAATGACTTACGTCAGGCAAAGGAAAGAGGGGTGCCTCTCCTTCCCCTGTATGGGAGGAGGAGCTAAGGAGACGCCCCCGGGACCTGGATTGGCTTCAGACAGGCTCCCTTAGCGCCTCCAAGCGTCCACCTTGACCTCCACTACCCCAGAGCCTGAATGGCTCAAAGGCAGTGAGACATTCTGTCTTCAGCAAGAATCCTGTTAGGTCTGTTTAATCAGAATCCTCCCTCCCCACTCTTGATATTCCTTAATTTTCCACTCACTGACCCCCCACTCTGCTGGGCTATGCCTTCACCCATTCATGACGGCCACGGAGTCGTATCAACCCTGTCTAGTTCTATACCGAGATCTCTTCCTTTTACTGGAATGGTTCCTGAATAAAACCTGTTGAGACCACTCAACGGCTGAGCTCTGGTTTTCTTTCCACAGTTATATCAGCCATCTATACATCAATCGCTTTAGCAATTTAAAAAAAAAAAGGATAAGTATAAAAATAAGCACCAATCCGTTGACTTCCAGCTAATTCATTGAGATCTAGAAAGTGCAATGCGATTTTATCTAAGACACAGATTGCAAGATAAAATGCGGAGACAAAGATGAAACGATGTAGTCCCGAGAAAGAGAAAAGACTGATCGGCCCCCATAATGCCCCCTCTGTAATACACGTAATCCGATTAGCACAGAGAGCTAAGTGAGAAGCATCCAGTGTGCTGTTTGCTCTAAGTGCTTTGCAGGTATTGCGTCCTTTCATCCTTACAAGCACCTGACGCAGTGGAGACTACTGTCACCCCTATTTTAGATATAATTGCAGATATAGATTTTAAAATAAAATTCAAAACAAAAGGGAAAATAAAACATTAAATTTCAGAAACCAAGACTGGGGGGGGGGGGGTATGGAGGAAAAGTCTAGAATGAAAAGAAACCAGGGTTTGGTTTGGTAGGCAGGTCCTGAATGCAGGAGTGGTCTATCCTGGTGCAATTTTAATTTCCACACTCAACTTATTTCAAAAGATCTCATATTAGCTCGTCAGCTTGCTGTATACCGGCTTACTTTAAAAAAAAAAAAAGTCTCCAGCCCCTGGCTGGTTGGCTCAGTGGTAGAGCGTCGGCCTGGTGTGCAGAAGTCCCAGGTTCGATTCCCGGCCAGGGCACACAGGAGAAGCGCCCATCTGCTTCTCCACCCCTCCCCCTTTCCTTCCTCTCTGTCTCTCTCTTCCCCTCCCGCAGCCAAGGCTCCACTAGAGCAAAGATGGCCCAGGCGCTGGGGATGGCTCCTTGGCCTCTGCCCCAGGCGCTAGAGTGGCTCTGGTCGCAACAGAGCAACGCCCAGGAGGGGCAGAGCATCGCCCCCTGGTGGGCTTGCCAGGTGGATCCCGGTCGGGCGCATGCGGGAGTCTGTCTGACTGTCTCTCCCCGTTTCCAGCTTCAGAAAAATACAAAAAAAAAAAAAAAAAGTCTTCATTTGGTTTTGTCTTTTCATTATGTAATTCCTGTTTCAGATGGACATTTCCCTGTGGGCCTACAGGTGTCCCCACCAGCAGGACACGGCAGGATTCCCTTTGGGGTATCCCCACTCTAACGCCAGTTTTATTAGTCATCCCCCACAACCTGGGAGGGGACAGGACGATCTCCGTGAGTGGGAGAGTCCACTTCCTGAGCCTTGGGGCTTTCTTGTGAGTTGTGCCACACAAGTGCCAAATTTTTCCCTCATTAACTTTAGCCCAGAGTGAGTCCAGGCCTTAATTAACCAACACCGTGGACTACTTAGCTCTCTGCCAAGTGTTTAAGACAATGCACTAAATCTAAAACCCTGGCTAAAGTACATCTGTGGCCAGAAGTGCAGCCAGTTGAGCCTCCTAGTCTGTCCCATTTGCTCTGTCACCCTAAGCGCCCTCCCCTCCGTGCCTCAGACTCCCATCACAGTGGACACAGGAGACACAGAGGCTGTCTTCACAACAGGCGTCACCCCTCGTGGGGGCTGTGCTGGGGGGGGCTCCACTGAAGGCATGGGGCTATCCACGTAGTTGCTTCTCATATGTGCCTTGACCGGGCAAGCCCAGCGTTTTGAACCAGCGACCTCAGCGTTCCAGGTCGACGCTTTATCCACGGTACCACCACGGGTCAGGCTAGGCATGGGGCTATCCAATCATTGATGATAGATGCCACAGAGAACTAGCTTTGGTGTTTGGAGCACCTTCTCCAGAGGAAGTGACAGGAGGGCCTTTGTCCATCAGAGAAGTTGGTTCCCTCCAAAGGCGGGGGCTGCCTCTGGTGGCGAGGGAGCTTCAGGGAGTGTCCGTGTGATATTCCTGGCCATACCCATGGCTGCCTAAATGTCTTCAGCCCATGTTTTAGGGCCCTGTTCCTTCCCTTCTGGTGTCATTAGATAAGAGATCTAGGGTGGGGAGACGGGGACATCCAATGGGCAATCTCACTCCATCTCTTCCTCCCACATTTAGTCAACATTCCGGCTGTTAAGGAGATGAGTTCCTTTAAGATGTAATTGGTGTTTCCTCGTTGAACAGCCATGACTTATTTCCCTAAGTGCACACTTTAGCTCCTTACGAAGGAGCCAGCTGACTCTACAAATGTCTAAACGTAAAATATTTTTAACGCAAAAACCAAGTACCAGAGCCACTTGCTCTCACAATACAATGACCTCAACTTGTATATATACCTTGCTACTAATACATGATTACATGTAATTATATATAAAATACATATATGATTTTATTTGATGCACAGAAATATTGGAATACATAGATATAGATATATGGCTATAGATATATCAATATATATAGACTCAATAGTTACTAAGTTAGTATGATGTGGCCAATTGATCTGAATAGTGATACTCAAACTTTTATTAAGATTTAAGTAAGTTTAAAAAGATGGTTTCTATGATCCAGCAATCCCTCTACTGGGTATATACCCCCCAAACTCAAAAACACTGGTACATAAAGACATATGCAGCCCCATGTTCATTGCAGCATTGTTCACAGTGGCCAAGACATGGAAAGAACAAAAAAGCCCTTCAATAGATGACTGGATAAAGAAGATGTGGTACATATACACTATGGAATACTACTCAGCCATAAGAAATGATGACATCGGATCATTTACAACAACATGGATGGACTTTGATAACATTATACGGAGTAAAATAAGTAAATCAGAAAAAACTAAGAACTAAATGATTCCATACATAGGTGGGACATAAAAATGAGACTCAGAGACATGGACAAGAGTGTGGTGGTTATGGGGGTGGGGGTGGATGGGGAAGGGGAGCAAGTGAGGGGGTGGGGAGAGGGGAGGGGCACAAAGAAAACCAGATAGAAGGTGATGGAAGACAATTTGACTTTGGGTGAGGGGTATGCAACATAATCAAATGTCAAAATAACCTGGAGATGTTTTCCCGGAACCTATGTACCCTGATTGATCAATGTCACCCCATTAAAATTAATAATAAAAAATAAAGAAAGAAAGAAAAAAAGAAATGAATTATAAACATATATTACAGAAACAAAGAAAATAAGATAGTTTCATAAAAATACTTTCATGAGAAATATAAATGTAAGTCATAATATTCCCTTACAGAAAAATTAAAATAATTAATGTAAGTGAAGGTATTTACAGACTGCAATATTGAAACTTCAGAAAGAATTCGATAAATATATTTTCATTTCTATTCTCATTACTTTTCCTCTAATAGCTCATCTTTTTTTTTTTTTGAGTTGAAACCTCAGTCATCTTTGTTTTTTTGTGAAGCACTAGCCTTCTGCAGCAGCTAAAATTTACACTGGAACCGAGGTGGAGGTAGAAAGAACTCTTGTTGGAGTGTGGAGAGCAAATGGTTTACATAACTTCAAGTCATGTGAGGCTATTACAGAGACGGTCGTGCTGTATTCACCAACTCTCCATTCTAGAGTTTAGAGTTTGTTTGTTTAGACTCGACATGCAGAATAAATGAGAGTAGATATATGGGCAGGCCACACACTAAGTCCGCATAACTTTATTTAAAGAAGCAAATACTTTTACTGAACTTTCTAGATTTTTAAAAAATATTTATCCTCCCAACAACCACTGTGAACTTTGACTTTGGAAGGACATTCTGTCACAAACCTGCTTCCGAAATGAAAGCCTTTAGAACTCTGGGATAAAGGGCTTGCGTTCCCTTACAGAGGTGGGAGGGGGGGATAGGGTACCACGTTTCATCAATCCTTTTCAGGAGAAACACCAACTGGTTTCAGCACCATTGCAAACATCTCTCTTCTGTAGTGACTATCAGGGACAATAATAGCATTGTTTTTCTTCACAGGGTCAGGTTAATTTCCAAACGTAGAAACTAGGTAGAATTATAATCACACCACCTCCATTTAAAGGAAGATGATGGAGATGTCTCGTTACACCTTCCCTCTGAAGCAGCCATTGGACACGAACGGATTCATATGAAGTTAATGGCAGCTCTGAGGTTAACGGAAGCTCTGAGGTTTCGTAGATGTCCATGTCCTGTTTCCAGTGTCCTAATTAGCGAACCACCGATATCAAGTGAAACTGAATCTTCGCCTGGGTGGTGGCAGTGACTCGGCCCTGACTAGTTCATGTGAAGGAGGCATTTGGCTCAGAGAGCTTTCTTTTTTCATTGCACTGTGGGCTCTCTAGGGCTCTGACTCACTTTTTATTTTTTATTTTTTTTATTTTTTGTGAGAGCAAAATAAAGGCAGTTGTACTCACTGTTCCTCTCATCTCCAGTTCCAACAGCACTCACAGGATTTGCTTGGTTCTTTATTAGCGTGGAATCTCTGGCCTCCGAACTACCTACAAAAGAAAGAATAGAAATGCAGACAGTGTATTCAGAAAGAGGCTTATTCGGGGAAATTATATAATGACAGCTAATTATATTAAAATAGCAAAAAATGTTCCTCTCCATGTTCTCTTAGTGATTTGCAAACAAAATTATAGAAAAGACCTAATGACTATGTTAAAAAATAACTCTTCATATAAACATTTTGTCAGTGTATTACCAAGCTTTTCTTATTTTTCTTTTGAGATAAAACAGATGATACATTTCTCAGAATAATATATTTATGTTTTTCTTTTCAGATTTGAAAGATCTTTAAGAGCAAACTTGCAAACCATAATGTCTGATGTTCAGAATATGTACATCAATATATATGACTCTACTCTATGCTGTAATATTCTCCAGAATTTAGGGGTTTTTTTTGGGGGGGTTGTTGTTGTTTTTTACAGAGATAGATAGGGACAGACAGACAGGAACAGAGAGAGATGAGAAGCATCAATCATCATTTTTTGTTGTGACACCTTACTTGTTCATTGATTGCTTTCTCATATGTGCCTTGACTGTGGGGCTACAGCTGACTGAGTAACCCCTTGCTCGAGCCAGCGACCTTGGGCTCAAGCTGGTGAGCTTTGCTTAAACCAGATGAGACCACGCTCAAGCTGGTGACCTCGGGGTCTCGAACCTGGGTCCTCCATGTCCCAGTCTGATGCTCTATCCACTGCGCCACCGCCTGGCCAGAATTTAGACTTTTAACTTACTTAAACTCATTGCATTTGTCCAAAAAATATTTTGCCCAAATTATTCACAGAGTATAATTTTGAGTCACTAGCGTTAATAATCTGAGTCACACATTTTGTTTACTGGTTAAGGAGAGAAGACTGTTTTCCAATGTATTGATCTACTGTTTTTAACATGATACTAAAATAGCATCTGTTTAACAGAAAATCCTCTCAGCCGTCTTCTTAAAATCTTTTATTTTAGCCTGTTCATTAGTTACTTATACCTAACAAATATGCAATAATACGATAATATTTAAATGGTATTCTGGGGCATGAATATATAACTCAGCAAGATTTTTTTGTGTTCAAATAAAGAGTAATATCATATTGGTTATTTATTGTAGAAATAAAAAAAAACTTCTATCATGAAGACATATTGATCCCTGCACTGTCCTCTCTTCAGTGTTTTTCCAAACAAAACCTAATTGCCAGAAACCGTGTCTGCGCTGGGGCCGTGCACTCATTTTCGAGCTGTTGTCTGTGGTACTGGTCTAGGACACGCCAGGACTCTTTACACATAACTATCTAAAATAGGGAGAATTCTCTCTGAATGTTCAATTTGCTCCTTTCTAGCAAAGGAGATCTCCCCCATGATCAAATCCAATCATTTGTCTCTGTCTTGAAATTTTGCCGGAAATGTGCTTACTTTTTTATTTATTAAAAAAAAAGTGCCGGCCCTGGCCGGTTGGCTCAGTGGTAGAGCGTCGGCCTGGCATGCAGGAGTCCCGGGTTTGATTCCCGGCCAGGGCACAAAGGAGAAGCACCCATCTGCTTCTCCACCCCTCCCCCTCTCCTTCCTGTCTCTCTCTTCCCCTCCCACAGCCAAGGCTCCATTGGAGCAAAGTTGGCCCGAGCGCTGAGGATGGCTCTGTGGCCTCTGCCTCAGGCACTAGAATGGCTCTGATTGCGGCAGAGCGACACCCCAAGATGGGCAGAGCATCGCCCCCTGGTGGGCATGCCGGGTGGATCCCAGTCGGGCGCATGCGAGAGCCTGTCTGCAGCCTCCCCGTTTCCAGCTTCGGAAAAATACAAAAAAAAAAAAAGTGCCAAAATATCAGCAAGTGCCATTTTGTGACACTTTACATAAGCAAAAGATAATTTTTTTTAATTTAAAATTGAGTTTACAGCTCGAAACAGCAAAACAAATGGAAGAACCATCGTTGCCAATTTGTAAATGTTGTGACTTAAACAGCATGGCCAAGAAAACAAATCACAACCCTTTGGCCATATTTTATCGTAATATCATACGAAGAGTGGACAGCATGCCCTTGTGAAATAAAACTGATACTTATCTGGATTACATCATTCCAAAGGTTTTTCAATGAGCGCCTAAGAGTTTACAGTGAAAAACACTGGAAACTGAGAGGTAATCCTGTGGGCTTTACTTTTGGTGTTTTAATATGGTGTGGTAGTGACTGGTTCATTGTCCCTCCGTTCTAAAGTCACCCTTTGTGCCCGCTCTGTGAAAATGAATCCGACCTCTTTACACCGTTTTCCATGAACAGCAGCCCCTGAAGCCCAGTCGCTGCTGTGCTTGCTGGACACACTCCTGCCCCAGGCTGCACCTGCTCAAGCAGCTTGCTCCTCTGTGCTCCCCGCCTCCCCGCGGCCTGGCCCCCACTCTGCACCAAGGCCAGAGGCTCCCATCCACCCACGGCTTCCTCCTGACACCCCTTGGGATATTCTTAGCAGAGCGCCTGCCCCTCACAGCTTTGACCAGCACCCTGGAGGGCAGATTTCTGGCAAATTCATCACAGCGACTTCTCTGCCTGAAGCCTCTGTGTGTGTGTGTGTGTGTGTGTGTGTGTAGATGGGTGCCACTACCCGGGTACTATCACCACTAAGGGTTATATTTGTTCTTTTATCTGTTATTCCTATAGTCAGTGGACTCACTATAGGAATAACAGATTCTGGAGTAAACACATGTACTTGTTCTGCTGGATGGACTCTATCAGCCATCTTGGGTGGGTGACCTAAGCTTGGACTCATGAGAAGACTACAGTCAATGAGAGTGAACTCCCAGAGCAGCTGGGGAAGACTGTAAAGGAAGAAACATAACGGCTTAGGAAGGTAGGAGAGGTGAACTGAATTCATCACCTCTGTATGTGAGATTTCTGTTGGAACAAATCAACACTATCTTGTTTTAGTTTCCTTGTTTTACTTTAACAAATAACCAAAATCTTAGTAAAAACATAAACATAGTCCTGGCCGGTTGGCTCAGTGGTAGAGCGTCAGCGTGGCGTGCAAGAGTCCTGGGTTCGATTCCCGGTCAGGGCACACAGGAGAAGCGCCCATCTGCTTCTCCACCCCTCCCCCTCTCCTTCTTCTCTGTCTTTCTCTTCCCCTCCCGCAGCCAAGGCTCCACTGGAGCAAAGTTGGTCTGGGCGCTGAGGATGGCTCTGTGGCCTCTGCCTCGGGTGCTAGAATGGCTCTGGTTGCGGCAGAGCGACGCCCCAAGATGGGCAGAGCATCGCCCCCTGGTGGGCGTGCGGGTGGATCCCAGTTGGGCGCATGCGGGAGTCTGTCTGACTGCCTCCCCGTTTCCAGCTTTGGAAAAATACAAAAACAAACAAACAAACAAAAAAAACCCATAAACTTGCCATCAGATTGTTCTAGGGATCCGATGTCTATAATCAGTCCCAGTGACCTAAATTCCATTTCATTACTTATCATTCCCTTAAATATTCTGAAGAGTTTGTGTAGAATTGCTATTATTTCTTCTTCCAATATTTATCAAAATGCAGCAGTGAAATTATTTGGGTTTACGGTTTTCTGTGTCATATAATTTTTAACTATAAATTCAATGTCTTTCATAGATATAGGACCAGTCAGATTATCTATCCCTTATTGAATAAGCTTCGCTAGTTTGCTTGTTTCAATGATATTTTTTTCCTTCTCATCTCAATTGTCTTATGTATTGGCAAAAATTATTCAATATTTTCTTATTATTCTTTTAGTAAATGTAGAAACTCTAGTAATATCACCTGTCTCTTTTCTAAAATCCTTGCTGGACAATTAGTCCTGTCTGAAATGTCCACTGAAACATTTTGTTCACATTAAAAAGTCCTCAAAATATGGTCCTGTCAAAAACTTCCATGAGCATATCTGGTCCAAGACAAGGGGCCCTGATATTCTGTCCAGTCCAGAGTATCCACACTTAAGAAAGCATCCCTGGGTTCTAATAGCCCATAATGGTTATATACAGTTTTGCTTTACAGAATTAATATATAAAAAATACTATGTCGTGTTTTATTGGTCCAATAATTGTGTTGTGGCTACATTACTAACAATAATCCTTCTTGCCTTAAAAGCCTATCAGGTCAATGGCACATGGGGTTAGGTGGACAGGTGGGTGGGGGCCAAATGTCTCCATCAAGCTTTTGAACAGGACCAAATACCAAGGTGTGTTTTCTCTATTCATTTTCCTTATTGATCTCTCTAGTGTAATTAACTTCAGACTTCATTGATTTCATACACACACACACACACACACACACACACACACACACACACACAGTTTTTTTCCCCTTTAAAGAATCATTTATTTTCTACTTTTTTTTTCAGTGCCATTGTGTTCTGTGCTGATATTTAGTACCTACTTTTATACTTATTTTGGGTTTAGCTTACTGCTTTTTCTACTTTCATTAAACAAAAGCTGAGATCATTGATTTAAAACCAATCTTCCTTTCTAAGACAGGGATTTAGTGTTATAAATTTCTCTCTAAACACTGCTGCAGTGGCATCCTACAGTATTTGACGTGTTGCATTCTTATTTATATTTAAGTTATAAGTTTTCTAATTTTCCTTTTGCTTTCTTCTTTGATCCATAGATTACTTGATGCTGTTTAATTTACAAATATTTGATATTTTCCAAAGACCCTTTTGTTGTTGATATCCTATGTTAACTTCATATTTATGAAAAACACTTTATATGATTTGAATCTTCTAAATTAATTGAAACTTGTTTACTTCTAAATAAAACACTTGCAAAGGCAGCAGTCTGAAAATTCGCCTTTATTGGTGTTTATATTTCTGGAGGTCTAAATTCTCTATCCTTCTTTGTGTATATTACAAACATATATAAAATATGTGTATATATAACTGATTGCTCTACTTTATCATCTGGCATGCTTCTGGGCATGACTTAATAATTGAATTTTTATAAGAAAGTGCATATAGTATATAAAATTACTGAGAATCAATCACACAATAATGTCAAATAAAATCTCATCCAATATAATAGCAATAGATGAAAAAACGTTTGAAGCAGGGAGGCATTTTCAAACAATGGAAATTGAGATGTTCTGCATGAACAAATCTAGGAAAAAAGAATCATTTCATTAAAGGAAGTAGACACATGTTTGCTGAGGACTGGCCATAAAAACTGTCCTTGGCCTACACGTGTCCTGGTATTTCCCTTCATGAACCTGCATTGAATGGAAAAACACAATGGTCTGGACTATGCGAAAATGGTGTCAATATATTCAGGTAAATGGTAAAAAAAATAAATAAAAATAAAAATCACCCAACTGAAGAAAAATACCATCACTCAAATTGGTCATTTTTCATTCTGTAGAAAAAAAATATTGAGATAATTAGCTGAAATTCCCAAGTAAACAAAACACTTCATCATTGTGAAGGCATCATCAGTGTAAGTAAAATATCAACTGGACAAATGAGTCTCTCCTCTGAACGCTGGGCTCTCCAATTCTACAACTTACAGAACAAGTGACTTTCACTCGTCATTTAAGTTTTCTGATATTCAGTTACCTCTTCCTTGAAATTTTTTCTTACAAAGTGTGGCTGACATTTGAAAGTGGAACAGAATGATTTGCAGGGGACACAGACTCTATCACATAGAAGAAACTCTTTCTTCCCTTTTCCAAACACAAGATGTGATTAGATTACTTCCCTCTGGGTTGTATCTTGTATCGTCTGCGCCAATGGAGAGCATCACAGGGTTTAAAGAATCCCAAAAAGCAACTCAAAATTTTTAAAAAAACAACCTGATTTGATGCTAGAATTTAGAATGACTTAAATACATGTTATATGAGCCATCTAATGCACCCTGTGCGTCAAATATCTTGTTGGGGTTAACACACAAAAAAAATATCCTAAAGTCCATAAGCACACCCATATTTTTTTAAGTTTTATATTGAGAATTATGTAAATGAATTTTACAACAAACCATTCATTCAGTAACACTTCAGAGCCAATTAGGGAGTGTACAGAATGTGCCAGAAACAATACTAAGAAGTCAGAGACATAACAACAAACCATTTATGCTTATGGTATTGCATAACAAGGAATAATGCCCCAACTCTACAGGGAGTTACCCTGCTATGTGTGAAATGCCATGAGAGAGGTAGATGCCACAGGGGTGTGGAGGGGACTGTTGCGCAGGGCAGGGTTGTCACTGGTCCGTGTGGCACTCTGAGCCAGCGAGTAATTTTTGGTGACCTGAGTGCCAACTAGATTTCAGCTCCTATGTGTCCCCTTGGCCAGGGTCTTTGTACACGCAGATATAACGGGGCTTCGTCGCCCTGTCTCCGGGACTGTTATCCACTTCGTTTTGTTTTGTTTGTTTTTTTATAATTTTATTTTATTTATTCATTTTAGAGAGGAGAGGGAGAGACAGAGGGAAAGAGAGAGAGGAGAGACAGAAAGAGAGAAGGGGGGGAGGAGCTGGAAGCATCAACTCCCATATGTGCCTTGACCAGGCAAGCCCAGGGTTTTGAACTGGTGACCTCAGCATTTCCAGGTCGATGCTTTATCCACTGCGCCACCACAGGTCAGGCTCTACTTTGTTTTGATGACAGCATTAAAGACTGCTGCCACTGTGCTAACCCGCAAATTAGCAGACGCCATGTTCGGACTGCGGATCTGGGTGGTGAAGCCGAGGCCCCCAAGAGGAGCGTGAGCAGCCGTGGCCCGTGTCCCTCGCCCTCCAAGTGTCGGTGAGCCTCTGGGGCTGCGTTTACTGCCCTCCTCTGAGTAGGACAGTGCTCTCCCGTTGGCATGGGTCCAGGGACAGTCTGACGCCACAAACTGTGCCCCTTCCTCTCACGGTCCCACCTGAGTCCACTGACTGCACGCTGAGTCGCGCACTCTGTCCACATCTCCTTCCCCCGATGCCTGGTTTTCAAATTCTTTTTACCTGTCCAGATCTTTCCTCAAAATACTCAGTAAGAAACACCGAGAGAGTAAATGGGGACCAACTAGCCCAGAGCCCTCCCTCTTCGTTTCCTGCTCCCCCGCGGCCGGGTCACTCCGGGGTACCGTCACCAGGGCTCGCAGCCCAGACACGAGCTCCAGACCCCCCACGATTTCCTGCACCTGTCCCACCGAAGACCCGCCCATCTCCCCGTTTCCTCAGACTCTGCTTTTCTCGCGGGAGTTCTAACTAAATTAACACACACACACACATACTCATATAACACATATGCATATACGTGTGTGTATCATATATAAAGTGAAACTCAAGGGTGAATGGCATCTCCCTGCCTATGCATGATGTTGAAAAACTGTCCAGCCCTGGCCGGTTGGCTCAGCGGTAGAGCATTGGCCTGGCGTGCGGGGGACCCGGGTTCGATTCCCAGCCAGGGCACACAGGAGAAGCGCCCATTTGCTTCTCCACCCCCCCCCCCCCCTCCTTCCTCTCTGTCTCTCTCTTCCCCTCCCGCAGCCAAGGCTCCATTGGAGCAAAGATGGCCCGGGCGCTGGGGATGGCTCCTTGGCCTCTGCCCCAGGCGCTAGAGTGGCTCTGGTCGCGGCAGAGCGACGCCCCAGAGGGGCAGAGCGTCGCCCCCTGGTGGGCGTGCCGGGTGGATCCCGATCGGGCACATGCGGGAGTCTGTCTGACTGTCTCTCCCCGTTTCCAGCTTAAGAAAAAATACAAAAAAAAAAAAGAAAAAAAAAAAAAAAGAAAAAGAAAAACTGTCCAACACCTTCACCTGAGAAAGTCCGCCAATGCCATGGGGAACACAGTCAGAACAAAACCTTTCATTCTTTGCCTTAAGGAGCTGATTGTCACCCTGTTTGGAAGTGCTCTTCCTTGAGCCCATCTTAAGGGCCTTATGTCCTGTGATTGATCAAGTGAGCTAATATCTTCAAACCTCAGCCCCCTTACCTACAAGCGAAATTAATGATATCTACCCAGCACGCAGTGCATTGTTGGAGGCCTGGCGCCAGGTTCTCAGGAAATATGACCAGTAACTATTCTGAGAAAGTAACAAGGATAATATACCCTTTACACTGGAGTTCAAACTTTCCTTGTGTGTCGCACAGGAAACTCATGGACAGAAGCCAAAAGTGCCCCTTACCCAACATCCATGAAGCCTCCTAACGAGGGGAACAATTTGTTCCTCTCTTAAGATGGCTCTGTGTGGAGACTTCAGGGGGCAGGGGTATGAGAGGTATTTTTATAAATATTTAGGCAGGTGCGACCTTCAAAGAAATATAAGGTAAAGGACTACACACATTAGAAGCTGACTTTGGAAATTCAGAAGCCCTTGTGGGAAAACTGTGTTTCTTGTATAAGTAGTGCTCTCTTACGGAAAATAAAACTACCTTCACAAACACAAGAATGAGTAATACTTTGGAAATAAGTGGAAACATTACTCACGACTATTCCTTTTCTCTAACCTCATAATATGTTTCTCTAATATATGTTCCCAAAGTTCAGGTAAAATATTTTTCAAGTATGTCTGTCATCCATTGCAAAGCCGAAAGTGACAGGAATGTTGTACGACATGTCCTTCTGGATCCAATACAAACCGGCACCAAGGCTGCTACTTACATTTGGCAGGTTTTCTTTTATTTTCACCGCCATTAAAATGTTGACATAATCAAAATTCACGCCTGGGAATGACGGAATTACTTTGAGGAAGTGCAAATATTGCTTTCTAGGGAGTGTAAGTAACAGACATTTTATTTTTTAATCTCCACCAACAGGAAATGAGCTGCTATTTTAATTTCAGCGGAACGTTAGCAAGAAAATCCTCAGCACGTTCAGCAGAAAACTTTTTTGTTCATCTTACCGCCTTCTTTTTTGCATGCAACTAAGAGAACATACAGATCGGTGTCCACTTCCGTGCTGTAGAAAATAAATAAAATATAGTGTGTGTGTGTGTGCGCGCGCGCGCGTGTTAGCCTGGTACCTGTCATTTAACGCGGTTACCTGGCACTCTGTGGGGTTTTATCAGAGTGCTGTGATGTTCTCTGGGTTGCGGTCATGTGCACGCCAGTACATTGAGGACGTTTTCAGGGAGATAGCCCACGAGGTTTCATGAGCAGCCAGCCTCACGGGGCCACGGGGCCACTGGAAATTGGAGCTGGGGTTTACAGGGGCGCGGGGTAGAATGAAACACTGAACCCCAGTTCAGAGGCCGATATTCCAGTCCTGGTTTTACCACTGAGCTCCGGTGGTCTGCTCCTTAGTATTCCCAGTCTGCTTACTTTACAGCTTTGTAGCCTCCCATAAGGGCTCAGATACTCTTCTCCGGTTTGGTTTGCAGACTTCTTTTCTGAGTGCTTTCAGCTTTGGGGGTTTTGGTATAATTTCAAGGTCGGAGGTTTTTTCCTCAGCAGGCTCCAGTCCACTAATAAGGCCATCGCAGACGCTCTTCGTCCGGTCCAGTGTTTCTCTCTGCTCTCCTCTAGCAGCTCGTTTGGGTTCTTTCTTAGAATCCCACATCTGCTTACCTTGCTCATCTGTTCTCGTGAGCTGTCTGCTTCTCCCGTTAGAGCCCTTCCGGTCTTCATCGTAGCTGTTTTAAATCCCTGATCTGATCGCTCCAACATCCTCGCTGTGTCTAATTCTGGGTCCGATGCTTGCTCTGTCTCTTCCAACTGTGATATTTGCCTTTTAAACATGTCTCGTATTTGCTTGTTGTTAGAGGCAGACAGGATGTACCAGTAGAAGGAACGTCTGTAAACAGACCATCGGTCTCGTGGAGACACGCTGTGAGGAAGGGCAGTGCTTGGCGGCCCCGTGGACAGGTGTGGGTAGCTCAGTGGGCCTGAGCCTCCAGACTGTGAACCTCACACCAGCTTCTCCGTTCCTGCCCTCACCCCTGAGGCAGGATCAGGATGGCTGGAAGGGCTCAGATCGGGTGCTTCTCTTTCTCCTTGGGGAAGGCTAGATTCAGCTAGACTTGGGTGTCGCATTCCCCATGGTCGGTCAGTCTCCGATGAAACCCCAGCAGACCAGGCTCTGGTTCACGAGTTTCTTCTGAGGGCAACCCGCAGGAAGAACAGAATGCCTGTTTCACAGAGGTTCTTCTCCCCCTGCGTGTCAGAAACAGAGGGGGCTTTTCTCTGATGTTCTTTGAGAGGACCTGGTTGAGCTCCTAGAGGTGAAACTCACAAAAGCAGAGTGGGGACCCACTATCCACTGGACCCCCAGAGAGTTTTTATTTATTTATTTTTTATTCAGTGAGAGGAGGGAGGCAGAGAGACTACTGCATGTGCCCCGACTGGGATCCACACAGTAAGCCCACTAGGGGGCGATTCTCTGTCCATCTGGTGTGTTGTTCCGTTGCTCAGCAACTGAGCTCTTCTTAGTGCCTGAGGTGGAGGTCATATGGAGCCATTCTCAGCGCCCAGGGCCAACTTGCTCCAATCGAGCCATGGCTGCAGGAGGGGAAGAGATAGAGAGAGAGAGAGAAGCGAGAGGGGAAGGGGTGGAGAAGAAGACGGATGCTTCTCCTGTGTGCCCTGACAGGGAATCGAACTAGAGGCATCCACAAGCTAAGCTGACACTCTACTGCTGAGCCAACCTGCCAGGGCCCCCAGAGAGTTTTTCACTCTCGGTCTCATTCACATCGAGATTTCCTCATTTCAACTGCAGTTCAGCTCCCGTCACCCCACGCCGGTCCCACCAGGGTGCAGCTTGTGAGTCCCTGCTCTGTGAAAGGGTGATTCTCTGCATTTGCTCCAACTGGCGGGAGGGGACAGCAGTTTGCTCTGTGACCTCACTTCTCTTAAGGAGCTAAGAAGAGTTGTTGATTTTTCAGTTGGTTTCCAGTTTACACTTGTTATCAAGACACAGTGGTGACCCCTAAGCTTCTCATATTCAGTCGCAGAGACTGACAGTCCAAATATTATCTATGGTCTCTCTCACCTCACCAGTAAAATAAAGGAAATAAATCACTTGGTCACTACACTTTCCCACACTCTGCCTTGAGCTCCATGGAGATGGGAAGCTATTTATGCAAATAGTTATAGTATAGGGTTGCTATTCTTTTTTTTACAGTTTTTTTTCCTCTTCTATCCAAGGTTTACTCAAACATACTTAACAGTTGCTCAATCGTACAAGAGTCACCCTCTACACAAACATTTCTTTCCATAGTAAATATTCTCTTTTTACAGGAAGCCAAAATTATGCTTGTCTCAGAAACTAGAGAAGTTCACAAACTTCTATTGATTCTATTCCTCCTACTCATTCATCTTGCTCTGTAGCGAGATGGAGCGACATTTACAATAAGAATTACAACTCACATTCATTTGACACTTGAGAATACACAAGATGCTCACTAAGGTCTGGACTCTGATAGAAATAATGGACCCACCCACTGTGTTCTGTCAACAGTTACTGTTTATCATAAACTTCTTTAACCATAAGTTTCAGATAATTTAAATGTAATTAATATTTACATAAAGCCTTATGTCAAATATAGTCCTGGAGTGTGGGCTAGGTTGTTAACCAAGAAAAGCCCAGGAACATAAAACAATGTTTACTTAAATAAACATGGAGTTTATAATAGAGTGATCCTTTACTCACCAATATGCACTAGGTAGACTGAAATATACTTTTAAGTCAAATCAGTCCTTATTAAAAAATATATGTTTAAATATGCAGTCCGAAACACTCTATATAGTTTTATAGTCCTTAATAGGGTGCAAACGTGATTGACTCATAGCTTCTCTTCTCATTCCCTTATTGCTTATCTCACATTGTCTTATAAGTCTGTGCTCCCCTGATTAGAGCAGATCGTAAAAAAAATATATGAGTGTATGCTTCTAATGATGTTCCCAGAGTTCTAAGCTAATAACATGTTTGGGTGCCTGCCATGTTTGAGTGGAAGCCATGGACGTGAATTTATTGAATCGTTATTAATGAATTTTGTTAAACCTCACAACTTATGGTTTCATGATATTTCCTTCCCACAAGACATTTCTACAGTGAATACACAGCGGTAACATCATTCATTTTTCAATGAGGTAGACTGACTTTACAGGTTAATGTGCTTTCATTCTGAAGATAAACTCTATCATTTTAGTCAATTAACTTTTTGTCCTTTGTTCAAAGTCTAGAAATGATAAGAAATTACTCTGTTACTTTATCCAGTCTGAGAATTTCTCTGAAGCTGTAATTACCATAGTGAGAATTTTTAGATTTATTGTACTTTACCTGTCTTGAAAAGATAGTATGGTCTCCAGTACAAGTGGAATTTTTCCGTAATGGGTTTTATCTCGTGGTCGAGACCTTTCTAACGTAATAGGACTAAGGTCTTAGCATTCATCTGATACAAATAACTGCGCTGAAAGGGAAAGGAGTTTTGATTAATACCCTTTCACAAATGCAGCAAGATTGTGCTTTCCCTGGAAATGCAAAAGTGAAAGACAGAGTCCAATGCTGCAGCTGTAATAAGAATTGGGCCCAGACCCTCATTCGGGCCATCCGCATTCCACACCCGCTCTGATCCCTAACTGTGGCGTAGTGACACCGAGATTCACTGTAAATCACACAGACACATTAGTGACTTGAAATTACTTCTATGCATTTGGAAGTTCAGATTGGAAAGCTTTCAGTGGGACTGAGATACCTGCACTTGGCATTCAAGGATAAAAACCTGTGACGCAGACTCCCTAAACTCTTCTCCTCTGGTCTCCTCAAAATGACCTACTCTGTCACTGGGCTCAGTGGAAACAGCATACCTATTCTTCTCTAGCTGCTTCAATATCACTCACACTTCAAAATGCAGCTCAAGTTTACCCTCTCTTTTGCAGCGCTCTACTGCTGACCTCCAATGTTATTTCTCATCTTGATCCGCCATTTGTCATTTATTTTACCCATCGTTGGATTCTTAGGATGCAGCAAAGGCTAGAGACAGTTGTCAGTAATCCCAAGTCTATTATTAATGCTACTAGCGAGGAAAAGAGATTAAGATATTCAAAATGACTGCACAATAGAGTGAGTGGTGTTCAAGGCTCTTTGTTTCTGGCTTAAACTTGAAACTGATATTTATATATATTTTCACAATAACATTATTCATAATGACAGCCATGGGTAAGGCGAGAAGAGCTTAAACTCAGAAAGACAAATCACTACTGTTGACTGGGGAGGAGTATACAGACAGCTCTACCTCAAAGATATCAAATTGATATCCTTGACAAAGACGCCAGTCCCTGTTAATTGAAAGTCAACATCAGCACTTTAAATGTGACCCAGAGAAGTGGGCTCCTGCGCATAATGAAAACACCAAGCTAAAAGAAATTAATAAGCACTTTAAAGTACGAAACGCACAGCAGGACTAACAGCTATGGTACGAAACAAAATGAAGAAGAACAGTCCAATTTTGAGCCACGCTGTTCTTTAATTGTTTCTTAGTCATAATATTCAACATACCCTGAACTAATGAAGATGAAAAAGACAGACGTCTTATAAAAATATTTATTTTTATATTGAGAATGCTAATAATCAATTCAGGGCAATTTATTAAATGAAATCTTTAATAGCAAAGTGGCTTGGAAACTTGGTCTTATCTAGGCTCAAGGCACAGACTTTATTAAATCTATGTCTTGGGCCTAGAACTGTCTCTTGAATTCAAGGCATTACAAGCACCTGCCTATCAACACTACAACTTAGATATCTCTTAGGCACTCAAACATATTTTTAATTTCTATACCTGTGAAAACGCAGGCTGCAGCCATGCGCTTGCAGCAGTTTTTTTTTAATGAGGGTAATTTTTTATGCTGATATTTTGTGCCAGCAGATAAATGATGACTGAAATATTTACTGCATTATTCTGTTTATATAAAGTTCTAAAAGACAACAAACTAAACAGTAACGCTGGAAGCCAAAAGAGTTGGGGAAAAAAGGTTACTATTGTTGGGAAGGGACCCTTCTAGGGTAGAGAAAATTTTCTGTTTCTTTACCAGGATGATAGTTATAGAACATTTTCAATGTATTTGGCTGCACATTATAATTTGTGCAATTTTTGTAAGTTTATGATGCACAAATATATGTTTTTAAAATCCTATTATAACTGCTATGATATATATATATGTATATATATATCAAGCTTTGTTGATATCAGGATATATAGAGATATTAAAGAATAAATACCTGTTAAAATTAGGGAAAAATCATATTTAGGTATGGTTAATCTAGGGGGCCCATCCCTTTGGAAAGCCTGGAAATTGATATGTAGGGTTTATTATATTATAAGGCTTATTATAAAGAAGTATTCTGACTATAATGCTCCCTGTATATCTCATAAACATACATAAAGATGAAAGTAAATTAATTTTTTTAAAAAAAATACTGTACAAGAAATTGGAGGAAAGAGGCAATGACTAAGTTTTTGCATGTATAGCTAGAAATGTTAAGTAGGTGTTTAAGAAGGTGTTGAAAATTGGAAGGTTGGCAGATTCTCTGGGTAGGTGAGCATCAAACATCTAAACTGATTTTTCATTAAGGCATCTGAGGGTTTGGGAAGGGGTGACTCATGTGGAAACAATAATTTTTCCCCATGCATTTGTTACTGTGGCAAATGATGTCGGGTTTGATGAGTAGAGTTTGATAACGCGATAAGACACGATCTTCTATTATTTGATGTCGAGAGAGGATGAGAGTACAGTTGGTTGCAATTGGTTTAGAAAATGATTATGGAGAAATGTCTTACAAAGAACACAACAGAACTGAAGCACCACCTGAAGAAGGCTTTGGCACTAATTGAAGCTTTTCTCAAGGATGGGGGGATCACATGTTGCCTGGAGGCTGAGAGAAATGACTCAGGAGGACAATGACTATTAATGGGATAGAAGAGAGAAGCAGGGATTACCCTTGGGATGTCCTTGAGAAGGAAAAAGGGGGATGGATGGGATTTGTGCAGAAGCACAATACAGAGAGTCATCCTTTCTATGAAAAGGACGATCAGAGTGCATGTTTAAAGATGCAGATGGTAGTGATGCCATTTGTAGAGGGAGCTGGTGGGAAGCCTCTCCTGGTTACTTCTATTTTCTCATTGAGGATGGGGGGCACCTTTATCACTTGCGAGTGAAGAGAGGAGAGTAGGTGTTGAAAGTTTAAAGAGAGAAGTTTGCAAAGAGTGAGTGCATTTGGTAAATATCATGGAATTGAGGGTGTCTATTTGATGTCGGTGATTACAAAGGGAGAATTGTCAACAGAGTGCACATTTTTCTTCGATTGTGTTTAGCTTCGCTGTCCTGGAGACATTGTGGAGTAGGCAGAAATTAGGATGCAACTTCTTCTGACCTGGTGGCAAAACACCAGGTCAGAAGAAAAGGATAAGTGTGTGTGTGTTCAAAGAACGGATTGTACCTTCGGTTCATGAAGGCTGCAGGAAGGAGCCATGGGGACCCCAGAAACCTAAACAAGTCAGCAGACAGAAACCCCAGTGGGGTCAGGAACGAGAGAGAAAAAAAAGGGAGGGTGCCAGAGAGTTTTTAATGAAAGCCTACGAAATTAAGTATGTTCTTGAAGGGATGCTTTTATTTTGTAAGGGAGAGTCCTAAGTCACAATAGAGGGTGGGAGGACAGAGGGAATAAAAGTGAGAATTTCATGTTTCTAAGCGAGCAGATTATTAAAATTATTTACTCATGTATAAGACACTCCCATGTATAAGACACACCTTAATTTTGGGGCCCAAAATTTGGAAAAAATATGTATTACATAGTTATTGAACTCAAGTTTTATTTATCATAAAATTCATACAACTCCTCATCACTGTCAAAACTCCCTTCCATTAGCCTGTCCTCATCTGTGTCCGATAACGAATCATTGTCTTTAACAATGAGTGCAAAAATAAGCACGAAAAAAGCGGGAAATGCAAGTCAAAAAAATCTACAACCACTGTGTAAGATGCACCCAGTTTTTAGACCCTCAATTTTTTAAAAAACAGTGTATCTTATACATGGGAAAATATGGTCTATTGAATAGACTCTATTCCATACCTCCAAGATTACCATAAAATTAATACTGAATATAACTTGAAGCTATATAACCTTCAAACTTTATGGATTTTAGAGAGAAGGGAAGAACAATAGTCTAGAAGAACAAAGATCTTACAGGGGTCTCCAAACTTTTTACACAGGGGGCCAGTTCACTGTCCCTCAGACCATTGGAGGGCTGCCAAATACAGTGGTCCTCTCACTGACCACCAATGAAAGAGGTGCCCCTTCCAGAAGTGCAGTGGGGGCTGGATAAATGGCCTCAGGGGGCCGCATTGCGGCCCGTGGGCCGTAGTTTGGGGACGCCTGATAGAAGAACATTGTCTGCTACAATGTCAGGACCAAAGTCAAGGGACCAACATGTCTGAAGGACGGTTTGTTCAGTGGAAACCCAGTTTCAGTTGTACAAGAGGTAGGAACATTCCAGAGAAGAGAATGAGGCTGTGACATGACAGACTCATGACAGATTCTGAGATCCAGAGGGCACAGTGGGAGAACTGGGGGAGCTGGAAAGAGGTGAGAATCGGAGAGAGCTTAGCACACACACAGGTCTAGAGATGGCAGCCTATGTGATGATCTTGACGGGAACTGTCCCAACAGTATCTTAGGCAGACCGGGTGGATGTTGATGCGGTCTCACATTGTGAGAATGGACTTCCGTCCGGACACATGGAGCTCTGTGGCTCCTCTTCACTTAACAAACCATGAAATAAAATGCTTTGGTCTTGACTAATCAGTCATGTATACTCTAGTTTGGGAGGTAGATTATACACATAAAAAGCATATAAAGATCACCCACATATTAAAATTGTATAAGAAGGTGAATTTAAGCCACAAATCCATAAAATGCCAATACCGTGGTTCTACAAGGAAGGCATTCTTCCAAGCTGTGGAAGTCTCTCTCCATAATCCAGTGTAATCCAAGCTACCATCATCTATTTCTGAGACCATATCATAGTTTTCTAAGAGTCAAATGGTATCAATTCTTGACTGTCTTCAATTTTCACCCTCACTGCAGCTAGACAGATCTTCTTGAAACACATGGTCATATAGTATTTCCTGCTTAAAAGACTTCCATGGGTTCCTTTTACTTATAGGAGAAAAAAAAATCTTTCCTTAAAGATGACTCAAAACTTTCTATAAGAGCTTACATTTATTTACTTCTCAAGCCTTATCAATCTTTCTTTTCATTCCAGGTCTGTCTACATACAGAAACTCTGCACTTGTGATTAGGTCTGCAATTCCTACCTCCCTTCTTCAAATTAACATCTTAATAACTATACCCAAGTCCAACCATCTTTTCCTTGCCTTCCCTGAGTACATCAATGCCTTCATGCTCACGTGTTACCAGGTAGCTCTCATTCATGGCACTCGCTCCCTTTGCAAGATCACCTTTACCTGGATAGCTACTTGATTATTATCAGTTTTCCTCTCTAGAGTCTACCAGGTGTCCCCAAACTGTGACCCCCCCCCCCGAGGCCATTTATCCGGTCCCACCACACTTCCGGAAGGGGCACCTTTTTCATTGGTGGTCAGTGAGAGGAGCACTGTATGAGGCGACCCACCAACAGTTTGAGGGACAGTAAACTGGCCCCCTGTGTAAAAAGTTTGGGGACCCCTGGTAGACTCTAGAATGACTCTTATAGGTTATGCCTCTCTTTTTGTCATTATGTAAGCAAGTTCCAGGCATGAATTTGGTGTATTGTTAGGAAACCAATTAATTGATTAATCTTTTTTTTTTTTCCTTAGGGATCACTGAAAATAAATCATTCAGTAAAATCCTAGGGGTTAGATAAAAAGCAAACAGGACTAGAATATATGAGCATGATTACTGTTTAACGGGAGAAAGAGAATCTATGAAAGAGAAGAGGGAGAGAAATAGTAGAGGTGATTTTCAGAACACGATGGGAGGCTTCTGTATTTGAAACATGGCCAAGAAGGGAACTGATACTAAGTAGGGAGAAGCAATTCTGTAGTGAATTCTGCCTTCTCCACATGAGCACACAAACCCCAACTTGGCCTTCCTCCTGTTTCCCATTTCCCATGTACGCCGCATCCTGAAGAAAATAACCTGCTTATACTAGTCTTAAAGGTTGTCTGCTCAGTGACCAGAAAATCCCATTCTAAGAGGAAACTTTATGTGCCAACGGTTTAAACCTGTTCCACTTTAAATGGAGCGCTTGCAATGGCCCTGAACAAGGCTGTTCAAAGTGCAGCCTTTGGGGACACGAGAGCCAAAGCGACGAGGTCACACTCGGCTCTCCATTCTCCATTCCCTTTGTTGCGTGTGTTTCAAATTTTCCCTTTATCTTTTGATTTTTTTTTTTTCTTAAGAGTCCCTAGGACATTCACTCTGGAGCTTTTCTATTTTAAAATAGACCAAGAAAATAGAGCTCTTTGAGATCATCCTAAATTATTACAGGTAAAGACACACTCAGAAAAAAAAAACCTACAAAACTGTGTTCCCTCTTATAATTCTCAGATTAAATTCATCCTCTGTATAATCCCTTACTGGTTATGAAACCAAGCTTTTATAATCTTGTGACAAAGAGAGAGATCAGGAACTCATGCAACATTAATTTGCAGATATTAGTTTGCAGGTCTCTGGAAAATCTTTCGTGGAAATACACAAGTATTCTGGTAAAGGGTGATTAAATTTGAGCACATGTTTAATTTTATGACTGCAGGATAATTTCTACGTATTCAAAAGCATGAGCTGCACAGAGTGGTGACACTGTCATTACTAACTTTTGCACATCTTCTAGACTGTCTCATGAAACACATTGTTCTCTGTTCTTTGATATTTTTGTATATTTGTTTACAGCAAATCTTTTGCCTTCTCTTTATTTTCAAATAATGCATGCTTTCCTCTATTTGTAAAGGAAAATTTTGTTTTCTCTTTATTGATTGATTGATATTTCGAGAGGGGGGAGAGAGAGAAAGAGAAACACTGATTTGTTGTTACACCTACTATATTCATTGATTGATCTTGCATGTGCGCTGATCAGGGATCAAACTTATAACCTTGGTGTATTATGACAAGGCTTTAACCAAATGAGCTACCTGGCCAGGGCCTGTAAAGAATATTTTATTAATTTTTATTTTTATATATTGATTTTAGCAAGAGAGGAAGAAAGAGAGAGAGAGAGAGAGAGGGAAAGAGACAGGAACATTGAGTTGTTCCTGTATGTGCCCTGATTGGGAATCGAACCCACAATCTCTGTGCTCAGGATGATTCTCTAACCAACTGAGCTATCCAGACAGGGCAATACATACTTAAGGCAAAAGTGTAATAACGCTTTGTAGATTTAACTGAGCTTGAATTGTATGTTATCAAAACTGATCGTAATTAAAATAAAGAGGACACTATTCAAATCACCCAACATAGGGTGCGAACTAAGAAATGTAGATCCCAGCAATTATGATACACTTCAGGGGTTTGAGAGATCCCAGCTGTCCGTATCTTCACTCACAGTGTATTATCCTCCGTCTCACATCAAGACAGTCTTTACATCGGCCACTGTCCATGTATGTGCCTATCTGACCTGTGGCTGGAAGAGATTGAGCTTCCTGGGCAGATGAGAACTGAGGCAGGCCAAGCCACCTCGGGATTCCGGTCAAATACCAATCAATGGTTTCACTTACAATCTCGGTGTTATATCCAAGGCCCATATACAGTTATTATAGTTACCTAATATCTTTTTTATTTTTTCTTTTGGATTGACTTTAAAGAGAGAGAAAGAAAGAGAGAAACGGAGGGAGAGGGAAAGAGAGAGAGGAACATCGACTCACTGTTCCACTTAGTTGCGCCTTCAGTGGTTGGCTCCCATATATGCCCTGACCGGGGATCGAACCTGCAACCTTGGTGTTTCGGGATGACACTCTAGTCAACTGAGCTAACTGGTCAGGGCCCTAATACTTTATCATACACTGAGTATGCCTCACTATTTCCTATTTCCCCAAATTTCATGTGGTTGTGCCTATTTACCTTGGAGCTTAGCACAGACTTGTACGAAATATCCGTAACTGAACTGTTCAGCTACACCCTGAGAGAGTTGAGATGCATGTTGTTGGAGTGGAAGCAGTGGTAGCCAGGGCCTGTACCAGCTGGAGAGAGCTGACGGTACACCTCTTTACAACACTGCTTTCCATGACTTTATACTAAGGAAATCATAGACAAACAGATGGACAGATCTCTCTCTCTCTCTCTCTCTCTCTCTCTCTCTCTCTCTCTCTTTATCTATCTACCTACCTATCTATATAGAAAGGAAAATAATGTGTATGATACTCATAGTTAACAATTTAATATACTTGTTTGAAAATTTTAGACATTATAAATTGAGAAAGTTTAAAAAGAATTATTCCAGTCCCTACTGACCATCCTAGAACAAACCACTGTCACCTGTCACCTAGATTAGAGTGATAGCCTCTTATCTGACCTCCCCGCTTCTCGCCCCTCTTCTGAGAACCATCAGAGCCATCCTTTTAAACAGAAATACACTGTTCTTCTGCCTAAGGGCCCCATGGCTTCATAACCCACCGAGGATAAATTCTGAAAACCTCAATATGGACCAAAATATTTTACATAGTCTCACCGCTGATGACTCATTGACTTTGTCACCTACCAATTTATCCCTCATTTGTTATTACTCACCAACTACATGGTCCCTCTAGGCTGCACCTCAAAACAACCAACAGGCTTCTTTCTAAATGCTTTTCTCCAAATAGTCCATGATTTACTCCTCCCCTCCTCTTCCTCTTTATCCTCCTTCCTCTTCTCCTCCTCCTTCTTTCCCGCCCCCAATGTCCACCTTCTTCTGGCCTTCTTAACAATCGTATTTAATCAACAAACTACTCATTTTTTTCTCTCCCCACTGTGCTTCAAAATTTCAGAACAGGTGAAATTTCACTGACCGTGACTGAGGAAATGCATTGATAATCAGATACGCCGTTCTCCAGGGGTCTCATAACTCATTGTGGGATACAATATTTCATACATCGAAAATCATGGAAAATAAAATCATTCATTGAGAAAACACTTACAGCCCTTGGATTGTGCTGGTCTGACGATGACTTAAGACTTTTTAAGAAATACTTTAATGGTTAGGATCATTATATTTTGGCAAGTGTCAATTACATTAAGTGCTCGTTTTAGTTTTCATAAATAAAGTTTTATTAAAACACAGCCATGCTTGTTTCTTTACACCTTGTTTTTGTCTGTTTTCATTCTAAAACATCTGAGTTAAGTCATTGTAACCAAAACTAAATAGATTGCTAAGCCTAACATAGATATTTATTATTTGGCACATTAGAGAAAAATGTTTACTGACTCTTTATCTAGAAGATATTCAGATGATTCCTACCTGGCCTATTTAAATTCAATCCTTATGTTATCTATTTTGGATGTCCATCATATCTGCCACATTGTTGAAAGTTCTACTTTGTATTCCAGTTCAAATGCTATGTAGCCAGTAGAAAGTAATGACTATTTAAAAAAATTTTTTTTTAGATTTTATTTATTGATTTTAGAGAGAGGGGAGAGAGAGAGAGAGAGTGAAAGGAAGGGTGGGGGTTGGGGGCAGGAGCAGGAAGCATCAACTCATAGTTGCTTCTCCTACGAGCCTTGACCAGGCAAGCCCGGGGTTTCAAACCAGAGACCTCAGTGTTCCAGGTCAACGCTTTATCCACTGTGCCACCACAGGTCAGGCTATAAAGTGATGATTATTTTTAGTACCTTAGTTTTCACCATTATGAGCACATTCCACAATTACAGTTAAATAAGTTGAACAAAATGAGATCTCACATAGCTAACAGAAACAATTCAAATACATAAAACATTCCCAAACATTTGCAATGCAACTACAGTTAGATCACTCTATGCACTGGGGAAAGAAATAAAAGCAAAAATGATAAAATCTAAATATTTCTATTTTTCTTCCTTTTACTAGATAAATAACTATAACTGGCTTTAATAATTGATTCCACAGAAGCAAGTGTTGGAGGGTGACTCAGAGAGTAACCTCTGAGATCAATCTGTACACATACACTTTTGCAACAGCGGGCCTTCTTTCTATTTTAGTAGTATCCATTATGTCCTGTGACACTGTTATAGCATTTGTGATGAGCCATGTTTAAATTTGGTATACTGCCTGTGATCCATGACCTGTTCCTTAGACATGATGACAAATACATTAACAAAGCCTACAATGTTCTATCGACTTCGGGACTATTTTAGTCTCTTCGGTATCATTTTAAAACATTTATTAAAATGGTGTTCATCTTTCTCTGAGATTATTACATTATTCTAAGAATATATTTCACTTGCACTGCTAAGACTTCTACAATTTAAAGGTACTTCTATTTTAATTTTCTCCTATCACCTCTATACCCCTACCTAACAGATTTTTTGGGAGGGGGTGATCTTTATTGAACTTACCTATCAGAGCAGAAATAATTCTTGTATAAGACCAAATGTTTGATACTATAACTTCAGCATCAAAATTAAAATGCAATATTTTAATAATCAACTCAATCAAAACCTACTACTTTAGAATGATTAGCTTCTCTGAAGCCAGAATAACAGATAAAAATGGTTAAGACTAAAATGTAAAAATTCAATTGGTTGGAAAGCTAATTAAACTTCCAACCGGCTCAAATAGAATTTCAAAAGAAAAATACTGTGTTTTTCAGTGAGACTGTCCACTGGAATCACCAACACTGGACAGCTGTTAAGAGTGCTCAGAATCTTGAGAAAATAAGGAATCCAGATGTCTTTTAGACAATTTTTTGGTGTCCTTTTTCCCCAACCACAGATCTGTGGGTCTGTGGGATGATAGGGTAATTATAGTGTGGATGAGAGAGTCCAACTCTTCATCTTCACGAATAACCTGTTGAAATGGACTAGGAGTAATACCTTTACCATTAAGACTTCTGATATGCCTGACCAGGTGGTGGCGCAGTGGACAGAGCATCAGACTGGAACACAGAAGACCCAGGTTCAAAACCCAAGGTTGTCAGCTTGAGCACGAGCTCATCTGGTTTGAGCAGAGCTCACCAGCTTGAGCCCAAGGTCATTGGCTTGAGCAAGGGGTGACTCGGTCTGCTGTAGCCCCACCCCCTCCAGTCAAGGCACATATGAGAAAGCAATCAATGAACAACTAAGGAGCCTCAACAAAGAATTGATGGTTCTCATCTCTCTCCCTTTCTGTCTGTCTGTCCCTATCTGTCCCTCTCTCTGTCTCTCTGTCTCTGTCACACACACACAAAATCAAAAAAATTAAAAAAGACTTCTGATACATCTACTGCCAGTTCAACTACAGCTACAGGAAGGTACTCCACGATGCAACACTGCCCCCAGGGGCAGCTGTGCTCACCTGCCTAGGCTGGCTGTCCTAGATTTCCGGTGCCATAAATATACAGCCAGTCGGAAACTGCAAGGTGGCTTCCTGTTAGAGGAAAACCGCCTTCGTCTTGGACTTTCCAGAATCCTTCCCAGCCCAGCAGCAGCCATTCCCAGTTCTTCTCAAGCTCTGACCAGCCAGGCAGAGAAAGAGCTAGTCAGACACCTTGAGAGACCCACCGCCTCCTCCTTCATGGCACCGGGATTCAAAAATACCGGATGTTTTAATTGGTATTCTTATATTAATTTTCCTAATGAGGAAAATGCATCGTAAAAGCTCATGATGTGCAGGAAGTCATAATAGTTATAACTGGAATAAAAAGACTAGACTGGAACTTGATTGGTTTTGTTTCCTAAATCAGTATTCTTCCATGAAAATTCACCATTTCACTTCCCCGGATAACGGACCGTAAGCCTAGGGTTCCGACACAGGTTTCTGACACGGGAAGAGCCTGGGAGACAGCACTGTGCTCTCACACAGGAACAATCTCAACAAAATAAAAATGGTTTGGGGACAAACTACCACCCCAGAAAACGAGGAGAGACGGGCAAGTCCAGAGTGCTAGAGGCCCGATCAGCGTTAGCTGGTCAAAACAACCAAATGGTAAGTTGGCAAATGGCTAGAGTCTAAGTGTGTGGGCAAGCTGGTCCACATGCCCAACAGCCCTGCCAGGTTCTCATGGTGAAGAGCCAAGAAACACGCTCGCCCGGCGCTAGCAGGACCAAAGATCGACCATTGTGATATCTGCTCACAGAGTGATCCATCACCAAGACCTTCTCCGTGGAGAAATGACAGGACCAGCGCCTCCTTTCCCTGGGGGGAGGGGCGCTCCTCTCACTCTGGCTCCTCTGGCGTCCCTGTCCCGTTTCAGGGGAAGACTAAGAAACACCTGTGAAAGTCGCAACCCAAGGACACAGGTCCCCTTAAAAGGGTGAGATTTTTGGTAAGGTGACAAACACTATACCCTTCTCCTTCCCAGCAGAGCTCCATGATAATAAAGGCGGGGCGCAGCTGCAAGACGCAGGATCTACGGGAAAAGCACTCTTTCGGATGCCCACCATGAGAAGTGGCATAAAAACAAGGCCACCACAGGGACGCGAGGACTATGGCGGCCACAGAGGTTGTTGGCTACCACCACCATCACACCCGGAGCAAACCCTATTCAGAGTGATATTGACTCCTAGTCAGAGCAATACCGAACTTCGTAATGAAGCCTGCTGTCTCAGTTGTTTTTTGCCTGGGAGAGTAGAGCTGTTTTTTTACAGAAAACAAAAGGCACGCTCAACGGCAAGGAGAGAAAACACAACCGGAAGAATGAGAGAGAGCAAGCGTCAGTTCCAGATGCAGAAATGACACAGGTTTTTGTATTTTCAGACAGCAATGTAAAAGAGCTATGATGACTGTATCCAGGGGCTCTAACGCAAAAGCCTGTCATATGCAAGGACTGGTGGATAACGTGAGTGTGGAAATGGAGACACTAAGGGTAAAAAAAAACACAACGAAATGCTAGAAACCAGAACCACGGTCACAGAAATAAAGAATCCCTTTGACAGTCTCATCGGTAGACTGGACACAGCCAAGGAAGGAATCAGTGAACTTAAAAATATCAAGGGGAGCCTGACCAGGCAGTGGCGCAGTGGATAGAGCATTGGACTGGGATGACGAGGACCCAGGTTCGAGACCCCGAGGTCGCCAGCTTGAGCGCGGGCTCATCTGGTTTGAGCAAATCTCACCAGCTTGGACTGAAGGTCGCTGGCTCGAGCAAGGGCTTACTTGGTCTGCTGAAGGCCTGCAGTCAAGGCACATATGAGAAATCAATCAATGAACAACTAAGGTGTCGCAATGCGCAACGAAAAACTAATGATTGATGCTTCTCATCTCTCCGTTTCTGTCTGTCTGTCCCTGTCTATCCCTTTCTCTGACTCTCTCTGTGTCTCTGTAAAAAAAAAACACACAAAAAACAAAAAATACCAGGGGGTCTCAGTGGCCCCTGGGTGTGGCTCACTGCCAAGTGCTGCAGAACCCGCCACACTTCTGTGCACACCGTTCTACACGCATGCGAACTTCCTTCCATACAACACTGAGGGGAATAATTTGCAAATCTGTATGTGGAAGACCCCAATATTCTCTCCTACTTACGGTATATATCTTACTGTTATTTTAAATTGCATTTCCTTACCACTAGTAAGACTGACCATCTTTTCTGTGTGTCTGTTCATTACCCTTTGCCCCTATGTGCTTTTAAGTTATAGTTATTGGCCACTAATTCAATATTTCTTTAATAGTAATCCTTTGAAATATTAAGGTCAATGATCCGAGCTGTAGGTAAAATAGTAATCATTAAAGTATATTAAATATATTTGCATAGGAAAAGTCACTTAACTAATGGCATTAAATTGAATTCAGCTAATAAATTTACATGTTTTATTGTCAATTAATTTCCTCATACATGCCATCAAATTCATTAAAAATTAGCAGATGGATACAATTAGCCATGATCATGAAAATACATTACCAAGAATGCTTACGCATCACTAATTATGGGAATGGAAAGCTTAATTACTGTCATCAAAATAATTGATCAGGCTTGTTACATGCAGTTTTGCCATATGAAATGACAGGAAACGGGATTTCCCAATGTTCATCGGCAATATGAATGCAAAGTCGCTATAGTAACACCAGAAAGCATTAAAACACACGATTGATTTTCCACAAGTAGGTGACGGGCTCGATTAGCAAAAGGAGTTGTCACGATAACACTGGTTCCTGTTCAACTTGTCATGACCTGGAAGTGGACTCCCCACGGGCACTGACATCGAAGAACAAACACACGCAGAGGCTACGAAGCCATTCGTGAACTGGCCTCCCTTTTCCTCTCTCCCCTCTGTCACTAACCACCCTCCCCACTCTGCGGCAGTAATGGCAGTCTTTTTTTTTTTTTTTTTCTGTATTTTTCTAAAGCTGGAAACAGGGAGAGACAGTCAGACAGACTCCCGCATGCGCCCGACCGGGATCCACCCGGCACGCCCACCATGGGGCGACGCTCTGCCCACCATGGGGCGATGCTCTGCCCACCAGGGGGCGATGCTCTGCCCCTCCGGGGCATCGCTCTGCGGCGACCAGAGCCACTCTAGCGCCTGGGGCAGAGGCCAAGGAGCCATCCCCAGTGCCCGGGCCATCTTTGCTCCAATGGAGCCTTGGCTGCGGGAGGGGAAGAGAGAGACAGAGAGGAAGGAGAGGGGGTGGGGATGGAGAAGCAAATGGGCGCTTCTCCTATGTGCCCTGGCCGGGAATCGAACCCGGGTCCCCTGCACGCCAGGCCAACGCTCTACCGCTGAGCCAACCGACCAGGGCCAGTAATGGCAGTCTTGGTGCCACTCCCTGCATGGGCCACCAGAGGTGACACAACTGAAGCGACCTCTTCGTTTACTTTGAAGAACTACTCATTTGGAGAATCCTTAGTAGAGTCAAAGCCAAGTCCATCGCTAGTCCTGTGCAATATTTACTGTGCTGCCAAACAGCTCTGGTCACGGACCGCGACCTTTTCCACCACATCACAGTGTGACTTCAGAATGTTTCAATAAGTTCTTTCATTTTCAATAAGTTACTCATGCCTCAAAATAGCTAATAAAACTTCAATACAAATGGGAGACAGCAGCAAACAGAAAAGCCTTTAATTTCGGGAGATTTACACTTTTAATGGGATAGCAGAGAATAACAGACAGTTTATACCAGGGGTCCCCAAACTTTTTACACAGGGGGCCAGTTCACTGTCCCTCAGACCGTTGGAGGGCCGGACTATAAAAAAAACTATGAACAAATCCCTATGCACACTGCACATATCTTATTTTAAAGTAAAAAAACAAAACGGGAACAAATACAATATTTAAAATAAAAAACAAGTAAATTTAAATCAAGAAACTGATCAGTATTTCAATGGGAACTATGGGCCTGCTTTTGGCTAATGAGATGGTCAATGTGCTCCTTTCATTGACCACCAATGAAAGAGGTGCCCCTTCCGGAAGTGCAGCGGGGGCCGGATAAATGGCCTCAGGGGGCCGCATGTGGCCCGCGGGGCCGTAGTTTGGGGACCCCTGGTTTATATGAGAGTGAGCGCAGACTCGTGTGCGGCGAGTCCTGGGGCTGAGAGAAGGCACGTCAGGCTAAGAAGACGGCGCACGGTGCGCAGGGTCTATTTCAGATGGCGAGTCACGGAAGGTGCCTCTGCTCCAGGATTTTAGTGAGGAGGAGAGGACAGTGCGGAAGGGAGGCGAGCTCTGATGTCAGGGTGGAGCAGTTCAGCCCGGCCCCAGGTTGGAGGAACACAAAGACGGCCCGTGTGGCCGGAAGTGGAGGCTGGTAGGAGGTGCGGTCAAGAGGGTGACCCACGGGCAACGTAGGCCACAGAAAGTCTTCACGTCTTAGTCTGAGTGAGAGGAGGAACCGCTGGGTCACTTCAAAGAGAAGAGCGTCACGACCTGAGTTGGGTGTCAAAGGGTCACTTCTGTGGTCGCTCGGCCGGGACAGGTCAGCAGTGGAGGCAGGAGGCTATTGCAGTGATCGCGGTGAGAAATACTACTGGCGTGAACTTGAGCGGCAGCGGTGGAACCGGTGAGGAATTGTTAGATTGTAGAATCGAGAAGTTTGCGTGAAGTCAGAGCCAGCAGGTGCGGACGTGGGGTGGGAGAGAGGAGTCAGGATCTGGGGTCTGAGCGTCAGGTGAGAGAGAGCTGTCATTGCACAGGGTGCTAACTGTTTAGGACAGACACATTAATGACTCCTTTTGACTGAACTACATGGCAAGAGAATTGGTGCAATATTTGTTTGGGTTTGGGAGCTCTGAATAAAAGCTACCAAGGCATAAGGGACAGCATGGGTGAGAAGTTCTGAGAAACTCTGGGGTATGCTGATGGGGGTGGGGAGGGGATCATTGATAATTAGGGAGAAAGAGCAGACAATGACAAGGGGAGCAGGCGAAGAGCAGAGAAATAAGTGAACCCAGTGCACAGGCACCGAGTGTTCTTCCAGACGTGGCCACATGGAGCGTGTCCTCCCAGACGTGACTACACGGAGGTGTCTTCCTACATGTGATCACACACAGGGTGTCCTCCTAGACGTGGCCACACAGGGTGTCCTAGATGTGGCCACACAGAGGGTGTCCTCCTAGATGTAATCACACACAGGGTGTCCTCCTAGACGTGGCCACACGGAGCGTGTCCTCCCAGACATGACTACATGGAGGGTGTCCTCCTACATGTGATCACACACAGGGTGTCTTAGATGTGGCCACACAGAGGGTGTCCTCCTAGACATGGCCACACACAGGGTGTCCTAGACGTGGCCACACAGAGGGTGTCCTCCTAGATGTGGTCACACACAGGGTGTCCTCCTAGATGTGGTCACACACAGGGTGTCCACACAGGGTGTCCTCCTAGATGTGGTCACACACAGGGTGTCCTCCTAGATGTGGTCACACACAGGGTGTCTTCCTAGATGTGGTCACACACAGGGTGTCCTCCCAGATGTGGTCACACATAGGGTGTCCTCCTAGATGTGGTCACACACAGGGTGTCCACACAGGGTGTCCTCCTAGATGTGGTCACACACAGGGTGTCCTCCCAGATGTGGTCACACACAGGGTGTCCTCCTAGATGTGGTCACACACAGGGTGTCCACACAGGGTGTCCTCCTAGATGTGGTCATATACAGGGTGTCCTCTTAGATGTGGTCACACATAGGGTGTCCTCCTAGATGTGGTCACACACAGGATGTCCACACAGGGTGTCCTCCTAGATGTGGTTATATACAGGGTGTCCTTCTAGATGTGATCACACACAGGGTGTCCTCCTAGATGTGGTTATATACAGGGTGTCCTTCTAGATGTGGTCACACACAGGGTGTCCTCCTAGATGTGACCACCAGCTCTTTGTCCTTTGAAAAATATGGGAAGTGAAGCCTGTGACAGTTGATAGTTTTGTTGGTGGGAATGGTGCATATTCTCCTTAAATAGCTTTTATTCCCATCATTTGGAACAGAGAACTGAGGAGAAGAACACAGGTCTAAGCAAACAGATGTGAAACAGTCACCGAGGAGATGCAACGAGTGAACCAGCTCAGTAAAAGCAATGTGTTGCTAAACATCACGAGAGCCAACATGACGTTCGTGTTCATCAGTATACACTGACGCTCTAAGATGGAGTTTTATCTTTGTACACATACATTTAGTTAATTAGATGAAGGTCTGAGATACAGAGTTAGACAGGGTTTTCTTATTCATGTACAATGGAAAGTGTGGGTCATCAGAGAGATAGAAGTGTATATCAGTAGGTATTAAAGAGAGGATTGGTCTAGTATCAACCACATTAAAAATGAATTGAGGGTCAAGGAGAAGCTGGTAAAATGAATGGATTCAATAAGTCAGTGCATTCAAATTTCTTGGAGTTGCAGTGCTACATAGAATTAATGAGTGGAGAACATAGAAGATATTAGAAGCAACTTCTACCAGGGTATCAAATTATCAAGCAATAAAACAATAATAATAGGGGGGAACAAGGAATAGTAATTTTTTTTTCTTTTAGTTACATTAGATTAGTTGGTAGAGTACTAAAGGAAGGAAAAATGAGGTGGTAGTTTGTCAAGAACTGGAGAAAATGATGGGTGATATTATATTGCTGTAATGCACTTCGAACTAAGGGAGCAGTGTTAAAGAAGTTGAAAAATAGCCCTGGCTGGTTGGCTCAGCGATAGAGCATCAGACTGGCATGTTGAAGTCCAGGTTCAATTCCCGGTCGGGGCACATAGGAGAAGTGACCATCTGTTTCTCCGTCCCTCCCCTTCTTTCTCTAGCTCTCTCTCTCTCTCTCTCTCCCCCCCTCCCGCAGCCATGGCTCAAGCAGTTTGTGCAAGTTGGCCCTGGCCTCTGCCTCTGGTGCTAGGAAGAGCTCAGTTGCTGAGCAATGGAGCAATGCCCCAGATGGGCAGAACATCGCCCCCTAGTGGATTTTCTGGGTGGATCCAGGTCAGGGCACATGCAGGAATCTGTCTTTCCCTCTCCACTTCTCACATAACAATAATAACAACAACAATAATAGTGAACGAAGTTGGAAAATAATCAGGAAGTGGCAAAGAGGAAGTGGGGTGAGCACTCAGTCTATCTCTCAGACCAGCATAGGCCTAGGAAGTAGGAAAGAAAAAAAATTCATCGGGAGGCTTGAAGGGGCATCAACTATCCGGAGAGGAGATAGGTTCTCACTTAAAGCAAGAAGGTGATTGGAACACCAGTGAGGACATGCCCGAGAGAGACTCTGGTGACTGGGATTGTGAATGGTAGATGGGAAGGGTTTACGGCTGGGGGAGGAGTGTGTGATTAAGTCCGTGTAAAACCCAAAGGAGACAAGTGTCTAAGTGATGAGGCAGGAGAATGAGTGTTGACCTGGGAATCTTGGGTTTTCTGTAAATCTTGGGGTTACTAACATAGTGCTGATGGTCTCTCCGGCAACTTGAAAGTTTATGCAAGAGGCAATTGGTGAGTTTTATCCGAGGAAGTGAGGGCAGCGTTTCTAGAAGCACATCAGTTATGTGGGTCCCCGATCAAGGAAAGCCACTAGTCATACTGAGCCAATGGAGGTTTTTGATACAAGAAGGATAATTTAGGAGAGATTACATTTTTTAATGTGAGAAGATCCACATTTTCCATAAATATGATTTAAAGACAAACTCTGATTTCTAATTCCTAGGTCCTAGGAAATATCCAGTACTTTTATTTCTGTTACCTTTTATTTATAAGGAAATTGAAAGTCCCTTTAAGAACATGGTTATGATTGACTACATGCAGAAAGAAACTAACAGAGATATCTTTTAATATACAGTTTTGGATGAAAAATAAAATACTTTGATGAGCTTTTCCTAACAGAGGATACTCTATCAACCAAGGCCCCATACAAGCAAATCCCACCATTTTTCCAAGGGCCTTGACCAAAATCAAAATTTGTTGATCTAATAACACGTGAATGTTCAACTTGTTGCAGAATTCCTTTCTATTGTTAAGGAATAATTGAGCTAAAAATAATCATTTCCCTTTTAACTTAAAATCCTCCTTGGATTTCTTCTGAGTGATAGGAACTTGCAAGTAAAAGTTAATTGTTACATATTTTAGAACCACTGAAGCATATGCAAAGAGTGATCCCAAGAGTTTCAGCTCTTCAGAGACCAGCCTTCTGAGCACTTCAGGCGTATGAGAAAGCGCCAAACTGAAATATTATAAGGAAAACAAAACCTGACTATTCAGCGGTAACAAATATAGTTGAGAAATGTTAGAACTCTTTTCACACAATGTTACTGACCAGTTTATCAACCAGAAAGCAAGGAACAACCACTTTGAGGGGCGATGTCTAAATTATTCAAGCCACGCTATGAAAAAATCGGAGAGGAATAAACCAAATGAATTGGTAGGAAATGAGACCAAAAAATATGGAAAGAGACAAAGGAATGCAGAAGTTATGAGCAGAGGGATGTCAGAGATGCAAAGATTTGTGACAGGAGAAATAAAAGCATTGTTAACTTATCTCCTGAGATTTGAGATTCGTTTCCAGAATATATACTGATTAATTCTACATCACAAATAACTTTGAATTCATATTAATGACTGTCAGGTTTAGCAAATAAAATAGAAGGTGACCAGTTACCTGTGATTATCAGATAGACAATGATTTTAAGTAAAAGTATGTCCCATACACTATTACTGTTATCTGAAGTTCACATTCAACCAGGCATTCTGTGTTTTATCTGGTAATCCTAGTAATAGTGCTGATATAAAGTAACCCAAAACTGTCATAGAGTAACTAAGTCCTCTGTTGTTTGTATAACCTCAGAGACAGAATTTACTTAGCCTGTTATGACCCTTGTTACGACTCTACTATGAAAAGTGTTAGCCGTGTGACAGTGGTCATTTATATTACTTAGTGTCATCAGCTGCACAGTGGGAATAATAACTGCTTCACAGAGTTGCTGTCTAGACAATCAGAGACAGACATTTATGTAAAACCCTGTTTGCTAACATCCTAAGAAACTGCAGTGTAATTAGCAAACACCCCAGGCTTCACTGGGGGTTCCACCTTCGGCATGATACGTTTAAGACAGTGGAGCACAGATACCGGGAGCCATGAGATCTTTGAAATAATCATTTCAATTTCTCCATTTTTGTCAGAATAGAAACTCAGATTTCCAATAAAGACGTTCATTTAAAGGAACTGAAGCCATATCTACATGTTCAGTGTTTATTTCTTTATAAATTCACTGATTTGCGGTCAACAGCTATAGACAATATATATTATTTCGTAAGAAGATCAACAGGATATCGGGTGTTAAAAACCCACCTCCCAAGGGAACCCGATGTGGCCCCCAGGGGGTTTCACAGACGGAGAGCCAGGTGAAGTTGGGAGGGTCGGGCGAATTAAGGGTTCTGGGCAATCTCTAAGCATTCTGAATGCATTTTTCAATTTGGCAAATTGTTGAAAATTATGAGGACAGAGAGATATCGTTTCCCTTTTTAATAATGGAAATATGAGCTCTGACTTTACCCTGTATTGCTCGTGGGCACGTGTCTAATTTAGTGGAGTTGAACTGAAACCATTACGGAATATAAAATAACCAGTAATGTTTCCATAAAGAAAAAAAATACGCTAGAAGTGAAGGAGAAAACTAGTTATGCCGCATCTTTTAATAAACATTGCATTTAAGAATCCAGCCTGACCAGGTGGTGGGGTAGTGGATAGAGCATCAGACTGGGACACAAAGGTCCTAGGTTTGAAACCCCAAGGTTGCCGGCTTGAGCGGGGGCTCATCCAGCTTGGGTGTGGGGTCATAGACGTGAACCCAAGGTCACTGGCTTGAGCAAAGGGTCACTTGCTCTGCTGTAGCCCCCCCCCCCAGGTCAAGGCACATACAAGAAAACAATCAATGAACAACTAAGAAGCCTCAACAAAGAACTGATGCTTCTCATCTCTTTCCCTTCCTGTTTGTCTGTCTCTCTCTGTCTCTTTCTCTTTCACACACAAAAAATAAAGAATCCTGACATCTATTCTTATTATTTTAGTTTATAGTTGTAAACACACATGGGTTTGTGATGCCTAACTTTGTGTCAACTCGGCTGGTCCCTAGGGCCCAGGTACTTGGTCGAACATCAGTCTGAATGTTTCTGTGAAGGCATATTTTTTTTTTTTTTTGGATGAGAATAGCATTTACTTTGAGGAGAGCAGATTGCCCTCCATAACAGGGATGGGCATCTTCCCACCAGCGGGAGATTGGAGGAGAACAAGGACCGACTTCCTCTCGGCCGGAAAGAGTTCCGCCAGCAGAGTGCCTTTGGGCTCCACTGTGGCCCCTCCAGTCCTGCTGGTCACGCCCTTAAGAGACATCTCTCTCTTTCATTCTCTATCTCTATCACCTCTATCTTTTTATATTTGTATGTATATGCAGATATGTACATATAGATACAGAAATATAGCTATAGCCGTAGCTACAGAAACAGCTATATAGATATAGGTACAGATACAGATATAGATAGATATATAGATGATATCGATATAGATACAGATATAGTTAGATATATAGATGATATCGATTAGATATAGATCTATAGATTTAGATAGGTATAGATATAGATATATGGATAGATAGAGATAGAGATTAGATATAGATGTAGATAGATACAGATATAGGTATAGATAGATTCCTCCAGGGTCTCTCTGGAGAACTCTAACACACAGAGCTTATATATATATATTTTTAAACTTATATTGATTTTTAACAAAGAGGATGTGGAAGCTATGCAAATACATCTTACATTAAAGCATTATCTGAACAATTGAAATGAACGTCCGTCAAAGAAAGGATAATTAAAAATAAAAAGTCAAGACTTTACCCTAACCCAGGGGTCCCCAAACTACGGCCCGTGGGCCACACGCGGCCCCCTTAGGCCATTTATCCGGCCCCCGCCGCACTTCTGGAAGGGGCACCTCTTTCATTGGTGGTCAGTGAGAGGAGCATAGTTCCCATTGAAATATTGGTCAGTTTGTTGATTTAAATTTACTTGTTCTTTATTTTAAATATTGTATTTCTTCCCGTTTTGTTTTTTTACTTTAAAATAAGATATGTGCAGTGTGCATAGGAATTTGTTCATAGTTTTTTTTATAGTCTGGCCCTCCAACGGTCTGAGGGACAGTGAACTGGCCCCCTGTGTAAAACGTTTGGGGACCCCTGCCCTAACCCATGCATCTTAATATGCAGTATGAGAATTATAATTGAAAAATCAACCAAGGATGTTTCCTATAGATTCATATTCATAAAAGTTTCCCATTGTTTTAAAGGTGTCACGTCATCTAGTAAGTATTATTTCTTATTATTTCAGGAGATTAAAAAATTATAACTACTAAGCAGAAGAGCTCGATGTAATAAAATATGGCATATTTGCATAAGGTAGTGATGAACAGGGATCTATACACAAGCTTATTTTAAATTTGCCTGACTTACACACCAGCGATGATTAAATATTCCCCCCCCCCCCCCCCCCCCACTGCTCTAAGCCGCTCACCTATTCAACATGGGACACATTGGGAGCCTAAGATGTAAACGGTGACGGACTGCAGTGATTCGGCTGCTAGCAGCGCTCAACCCTTTCTAATACGAGCCCCAGGCCGGGCTCTCTCACAAGCCGCAGCCGGTACAACTCTGCTCTGATATAGATAAATAAGCAGAGAGAAACGGGAACAAGAAAGGCAGGCTGGGCTTTTAGGAGACAGGCTGCCAGACAAGGGCATCCACTACCCCCGAGCGCCTCACTGTGAGGAAGGCTGTGAAGAGGTGATAATGTGTCCTGTTCGTTGTGGCAGACAGATTTCTACAGGTGCCAGAGGCCAGAAGGTAGATTTCAAATTAAATGGCTAACAATGACCACCGGTAGGAAGGTAGCAGCGTCCCCTCCGGCTCTCTGCGGCAAGTGTGATGATAACAAGGCACCCTCCAGTCTAGCGCTCCCAACGGCACCCACCGGGCGGGAGGGGAAAGGCACTGTGAGCAGGGAGGACGTGCCACGGACCCAGAGCGGTGACACCTGGTCTCAGTCCGCCCCCAGAAGGTATTCTCAGCAAACCTAGGTCAGCCCAGCGGTAGGACTCCGCTTCGGAGGGTCTCTGGAATCAGGGTGTGACGTCATCGTTTCTAGCATAGATGACAGTTGTCCACAGAGAGCCTGGTTTGCGCTGATTGTTTTCAGGATGTGGATATTCCATTTCCGTCTCTCTACGGAGTTGATACGGGGGGAAAAGCACTACTTCTGTGGGGTTCCCAGTGTTGGCGAGCCTCCCCCCTACCCCGCGGGTGGGAGTTGGGGATGTCAAACAGCATGACGCCAGGCTGGAAGGAAAATGCGTGAGAACAGTGGCCGGCAGAGCGCTAGCCCGAGATGGGCTGTCCCCTCTTTGTACTCCCGGGTTAATTTAGAGAAGAGACGCAGCACACACTATTTGCTAGCCATTAGCTGGTTACACGTCAGTGAGCGAGGTGACAACATGGATATTGGTTTGCACTTCTGAGTTATTTCTCTAGGTGTCAAGAGAAAACACAGAGTTCAAAGGAGCAGGTTATTTTCATAGTCTCGATGAAATTTAGCAAGTGCACTCATCAGATAGTGATGGTACTGACTGTCATTGGTAGACTTTAATTAATAAAGCAATTCTTTGAATTTTTTTTTTCCTACGGACTCCTCAAGGAATTGGAATAAGTGACCACTGGAAAGGTTCAGATTCTGGTTATGGCCTTGTGACTCTTTTTTTTTTTTTTTTTTTTGTATTTTTCTGAAGCTGGAAACGGGGAGAGACAGTCAAACAGACTCCCGCATGCGCCCGACCGGGATCCACCCGGCACGCCCACCAGGGGCGACGCTCTGCCCACCAGGGGGCAATGCTCTGCCCCTCTGGGGCGTCGTTCTGCCATGACCAGAGCCACTCTAGCACCTGGGGCAGAGGCCAAGGAGCCATCCCCAGCGCCTGGGCCATCTTTGCTCCAATGGAGCCTTGGCTGCGGGAGGGGAAGAGAGAGACAAAGAGGAAGGAGGGAGGGGGCGCTTCTCCTATGTGCCCTGGCCGGGAATCGAACCCGGGTCCCCCGCACGCCAGTCCGACGTTCTACCGCTGAGTCAACCAGCCAGGGCCGCCTTGTGACTCTAAAATAAACAGTCTTTCCCCTCACATATGTGGTTAACTTATAGTAATCGCATAATTCCTTTGATGAACTCAATGCTGGGGACAAATTGTCCATGATCTTTACCACCCATTCTTATTAGTGAATGAACTGTGTCTTCTGTTCTCTGTCTTGTATTTCTTCCACTGCGCAAGTCAGAATGGCATGATGGTTCAGAGCAAAGAAAGAGTGCCTGGCTTCAAATCTTGACTCCAGAACTTTTAAATTATGTTGTCCTGAACAAATTAATTAATGTCTCCATGCTATAGTTTGCTCATCTATAAAATGAGATTAATCACAGTACCTGATGCATATACTGTGTGAGGCTTACGTCAGCTGTATGTGTTTAGTATCAACCCTGGCATGCCATGAGCACTTTATACACGTTGGCTACCATCACTACAATCTTTTTCATTTATTCTGTTCTAATTTATTGGCTCTGCCGCAGTCAGATGTCCATTGCCTTTCACTTACGTTGCTGCAACAGCCTCCAAGGAGAGTATTTTTTTTTTTCTACCCTTTGCTGACCTCAAGTTCACACACACTATCGCCAGCAGGACCTTACCAAGTGCAGAACTGACCATATTATTCTCCTGATTAAAATGCTTCCATTTTCTCCACCCTCCTCAAGAGGAGGTCAAAATGACTTTGACAACAGTTACGTCCCTCTGTGGCTGACAGCTTCCTGTTCCTTTAGCCTCATCTGTGTCCCCTTGTCATGTTGGACTTCCTGTTTTAGCCATATGGGACGATTTGTACCTCCTTAAATATGTCCTCAGTCTCCCTAGGAGAAGGACTTTACACACCATACTTCACCCGCCTGTTAGACTGCTTAACAGAAAAATTTAATTCATCCTTCAAAACTCGGTTATCCAAAAAAAAAGTTTTACTGACTTCCCTATCTATATGTTATACATTCTGTGAGCTCAATAGCAATGCATTTTTTGCTTGTCTCAAGCATTTTTATGTCACATTAAAATGTGTATTTGTAGCTCAGGATGGTTTGTGAGCCCTCTCACAGTGATACTGGACCTTATCTTAGATCCTTCAGAATCTACTGCTCTGGCACTTTGAACACAACCGGTCCTCCATAATTGATCACGAGGAGTGATGCAGATTATTTAAACTGTGTGCTTTCTTGTGCTCTGGTAAAACATGTGAGGTGTGAGGCAAAACCCAATGGAAGCAACTTCCTCTGGATGGTACAGATTAATGGTAACGGCTAACAGAATCTAGACCCTGGATGGAGGGTGGGGAGTTGGTCCATGAGGAGGAAATGAAACATTACCCAACCTTCTCTGCATGCTAAAACCAAAAGCAAAAACCAAAAAACCAACACATAAGCAATTCAAAAAGACAATTATAACTACAAACAATTCAGGAATGCCTGTAAAAAAAAAAAAAAATAGAAGACTGGATAAAGAAGATGTGGCACATATACACCATGGTATACTATTCAGCCATAAGAAATATGACATCAGATCATTTACAACAAAATGGTGGGATCTTGATAACATTATATGGAGTGAAATAAGTAAATCAGAAAAAAACAAGAACTGCAGGATTCCATACATTGGTGGGACATAAAAACGAGACTAAGAGACACGGACAAGAGTGTGGTGGTTACGGGGGGCGGGGGGAGGGAAGGAGGGGGAGGGAGAGGGGCACAAAGAAAACTAGATAGAAGGTGACGGAGAACAATCTGACTTTGGGTGATGGGTATGCCACATAATTGAATGACAAGATAACCTGGACATGTTTTCTTTGAATATATGTACCCTGATTTATTGATGTCACCCCATTAAAATTAATTTAAAAAAAGACTATTTTAACTACAAACAATTTAGGAATGCCGTGCCAACTGCTTACTTCTTCCTCCAAGCCCTCACTGTTATATGTGCTCCTAATTTAACCTGGGACCAGACATTACTTCCCCTTTAAGGCTGGACCCAGAACTGGGTGCTGCCACTTTAACTTGGCATTCTATGTCACATTTCTCCATAATCCCTTTAATACAGATGAGAAACTATGACTCAATGCCTTCATCACATCTTATTATATTTCTTTAAAACAATTTACACAAAAACATTGAAAAAAAAAACAATGCCACAGATTAGGAAATGAAAAACAGGAGCTTGACCTTTATACACACGGAATGCTGAGGTGGGAGGAGGAAGCACCGCCCAGCAGTGCCCGGTGGTCCCTGCAGCACAGACATTGCCTTTCTGTGTAAACAAAGAGAACCAGCCCTGGCCGCTTGGCTCAGCGGTAGAGCGTCAGCCTGGCGTGCGGGGGACCCGGGTTCGATTCCCGGCCAGGGCACATAGGAGAAGCGCCCATTTGCCTCTCCACCCCCCCCCTCCCTCCTCTCTGTCTCTCTCTTCCCCTCCCGCAGCCAAGGCTCCACTGGAGCAAAGATGGCCCAGGCGCTGGGGATGGCTCCTTGGCCTCTGCCCCAGGCGCTAGAGTGGCTCTGGTCTCGGCAGAGCGACGCCCCGGAGGGGCAGAGCATCGCCCCCTGGTGGGCGTGCCGGGTGGATCCCGGTTGGGCGCATGCAGGAGTCTGTCTGACTGTCTCTCCCCGTTTCCAGCTTCAGAAAAACACAAAAACAAACAAACAAACAAACAAAAAAACAACAAAGAGAATCAAGGACCCCTTTTGAGACTATTAGCCTTTGAGGTCAGGAGGGAAACAAAAGTGTTGTGACTACAGGTAGTAGATATAAGACAAACTATCCTCAACTAAAACAAACCAGGAAAATTCTCAACTAGGAAAGAGAGAGATGGATTAGTAGTTACAAGGTTATGAAAAGCTTCCTGAATGTGGTGCTCATAACACCAGTCCCAGGATTTGTGCAGCAGATGAACACCTCAGTTCCGTATCGAGTTTCTGGGGTTTAAATAGGGGGGCAATGATACAAACCTCGGCAGCATTAGTTGAGACTGTCACGCTCACTGAAGTTCTGCTTATTACAGAGGCTAATTTCTTCACAATAATTGCTCCTGTATTGTTGGACAATAAAGTTATGTAAATTTTTTGCTATCTTAAAAACTGCGGCATTAACATCCTTTAATCTAGAGGTTTGGGGGCTGAATTACTGATTACTTTTCTCATGAATAATTCCTAGTAAAACAACTAAATGGGAAACGCGACTTTACGTTAGGACTTTTGGTAAGTATAAACAAATTGCCATTAAAAAGCTGTCTTTTTTTTTGCTTATGTTTTGTTTTTCGCAGCTTATAATATGCATTATCTATCCCACTGTAACATTATCAATGAAGTCATTTCATATTTTAATGGGAAAATATCATCCCGTTGCTGGAATTATCCATCTCATTTGAGAGAACATCTTCATGTTTGCAACATATGTTTTTAGATTTCTTTGCCTTCAAATATTCTCATTTCTGAGAGATCTAAAGTACTTTGCAGCTCCGCCATTAGACGTCTATGCATGTACAAGCAAAATCCGCTGAAATATAAAATCTATTTTTAGATGGTGTGTATATATTTCATAGAGGTTTCAATTTGTACAAATACACACACATTTTCATGTATACCAAAAATAGGAAAGAAAAACGAAAATAGAGGTTCCTTCTGGATAAGTATTATCTTCATTCTATTTTGTTTTTAAATTTATTTGAATGTATTGGGGTGACATGGGTTAATACAATTATACAGGTTTCAGGTGCACAACTCTAGGGGGCATCCTCTGTATACTGCGTTGTGTGTTCACCACCCCGAGTCTCCCTCCAGCACCATCTACCCCCTACCCTCCTCCACTGCCCACTCCCCTTCCCTCCCAGAATCCCCTTGCTGTCGTCTGTGTCTGTGCTTCTTTCTTTGCTTAGTACCCTCACCTTTTTCACCCAGCCCCCCACCCGCATTCCCTCCGACAGCTGTCCCGTCTGTTCTCTGTGTCTAAGAATCTTCTGTTTCTTATGTGTGTGTGCTAGTTTACTTAACTAATAAAACTGGTCTTTTTAATGTCATTATTTATACCACTAGGTAAATAATTATGTGCATTCAAAGGGCACAACTGGATGTTTTTGACAAATACATACATCCATGGATCCATCGCCATGATCAGGAGAAGAATGTTTCCATCATGCCCCGAGGTCGCCTCGGGCCCCTGGAAGCCGATCCCTCCTTCTCCCCCTCGCCCCCAGATCTGTCTTCCTTTATGATGCATTAGTGTGCACTCTATTTAAAAAATAATACCAATAAAAGCATACAGCTTGAACTGTTTTCTGTCTAGGTCCTTTCACTGAATAAGAGCACAAACACTGAAACAAAATAGTCCAAGTAGCTGAACAACAGCCAGGCCTCCCATTAATATATATATAATGTAAGGTGTGTTGGGAAATGTTCATGGGTTTATAACATAGTGATGATGGCAATACTAATTCTGAAAGGCAATTTGAATGTAAGAAAATGTACCACACACGGCACACATCATTGGGAATCTGGTAAAAAAAAAATAAAGTTGAATAGTGGTGTTTGTTTAATAAATAGTATTTCTTTTCTATATTCACTTCTAGCTTTATATTTTTGTCCAACATCTTTTCTGTGTCTAGATTTGGCTTCTGAATAAAAATTCACTTCGCCTTGTTGCTCCCATGCTTTTGACCCAAGGACTGTTCTCGATGGAAGGTGTAATTTCTCGAAAGGCTTCCCGGATTGAATCTATGTTTGTCCTGACTTCTCTCCTGCATGAGTCAGTGTTCTCCGGAGAAACAGAACCAGGAGGGAGAGCCAGGAACTGGCTCAGTGAGTAGGGAGGCTGAGACAACCCGCGCTCTGCCATCTGCACCCTGGAGAACCAGGGGAGCCAGTGCTGAAATCCAGTCGGAACGGAAGGCCTGAGACCCAGGGGAACTGACGGTGTAAATCCCAGTCCAAGGGCCCAAAAGAGTAAGAGGTCCCGGCTCCCTCAGCGAGCCAGGAAAAAAGGGGCAAGTCCTTCCTCCCTCTACCTTTTGTCCTGGTCAGGCCTTCAGTGGACTGACTGATGCCCACTCACATTGGCAGGGAAGTCTACCTGAGTCCCCCGATTCAAAGGCTAAACTCACCTGGACAAACTCACACGACACATTCCACAAGGGGGCTGTGCAAGCTGGGAACCCCGTGGCCAGTTGCGCTGAGACAGAAAATCGACCCCTACGTTACCTGTTTTCACTGCTTTGATTCACTACTTTGAGCTGAACTCTTTCGCTGTCCAATTCTTTTAGCTTCAAGAAGTATTTTCAAAACCAACCACCTTCAAACTGCCCCAACCCTCCGTGAGACAGAGACGCCCATACAATGTTCCCGGGAACGGAGGGGACAGACCGGCCGACCAGCAGCTAACAGCTGCACAACATCATGGCTTCTCACTCAGACGGCTGGTGCTGAAAACCAACTTGTGAGCAGCAAAGACCACAACGGGGCCCTCAGCAGGGTCTGCTCCTTCAAGGGGTCCCCCGGCATGGGCCGGCCGGCCAGCCAGCTCGTCACGGTCCTCCCACCCTGGGCATCGGCCACGCGTCCTCCTACCTAACCCCAGACGGGGTTGTGCCTTTCTGCACGAAGAGCCTTCGACAGCACCACAGGCCTATGGCTTTACAATGTGTTTTATTTACTGGCATGAAACAATGCATAATGCTACCTGAGACCGAAAGCCCCCAAAGTTTACAGCGATGGAGGCATGGCAATGAACATGGTGAGAGAGCCTCTACAATGAACGGAATCATCCAGACGCAGACAACCAGTGGAAATTTGGAATTGCCTGTAGAAGGGTGGATGCTGGCCTAGGTTGGAATACTATTTTTCTCCAGGATGGTATATGGTATACTAATTGAACTAATGACCAGCATATATGTTGCTGCCTCCCCAAATATTAGGATAGCTGGGTCTAAAAAACAGACAGACTTGGCCTCTCCCACCATCACTCCCAGGAACTCTCCAGGGGAACTCGACCTTCCTACACTCAGCACTTTAGGGATGCTGGATTACTGGTGTCAGACCCCAGGGGAAGGATGCTTCCCCCAGTGGGGAGAGGAAGGATGACAGGACCTAAAACCACTGCGACCACGGAACTTTCAGCTTCTCATGCCCGAAGACAACAGACACAGAAACGAGTTACTCTCCCGGCAGACGCAATCAACTCTGATCCTGCTGAGAAGATACGGTTGTTGTTATATCACGTTAACAGGACTCAAATTCACACAGACGCCTTTTGGTGCTTCCATTCCTGGTGACACCGGTGAACAGGAAATTGGAGGCACCAGAGCCTGACAAGGAGGAGAGCAAAGGGCCTGGACCACTCACTCCATGACTCAGGTCTCGGTCATAACCAGCAGGTAAGTCACCTGGTCCAGCCGACATCTTTGCTAGGGGTGAGGAAAATTTAGAAAGGATGGTAAGGAGACAAATAATGAATTATCCTCTTGGGACAAACGACAGCTGTGGCCCCTGCAGTTGTCACACTAACCTCCGCATCACTCGTCTTTCAGAGATGACAGGGGAAGGCCATGTTGAAGAGTGAATGCTGGAGCAGACTCTAACAAACAGGACGAGGAGAGATCTCTGGAGGAAAGGTCTGATACCGATCGATCAACCAACTCCGTGTCCTGTTTGTTCCCGGAGGTCAGAGTCATGGCTTTTTGAAGTGGGAAGGGAATCTGTTCCCACATCCGACCCAGTTATTCCTCAGTACATTAAAGTCAGTACTATTCTTAGGTGAATATTTTTTTTCTGGTGTATTGCTACTTGCTCTTTCGTGAGTCCTCACAAAGAGACCCATGGACACAACAGACACAAACTTCCCAGCAACCCCTCTGCCGCACGTCTGTTATATCCATTCTGCCGTATTTCTGCCTTTTCTTCAAGTCTGATCTCAAGCAACATCCAGGACTTATCAATACAAAGCTGCTCTCTGGTCCGTGGAATACCTACTATTTTCAGCTCATCAGTGAGGCAGGACATGGAGGAGCCTAAATAATCTAGTTCCTTCTGTTGGTGAATTTACTTACTTCTCTCTGGTAAATGGAGTTATGTAATGCCAAATTTCTTAAATGAACAAAGAAAGAATTTCTGTTTATTTTTTTCTTCTATTTTTTAATAATCCATGCAGCAGTGGAAATTCAAGGCATTACTGCTAATTATCAGAGTTGACTACCACTCAGAGAAGGATTTCACGGGGCCTTTAAGATATGAGATTATATATGCACGAGACAGTGGGACCGGAAGCCATCAGGAATTATATGCAATCTCTGAAAAACACTGAGAAATGCATTTATTAGTTCAGGGAACCAGTTTAGAAAACTTACTGAGTAAGTGTTGTGACAGGCAGTAGAAATTATAGGTAGAGACTTAATAGCATTTCCAAATTTAGCCAGAACACAATGCCTCTCTTTAATGTCTTATTAATATACTCCAGCATTTGAGACCAATGTATAAGAAAAAAAGAAGATATTTTATTTTGAGTTAGCAGGACAGTTTCACATTAATTTCATGTCAGGAGTGTATGCAACTAGCTACAACACGATATTAAGGAAGATTTTCCATTAACCTACTGAACTGAAATGATCAATTTGAAACTTTCTAATGATAGAGGTACCATAGGCTTTTAATAAAATAATAAAATAAAAGAAAGCATCAGAAGTAAGAGTGAAATCATTAACTAACTGGAAATTTATGGAACTGTCCACAAAAACTACGTACCCACCATCTTCTTACCAATTTTTATGTGTCTGTTTTAATGAGTAAAGAATGCATATCAATGACCAATTCCATCACAGCTACCTGAGTCCCATCTACTCTTGCCTTCTCAGTAATCTTTCACTACCAAATTGTGCGTGTGTGTGTGTGTGTGTGTGTGTGTGAGAGAGAGAGAGAGAGAGAGAGAGAGAGAGAGAAAGAGTCAGAGATAGGGACAGACAGACAGGAAGGGAGAGAGATGAGAAGCATCAGTTCTTCTTTGCACACCTTAGTTGTTCATTGATTGCTTTCTCATATGTGTCTTGACTGGGGGGGGGGGACTATAGCAGATCGAGTGACCCCTCCTTGCTCAAGCCAACAACCTTGCGCTCAAGCTGGTGAGCCTTGCTCAAACCAGATGAGCTCGCACTCAAGCCAGAGACTTCGGGTTTTCGAACCTGGGTCCTCTGCATCCCAGTCCGACACCGTATCCACTGTACCACTGCCTGGTCAGGCCCAAATCATTCCTATTTCTGCTGTATATTCTAACTCCTTTTCTCCACCATATCCATTAATGGAACAGTTAACATTCTCTTTGGAAAACATAGCCCTGTAAAAGCCACTGTCCGATTCTCTCCTTCTCCACCGCTCCCATACCCACCGGCCCTCTCTACCCCTCATTCATTACCCCAGTCACCCCAACAGAGTCTGCTCCCGTCACTGCAATGACAGAGCCATAACTAACTCCATTCATCCCAGCAGACACACACCCACTGGCGGACACGTGATAGTTGGTGACTACAGCTGTAATCAGGACAGCAGAGGCCACGGTGCCTCCAGCAAAGGACACAGAAGTAAACAGACAGCAACATTAACAAGCCGTGATACATTTTAAAAGAAAAGTGATTGGATGTAGAGTGGAGTTGCCTACCTAAGGATTGGCAAAGTCTTTTGGTTTTTGTGTTGCTTTTTAAATGGATGAGATCTAAAGGTGAGGGCTGAAGCTAATCCTATCTGAGGTAAGAGCATTCCTGGAAAAGGCACAAGCATTATGCAGACCCTAAGTTGACAATGAGATTGTTGTGTTCTTGGAAAGTGAAAAATCGTCGATACGAGCAGAGTCTCTAGTGCATAAGGATGGGGCTGCCAGAACTGAGGCCACAATGGCGGTCGTCAGGCCCGAGGTCCTGAGTGCCTTACAGCCCAAGGCAGGGCGCCATGGGTTTATCAGAATTGCAAAGAAGCGCCACTGGCAATGGCTACGTAGGGAAGAGAGGGCGTGTGATCTTAAGATGCTGAATGGCACAAAGGAGCGTAGGGAACAAAGGTAGGGACAGAGACAAGTGGGGTGGTCTAGGTAAGAGACAATAGCAGCTTCAACTCGAACACAGGGCAGGCTAAATCAAAGGAAGCAAGAGACACAGATAGAGTTTGGAGGGAGAAGGGCCAGGATTGGCTCAAGGACAGGAAGTAGGAAGTAGACCAGGGCAGGGTCCGTGAGCACCCTCAGATTTCTAGGTGCAGTAACCATGATGATGTGCGGATGGGTTATTCAGGGGACATGTGGATATGGGAGCTGGGAAGGAAGGAAGTCAAGAATTTCATCAAATAACATCCAACAGCTACATCCAATGAGTCAAGTGTGAGTTTCTCTCTTCAGTGGAGCTGACTGCTATCTGCCCCGGTTAATCACTCCCTCTTCCAAGTGCAATTCTCCTTCAGATTCTCAGAAACAGCACACTGTTCTGTTTGTTTGTTTTTATCTGTTCTTCTCTCTCTACCTGACAGGTCGCTCATTACTGGCTTTCTTTGGAAGTTCTGTTTCTAAGATCTCTGTATCTGGGAGTTTTACAACATTTGATCCTAGGCTTTTTTTCTTCTTATCAAATACTCTTTGCTTAAAGGATGTAGTCTACATCCTTCTGACAGTTTTCCTGCCGACAAATCCCAAATGTATACCCCTCAGACGTCCATTGTGAATCACTGACGGGTCTCCAACCGTCTCCTCAGTGGCTCTATTTTGCCATCTCAGAGACCTCAACATGAAGACATTCAAAACAGACCTACTAATCTTCTTTCCCCCTAGAACAAATCATCACACTTCTAGCTGTTTATGTCAGAAACCTAAAAGTTATCTTTCATTTCTGTTTTTCAGTCTGTCCTCCCAATCCCATCAGAATAATTGACTCAAATAATCTCCTTTGCCAAACTCTGTATCATGAATGGTGATCTCAGTGACAAAAAAAAAGAACATGAAACCTGTACTCAAGGACTTCACCCACTAGTGAAGATAAATGTGAAAAATATAATCACAAACAGAATAGCTTATAATTTTTACATAAAGGGTGTCTCTTAAAATATGATACTATAAACTAATTTAGAGTAGACAGATAAAGCATAAACATCTCTGAGGAAGGTCTAGGTTACTTTGATTTCCTAATTAATTTTATTCAAGCCACATCTTTCCACGCTCCCTGGGCAAGTCGCCATCTTTTCTCGAATTTTTTGTATTGTACTCTAAATGTTCTTTCTGCATCTCCTTTTGTTTCCCTGCATGCCAACCATAAGATCAACTGATAAAAACAATAGCGATCACTACAAGTACATGATGCTACCCTCTGATAACTTACAACCTCGCAGAAGGCGTTCTTTCCATCCCATTATGAAAACCGAGATTCTACACGGTCTCATTTCAGAACATGCTGTCCCCACTCCCACATTCTTCCCCTCTTCCCCTCTGGTATCCCTTCCTGGCACATGGCTGCCGCCTCTTCACCTGGAGAACTCAGCCTGTACATCTGTTATTTCTTTATGCATCTGTATCTTCCCTGACCTCACAAGCCTCAGGCTAGCCCTGCGAACACGTGCTCAGGCCACTGGACTTTATTTTCCTGTAACCCTCACAATTGCCATTCAATGATTATCTCTGCAATTATTGGCTTAGTGTCCATCTTTCTGATATATTTATAAACTCCAATAAGCCAGAGGATGTCATTGTCTCCCACTATTTTATCTCTTGCGCTGGAAAGACTGTGCTATGCCACGGAGCTCAATAAACAATTCTTAAATCTGTGACTGTTTCGCATTCAGTCATCCACAACTGGGTGAGACTCAGGGGCAGGAATGAAATATGCACAAGTTGGTCACCAGGCATTCCACTATTTAATAGAAATGATTCATTTTCATATTTAAATAAATACGTGGATAATAATTTGCTATATAACTTATTACGGGAAGAGCTATAATGTAAGACATAGTGCAAACCGATTATTCCTTAACTTAGTCTAATAAAATTTTGTAAGAATTACTTACTGAGATTTCAAACCAATATTTGATAATTGAGAGTGGATGTTATTTTCACATTAATATGCAAGTATTTCTTTTAATAGGCTAGCTACTAATTTTGTTAGAATAAAAAATGTTCTATACTCAAAGAAAGGAGGCTGAGGAATAACAGTAGCTAAGACTTTTAGGTATCAGAAAACACCAGCGTTCATTCAGTTTTTATATACTGACCTGAATATATTATAGATTCATTCAATAACATTAAAATTTACCTCTTGTAATACACAGTGACATTCTGAAGGCTAGAAATGTTTTTACTCCTGACGATATGAACGAAATTCCAGAACTTCTTATAAAATGCCAACAGATACGACGTTCATGAAATAACGTTAAGACATTCTCTTAGTGTCTAAGTGACTGTGGTTAGGAAATTCCGTCATAACTCAGTCTGATTCCATATTAGGTAGTTTACCTGAAAATGTAAGTTTTGATATAAAAATCAGAGTCAGCTCATCCAGTCATTCCTGGTGCTAGCCCACAGAGTAATTCAAAGCCGGTTGTATGAAAAGCACCAGAGGAAGTTTAGAAAAAATATATGTTAACACGCCCCATTCCTGGAGGTGGAGAGGAGAGGCAACATTTAAAAAAGGATTAGCATAAAATTCCCAAAGGGACCCTGCAGAGCACTCCGCTCACCCGGGTTTGGGATCAGTACCAACTATTGGTTAGGTCACCAAACCAGTTGCCCGGGGTGTGGGGGGATAACGCCAGCTCGCAGATACGATTCCCTCGGCCTCTGCAGTGTTTTCAAACGTCCTGCATCAACATCAAGTATTCACATTATAGCTTCTCTTGAAAAAAGGAAAACCTGACCAAGGAGTAGCTGCATCCTCGAATAAACAGCCGTGTGCTCCAGCCGCTAGGAACTGCCTCCTCTATGAGAGATTTATTCCGTCCTCTGTTTATTCTAGCTAATATTTATTTATAGCCCATTGTGCACAATATAGACCTCTGGTTGCTCAGGAAATTAAAGCGAGCAAAATAGACAAAAATCCCACGACGACCGCAGCTCAGACTCTCGCGGGCGAAAGAGAGAACCCATGTGTGTGCTCTGTTCCACGGGTGTCCCCGGGCGCCACCACAGTCACCGGGGTCTCCGAGACACCGCAGCTCAGCGCCTTCTGTCATCACCGCCCATGCACACCTCTGTGTCCTAAGGAAGCCCAGTTCTTCTCTTCCCTTCTTATTTTTATATTAGTTAGTGCAGGGCTAGCTTCTATGAAAAAGAAAACAACAAAACATTCCTTGGCGTAACCCGAAAGAATTTGATTTCTCTCATGTGACCATTCTGTGTGTGGGCTCTCCCCAGTGCGGACTCGGGAACTCGTTTTCTTTCCTGCCGGTGACTTTCAGACGTCCCGAGATGTCAAGGTCATCTGTGACCTCTGAGTGGAAGGAGAAGAAATGCAGGAATATCCATCTCATCATTCTACAGCCATGTGACTCCACCACTTCGAGTGACACACTCCACTGCCTCTCTGGCAGCCCTTTGGGGACACATCCCCCCCCCCCCCCCGGATGCGAGAGGGACTGGGACCCTGAATCCTGGCCCGGCAGCTCCTTCAAGCCCACAGTGCGGGAGAGAGGACCAGAGTGTCTCCTGGATAGAGACCTCGTCCTGGCCGAAATCTCCAAACGTGTCACATGGAAGATGCACCTAGCGGGCTGCCTGGATCTAGAAAACCAGAGAGAACGTCTTTCTTGCATTTCCTGTTACTCACTATGCAAGGAAAGAACAGGCTGGATGAAAAGCCCTTCCATGCAGACACCACGCATCTGTGTTCTAGTCTTAGCGCCCACCGGCCATTGAGTTTGACTTCTGATCTAGCCCGAACTTTAGTTTTAGGGAGCGAAAAATAATCACAGAGGGGAGGAAGATTTTCCTAAGGCCACAGGATGAACTAACAGCCGAGCCGGGAAAAGATACGTAGTTAAGTCTACCAACTTCCAGTTGCGTCCTGTTTCTGTTACATTTTCCTCTCGACCCGCATATAACTAGACAACGGGCGGGCAGCTTTGTGCAAGTCTGTGCACATTCTCTCTTTCTGCTTGAATGTGAACAGATATGTATCATCTTCACAGTATTTTCTCTCGTTGGGAGAGAGCACTTCCTCAGCCAAGAGGCATTTCCTATTTTTTTCCCCCATGATTATGTATTTTGGCGAAGCCATGGGTGTGTCTTGCTATTACGGCCACAGGCCGAACCTGTTCCAGGAGCCTGTTATCCAGAGAGCGCTACGCTAAGTGAATAAGCCAGTCAGAGAAAGACACGGACTCTATGATTTCACTCAGATGTGGAATCGAATGAGCAAAATGAACTAACAAAGCAAAGTAGTGACACATTCATAGAGAGCAGGCTGGCAGCTGTGGGGGTGGAGGGACCAGGGAAGGGGGTGGAGGGGCCGGCTGTGGGGGGTGGAGGGACCAGGTGAGGGGGTGGAGGGGCCGGCTGTGGGGGGTGGAGGGACCAGGTGAGGGGGTGGGGGGGCCGGCTGAGGGGGGGGGGAAGGGACCAGGTGAGGGGGTGAAAGGGCCGGCTGAGGGGTGGGGGAGAGACCTGGTGAGGGGTGGAGGGGCCAGCTGTGGGGGGTGGAGGGACCAGGTGAGGGGGTGGGGGGGCCGGCTGAGGTGGGGGGGAGAGATCAGGTGAGGGGGTGGAGGGGCCGGCTGTGGGGGGTGGAGGGACCAGGTGAGGGGGTGGAAGGGCCGGCTGAGGGGTGGGGGAGAGACCTGGTGAGGGGGTGGAGGGGCCAGCTGTGGGGGGTGGAGGGACCAGGTGAGGGGGTGGAGGGGCCGGCTGTGGGGGGTGGAGGGACCAGGTGGGGGGTGGAGGGGCTGGCTGAGGTGGGGGGGAAGGACCAGGTGGGGGGTGGAGGGGCCGGCTGTGGGGGGTGGAGGGACCAGGTGAGGGGGTGGAGGGGCCGGCTGTGGGGGGTGGAGGGACCAGGTGGGGGGTGGAGGGGCTGGCTGAGGTGGGGGGGAAGGACCAGGTGGGGGGTGGAGGGGCCGGCTGTGGGGGGTGGAGGGACCAGGTGGGGGGTGGAGGGGCTGGCTGAGGTGGGGGGGAAGGACCAGGTGAGGCGTGGAGGGGCCGGCTGTGGGGGGTGGAGGGACCAGGTGGGGGGTGGAGGGGCCGGCTGAGGTGGGGGGGAAGGACCAGGTGAGGCGTAGAGGGGCCAGGTGAGGGGGTGGAGGGGCCGGCTGTGGGGGGTGGAGGGGCCAGGTGAGGGGGTGGAGGGGCCAGGTAAGGGGGTGGAGGGGCCGGCTGAGGGGTGGGGGAAAGACCTGGTGAGGGGTGGAGGGGCCAGCTGTGGGGGGGTGGAGGAACCAGGTGAGGGGGTGGAGGGGCCGGCTGAGGTGGGGGGGAGGGACCAGGTGAGGGGGTGGAGGGGCCGGCTGAGGTGGGGGGGAGGGACCAGGTGAGGGGGTGGAGGGGCCGGCTGAGAGGTGGGGGAGAGACCTGGTGAGGGGTGGAGGGGACAGCTGTGGGGGGTGGAGGGACCAGGTGAGGGGGGTGGAGAGACCTGGTGAGAGGTGGAGGGATCCAGCAGAAGAGAACGAAGGGAAGGAAAGGCTTGTTACATCAGACCACACACTTATAGCAAGGGCGTGGCCCATGATCAGGACACTTCTCAGAGTTAGTCCTGGGGAAGAAAGTGGCACAACGGGAGGACTGCCCATCCAACGCCCCGCCATCCTGTCAGCGCTGGTGAAACACTTGATACGCTCAAATGGCCTCATTCCCCACAATGGTTGGGAGGTCCACAAATCTCTCCTTTTCAAATAAGCCAAGGACTGCTGATAATATTTTATGTGCAATGTGCCTGTCCCCTGACACCGCAGAGCTGGGGCATTAGCAACGTGGCCCACGGGAAAGACAATGGACCGGAGAGAGAGAGAGAGAGAGAGAGAGAGAAAGAGAGGGGAGAGATAAGGAGGGGGGGGCAGGGCACATCGACAGTGAATGTAGTTAATTTGACAGCTGTCTGCGCTTCCTGAAAGTGGAATGGCCACTGCTGAAGACGTTTGAAACGTCAGCTGTCTTCCTACAGCTGCCCACAATTCCAGCTCAAGAAGGGAGGCTGCTGGGGACAGGCCTCCCGCTGCTGGGGACAGGGCCTCCAGCTTCTGGGGACAGGCCTCCAGCTGCTGGGGACAGGGCCTCCAGAAGCAGGACCACACCCACGTCAGAAACAGAAGTTTGATACAAATCCCCCCCAGCCAGAGGACTAGTTCCCCATAGAACAAATATGCCCTCACAGTGAGCCAGGGCTCACGTGACAGGCGGCCAGGATGGGTGGGTCAGAAGAGCAACAAATGACAACAGAAGGAGGGCAGCAAAAACACCTAAGCATCTGACGCTGCTCACAGAAGAGAAGTCAACATAGACCAAGTGCATGGGCAATGCCGTCTCTCGCCCCTCCCCCACCCCGTCCCCCACACAAGAGAAGAGACGGAGGTCTGAAGAAACCACGTGAGACCCGGTATCGTCCTTCAGGATGCTGGAGCTGCAATATTAACCACGGGTCCACTATCAGTGGCAACTAGGATGGTGTTTGGTTTGAGTTCCTCTTTTCGAAAGAAATGGGGCAGGGTTTCACTCGGTGAGAACCTATTTTTGTAGACAACAGATGTGGTGTCGAGCCGACCTATCCACCCGGCTTTCGCACTCTCGCTTTTGTTTTTAGAGCAAGCCTGTTTTTCCTCAGATGGCCCATCTTTCTTCCCCCGCAGCGCTGGTGGCATTTTAATCCACTGATACATTTTGTGGGGAAACGTAGCTCCTCACTCTTTCACTCCCGGCGCCTTCTGCTTACGTGGTCAGCTCTTCTGAGCATCCCTCATGGAGAGCCCTCGGGATTTCCGTGACATGCCCTGCGTGGGTCCCTCCAGTGTGGGGTTTCCATCAGGGGCAATGACTCACTGAGTGGGACGCATGCCCGAGACCTAATTTGAGAAAGGGAGGCGGAGGTTGGCTAGTGGTTGACCAAACTCATTTATGTTGCTCTTGGGCAAATTAGCTTTAATTTTCGCCACCAATTACAAATAGCTGTAATTCTGTGACTAGGTTCTCAGCAGTGAAACGTGGGTGGAAATGACGTGTCCCGGAGAGGTTTAGTCCTTAAAGTTTTCTTCAGTCCCCATCTGCTAGCCGGATTAGGTGTCCAGCAGAGAGCCTGAGACATCAAGACGTTGGCATGTCCACAGGACAGAGAAGCCGGGCGGCTGGATTACCTATGGAAACTGCCTACCAAACACCCCCGTCCCCGGCCCCGTAAGAAACAAACAATGTGTAAGGCCACTGAGAAAGTGTTTCTTTCTATGGTTCTCCTGCCTTAATCAGAAATGATTTCTGTTTTTCCTCCCACTACTTCTGGGTCTCCTAAAATTCAATATATTTTCTGGCCATTTGATTTTAACACTGAGGCACAGTGGTTGACATTTAAGAACCCTTTGGTTTGCTATGGCTCACTGAGCACCACCAGGGGGCAGAGTTGCCTAATCCCATCAATCAGCCAAACAAAATCCACCCTTATGACCCATTCACTATGCCTGCTTTTCTCTGCGAACTTTGGCTCCTTGACTTCAGACATGGAGCAGATTGTTGTAAAAATGTTTGCAATAGGCATATGTTCATTTCTGACTGTGATTCTGCTACTGGCTAGCCAAGAGTTAAGAACAGAGCAGATTACAGCAAGTTTACCTCACAACTTAGAGGGTTGGTAGCTCCATATTGTATTTTAAAGGTACACATATATCATGCTGTATATTTACGGCGATAAATAGAAAGAATATTGTTTTCAGAAGTACACATATGCATATATACATTTGTAACTACTTATATGATTATATATTTACACACACGTATATATTTGTATGACTGCAGGTCTAAAAGACTCTGTTGGTAAATTAGTCAAACTTGCCCTGAGTACTGAATTCATTTTATTCAAGCCAATGCTAAACTACATATGTTTACACGTGTATGCATTGCATGAGTTGAAAGTTTAGAAGGTCTAGGGTTCCCCCAACCTTCGACACATGTCTTTTTAAAATGTACTTGAGTTACAGTCCATATAAAGCTACTATGTAACCTGGTTGAATGGTACAAGTCATCGAGCCAAGTCACCATGAGATCAATGACTGAGACTACAACACTCCAATGTCATGTCATGGGAACTCTGACGCCTCTAGTTCTGAACTAAGAGCTTCGGTTGACCAGGTGGTGGCAACTACAAAACTGGTAGTTAAGAAGAGGTAAGAGAGAAGTCAGGAGGATATATATATAGAGAGAGAAGTAGAAGAAAGAGGAGGAAGAGGAGGAAGGGAAGAGGGAGGAAAGAGGGAGAAGGGGAGAAAGTGGGAGGAGTTTTCACACCGAGGGGAGAGAGAACACTGTGTTCTCAACAGTATTTAGGTGCAGCATGGTGGAACAAAGTGTAATAGGAAGTCATCAATCAATATTGTAATAAATATGTTTTCTTTTTTCAACCTCCTTGTAAGTAACTTTGCCCTTAATAATTAAAACAAGATTTTGCTTCTGGAAGGATTTGCATTATTAATGCAGCAAGGTAAAGAGAGAGGCATGCTGATGTTCCATCTTTAGCTTTCAAAATCATTTCTTGCAGCTCATTACCAAAACAATAATTTGAGTGCCAGAAATTTTGTTTACCTCTCCCCCGCCCCCCCCAAAAAAGGTTCTGAGAATACAGAAGCGAAGTCTTTAAGAAGCTAGACAAGACTGCAAACTTGGGCGTTATTTCCTAAAGTTTTATTTCATGTATATAATTAAAGTTTATATATGTAAACCTTTATAAATTTTACATAAAATATATTTATATAAGTATACATATTACACTTATATGAAAGTTTACATATATAAAAACTTTTATTCATAGCTCTTACACTGTGTTAAGAACAACAGATGTCAACAGGTATTATATTTTTAGAGGCTTGTTATTAAAAGAGCACTGAGAATTCATTTCAGGCAAAATTGGAAGAATTTAGAATTCTTCCTCTTGACATTTTTTGTCAAGGACTTCACATTATACGTTATTTTAAGGCAGAAAGAGTTGCAAACCATATGACAGACTTGCTTGGAGATTGCCTGGAATAATAGTAAGTCTTGTTTGTTTCTGGGCTAGTTATATATATTTTTAGGTGGGGGTTGTAACTCCAGTCCCCCTCCCCTTGCTTTTTTGCTCCTAGGCTTCTCTTAGTCAATAGGCACCCAGGGCACAATGGCGTCATGATAGAAAATCTGAACTAAAAACGGCCTTGATTTTACCTGGCAGCGCCCAACATCATGAAACTGAGTGATTGGCTGAAAGTTGGGGGGAGAATAAGACCGAAGAAGGAAGAAACCTCAGGTAACCCCCAGTTAGCCTTCTGTCTGCTGTGCCTCATGGGAGGGTTTCTAAGACTGTTAGGATCCTAAGCCCCATCGTCCTCCACTGAGTCAACTTTTTTTAAGACTTTTTCCATTGTTCTCAGGAAATGAATAGACCTTTCTAAGTTACTTCCACACAAATCTTTCCATCTCTTCTAGCTTTGGTCAGGAAAAAAATTTTGCAAGAGTTTGAAAGAGCAAAAACTTATCAGGTTATTTGAGTCTATGGAGGTTTGCATCTTTCAAGACCTTTGAGGTATTTTGCAATTTGATGCATTGTGGAAAATTGATAGTAATGCAAACAACTCTCTTCCAGAGGAATGAAAATGAATTTTGTCCTGGGCATCTGTGATTCATTCTCCCCCTCTCCTGTGAAAAAAAAATGTCAGTTTTCCATGTAGTAAGTTCATTTCAGCATTCCCCATTGCATATGTATGCAGCTACTCATTCGATTATTTCTTAACCAGCTGATGACACGTTGCTGGCTCCCTCATTCATGACTTGCTAAAGTATCTGACATGTATAAATTTTATATTTATATGAAAGCTATGATTTTTTTCCCTCTATAAAAATTACCTCTTTACAGGAACTCTAGATCGAGAAAAGGCCATTCATTATGAAGTTTAGGGAGTGGCTGCTCTCAAAAGAGCCAACATCATACTAACATTTTTCACGTGTTTGACTTTCAATTCAGAATTATTGAAGCAAGAAGTCTCCGCCAAGAACAGGTGACTAGACAACTGAATTCTAAAGGAATTCCTGCTCCATCACACTTGCATGTACCAATATTCCCTGCCTCTGGGGGCGGGGGCTGCATATCAATTAGTGCAGAGGGGTGCTTCCTGGGAGTGGATTTCCTTGGTACTTGGTTCTGTCCTCTCGATTTCTGATTCCATCTCCTGAGTCAACTTGTTAGTCATAAGAAATAGCCCATGCTTATGGGTTATGGTATTTTTAGCTCTTCCTTCTTTTATAGTGTTTACTATACTTTTTGTTTATTGATACAGCATCAGCTATTGGAGTGTTATGCATATTCATTCATTCATTCATTTATTCATTCATTCATCCATTCATTCATTTATTCATTCATTCATCCATTCATTCATTCTGTGAGTTCAAAGCACTTCTTTGTCTCTCATTATTCAAAGGATTCTTACTTAGTGCATACTAGGGACCAGGCACTGTTCTCAGGATTTGAGTTACAAGAGTATACAAGGGAGATAACACACCCAACCTGACAGAATTCATGTTCTTACAGAGGTATCAGAACAATATGCAAGTAGAAGGATCAATGAGTGAGATAACTTCAGAGAGTGAACAGCACCAGCGCTGTGATAGGAATAATATAGAGTAGGGCTGTGGTTAATAAAACAGGAGGAGTGGCAGCCATTACATCGTTCCTGGTGGACATGGTAGGCTTCTCAGCAGAGAAAATATTGGGCTAGGACCCGAAAGTGTGGAAGGTAAGACAAAAATGGTCCCAGGTAAAGCAAGGACCAATCATAAAAATTGAAATTTCAACACAATATCGCTTCCCAATTTTAATGCAGACATTTAATTCACAGCACTAAGAGGTACATACTAAAAATCTTAGAATACTGAATATTACTGACTAACATTATCTAGCATTTGAACTTTTTACCTACCTGGTTAGTAACATCCTACATTGGTTGGAATGGCTATTTATTCTAATTATTTTGTTTTTCAATGGAGGTGGGTAGAAGGGAGAAAGATTGATGGAACGTTGATAATATTAAATATTAAGGTACTTCCTCTCTAATACCCACTCTCTATGTCCTGACCAAGGGAAATCCTATTTTGTTGGGAGAACTGATCCATCACACTTAATATATACATATACATATATATATATGTATATGTATATATATATATGTGTGTGTGTGTGTGTGTGTATATATATATATATATATATATATATATATATATATATATATTGTTGGTAACTTAGTCAAACTTGCCCCAAGTACTGAATATATAGTATATATGTATATCCCCCCCCTTCAGGTTTCTATTCCTATTAAAACATTATTATAGGCCCTGGCCAGATGGCTCAGTGATAGAACTTTGGCCTGACAAATGAAAGTCCTGGGTTTGATTCCTGGTCAGGATATACAGGAGAAGTACTCATCTGCTTCTCCACCCTACCCCTCATACTTTTCTCTCTCTCTCTCTCTCTCTCTCTCTCCCTCTCTCTCTCTCTCTTTCCCTCCCAAGCAATGGCTCAAACAGTTTGAGTAAGGTGGCCCCAACACTGAGGATGGCTCCAAGGCCTTGCCTCAGGCACTAAAATGGCTTGGTTGCCAAGCAACAGAACAGTGATCCCAGATTGGCAGAGCATCACCCCATAGTGGGCTCGCTGGGTGGATCCTGGTTGGGGTGCATGTGGGAGTCTGTCTCTGCCTCTCACTTAATAATAAAAAAAAATTACTACCAACGTAGTGCCTTACACGAGCACATAATTGTTACCTCACCTATCAGGTATGACCTACTATATATATAGGTCAGGGGTTGGGAACCTATGACTCGTGAGCCAGATGTGGCTCTTTTGATGGCCGCATCTGGCTTGCAGACCAATCTTTAAAAAAAAATAATAACGTTAAAAATATAAAACATTCTCAAGCATTACAATCCATTCATTTCCTACCACTCATATTCATGGTTGTGGGTGGCTGGAGCCAATCACAGCTGTCCTCCGGGACAACACCAAATCTTTATTGGATAATGCCTAACGTACATAGGTCGTTGTATGGCTCTCACAGAATTACATTTTAAAATATGTGGCGTTCATGACTCTCTCAGCCAGAAAGGTTCCCGCCCCCTTATACAGGTCATAAGTCTGGTCTAGGTTTCAATGATGCTGGTACCCTGCATTCCTTCCTGGAGGCTCTAGGGGAAGATCCATATCAATCCAGCTTTAAGATACGCCCACATTCCTTGGGGCGTGGCTACCGCCATCCTCCACCTGTAAAACCAGCCACTTTCCCACGTCACATCTGTCTGACCTGTCTCCCACTGCCACATCCCTCTCTCTCTCTGACCCAGCTGGGTAGAGCTCTCGGTTCCTAAGGATTTGTGATTAAAGGGGTACTCACTCCAATCATCCAGTTTGATCTCATGTTTAGGTCTTTATCCTCAATCTCATCTTTAAAGAACGTTGTACCAGACAAAGTAACAAATGCACAGGTTCTTGGGCCGAAGACAGAAACAGCCTTGGGGAGAGCTGTCATTCTGCCGACCACAGGCAGCCTTGCAAGACAGACTGGTCCAGAGAACAGAAAAGGAGTTGCTGTGCAGCTGTTCTGTGGAAATTCCTTCACAGGGAAACAGGATCTGAGGCGTTCTGGGCTCTGCGCTTGGTCCTTGGACCATCCTCCTGCCTGAAACACGACCATTGTAAGCTAAGCCTCCGGCGGGTACCCTGCAAACAGGTAGACGGCGCTGCGGGAGACCAAGTGGGGAGGGTGTCCTTCATTTACATAAAAGAAAACCGAACTTTTCTTACATAAAAGAAAAATAACTCAATTTACTGAAGTTATCATTTTATTAGATTTCCCTTAATATCCCGAGGACAAATTCCTAAGCCATATGCTTCATTTAAAGTAAGGCTGACTTGGTTGTTGTGAAGGGGAGAGATCTGTGTTGACGGTAAGATGGGCTTCACTTTAATGACTGAATGAGATTATCCACTCAGCAATCTCCTCCCCTGGCAGCACCATCTTTAACCAGCTGATCTGACAAACCTTGCAAACTTGGACGGGTTTAGTTATCTAGAAAGACAATGCACAGTTGATGTTCTGTTAGCAGCTTACCTGTAATTAAGCCAACAGCCAGACGTCAATATAAATGTCAGTGTTATAAGAAATTGGATTTTGCCGCAGAATTCTATGGTATTAAATTTAATTACAATTGTAATTGCTTTCTGAATCAGCAAATCTTAGCTGCCATCAAGAAATATTCACAATTTTAAATGTGCCACATATAGGTTGAATTTTATGTCTAACTTAAAAAACTTATATTCTTATGTGAAATATCCAGTAAGTTGCATGTTAGAATATATTTATAACCTCCCCCATCAAAAAAAAAAAAAAAAAAAAAAAAAAAAAGGAAAAGATCTTTGAGAGCTAAATTTAAAATAAAAGCTAACAATATTTCTTTTAGATTAATCAAAGCCTCAAATTACTGTGTATAATTTATTTATGGATAAAATCCCTGGATTAAAACAGTCCAAACTTTTCCATTTAATATTTTATAGAGAATTGCTTTATACTATTTTAAAAAGAAGTAATGTTACACACTAGCTGGTTACAACAAATTATCTTCTAACGGTATTAGAGGAAATGAGATTATTAAATCAACAAATCACCTAGTAATTGAGCTTATCTCTCACGTTTCCAGAGGAATGATTTTCCGCTCAGTTCAGCTATCACGTCAAGTGTGAGGGGTACGTGCTCTGTGAACCGGGTTCGATAAGCCCAGCCCTGTGTCAGCTCCACACGTTGTCTTACGTTTTGCTACATTGCACCCACAATAAACATGATCTGTCCTGAAATACTCGTCTTGCAACACTCTCCTTTGTTACGGATGAGCATGTAGGGAATTCAGTTTGGGGCCAGCTTGATCTCTCCTCCACCTGAAGTTTTTCAGTGTTAGGCAAAACTTTATATGGCATACTCCTTTAATTTATGCTCGACATATTCTTTAATAACGCAATTCATTTTATGCTCTTTATTTTTTTTTAAACCACCAAAATTGGAGGGAAAACACATTGCCTTCAACCGAACGCTGCCGTGGTGGGTTGACGGTGGTGCCCCCTAAAGATATGCTCCCACACTAATTCCTGGAATCTGGAACGTGCCCTTCCGTGGAAAAGGGATAGAGGACGGAAAAGGAGAAAACACAAAGGCACAGAGGGGAGGGCACCGTGGAAACAGAGGCGAGGGTCGCTTTAGTGAGGCAGCTGCAGTGGAGACAGCGCCACCAGCCACCGGAAGCGAGGGAGGGGCGTGGCGTGGATCCTTCCCGACCCGCGGGAGGGAGCACACTCTTACCGACACCTTGATTTTGGAATTCTGGATTTTTTTAAAATTAATTTTAAAGAGCGAGGAAGGGGGAGAGAGAGAGAGAGAGAGAGAACCATCAATTTGTGGTTCCACTTATCCATGCATTCATTGGTTGATTCTAGTATGCGCCCTGAGCGGAGCTCAAATGCACAACCATATTGTGTCGGGAAGATGCTCCAATGACCTACCCGGCCAGGGCTGGGATTCTGGATGTTTGAAGCCACCTTATTTGTGGAGATGTGTTATGACACCCATGGGAAAGTAAATGGCTACCATTTTCAAATAAGTTTGATCTCAAGCTATTGTTGCTCAATTTGTCATTTTTTTTTTTCAACTCAACTTGCGGAGACTAATACTGTAGTTGGGCCTTTTCAGTACCTGAAGAATTGTGCATAAAGATCTTCTTAGATTCAGATTACAGGTGGCAGACGAAATATATACTTTTACTCCAGTCCCTCTGAACTCCCACTCTCATGAGACTTCAAGTGTTGTCCTTATTCCTGCTCAGGAGGACCGACAGAATGCAAGAGAAGGCGGCCGTGGGCACCTCCTGGAAAGCAAAAGGACCACTCAAAGAAGTCACCACCGCCTCCCCAGTCAGAGAGAGCTGGAGCCTAGGGCAACACGGGGGAAGCTGAGAAACAGCCTGAATGTCGCAGCAGAATGAGTCATCAAAAGAGGAGACTGATGGCCCGACCTGGGGTGGCCCAGTGGATAAAGCAACGACCTGCAAGGCTGAGGTTGCCGGCTGGAAACCCTGGGCTTGCTCGGTCAAGGCACATATGGGAGGTGATGCTTCCTGCTCCTCCCCCCACTCTCTCTCCTTCCCCTCTCTAAAATGAATAAACTCTTTTAAAAAAAATTTTTAAAAAGAGGAGATCAATGGAAAATCTCCACAAATCTCATAAAACACCTCCCTGCCTCCCTGCCCCAGACACCTCCCCCCACTCCAAATGCTCTACACTTCTCTGCGGAGGCACGTAACTTCACCTTCCCCCCAATACACACACATGCTCAAGCCCAGAGGTGTATTCTCCGAAGGAGGAACAACAGAAGTAATTTTTACTCGAGATAGCCAAGCCTCCTAAACTGTGGGGAAAGGGTCACTATATTAAGGGAGAAATTGAAAAAAAAATGTACTTAACTAAAATGTTAAAATCTATGCTTCTTTCTGCTCTTGGCCTTCTGTAGATGGACTGATACCTCCCAGAAGGAGGCTGGACAGCTCATCTCTGTGCAGGTGGACCAAGCAAAGAGTAACAATCTGAAGACATTGACATCATACTTCCCATGAGAAAAGCCCAAGCAGTTTCCTTCCCAGTAAAACTCAGAGTCAACAGCTCAACCCTCCACACACACAGGGCTTCCGTGCAGCTCCTCCTATCTCCTTCTTTCACGTGAGAGACATCTGAAAATAACTAGACACCGATGACAATATCTGGTGTGAAAGATCAACAGCAAAACGACACCAGAGGAAAGTAAGCGACTCATTTAGGAGATGACTCCAGAGTGTAAATGAAAACACGTATCCTAGTATCAATATCCCAAGAAAGTTAACAATGATAATACAGGTATTAACATATTCCATGATAAAAAACAACAACACAAAATAAGAAAGCAATTTCATTAATTAAAACTGTTAGCAAAAAATGAGCATTAAGTATTCACTTCTAGAATTAGAAAATAAAGCTTGAGAAAAATCTCCCTTCCAGTAGAGAAAAATACATACAAGAATGAAAAATGAGATGAAAACAATAGAGGGGGAAAAAAGAAAGAGAACTTAGAGAGTTTTGATGTCTAATATTCAAATATTTACCCAGATTCCCAGAAAGGAATATCAGAAAAACAGAAGGAAATAATTGATAATTCAGTGTATCCCGTAGGATTGAGAAATGTGAGCTCAGATAGAAAGCATTTGTGAAATATGTAACACAATGATTAAAAGTAGACCTACCCCAAGTCATATCAGCAAGAACCACATGATTTCACTCAATGTGGGATAAAAAAACTGAAACTGAAACTCACGGCCTCAGACAACTGTACAATGGTTACCAGAGGGAAGGGGGCGGAGCAGCGGTTATGGGTACAGATAGCCAAATGTATGACGATGGAAGATGATTTGACTTTGGGTGGTGGGGACACATGCAATCTACTGATCACATATTGTAGAAACGTACACTTGAAACCTATACAGACCTGTTAACCAACGTCATCCCAATAAACTTAATGTACAGAAAGAATTTTCAGAATTTGGGGCACAAAAATGCTGCAACATAAAATGGTAAAGACCATGTGAAATGATCAGGAATCAGCCTTCCGCTGGATTTTTCAGTAGCAACGCTAAAAGCGAGGGGACCACAGAACGAAGCATTAGCGGAAAAATTTTCAACCCTAGTATGCCATGCACTACAGCCATACCGTTAATTCAAATCAGGGTAGAACGCGGGGACTTTCATACGTGCAAGACCTCAAAAGGCTGACCGGCGTGAATCCTAACGGAAGCTTCTCTGGGGGTTCCTCCGTCATAATCCAGGAGCACACAAAGAGGAGAAGACACAAGAGTCAAAATACAAGAGGTACTAACGGTTCCCTGGGCTGAAGGTTAAAGAATAAGAAAAACTTAAATGACGACTGAGCAACAAAAATAAATGACGTAACTCCAGAGTTACTATTTCAGCGAGTACCAGGTCTGTCCAAGAAAATTACATTGAGAAATATGTTTGCATATCAACACATTAAAAGGAGAGTTAGATAATCTGATGGAAGAAATAGTTGTGCTTGAATGTATAAGTACATAAAATTCTAAGCTATACCTGTATCTTTGTTATGTTTTGTCTGGGATGTGAATTGTCCCATGTTCCTAAATCATTTAAATGTAATAGTTAGAGAATCAATACACAATTTTAAAAGTTTCACAGGTTATAAGTATTGGGATAAATAACTTCGATATGTTTGAACTGGTGTATAAAATATAGATGATGTTAAGCGTGGTTCTTATAGCTCCATAAAGGAACACAAAAATACTCGATTCACTGAAACCCACACTTTGAACGTGATCCCAATTTAGTCTGGGTCACTCTCTCTTTAATTTGGAAAACACTTGATAGATGTGTCACTTGCCACAGATAAGAAGCAGGTGCAGGAAAGCTGGTCGTTTTCAAACACTGCCATCTCTCCTTCCCCACAGTCGGCCCCAAAGGTCAATTGGAGAAAGTATCAGTGCACGAATGTAACATTCAACTATAAATCACCTCAAACTATTAAACACCCAACGAAATCTTTCCTTTTTTTATTTTATTTTATTTTTTTCATTTCTACTGGCATTTCCCAAGTAGTACCAAATGGGACATAGGCTTACTACATATTAGACCGGAAAGAAAATGGGATGGAGTTTTGCTCTGACTTAAGAAAAGCATTGATGAAAATAAAATGTGTCTTCTTCCGGTACGCTCCACCACACAAAGTCATCCCTGCGGATTTTATTATTTGATCTGAACATTAAATATTGCATACCATGGGTCTCACTTTATTGGTGTCTAGTATCTGATTAAAACAGGATTCTTAATTCATTCTGCCATACGTAGAGCGGTGAAAAGGTTGTGGAAGCAGCTTTCTGATCACTTCTGCTACTAAAACAGCCTTTTCCACCTGCCCCGCAATGCCCCTCGCCTCTGACAGCGGGCAGTCTGTTCTCTCTCTAAGTCGGTCTCTATTTTGTGTGTGACTTTATTTTCCTCATTAGATGCCACATCAGTGAGATCATATGGCACCTGTCTCTCTCTGACCGGCTTGTTTCACTTAGCATGATGCTCTCCAGGTTCGTCCGTGCTGTCACAGAGAGGAAGATTTCTTCCTTTTTTATGGCCAGGTAGTATTCCACTGTGCAGATGGGCCAAAGCTTGTTTTATCCACTCATCTACTGACGGGCACTTGGGCTGCTTCCAGTAGAGTTGTATACCTGCAACTTATATGACTTACTAACCAATGTCATTCCAATAAATTCAATAAAAAAAAAGAAATAAAATAGCCTTGCTTTCTCCATAAGTTGTGAAAGTAAATAGCTGAAATCCATGCGTCAGGCTAACCCACCTTCTGTCTTCTGAAAATATCCTTTTGGGAATCAATATATATACACTCCTCTATCTAGTGTTTGGTTTCTTAAAGAAACACAAGTATGTATTTACAACATTTATCACATCAAAGCTTTTGTTTCTTTATCTTTTTTGGAGAACCGTTGTAATACCAGGCTGGATGGACTGGGTGGGACTGTCCAAATCCAACTTCAGGAATCCAGAGATTGTGGGAAGGCTGCTTAAAATGTAACTTTAGGGAGTATGGTCCTGATGTACATTTTTGAAGGCATCTATTTCATAGGACTTTAAAGAAAAATGTTGCTACTTTAAACTCTTCCCTGAAGAATTTTCTCTCTGCTCGCGTTTGGGACAAAGGTTCCAAAAGGATATAAAAGGATCATTTTGTGCATCCCTACTGCTCCAAAGCAGTAACAACACTTCCGTTGTTTTCTTTAACAGATATGTATTTTAGAGGTAGTATTCGTTTGCTAGAGCTGACGCATCACGCATCACGCATCACGCATCACGCATCACAGACTGGGGCTTAAACACGCAAACCTGTGGTCTCCAAGGCTGGAGGTTGGAGGTCTGGGACCCAGGTGTCCACAGCCTGGTTCTTCCTAAGGGCCGCGAGGAGTACCTTCTCGAGGCTTCTCGCTTTGCGGATGGCATTTTCTCTTTATATCTTTTCAATGGCAAATTCCCCCCATGCGTGCATGTCCCCACACGTCCCCTTTCCATAAAGGGACCAGTCATACAGGGTTAGGATCCACCCTAAGGACCTCATTTAACTGAAAGACCAAATAAGGTCCCATTCCTAGGTAGTGGGGGTTTGTATTTCAAAGTACAAACATGGGGGAGTAGGATCCAGTTTAACCTAGAAGAGGAGCAAAATACTTATTCCCCCAAAATATTCTACATGCATTCTTAACTCACAAAAACAGAGCTACCTTCTTACCACAAAGAATTCTGACTTCACCAAATGTTACAGGTGTCTTTCTATGAGGCAATCTAGTGGGTAAAAAGGATCAGATAGCTCTTGCATGCATCTTTAGAGATAATTCACTCCATTCAACCTCTCCAGGCAGTTAAAGAAAAGAGAGATGTGACTTGAATTTTTACACACACGAGCACACATGGGCTGCGCTCATTTTATAGAATAATTATGAGGATATAGATTTTTTTATCATGTTTTGTTTACTATTAAAGCAAAAGAAATGTCATTATATTTGGCAAACTAAAAAGGAGTATTATAATCAACATTATAGGGAGAGAGAAAAAATTTTAATTTATATCTATCAGATAAAACATTTTGACTAAGTTGAAATGGAAATAAAATTTTAAAATTTTATTAGTGCTATAGTTGCTAGTGATACTCAAGGTACATATTGTGCAGCTAAAATGAATTGTTAATGAATCGTACTTCTAAACAGGCAAGGGGACTGTGATTATCAAATGACCTTACAAGGCCATAATATTTCAGATGTCATATGAAACGATACAGTGAGTTCTATACTAGAGTACAATTTATCCATTCTTTTCATTTGCTTACAAAACATGCTTAAAGGCTCTAAATTCCCTCACTATTATATAATTGTTTATCACCCATCAATTTCTATAGCTAAATGATATTTAGTTTTTGTGGGTTTTGTTTTTTGTGGGGTATTTTTTTCTGTTGTTGTTACAGAAAAATACAGTCCTGTAATTGAGTAAAGTAAAAGCAACATTCTAGGACTATTCTATCATCGTGTGCATTTTAAAACCTGCCGAGGATTTACTGGTTCTCTTGATTTTATACCTACTGCGGCTAATGCATCTCCCTAGATTTAGGCACCTACACTTCCCAAATTAATTGTCTCTAGGTGGCATTATAAAGTTAGTTGCGGCCCTAAAGTGAAGCTCTATGTTCTCAGATCTTCTATTCATCAACTCCTCTGGGTCTTTTTTTTAAAATATTTTATTCAATTATTTTTCAGAGAGGAGAGAGGGGGGAAGAGGAAAATAGGGAGAGAGTGAAAGAGAGAAGGGGGAGGAGCAGAAAGCATCAACTCCCATATGTACCTTGATCAGGCAAGCCCAGGGTTTCGAACCAGTGACATCAGTGTTCTAGGTCAACGCTTTATCCCACTGCACCACCACAGGTCAGGCAACTCCTCTGGGTCTTGATCATCCATATTAGGAAACAGAAAACTCACAGACAACTAGCTGGATAGGCACTCTATGATTTTTATATGCGAATCAACGTATTCAGCAGCATGCTTCACCCTGCAAATCCTCAAAAATGAGATCTCTAAGGCATATTGCTTTCAAAGCCCACGCTTAAGAGAAAGCTGACAGACCAGGTTTTTAGTGAATGCCACCAACAGAGTAAAAACCAGTTTGGGAAAGGCATTATTCAAACTAAAACTCCGCATTACATTTTATTATGAATAACTGCCTTGGTTTTGATAGTTAGGCTGTGCTAGTCTTAAAAATGAGAGACTACCGATAAATGCCTTTTACAAGTCATATTTTATACCTTGTGCCTTCTGTAGCTCTTACTGTATTCAAGACAGCATTGGAGCTGAAAGCTTTGTTTTTATTCATATCTGTAAAGCCAACTGATTTCTAGGAGAAGCTAACATGATTCCTCAAGCTAGTGCACAGAGAGAACAAAGCACTGAGGTGACCGTGCAGGAAGGCAGAGGTGCTGGCTGCTGATTACAATGTTCAGGAAACTATCTCAGAATCTGCCACATGCTGAAAAAAAAATATTCCGTACAGAAGGGATAAAGACCACTGTTTAAGACATCAATAAAACATCCCCTGGCTGAATTAAGAAGTCCTTTGCTGTTCAGGGAAGGAGAAAGCCTAGGCGAGGCCCGGGTCCGAGTCTCCACAGATAGGCAAGGTCAGGCAGAGAACAATTTAGGATTGGCTACTTGGAGTAATTCCTGCAGGCTTTATAGGATCTAGGAACGCTTTCTGGTTTCCTGGGACTTGGCCCCGGGAGGATTCAGGAACAGAAGAAATAGTGGCTTGGCGTGTGAGAGTTAGATAAAGAGGTAGCTGGGTGACGCAGGATTGGTTGGGATGCAGAGAAACGGTGCGCTCGGAGCAAGTTGGTATTATTTTCAGGAATTAGTTGGCCATGGGAGGGGCAGTCTCTTTCTGTGTCTGTAAAACATCCAAACGCCATAGCATCAAAGATACGGGAAGGAAGATTTAGGTAATACTATTGGTCCCGTGGTGAACGGACACCAAACAGACAAATACAGAAACTGAGAACCCAGAACAGGTGGCGGACCAATCACTGAACTCTTCACAGGAATAAAGGCTGGTCTGTTCGCGAGGTAGCGAAGGTGACATTTGAGGTGGAATTAGTGTATGAAAATGGGGATGTTCGATCAGCAAAGGTGTCGATCTGGAAATCGGAAGAGAAACAGTGACTTGAGAGTTGAATTTGGAAGTATCGGCCAGAGTTATTAGGGGGTCGTCAATGAGAATAGGATATAATAGGTTGGAAAGATGACATCCATGGAGTGAGAAGGGGACAGAGGCAGAGTCCTGTAGAGGTCTTAGAGGCGAATAAAAGCTCTCGCTGCACTAGCAGACTAGGGAAGCCGAGAGGAATGTGAGCTCATCCTGTGGCTGTCTTAGACCTTTTGCCGCTGGAATATCATTTATATCCAGCACCCTGAGTCAGATCTAGAAACAAAGTACTAGATGTGCTTACACTTGAAGTTTAATAGGGAATTTTTTTGTTTTGTTTTCAAACAGGTGACATCCTTACTACATTAAGATTTCTGACAACATTAATCACTTCAGGGAAACCACGGTGAAAAAGTATCATTTTAAGAAAAAGGAATTATATAATTATAGATACAGTTGTAAAAAAATGTGGATGCCTTATAATAATTAATAGGCACAAACAGGCTTGTCCTATTATTTAAAAATGCTCAGCTGACGTATCTTCTCAATAAACGATTCTAAAGAGACTTCTCAAGCCGATGTGTTTGAACTACATTTGTGAGACAGTGTTCATATAAACTGTATTTGAATTTTTTAAAGCCACATCCCTAAAAATATTTCAAATGAATCCGTCCCCAGGATATTCTCTGATACAGCTATACATGTGTAAGATAATTTTAAAAAGTAAACCTGTACATCCTTTTCTGCCTATGTTTCTCCATCTAGCAGAAATAAACTCAACTGATTTTACCTAACACTGACACTTTCCACTGAGTCCGTTTGTGTCATTGTCCCCAGAACACCCATAAGGAATTATTACTGTGTTTGGCCAGTGCATACAAGTGAAAGTAGCCCAGGGAGGCTACACTTTGGAGAGATATAGAGAGATCTTGAGAAATAGAGTAGTTATCTATTTAAGAAGCAGAAATGGCCTGACCTGTGGTGGCGCAGTGGATAAAGCGTCAACCTGGAACCCTGAGGTTGCCGGTTTGAAACCCTGGGCTTGCCCGGTCAAGGCACATATGGGAGTTGATGCTTTCTGCTCCTCCCCCCCTTCTCTCTCTCTCTCTCTCTCTCTCTCTCCCCCCCTCTCTAAAATGAATAAATAAAATAAAAAAAATAAAAAAGCAGAAATGGCAGGTTGTATTGATGGATTTGAAGGAGTTGAGAGAGAAAAAGATCCAAGATAACTTTTGGTCACCAACTGAGGGAACACCGGGTCATCAACGGCTTCGGAGACCTAGGCAAATTCTAATTTCTATTTGAGTTAGCCATTGATGCTTTCAAGTTCCCAGGGAGAAGATGCAAAGTGGTCACTGTAATATAGTTCTGGAGCTCAGAAGCCAGGTCTCTGTGATAGAAACTTGAGAATTTTTAGCACATAGATACGGCCGTAGGAACACATGCTCTTGAAATTAACTAGGAAGACTGAGCCCACGAGAGAAAAGTGGCCTAGGCTGTACTTCCGAAAAGAAATCTGTGTTGGACCAGAACAGAACAATACTGAAAGAGAAAGTGAACAGTTTCCTGGTGGGACAAAAATCATTATGGAGATGAGACTAATGCAATATGATAACAGCCACGAAAAAAGAGTATTTCAAAAAATCCTCGGCCCTGGCCGGTTGGCTCAGCGGTAGAGTGTCGGCCTGGCATGCGGGGGACCCAGGTTTGATTCCCGGCCAGGGCACATAGGAGAGGCGCCTATTTGCTTCTCCACCCCCCGCCTCCTTCCTGTCTGTCTCTCTCTCTTCCCCTCCCACAGCCAAGGCTCCATTGGAGCAAAGATGGCCCGGGGGCTGGGGATGGCTCCTTGGCCTCTGCCCCAGGCGCTAGAGTGGCTCTGGTCTAGGCAGAGCGACGCCCCAGAGGGGCAGAGCATCGCCCCCTGGTGGGCGTGCCGGGTGGATCCCGGTCAGCGCATACGGGAGTCTGTCTGACTGTCTCTCCCCGTTTCCAGCTTCAGAAAAATACAACCCCCCCCCCCCCCACCAATTTGAACACCAGTAAGACGTTGAGTAGGATGAAAACGGAGAGCACCCATCTGCACCACAGAGTCAGCGGTCTGAGAGAGGAGGGAAGGGAGCCCTTGTTGGGAAAGTTGAGTAGCAGTGAGATGTGGAGCCCACGTGCCATAGAATGAAAAACTTTGGAGAAGTTTAACTTAGAGGAAGAGTGAAGCGTTGGTGCAATGAGAATTTTGAAGGCCTAGCAAACAGCTCAGTGAAATTCAGGCAACTGTAGCTTGTACTGTTCTTGATGTCTTACATTTTGTTTGCTTTTAAAATGGGAGTTACTGGGTCCGGTTTGTCTGCTATGACAATGATGCTAAAAACATGCAATGATTGAAAACTTGGGAGAGGTGGATACACACAAAGGGGACATTTCCCTCAGCAGGGAAAAGGGGGTGAGTCACAACACAGAACACAGGGGGAGAGTTGGGACTTTGTACCTTGACCAGACAAGTGCAGGGTTTCGAACTGGCGACCTCAGCGTTCCAGGTTGACGCTTTATCCACTGCGCCACCACAGGTCTAGTTGGGACTTTGGAAAGAGGAAACTTCTTTGTTGTCACAGAGAGGAGAAGATGGATACAAACAGAGAGTGGGTCTGCTCAGCTGTGAATGCTAATGCTTCTATTAACTCCATCCATCATGAGAAAATTCTATCAGCTATCCTCAATTGTGTTTGGGGAGGAGAGAAAAATGACCATTAGAGGGTAATGTACAAGATGGAGAACAGTCAGTCCGGGAAGTCAAGAGGAGGCTTGATTAGTGCCCAACAAGGAACTGCAATCATGAATTTATAATTTATAGTCATGGATTTATGTGATGAACGGACCTGCCCACTTGCGTGACTTTTCTCCCTCTATGTGTAGCTGCCGAGTGGAAAATTGCTGGAAGTTGATTATTTCAGGGCTAGGGTTCGTTAGGAGAATATGTTGGAATGAGACTGGAGCTGGATGGGTTTGTACATTTCCCAGAAAATATTTGCAGGTCGGTGTAGAACTCAAAGCTGGGTAATCAGGAGAAAAAAAAGTGGAAGAGGAGTAGAGAGTGGGTAAGACCACGAATGGACTGGAGCTTGTGATGAGCTTAAAGAACAGCTCCATGCAGCCACTGACCTTACCAGGTGCCAGGAAGGATGGCTGAGAGCTTTGGCCATTTAATTATCAGATTTAGATTGTGGTGTAGTTTTTTAATGATAATATTATCTTATTTATTTATTTGTATTTTTCTGAAGCTGGAAATGGGGAGGCAGTCAGACAGACTCCTGCATGTGCCCGACTGGGATCCACCCGGCATGCCCACCAGGGGGCGATGCTCTGCCCATCTGGGGTGTCGTTCTGTTGCAACCAGAGCCATTCTAGTGCCTGAGGCAGAGGCCATAGAGCCATCCTCAGTGCCCAGGCCAACTTTGTTCCAATGGAGCCTTGGCTGCGGGAGGGGAAGAGAGAGACAGAGAGGAAGGAGAGGGGGAGGGGTGGAGAAGCAGATTGGTGCTTCTCCTGTGTGCCCTGTCCGGGAATCGAACCCGGGACTCTCGAATGATAATATTATCAAGAGGCTTGCACGGTGATGGTAGCTAGGGTAGATGAGGAAATGACAAGCAAAAGCTGAGAACCAAGGCTGAAGGAAGATCATACACTCACAGGTAGACATCATCCAGAGGTGACGATAGGACATCGACGTCTGACAATGAACGTGAGCAAGGAGAGAAATGACAGCTTTCAGGGAATAGCCTAAAGTCCCAGGAACTGAGTATACAAAGTTAGCATAGGATGACAAAAAGGCAGTAGCTACATAACATGTGTGCTGTGTTCCAATTTCAATTTTCTGATAAGTCCAGGTCCTGCAATTTAATTCGCTTCTGACACTAATGACTCAGAGTTAGCATCAGAGCCCACGTGTTCAAGGGGAAGGGCTTAAATTCTGACACTAACACACATAAATTCAGGGGTCCCCATGACAGCTGTTTGTGTTTAGTAATATGCTAGACTAATGCATAGAACTCATGGAAAGCACTAAGCTTACAGTTAGACTTTTATTATAAAGGCAACAACTCAGAACAGCCAAATAGGAGAGAGGTCTCTCCTATTCTTGGGGCAAGGTCTTGGGGAGGGCGGTGCAAGAGTCCCTTTCCTGGTCGAGTCAGGTGAGCCACCATCCCTGCACGTAGATATGGTCACCAGCAATGAAGCTCTCCCAGCCTGTGGTTTTGACCTTTTCTCAAGGTTTCATTACACAGACATGACTGATCACTGGATGAGACACTGAACTCAATCGACCCTTCCTGGAGGTCTCAGGGGTGATGCTAAAAAATTCAACTCTGTAATCAGGTGGTTCGTTTTTCTGAAGACCATCTTCCATGCTGACCCAATCATTTTAGTAAAAAGTAGGACAGTAAGTCCCCAAGTGACAAACCTCCGACTTACATATAACTCGTATTTACAAACAGAGCGCCATGAGGGCTGTGGGTAATCCCGGCAGCTGGACATCAGTGACAGTGGTGCCCTAGATTAGTCAGCTCCCGTGGGAAGGGACTAACCAGTGCAGACCCGATGGAACTAGAGCAGCAGGTGACAGCACTTAGGGAAGAAAGCAGGGGCCTATAAAATCCAGAACCGAAAACGTTTTCTGTAAGAGTCAGCTGATGCTTTTCGTCTCACTGAAGCAGGAATGGCAAAGATAAGAGGAACAAGATCCTGACACAGAGAGTTTCACCAGAGTTGACCGCACGGTCAGCGAAGGCCTGAGAGGCTCCAGGGCCATTGACGATGACAGAAAGCTCTGTACAAACCTCCCCTGATGCCGACTTCAAGAAACAGATTTCTGGCCCTGGCCGGTTGGCTCAGTGGTAGAGCGTCGGCCTGGTGTGCAGAAGTCCCGGGTTCGATTCCCGGCCAGGGCACACAGGAGAGGCACCCATCTGCTTCTCCACCCCTCCCCCTCTCCTTCCTCTCTGTCTCTCTCTTCCCCTCCTGCAGCCGAGGCTCCATTGGAGCAGAGATGGCCCGGGCGCTGGGGATGGTTCCTTGGCCTCTGCCCCAGGAGCTAGAGTGGCTCTGGTCGCGACAGAGCGATGCCCCAGAGGGGCAGAGCATTGCCCCCTGGTGGGCAGAGCATCACCCCCTGGTGGGCAGAGCATCACCCCCTGGTGGGCAGAGCATCGCCCCCTGGTGGGCGTGCCGGGTGGATCCCGGTGGGGCGCATGCGGGAGTCTGTCTGACTGTCTCTCCCCGTTTCTAGCTTCAGAAAAATACAAAAAAAAAAAGAATTAAAAGAAACAGATTTCAGCAGCAGAACCAAACCCTGACTCTGACACCCATCCCATCCTCTCCAGCAAGTCCATCATCTTCTGCATCATCCAATTGTTTAAATTTGTGTTTAAAAATGTTTAAGTATCCATATGCACAGAAAGGTAAAAATAAGTGCTATGCTAAGACAAACATCTAAGTTGCATTTAATAGGTAAGTGTGCCTGTTCCAACTTACATACAAAGTCAACTTAAGAACAGACCTACAGAACCGATCTCACCAGTAACCCGGAGACTGCCTATCGTAATCATTTGTATTACTGTAAATGTGATCATTCTAATGTATTCTTTACCTTTTTCTCCACTATCTGTATTCATTTTAGAGCGCCTAAGATATTTTTGTCTTAAAATCATTCATTCCAAGTTAATGGAAATAAAGGAGAGATGTCTGACTTATAGAATTTTACTTTTACCACAAGTTCATTCTTTTTCCATCTAAAATGTTCCCTGCAACTGTTTTTCCATGTCACCCTTTCAATGACCCAGTAGTCAGTCAGTTCTGGTGTCTTCTAGTAAGAGAATTTTCCTTCACGACTTCCTTTACAGTGTCTAGCACATCACTAAAATTACCACCTGAGAGCTTCCCTGTGGTGACTGGTTCGGGGACCTTGCCAACAGTTTATATGTTTAGAGAAATGAACAATGACCGACAATGCAGAGTCAGGACTGGCAATTTTTCAGCTTCACGTCCTAGTTTAAATAAATCATACAACTCACGGATATCGCTGCAGGAGGAAAACAAAATAGAACTCGAGGAGGCCGCTGCAGAGAAAGGTTTCCTTTTCCGACTTGAGAGGCACGTCAGGCTTGGAACGCCAGCCCGCCTCTGGTTCTCCCTCCCTCCCCCTCGTCAGGCGCGATGTGATTCACATTCTCATCTCGCACGTCCTTCCCCGACCGCTGTCAGTTTCACAACCTCGGTGTGAGTTCACAAGGAGAGGACAGCATCGTCCTCTCTGCAATCTCTTGGCTGATCGGTGGATTCTTTTTTTTTTTTTTTCCTTAAGCTGGAAACGGGGAGAGACAGTCAGACAGACTCCCGCATGCGCCCGACCGGGATCCACCCGGCACGCCCACCAGGGGGCGACGCTCTGCCCACCAGGGGGCGATGCTCTGCCCCTCTGGGGCGTCGCTCTGTCGTGACCAGAGCCACTCTAGCGCCTGGGGCAGAGGCCAAGGAGCCATCCCCAGCGCCCGGGCCATCTTTGCTCCAATGGAGCCTCGGCTGTGGGAGGGGAAGAGAGAGACAGAGAGGAAGGAGAGGGGGAGGGGTGGAGAAGCAGATGGGCGCTTCTCCTGTGTGCCCTGGCCAGGAATCGAACGCGGGACTCCTGCATGCCAGGCCAATGCTCTACCACTGAGCCAACCGGCCAGGGCAGAGAGGATTTTTGATGAAAAGTTCCATCAGCTGAAAACTCGCTTTCCACGAGAGTTCTGCTGTCACACTTTTCCTGGGCCAGTAGTCACCATACTAGATCATGGCCGATGGTGAAATTATGACAAGAACACTGTCGGCTTGCAGTGCTCTCCGTAACAAACTCCTTATTTAACTGGCATCTCACGATGGAATTATTCCAACAATTAAATAATGTTCTACAATCTGGGCTACAGTTTCAGGTTGTTGTTTGGTTGGTTGGTTGGTTTTTGTTTGTTTATAAGAAAGAGGAAGGGCGGGAGAGAGAGATGCTTCAACGCATCGTTCCACCCAGTTTGTGTATCCACTGATTGTTTCTCGTGCATGCCCTGCTGGGCTCAGACAGTGACCTTGGGGTCAAGCCAGCACCCTGGAATCTCCTGCAACCTCAGGCTCAAACTAGCGACCTCAGCACCCGGGACACTGCTCTCTCCACTGTGCCACTGGCCAGGACTGACATCCAGTTTTTGACTGTAGCGAAGAGCCGATGCTCCCGAAGTTTATGGCTGTGGTTGGCATGCAAGGTTTTATAAATATTGCATATGCAAATTTTTCCTCTATCTATGTCTGTTATTTATTGACTTTGCCTTTTAAGTTTCTCAAAGTTAAACACAATACTTACAAATACACCAATTATAACACAAAAACAATGCCTATCCTAAATATTGCCTAATTGAGCCACTAGAAACATTTCTCATCAATGACTGACATAAAACAGCCAAGTGTTAAGTACTCGGAACATACAGATACTGAATAGAGATCCCAGCTCTTTTTTTGGTGTAGGACGGTTCCTACTCATTGAGACTCTGTATAACACGACACTTCTACAGAAGTGAGCGTTTATTTCCTATTAAAACTAATTGTCATCAGTAATCACCAGCCATGTATTGAAAACATAATACCTGTGCAGCATCTGGAAAACCAATATAGAAACACACCCTTTTAAGGCCCTGCTAGAAAGTAATCAGATCTATTTTTTGCCAGCATGAATCGAGCAGGTTTGCTAAGACTCCGCCCCTCATACTGCAGCTGTGACACGTAACACATACCTGGAACCAATAACAGTTGCAAAATCCTCCTAACCTACAGCCTATGGTGGAGGTTTAATATGAGAGCTTTTCGGGATGGAGCTTTTTAATTCCGCAGCTCCCTAACTGCAGTAAGTTTTGTCCTGAGCGTTATCACTCTTGGGTCCTTTCAGAGAGTCTATGTTTCCAACCACTCAACCATTTTTTTTAAATCATTAAAATACCTATACTACATCAACACTTACAATAGCTACATTAGTACCTGTTAACAACAACTGAATCATGAATGGTTCAGAGGAAAGTACTAATTAATCCTAAAATCACATTAACCAGCTCTAAAATTATAGATCCTTGTTAATGTTGCATTTCTGGTCTCTCTTTGTTTTAATCATCCTGAATAAAATTTTGATAATACTAGGGGGAAAAAAAATGTTTCCCCTACTATAATTTTGACTCACCATATATTTTGGTATTTCCCTATGTCACATAAATTTTAAAAAGTTAACAGAAATGCCACATATCGGTACAATGGACCTTGATCACTCTTTGCGTAGTTGCGATCCAAATAGTCCTCCTCTTTTTGTGGAAATTCCTAACTGGATTAGTCTCAGAGAGGATCAGGACCCTCCCTCAACTGTAAAATCCAACCTGCTGAACAGGGCGCCGGCGAGGTCCACCCTGTGCACCCTGTTTGGTCCTTCACGCCTGATGGACGCTCTGACGAAAGGACGCTCTTGCCCAAGTCCTTAAGCCTGGAGGGAACAACAGCTGTGAGAAAGGCCCTACCACTTAGGAAGCAGCATCGACTTCCTGTTGATGATGGAGCCAACGGGGCCATTGTATGCAGACCATTCTTCTTTTTTTTTTTTTTTTTGTATTTTTCTGAAGCTGGAAACGGGGAGAGACAGTCAGACAGACTCCCACACGCGCCCGACCGGGATCCACCCGGCACGCCCACCAGGGGGCGATGCTCTGCCCCTCCGGGGCGTCGCTCTGCCGAGACCAGAGCCACTCTAGCACCTGGGGCAGAGGCCAAGGAGCCATCCCCAGCGCCCGGGCCATCTTTGCTCCAATGGAGCCTTGGCTGCGGGAGGGGAAGAGAGAGACAGAGAGGAAGGGGGGGGGGGGTGGAGAAGCAGATGGGTGCCTCTCCTGTGTGCCCTGGCCGGGAATCGAATCTGCAGACCATTCTTCTGAAATGACTTGGGCTTCGATTTCTTGATGCTTGCCCACCCCCTCAGTTCCTGCCTATGTTCCAACCCCGGCCCATCGTGTTTGCCTCTCATTCTCTGTGGCGTGAGATACCCTTCTGATAAATGTATCTCCCTCTTCAATTAGCCCAGGGCCATGTGCGGTGCTGGCCACTTAAGTCAGTAGCCAATGCATCTGGAGTAAGGAAAACATTCTTGGAAGAAGAGCCAGGATTCAGGAGGAAAATGGAATTGTGATTGCATGTTTGTCCATAAATACTCATGACCGGATATTAAATATGTGGGATTGCAAATGATCTTCTTTCAACACAATTCCCTCCCTAGTAAAATTGGAGCCCCAGATAACTGACTGCATGCATTAAAATTGTACAATTCTTAAGAGTGTTGTCACCTGTGCACACATGAAACCATCACCAAAACAAAGATCATGAATGTATCTATATGTTCCTTTTGCTCCTCCATAGGTCGCCTCTTCCTTCCATCCATTACCCCACGCATTCCCAGGTGACCACTGATATGCCTCCTCCACTATATATTACTGTGAACTGTTTAGAATCTTATATCCGTGGAATTATATAGTAAGCATCCTTTTTACATGGCTTCTTAACACTTAGCATAACTTTGAGATATTCAACCATGTACTGGTATCAGTATGTTATTCCTTTCATTGCCGACCAGAATTGCATTAGATGGATATATCGTTTGTTTATCCATTCCTCGTTGATGGACATTTGGCTCGTTTCCAGCTTTTTACTGTCACTAACAACAAGGCTGAAATGACTCGTCATGCGCAAGTCCTGATGGGAACATACCCTGCTTTTTTCCTTGGGATTGTACCTCAGAGTAGAATGCTGATCAAGTGCTAGCTATATGCCTAACAGAAAAGACTGTCGAACTGTTTCTCCAAATGTTAGTACAAATTTTACATTCCTCGCCCACTCGGAATAAGAGTTCTAGTTGCTCCACGTCCTAATGGACATGTGGCATGGTCAGTACCTCCTGATTGTACCATCTAGAACATTCAATACCTCAGCCAAGTACCTCCTGACTGTACCGGCTAGAACATTCAATACCTCAGCCAATAGGAATGGGCAGTGCAGGTATTATCTTTTTTCCCTGGATTTATAGGGAAATCATTAATTTTACACCAATAGGGTCAGCTACAGGATTTTCACAGTGGTCCTCTAAACAGATTGAGAAAATTTCTTTTCATTTCCAGTTTGCTGAAAACATTTCTTTTTTTTTTTTTTAATCAAAATTGTATGTTTGGGTATTTTTAAATGACTTTCTGGACATATTGTGATTTTGATACCTTTCTTGTTCGTTAGTTTTTGTAGCTGTTAATATAGTGACTTGTGTTGATTTTCTATAAAACATATCTTACATTCCTGTAATAGATCTATCTCATTTGGTCATGGTAGATTAGTGGCACCATATGCTAAATTTGTCTTGCTTAATAAACATTGTTGATTTAAGCACAGTCTCTCTTTTCTCGTCTCTTTATACAGTATTCTGTATAAGAAGCATGACTAAAGAAGGTACAAGAAGCCCTTGACTACTTATTTCCAAGAGTGGTGACAATAATCTCAGAACCAAAAATAATTTTTACCTTGTCCATGAAGTCTCCTACCTTTCTGTGTAGCTATGCACAGTTGACAGGGTGGGGACCTGGTGGGGACAGGTGGCTGGTGAAATACTCGTCTCGACATACCAGCACTGAGCTTTGGGTCTGCCCACCGTTTGGTCGCCTTCCCCACACCCCGTCTCTGAACCACAGCCTTCTGGAAAGAAATTTCAGGATGCCTTTTTATTCAAGTTCAGCTCTTTTTTTTTTTTTTTCTTTTCTTTTATGGAGATCAAAGCGTCTCTTGCCGCCAGCCTCAGATGCCACCCCCGTTGTTGTAAACAAGACATGCTGAGTTGTGCCTGTGCCCCTCTTGAAGGGTCATCACTTTAGACAACTACCTTGTACTAATTATTTCTAAGACCTGAGCCACAGGGTCCTCCTGCAGCATTCTCGCATGCCTGTCTGATCAGCAGTGACTTTGACAGCTCTTCCTCGTGGGTAGTGGTCTGGGGCTACCAAGCTCTCCTGGGTTTAGAGATGTTAATTTCCAAACATGTTACTCATCATTCGTATTTGGGGTTTTTTTTTTTTGTACAATTTTAACAGTCTAAAATTTCTGGCAAAATGGGCTTAAACTGTCAATGGTGAATGTATCAGTGAATGAAAAAAAAATTGTTTCCTGGTTCATAATAAAAATATATTTTCTTTATCTTCCCTGAACATGTCTGTTCTTTCTATTACCTCTCTAGGACTCAAAATATTTACTTGACTTGACCTTAAAAAACAGCTTATAAAAGTGTACAGTTTTACTTAAATTCTCTTTCACCTGACCTTTCCCAAGATGAATTTCTTTATCCACCTTGTAGGATTTTTTGTTGCTGTTGTTATTGTTGTTAATACTAGGATGGCCTTGTCATTCTCGATATAGTTTCTGAAGAGTAACATTATTAATAATATGCCTGGTACACTTTTAAAAATAGACCTCTTGCCTTAGATTCGTAAATGTTCATTATAACTCAGAGAGACTTTCAGGTGAATGATTTAAGCTCTGTGACACAACAAGTACTCTGTCTCTTGACAGTTATTTCATGCTGCAGGTTGTAGGAGGCACAAAGCTAGAGGACATTTTTTTCCCCCATGTGACAAGTGCCAGGTTTTATAAAACATCTCTGACTACAGAGTAGCTACCTTTAAATGAGAAGAGACCTCAAATAAGGATGAGGCGCTCATTCTCTCCTAGGTATAAAGACACATGATCACCCAACTGTCGGATAACATGAAAACTAAGATTTTTATAGCTTTGTGCAATAATCCGTTAAATAGTATGTATTGATTGCCTTTTTGCCTTTTTAGCTAAGGACCCTTCAGATGCACCCTCCCTCCCCACGCTTACAAATGCTAGAGGCATTGAGCTCGCTTCTTAAATTGATTCATTCTATAATTCAAAGGGAAGCACCGACAGCTCTCTTTAACCTATCATTTGAGTATTTTGTATCTCATTGGGTGTCGTTGAATAAATATGTTTGTCCTCACAGCGTTAAACACAGACGCAGTGGTGTTTATGCCACGCAACTTGTGGGGAAAAAAAAAATTCATCAAGTGCCCTGCGATGCACACCGTTTACTTAAAAAAATATGAACAGGGTTTTGAAGACTAAAAATGGCTGGACAAGTAGACAGGCCACAAAGAAACTGACACATCAAGGGAAGGAGATCAAACAGGACGGGGGGTGGGGGGGTCCTGCTGCAGGGGGCGGGGCGGGCTGCCTTCCAAGGAGGCGGAAAGGACAAGACACCGCGGAAAACAGACTGAGAGGGACGCGCGTCTCAGGAAGGGGCAACAGGGCCCTCTGACGTTCAGAAATCATTTTTCCTCTTTCCACATTTTGAACACACCCAACCAGCGTACCTCAGCGTCACTTAGTTAACTGAAGGCAACCATTGTCTTCAGTCCGTGGAAAGGGATATGAATGAGCATATAAAACATGTTTCTGCTGAATAATAAGAATCTCCAATTTCAGTTTTCCTTCATTTCCCCATAACGTGTAGGACAACGCGGACAAGCTGAACAAGCAAGCCTAAGTTCAGGCTGCCAGGCGACAACTTGCCTTTTTTAACATTATGTACTACCTTTTTCCAATTTTATTATGTCAAATGTTAATTAAGGGTTACAGTCTAACTATTACATGTAGCACTTTGGTTTTCATTTTCTATTTATTTACTAATTTATCCATTATTTTAAATATTGCTATTCAAATTTATATATATTCTTGAATTATAATAATACAAAAATAAACTGTGTTTTACTGACTCATATCTATAAACCTACTTTTTCCCTACCCATGTTTTTTTTCTCTTAAGGGTACTTAAAAATTTTTTTTTTTATTGATTAGGGTGACATTGGTTAATAAATTATACAAGGTTCAGGTGCACAATTCTAGAACACAGCATCTGTATGTTGTATTGTGTTCCAAGTCACGTCTCCTTCCATCACCATCCATCCTCCTCCCCCTCTGGTAATCACCATGCTGTTGTCTATATCTATGAGTTTGTTTTGTCTTTTTAATTTTTTTCTTTTGGCTTAATCCCTTTGAGAAGCAGACTCATAGATGCATTGCCTTTTATAAAGGATAACTTTTTTCTACTTTATTTATTTATTTATTCATTTTTAGAGAGGAGAGAGAGAGAGAGAGAGAGAAGGGGGGAGGAGCTGGAAGCATCAACTCCCATATGTGCTTGACTTAGGCAAACCCAGGGTTTCGAACCGGCGACCTCAGCATTTCCAGGTCGACGCTTTATCCACTGCGCCACCACAGGTCAGGCTATAAAGGATAACTTTTTAAATAGTCAAACAGGGGGGGGCTTTTTTTTTCATAGAGTAGACCTGGTTGACATAAGATCCCTAAATTTTAATTCTTCAATATACAAATCATATAGAGATAATATTTTCTGGGTAAGAGACCTGTAATTATTAAATTACTTAACAAAAAAAAGGGATACTGATCAAAATTTCCATTTGAGTATGAATGTGTTCTTTACAATCTGACAAATGCTAATGAATTGCCTCCCAAAAGGCTCCAGTGAGATAAGTTTCTTCTCTAGATACCTTTGCCTCTCCGAGGGGCAAGTGTTTACAATTTCAGGTTGGTTTAACTCGTATGCCCTTGGCAAATTCTGACTCGGTAAATATTTTCATAAAATTTTTTGGCAGTTATGTTATGTTATGTGAGCTGACTGTTTATTCCTTATGCATTTGGGCCAATAGGTTTGTTTACCCTTTTTCTGGTTAATACTAATTGACCACAGAACCGTCTTCCATTTTCATCTTCAAAGGTTTGCTTCAGACCATCTCCTTTTCAGTATCTTCTTTTGTTTTTCTTTTTTCAGCGTTGTTTTCATTCTATCAAGTTTTCCAGATGAAAAGTTTCCTCTGCATTGTTTATTTTGCTCCTCAGTCGTGTTTGAAGTAAAATTTCAGACTTCTCCCTTTCCTGAATGTCTAAGTCCATTATAGTCCATTTCCCAGATCCACTTTGACCGCCTGCTTTTTCCGTTGTGAATGGTGTCACCCTCTCTTCCACAATGAGGTGACCTCCTTGTTTTGTTCATCTGACATAATTTTTGCTACAATAGAATTGAAAGCTCACTGAACACCTTTATTACATATTTTGAGAGAACGTGTTGATTAAATTACTGGAATTACTTTTAGTCTTTTGAATGCAGACTTAACTGTGCAGTACTCACCTCTGCTTGGTGACCAACCGTGCAAGTCTACCCGGGAAAATTGGGTAAAAGAGCTTCTAAAATTGTATATTTAATCACTTTTTGCTTCTAGCTCAAGGATAAAATCTCAAACGGTTTTAAAACATTTTATTACCTAGTTTTTCCCCCTTTGCCAACTATGCTTTTAATTCCTAAGGGAACTTTTTTCATTCATCTATATCCAATTTTAAGATATCTCATAGTGAATTTGTCTCCAAAAGTGTGCCTTTGCTGATTCAAATCTCCATCCAATTTCTACTTCATATCTGCTTTAAAAATTATTCTTGGCCCTGGCCGGTTGGCTCAGTGGTAGAGTGTCGGTCTGGAGTGTAGGAGTCCTGGGTTCGATTTCTGGCCAGGGCACACAGGATAAGCGCCCATCTGCTTCTCCACCCCTCCCCTTCTCCTTCCTCTCTATCTCTCTCTTCCCCTCCTGCAGCCAAGGCTCCATTGGAGCAAAGTTAGCCCGAGCACTGAGGATGGCTCCGTGGTCTCTGCCTCAGGAGCTAGAATGGCTCTGATTGCAACAGAGTGACGCCCCAGATGGGCAGAGCATCGCCCCCTGGTGGGCATGCCAGGTGGATCCTGGTCAGGCGCATACGGGAGTCTGTCTGACTGCCTCCCCGTTTCCAACTTCGGAAAAATACAAAAAAAAATATTATTCTTTAGCCAACCAGTTTTTATTGCACTAAAAATATCCATTTTACTAAATGTTGAACAAAAGTCGTAGTTTAATAGGTATTTGTTTTGGTCAAATACTGTAATTTTATTATGTATAAAAGATATAAATTAGTTAATACTTGTTTTTAGGCCTATAAAAATATAGAAACTTGTAACCTACTTCTAAGAGTATAATTATTTTAAATGTTCGTTGAGAAGTAACTAGAAGAAAAGGCAATAGGCCTTTCTCAGAGATAGATCCTCACTAAATTACCTTAGTTTATGCAAATCTTACCAATGCATAATTCACTGAAGAAATATCAGAATAAACACTTTACTCCTATTGACTCCTGTCTCCCCCCCAAATTAAATTCAAGGTCAATTCTGAATGAGTCAACATTGACATGAGGGGTATGCAGGCTACCTACTGGGATAAATGACCTTTCGTCATTCATTTTTGGATGACTTCCTTTCTGGATGGGGGTTTTGGGGGCCTTCTCTCTTTGACTCCCTCTTTGGCTTTCCCCTATCTGTCTCTTTTGGGTATTTTTTCTAATAATGGAAATAAGGATGACCAAAAAATGCATTTTTATCTAATGTCCCATTTCTCTGCTTTCCTAGTATTTTTATACAGATCAACAGATTGTTCAATCTGTAAAATGCTTTGTACGTGGGTCTGACTTCTTATATTTACTCACACTGTAACTTAGCTATACTAAGAAAATGTGCACTTTTTTCTAAACCTCCAAGATACTCTGTTCTCCAGGGTTACCTGACAGGTTTTCACCTGCCCCTCGCAAGAGCCCACAAAGTGTGGTCTTTCTGCTCCTTCTCTAGAACTCTGTATCCACGTCAGCCTTTGCGGACCACTGACACCCTCCTGGCTTCTCCATCCCCTCACCGGTGAAGTGAGACCTGAGGTCGCTGTTTCAAACACCTGTTTCCATGGGAAAGCCACCCGGTTTCCAACACTTCAGGAACTCCTTGCTGCATAAATCCATCTCTCGGCACAGAAGGCATGCGCTCACTCTCTCAGGGTCCTCTGGGGGAGGGCTCAGGTCCATCACGTGACTTCTCTAGTCAGCGGCATGACATCTGGGTTCGTACTGGGAGTCAGGTAAAAGGATCAGTATCACCTTTTATGCAGAGGGACAGGACTTGAGAAGACTTTCATTTTTCATTTATACGGTTTCACGTTTATAACAGCAGAAGTTACTGTGTAGGTGTATATATTATGTATGTGTAAATTAGGGGATCAGGGACCGTGCAGGTCCTCCAGGACTTTCAATCTTGTGTCTAGTGCATTTTCACCAATGAAATCAGAGTTGGTGTTGCATCTCATTTGCATAATCAAACACCTTTCTTGTGACTTGTCGTTTGCTTTTCTGATGTTCTTATTTAATAAAAAAATCAAATGCTTCATTTTTAAATTGCTTCATATTCATTTTGAAATATCCCTTAACTTTTGTGAGCAGTATGCATATATATATCCGATACATATATATGAAGTTATTCTCTATAGATGCTGAAGAAAAAGTGCAAAATACAAGCCCTGTTAGAAAACCTGTCCAGAATTGATAAGCTAGTGTCACACGAAGGAAGATGCAGGGTCTTACTATTTGGACAAACTGTAATACAGATGAAATATACTTTCCAACACAGAGGGGGAACAACAGACATGAAGTCAGGTCTTAATTTTATTATTACTAAGATTGCAGTCCTTTGACAAGCCATGTCATCATTTTGGGGTCCCATTAGCTCCCTGTAAATTGACTGGATTAGAGGGCATCCTCATCATTGCTCTTCCTTTGAATTTTAAGACGTGTCAATACACAATCCTAAAAGTAACTTGCATGAACATTAAACACTGGATATATTGGAAACGTTAAGAGCAAATTATTAAAGTGAATATCTATATCAGCTAAATCTAGAATTATGGCGCTAGGCCTGACCTGTGGTGGCGCAGTGGATAAAGCATCGACCTGGAACGCTGAGGTCGCCGGTTCGAAACCCTGGGCTTGCCCAGTCAAGGCACATATGGGAGTTGATGCTTCCTGCTCCTCCCCCTTCTCTAAAATGAATAAATAAAATCTTTAAAAGTATGGCACTAGCTCCAGGGCCATTTGAGGAGCGGTCATGGGGTATAAAAGAGAAAGCCCTTACCTTCTACTGTAAAAGACAGTGGGGCTTTATTAACTCCCAGTATCCAAAGCTAGAGGGTTTAATAACAACTCTTCCCTCTGCACACTGATTGCGAGAAAGCTGTTCATACATCTTTAAAAGATAACACCCCCCAATGTGGCGTGCCTCCTGGCAGCGGCCCATGTCCGTGTTAGTGGCTAGACTGTCTCCTTAGTCACTTTCACTTTCCCCACCTGGGCCAGTTTCTCATGTGACAGTTCCTCTCTGTGGGATGCTGGCAACTCAGCCAACATCAGCGGCTGTAAATCCGACCAGAAGAAAGAGGAAAGGAAAGGATGGCTCATTTCTTTCATGGAAAACAAGTAAAAACTTCAAGGTTTAGTGACTAGGTAAGGACTAAGTAAGGCAACACTGTTGACCTAACGGGAACCTTTCGGGACAATCGATGCCCTCCCTTTATTCCGCTACAGACACCCCAGCAGATTGAATACTCTCTCCCTTTCATTTTTCTTAGGAGAATGTCAAGTTCCTAAAAATAAACGCAAAGATCGTTTTTTCCCCTCGACAAGGTTACTCTTGGTGTTCTCATTTGGAGACAGAGACCTTGAGATTCCAAGTCGGGGTCCCCGCTTCCTCTCCCCAGCTGCAACGTGAGTCGTGGCACCATTTACTCTCTTCAGCACTCCGGAAGCTTCTGGTCTCCCGGACGCGGGTCCTGCATGTGCTCTGCTTGGCTGGCTCAAGAGCGTCCACAAGACAAAGCACATCACCAACACAAAACGCCAGCAACACCCACACTACACCAGGGGCGTTTCCACTACCCAGAGGGCATTCTGGACTCAAGCGAGTCAGCCTGGGCTCCCACAGGGACCTGGCGCCACTCCAACTGGCCTTTCATGGTGGGGACAAGGGATGTGAGATTCTCTGCGTAGCGTTGATTGTCAATCCACCCCCTCCATCTCCTCCCCACTTGCCCTCTCCTACTGTTTCCCCTCGCTCAGTCTAGCAGGAGATGGAAGGATTAAACCTCTGGACTGCCTTGCAGATAGGTTTGGCTATTTTTATGTAGGTTAGTTGGATAGGATGGGTCTGGCCACAGATTTGGAAAGTGGCTATCAGATGACAGTCATTCCTGTGGCTACTGACTTTTGCTGTTGATGGAAGCTGTCAATTACCTGTGTTAGGTTATTGTTCTTCAACCAGCTTCCTGTTTGTCAAAAAACAAGAAAAGTAGCTCTGGCTTCTGCATAGGACACTCTGACTCCTGGACAGCAGCTTTGGGTATGCACCTGCCAGGCTTTGCTGATGTGGGGGGAGTCATCATTCCCTGGGGCTATGCCATCATTCCCAGACCTAGACCAGCCTGGCTCTGGTGGCAAGCCTTAAAACAGGAACCTCACATAGGAAATGACAGAATTTTCCAGGAAACACTTCAACAGGCCCAGGCAGGAACGTGTTTACTCAGCCCTTCTGCTGATAGCGTCAACTCTTAACTCCCTGCATTAAATCCCTTGCTGCTTATAACACGGCAGATTATATTTCCAATACTGAATCCTAATTCTGTCATATCTCCTCCTAAAATGCTCCTGATGATTTATAGGATGAAGCAACCTCTTGCAGTCCAGGAAATTTCTGGATACCTATTCCATAGGACCTTCATTTATATTTATATCTGACTCCTATGAAACCATAGGAAAGAGAAATCGAACATATAAGGACAGAGGGCACATCAATGATTGACCGGGGCCCCAAGGGTGGAGGGGTGGTTGACGAGGAAGGGTCACAAGAAAATTGTTCAGAGTGATAGAAATGTGCGGTGTCTTAATTAAGATGGTAGTTACACAGTTTGTCGACGTTTATCAACATTTAATGAAAGGACACTTAAAAAGAAATCTTGCCTTAATTGAGAGAGCTTGCTCTGTTTGGAGCTTCCTACAAATGATTTTACTCTTTGTCAATATCGTACCAATAAATGCTGTCATATTTTGTCAATACAACACACTAAACCGGTTTTTCATATGCCGCTTTCATACCCACAATGATCCTAAATATACCTCCAAGCATCTGACAACTACATGGTGCCTTCCAAGGCAATTGTGCTTGACCGTTTATACTAGTGATTTATACAACACCGCATTATCAATTACTTCTTGTCTCATTTCTCATTTGTCTGACAGTAAATGTTCGAGATTTGCTGCCATGTGTGTGGTGGGAGACAGAAATCTTGGTTGGGCTATTCATCAAACCATTCATCCGTCCATTCACTCATTCACTCGCTATAAAGCACATCTCATATGCTCACAATGGAATAGGGACGGTTCGAGGCCCTGAGGCTAAAAGAGAGAAAGGTGGTCCATGGCTGCATAGATTCTAGCTTCTGGTGGGGTAGACGGGTAAAGAAATAAAAACGATCAGGTAGAGAGAATGGTTACAAAGAATGATGGGTTGGACAGCCGTCCAGTGTCCGCTACCTGAGAACTAAGCCTCAAGTCTGATCATTTCCCCCCAAGATCAGTTCATACAGTGTGTCTCATATTCTGGCATGGTAGTGGCAAAGGAGTACATAAAAATAAAATAAACCCACCTCCCATTAAAGCAAAACAAGACACACAACAGTGACAAACCTTTCCTCCAGTGCCAGCGGATGTCCCTTGGTCCTGGGCTGGGTCTTCAGGGGGCACATACTGAGTTGGAGCTGAGAATGCAGCAGGTTTACTGGGGAGTGAGACCTATGGAAAGGAGAAAACGAAAAAGCAAAAAAGCAAAATCAGGCAAGAAGAGCCATCCGATTGTAATGCTGGAGCCCTGGAATTAATGTTGCCGGATACAGGAGTCCCAGCCTGGGCAGAAATGGCTAGGCCTTAGCACCACCATCTTCCCTGTCATAGCTGGGGCCACTCCTGGAAGAGCTCACTCTGGGCTCCCACTGCCGCTGGTCACGGTCCAGGGGCCTTCAGAGAAGAACGTGACCTAGATGATGGGGCGGACAGAGAAGCCCACAGCTCCGGGCTGTCAGGGAACCACGCTCCCCAGTGCATCTGAATGGTGCACCCTCCACTCTGCCAAACTCCTCTGTTAAATAATTCAGAAATTTACAGTGATTTTTTTTTAATTTTTATTCTCTCTATCTTGGTTTTATAACGGCTTGAAAATCAATCAATTATGCTGCAAGACCACCACCGATGCCTAACTGAGTATGTCAGTACCCCTATTTTATCATGAGCAGGCAAACCGACACTTCTAACCGACAACGGGAAGCTTCATGGCCCGTTCTTTCCCCGCTTTCTCAACCTCCTACTTTTTCTCTCTGTGTTTCTCTACCCCAAATATGCTGCATGCCTTTGATCTAGAACTGTTCCCACATCCTCGGTACAGAAACTCTTTAATAGCTTCCAAACCGAAAGTCCTGTTCCCCTTACTTACCAGGGCTGAGGGCATGGGAGGTAACAGAGTTACATTTATATAATCGTTTTCCATGTTGTCCATTATAAAACTCTGTTTCTCCATCTCCATTTGTTGAGTTCTAGCCTCAAATAACCCCTGGAATGCGGATGGTAGCAGAAACATTTCTTCCAGGCAGTTCTTTCTCTGCTGTGGGTGGCCCTGGCCCCATTTCCCCGAATATTTTATTTTTATTTCTCTCTGTTGTGCTTTCCTTTCCAGCGGGTCAAGCTGAATTTTCCAAACTTTGATATATTTTTCTCCCCTACCATATGTAGACATCACACAGTCTGTTGCATCTTTTTTGACAGCATGATCAAAATCTGTCTTTAAGTTGATTCCATTGTTCTCAGAGCTTCTAGATTCGTCTTTTCTAACTCCAAGTAATATTTTTTTTTTGTTGTTCCTGAACCAAATTCTGGGAACTTCTAGCCAACCTACCATACTGTTCTCACTGCTATTAAAAACTCTTGGCTTTTTGAGGCAGAACATTGATTGAATCATATTTACTAGCTCTCTCTGTCTCTAATGAAATTGGGTCTGTGCAAGTTTTGTTCAGGTATTGCTCAGTGTAAATCTAGGTGTACATTTGTCATGTAATACTCTCAGCCATTCTCCAGGATTTATTAATAAATTCTACCTCAGTGCCAGAGAGAGAGAAAGAGAAGAGAGAGAGAGAGAGAGAAGGACTGCTTTTTAAGGCTTTTATCACTTCTTTCAGTTTACCAAGACATTTATTCATCTAACACAGGGAATTGTCATCAGAACTTCCCAGGTTGCTCATTAAAAATGTACGTAAGTCATCGTTTCGCCAGACTTAATGAACAGGTATTTCCATGGGCCTGGCTTGAGAAGCTGCATTTTTCAAAACTGTCCCATGTGTCTTTTGGCCCCGGCACTATCATCAGAAAACAGGACTCTGGGTTTTACTAGTCCCTTGATCATCGCACTACTTGTGGCTACAGCTGCGATGAGGCTCGAAGGTGCCTGGGCCCCCCGTCTGGGCCAAGAGTAATATGCCGCTCTACTCTCATATTTACAATATACTCTATTTGCTCACTGTTCATTTGATTCAGTTTTCAATATATCACTATCTCATTTGGATTCACTTAGCCCTTTATTCCTAAGTGCGGCTGCGTCAAATTTGGGGCAGAACTAAACACGACCTGTGTGCGGTTTAGCGTACTCATTGTTTCATGAATGATTCGGGACATTATTCTTCTTTGACTATAATTTGGGAGACCTTAGATAACATAAACTTTTTAAAAAATATTTTAAATTATATCTACATCTGATCTTTTTTTCTATAAGAATACCAACTGGAAAAAAAAAAAACTCCTCAGTTTCATCAGTCAAATAGGAGCGATGCTTCCTACCGAATGCGTTTCTTTGCTACAGAAAGCTGAATATTTGTATTCTCTAAGTTTTAAGAACCATATCGCCGTTATAAAATGTCATTACAGATGCTTTTAACAGAAAACCTCTTCTCACACCGGCTTGAACAGGGAGCTACTCACACCGCAGGAACGGGAGGGGTTTTATTATCAGTCTCCCCTGTAGAAGAGTAGAGGGATGTCATCAAGAAAAAGGGCATTTCCTGTATGTACTCTGGATCCCCAGGTCTGGCCACGGTGTGGTTCGGGGGCGGGGGGGAGTATTACTTCGATTAGAAAAGACGAATCTGGAAGCTCTGAGAACAATGAAATGGAATCAGCTGAAAGACAGATTTTCATCATGCTGTCAAAAAGATGCAACAGACTGTGTGAGGTCTCCATATGGTAGGGGAAAAAAATATCAACTTGTTTACCCTTTTGGGAGATGGGAGAAGCCACTTACTTCCCCAGCATAGGAAAGAAAAAGAAAAGTCTTCCTTCACCGTGACTGAGCCAGATATTGTCAGTTGCCTACTACTGATCCAGCAACAGTTGAGGGTCAAGGAAACAGATACGATTGACGTAAGCCCATCAAGATCCTTCTTCCAACATGACGTGCGGACAAAGTTATTGACGAAGAGAATAGAAGGAAATTGATGTATTCTAAGCAACCTAATGATTTCTACATCACTTTTGACTCTCTGACACATCTCCCATGGACAATTTTCACTTCAGACGTCAGAACTGTATTTTCGATAGGCAATTAATTATTAGTTATTGAGCCCCTAAAAGACAGTTACGGGAAGTAATGCTGGAATCATATAATGCAATTTCCTCATTCTGAAGCTGTAACATTCATTAACTCTCAATCTTCATACGGGCAGCTTCCATTTTTTTTGTGTATCTTCCAAGTCAATAATACAGAAGAACGGTCTTCTCTCCCTTTCAGCCAAAATAGTAAATGTTCAAGGTATTAAATACTGACTGTGTATTAAGTCCTATGCTGACATGGTTATCGCTATTACTATTCTCAACAAAACCGAAAGATTCCAGTAAGATCCGTTTCCAGATAAGGGCTGAGTATCAAGCGATTATGTAACATTCCCAAAGTCACATTGTTCATCAGGGGTCGATCCGGAATCTGAACACAGGCCTAGTCTGAGGAAAGGAGGAAAAATTCATGGGAAACTCCTGGACAGGAGGAAAAAATCTCATTCTCAGCTCCTACGATCAGTGACTGGGGTTCACACATAAAACTGATGAAACATGGTCAGGAGGAGAAAGAGTGCAGCTCGTTTCAACATGTAGTTCTGTCTGAAGGAGAGCTACATGATGGGTAGCTCCAAGGGGTGGTGCAAATTTCCAGCTTGTAGACCATTTTAACAAAGAACGATGTATTTGTACAACTAGACTAGTGGTAGTCAACCTGGTCCCTACCGCCCACTAGGGGGCGCACCAGCTTTCATGGTGGGCGGTAGCGGAGCAACCAAAGTGTAAATAAAAAGATAGATTTAGCCCTGGCCAGTTGGCTCAGTGGTAGAGCGTCAGCCTGGCATGCAGGAGTCCCAGGTTTGATTCCTGGCCAGGGCACAGAGGAGAAGCGCCCATCTGCTTCTCCACCCCTCCCCCTCTCCTTCCTCTCTGTCTCTCTCTTCCCCTCCCGCAGCCAAGGCTCCATTGGAGCAAAGTTGGCCCCGGGCGCTGAAGATGGCTCCATGGGCTCTCCCTCAGGCGCTAGAATGGCTCTGATTGCAACAGAGCAACGCCCCAGATGGACAGAGCATCGCCCCCTGGTGGGCATGCCGGGTGGATCTCGGTTGGGCACATGAGGGAGTCTGTCTGACTGCCTCTCCGTTTCCAACATTAGAAAAATACACACACGAAAAAAGATAGATTTAACTATAGTAAGTTGTTTTATAAAGATTTATTCTGCCAAACAGCGAAAATCCGACAAAGTACTTGGTAAGTAATGATTATTATATGCTTTAACTTGCTGTAACTCTGCTTTATAAATTTTATAAAGTAAAGTGACTTCCCTACTTTATAAATCACCATGACTGTGGAACCGGTGGGCGGTTAGAAAATTCTTCTACTAACAGAGATACAAAAGTGGGCGGTAGGGATAAAAAGGTTGACTACCCCTGAACTAGACAAAGGGAAAAGCGTTTGGTCTCCTAGGGGCAGTAAATTGTAGGAAGGTTGAACTACATGGGGGAAATTAATGAAGCTAAGGTTTGGGTTATTAAAGATTTGTTGGCACGCTGCTAGCCAATAGGATAAATTGCAGTCTTAGACAGACATGACATTCCAAGCTTTCAAAAATAAAGACTAGACTGTTTTTCCCCAGCCCCTAGACTCCGAAGTTTGCTATGCACTTACGGAAAAATGTTCCAATGACTCTCAGTGAACCTACTTTTCAGACCTCCTCCTGTAATACACTCAGTGACTTCGTTCTCCTGTCAACCAGCGTAAAGCTGATGTGACCTGCCCGCTCCCTGAACAACCACAAGAAGAGCCCTTGCAAAGGTATGCTATTGTTATTCATCTTATTATTATTTTAAATTATTTATCATCCATCTGCAGCATTGGTGAGTGGGGTGGGGGTTGCATCACCTGAAGGATTTTCTCTTCTTGAGCCAGAAGCCCTTTCCCGCCTGAGCCTAGAACATACCCAACAAGAGCAGCCCCGGATTCACCCCTGAAACCCAGCAATCGCATTTCTTTACAAGGTCCACCCAAGGACGTGGATTTTTAACCCCACTCCTGTGCCTCACTGGTCTCCAGCCTTGTGAGACCAAGACAACAGGAGAGGAAGTGCTCGAAAACAGGTCATTTCTGCGAAAATGTGGGGTTTAGCTGCCTGTGCAGACCGAGCGAAAACTGTCCTCAAGCTCCGGAACCCAAGCGATGTGCTTCCACTTGTCATTTTACCTACTCCAACTTTAGCTACTCATAATGCTGTCCAGCTACCTAGAGTCCTGAAATGGTTTCTTGCATTTTAAGATAATTAATCAGATATTGAATATCCACTATATACCCCACCTAAGATTTTTGTGAACACAAAACAAATTTATTCCTTATTCTAAACATATGGGAAAAATTTTTTATTAAAGACATTTACTATGGAAGTATTTGCATTATATACCTAGTGCTGTGATTATTATTATCTCCTTTTAAAAATAAAATTGTGAAAACAGGTTCACTAACTTGCCTGAGTCCAACTAGTCATAAGGTGGTAGAGGCAAGCTTTGAACTCAAGGAGTCATAATCAGATCATACCACATCCTAAAAAGATGTATGTCATCTTATTAGCATAAGTCAGAAGACCACTTAGTACATATCATTATCTTCTGACGCTGAAATGACTATTCTTAGTTAATTTATATACGATTTTTAGAGATATTTTTACCCTATAAATAGAATCATGCATGTGCATCTAAAAATTGAATCAAAAATTATTTCTCTGACTAATGCTTTTAGGAATAATTTTTTTATGCTTTAGTTAAAAGCTATAATTATAAAACTGAAGCATCTAATATTATAGTGAACAAGTTATAAAATAAAAAAAGCAATTACTGGGAAAAATTAAATATATAATAAACAGCATAAACATTATTTTTGCACCAAGTCAAGAAGAAAATGAATTTCACGGTGCACAACAGAATTAAAACAAATTATGTCAGTTTGTTTGAGCTTGTGTTGCTTCAGGTGAAATATTCTATCTTTCTTTGAGAGTTCAAATTAGAATTTAGTCAGAAATCATAAGAAAACTTGATTCCATCACAGTGCAATATATATACTAAGTTTTTGTGTGTTTTTTTCCACAGAAGATAACTAATATTTTTCCTTATATGAAACTTCCAGGAAGCTAGCAAAACACTATCATAATGTGGATTCAAGGAGCATTATCTCCTGGGTTAACTTAGAAATAAACTCTTGTCTTAGAAATTAGCCCTGGTGGGTTGGCTCAATGGTAGAACATTGGAGAGCGTGCAGATAGCCTGGGTTTGAGCGTGCAGATAGATTCCCAGTCAGGGCACACAGGAGAAGTGACCATTTGCTTCTCCACACCTCCCTCTTCTCTCCCTTACTCTCTTCTTCTCCCAGAGTCATGGATCAAATGGTTGAGCAAATTGGCCCTGGTTACTGAAGATACCTCATGGCCACCCTGAGGTGTTAAAATAGCCTGGTTGTTGAGCAACAGAGCAGTGGCCCAGATAGGCCAAGCATTGCCCTGTAGGGGGTTTGCCAATTGAGTCCAGTCAGGGTGCATAAGGGAGTCTGTCTCTCTGCCTCCCTGCCTCTCATATAATAAAAAGAAAAAAGAAATTAGTATTTGTAACTATTAACTCACAACTTTATATAAAAGGTGTCAAGTAAGAAAGTAACAAAGAATTATGAAATCAAAATCTCCTTTTTCTCCTTTTTTATTTGATAAATTTGAGATTATACACTTTTTAAATTTAAGGTATGCCATGTAGTACTATAATGCATGTATGTATTGGCATATGACTGCCACAGAAACAATATTCAAAATCTCCCTCTGATATGTGTAATTTAAATTCTAACTTGACATTTCGAAATGAGCTTACGATTCTAACATAAAAATAAAAATTTACTGATCGGTCAAAAGATTACACTTGTCATTTGTACTAAATAAAGAAACTGATATTGACCATTCCTAGGAAGAAAATGGAAGCATAATATAATTTTAATGTCCTCCTTTTATGAATAATCATTGGATGATTAAGTTAGTACAATTGCAAAATTTAGTAGGGATATGAAGTTTCATAACACTTAAAATAAGAAAATTATGTGAGCTGTATTTTTATCGCTTCAGAGTCATTTTTTAATATTGGAGGTTAATTAAATTTGCTGTTCCAAGTCATTAAGTATAATATCAATAATATTCTTAGAAGTCTATCTCTTCTGGTTCCCAGAAACATAATTTTGAAAGCCTAGAGCAAGCAAAAAAGACAATAACCTTTGTCAAAAGCAGAGAACATATATTTGCCACTGGTATTTGTATGTCAGAACTTCACCAAAAAAAAAAAAAAAGGCGACCAGCGATTTTTCACCATTTGCATCTCATGGCACACATAAACTAATTACTAAAATTCTGCAGCACACCAAAAAGTGCACTTTTTGCCGATCTGATGAATAAATAGGTATATTTTTGATTCATTCACGGAAGATGGATATTGTTTGTGCTGACTGTTGTCATTATTTTATTTGGCAATCTAAGAAAAAAGAGGTCAGTGCCCCTGTAGTCAGGGGCTATATAGAAGCAGTCAGAGGCCCTGGCCGGTTGGCTCAGTGGTAGAGCGTCGGCCTGGCGTGCAGAAGTCCCGGGTTCGATTCCCGGCCAGGGCACACAGGAGAAGTGCCCATCTGCTTCTCCACCCCTCCCCCTCTCCTTCCTCTCTGTCTCTCTCTTCCCCTCCCGCAGCGAGGCTCCATTGGAGCAAAGATGGCCCAGGCGCTGGGGATGGCTCCTTGGCCTCTGCCCCAGGCACTAGAGTGGCTCTGGTCACAACAGAGCGACCCCTCAGAGGGGCAGAGCGCCGTCCCCTGGTGGGCGTGCCGGGTGGATCCCGGTCGGGCGCATGCGGGAGTCTGTCTGACTGTCTATCCCCATTTCCAGCTTCGGAAAAATACAAAAAAAAAAAAAAAGAAGAAGAAGAAGCAGTCAGATATCGCGTGTTTTTAAAAGTCTGGCGGCACACCAGTTTAAATTAGCTGCTGTAGGCAATAAGAAATGGTAACAGTTTTGAGCAGGGTCACGATATAAGAGAAGGTGGATTTTAGGAATCCTGACATATCAGAAGTATGAGAAATGAATTGCAAGACAGGAAGAGAAGGCTTTTTGAAGAAGAATGAAGTCTCTATCCTAGAAGGGAATGTAGCCTGTACAGAAAGAATGTAACACTTTTTACAACTGCAAAAGAAACAATCAGACATGCAGAGACAGTAACACATCAAGGCTCAAGTAGAGTTAGGTGGATATCCTAACATTATAATTGATAAAATGTAGCCAGTACATTATTTTAGGAAAAGCAGTAGAGTCATTGCCCTCTAGAGATACTATTGAGAATGAAGAACTGAATCATTTCATCTCAGAAATAGATAACTCTCTTTAAAACATTTTTAAAAAGCACTATAAGTTTAGTAACACGTTTTATTATCTCCCTAATTGAAACTATGTATGCCTGGCAAAGACATAAGACACTGCTGAGTAGTTTCTGTCTTTGAAAGGGTCCATATTGCTTCCACATTTGAGATGGAGAGAGAGAGACATCCTTTCAGTAATTCATGGGGTTTCCTGAGAGGAAACATTATCATCTACCCTATGTTGAGAGAAGAAAAATTAACTTGTGTTTCTTTTATTGTGAAAAAGAAAATACATTCCTTAATGAAGAGGAGCCTATTTTGTTGAGAAATATAATCGACTTTTCACTTGGAGCTAAACTATTACTAATGGATGTAATTCAAGTAAGTAGGAGGACAAGGCTTTTGGGAGGAATGGTCGCCTTTCTCTACTGGGTCTGCCCAGGCAGTGAGCTCCGTGAGGGCATGCTCTTCCGCTGTGTCTACTGTGTAGCCCACGTAGACAAGAAAGCAAAGCCCACTAAAAAAAAGGGACATGGTGCTTCGGAGTCTCCGCACATTTTTATCAATCCCTGTGTCACATCTTTCTCCTGATGACAGCTCAGTCTTCCCTGGTCCGCTTGGTAAAACTGCCATGCCCTGCCATTCATGATATAAAGGAGATTCTGTCTAAGATCATTAAATTGCATCGTAATAGGCCCAGGAATGGTATGCTAACAGGAGCCCAGAGTGCACGAGAGAGCCGCCCTGAGCCTAATTCAGGCATGTCTTCCCCTCCTACAGACAAGTTTCTCTCCAGCAGAACCCTGGGATGGACTCCTGGTCCCTTGTTGCTGTGGTTGTCTTTGACTTTTATTTCAACCTTCTAATGGGCCAGGTATCACTTTTTGCTTCTATGTGTCATATCAGCATACAGTTGAATCCCATAAATCAACTCTCAAAATATAGCCTATACTGTCAGGATGCATGATGCACACGACGTTTGGTTCAAAATGGCAAGCCAAGAACATATATTTATTTCTCCTCATGTTGGAAATGCAAATTGAAATCACAGAAGAAATCAGAGAGAGGGAGATTTAAATCCATTTTTAAAAATCAGAATCTTTGATGTATTGTTATTTTTTTTTCCAAGAGAAAGATAAGTCAAGCTTCAGCCTTTATATAAAGAAAATGACATATCAGTCCATAGGCTCCACAGCAGAATGGCAAATAACCTAATTATCTGAAAGCCAAAGGCTTCCCTACAGTAAGGGAACCTGTAGGAATATTTGAGAAAGAAGGCAAAACTCAATTATATGGACAGTTTTGGAAGAACTCCAATGCCTCACACATGGACACATCAGGGTATAAGACCTACTCATTCAAACCTCATCCCCATCCGGCGTGTATGAAGTACAGGCTATTGTCACCGACATCTCCAATGAAAGACAGAGATGCGAGTTGCAGAAGAGGGTGTCATAGTCCGTCTAACTTCTGATTGTTGCCAAAAAAATAAATAAATAAATATGGAAAAGGAAATCTCTAAGATGATAGAAAACACCTCTGTTTTCCCTGGCAGTATATCTTTTTTTATTTGCCACTGACTACTAGAGTCACTTATCGAACAAGATCCTTCTGAGATAGCTAAGAATAAAAAACACATGTTGATGCAATTGTTTAATAGATAATCAGTTCACCCCTCTGCGCTAGGGAGATGAGGGCTGTGGGCAATCCAGGAAGCCTGGCCTCACCAGCCACAGAATTTTCTGGCACCTTGATCTTGGGCTTCTTGCTGCAGAACCGTGACAAAGTAAAATTCTTTCACGTAAGCCACCCAGCCTGTGGCATTTCATTATGGGAAGCCCCAGCAGGCTAACATTATAGGCCTCCCTCGAAAATGAGAAACCGCCAAAATAATTAAATGAAAAGATTTCATAGACGGAAGCAAATTCACGAAATAAGAAAAAAAAAATTTATACTCGATTAAAAAAAAAATTTACTTGAAGCAAAATGTGTGTAGGAGTGAGTGCATATACATGGAGTTGTTAAAAGAGCCAGAAAATGAGACTCAAGAAAAAAGATACAGGAGCAAAACTGGACAAAATAGCACAGCAGGAGGAAAACTAAGAAAATATGGTTTCAGGGGGAAAAAAAATTTAGAGAAGGGAGTTTAACAGTATCAAAAGTCGTGGAGAGTTTGAGGAAGAATGAGAACAGTTTGACACACTAAATTAGCAACATGATAGTTGATTAGCGCTCAGCATAGACATTGTAAACAGCGAGGAACGAGAGGAACGTGAGGATCGTGTGGGATTAGGAGAAAGTCTAGGAAATTTTTTGAAAGCCCCCTTCCCTCCCCCCCCCCCTGTTTTTAGGACACCAAGGCCAGAGGGCTCTGGTTGGAGGAAGCCATGATGCCAAGGGGCAGCAGCCACTATGACTTTTCACAAGGAAATCCTGAAGCCCTCTTGTTGAAGGGTATGTTCCAGAAGCTGGTGACTATGACGCTGACCATCTGAATGAATGTCTGGTGTGCCTTTCGGTATCATGGAGGCTGCAAAGCTAAAAAGGGCCTTTCCTAGCCCGTTTCGCAGACGATTCCGCCTGGGAATTAGGTTCTGGCAGAAGCGGGCGGAGCCTCGTGCTGTTTCTCCTGCTCCCTACTAGTCAGCCTGATCAAGAAGACATGGGCGTTAAGACGCAAAAGAGTCAGAAGATAGCTTTATTCTTAATACGCATGTTAACAGTGGATGTATTTATGTAAGTCAACGTCTTACTGCAGGCGAAAGCTTTTACTGCGTTTATTAAAATAATCTTCTTGCCTTGGCAATGCCTTCAAATATGATACGTCTATGGCAAACCTTAGACACAGGGGATGGTTTCTCTGTTTTCCAGTTGACAGAAACTATTCGTTCTATGAAGTGCGTTTATTCACCGGTCGCTGAAAAGTGGGGTAGAAGTGCATTCTATGAGCTCCCTCGTGTCCGGGAACTGCTGTTAATGTAAAAACTTAGGCTACAATATTTGGAAGGATTTTATGGATACAGCCACCCTCCCTTTGATGAATCATTGCACAAGAAACTTAGGTTTAAAAACCACACTGCTCATCACATCCATGGTTCAGAGAACTGGGAAATTCCATTTCAAAAATGTATTGCATTGTTATTTCTTTTTTCTTACTATTTAAATGCATGCTTTATTTTAGTTTAAATGATGACTCATTAACACTTAAAATTTTTACATGTACTAACGACCTAAAATTTTAATGTAGAACTCATATCAAAAATTAGATCAGATCTTATTTTTAAAACAGCAAATATATTCTATTATAATATCTAAATTTTTATCATCTTGAATATGATGCATTAAATAGCAATGAAAGAGAACATAATCGTCAAGAATTCAGAGGTTGCCTGACCAGGCAGTGGTGCAGTGGATAGAGCGTGGACTGGGATGCGGAGGACCCAGGTTCGAGAACCCGAGGTCGCCAGCTTGAGCGCGGGCTCATCTGGTTTGAGCAAAAGCTCACCAGCTTGGACCCAAGGTCACAGGTTCGAGCAAGGGGTTACTCGGTCTGCTGTAGCCCCCTGGTCAAGGCACATATGAGAAAGCAGAACATCTAAGGTGTCGCAACAAAAAATTGATGATTGACGCTTCTCATCTCTCTCTGTTCCTGTCTGTCTGTCCCTGTCTATCCCTCTCTGACTCTCTCTCTGTCAAAAAAAAAAAAAAAAAAAAAGAATTCAGAGGTCATTTCATGTTTACAGAACATTCGTTCATATAGTTCATATGCTGGAAGGAAGTCACTGTCCCCCCCCCCCCCCCCACCAGGCCATCGGTGTCGTTAGAAATGCCATTTCTTCATGTTTTCCCCTGTCTGATAAGCACTTTCCTTTCGAGCACAACTACCAGTTTACATTTCCCAGTCCATTATTTGATTGGCACACCGATATGTTTTCCTGCTTTCAAATCCCTCCGCAAACACTCCTTCCAGGGCACCTGACGCTGATAATCCACTCCCGGGAATTGTCTGCCTCCCCAGGAAGGGGATGCCCGGCAGGGGGCGGGGCTGAAGCTGACCGACCCAACTCAGTCACCTTCCACCTGCGAGGCAACGTCAGCCTCTCCTGTGCTTTGATACATGGGATTTTAATTAGCACACAGTTTCATAGAATTTGTCCAAAACAGAGATAAATAATATGTGATTGTGCCTTAGTTCGATTTACATGAGTTATAATGGTAATCAAAATTATATAATGACTTCATAATAAAAAGGTTAATTTTCAACCCACAGCGCTTCCATTTTCATCAGACCTGACATGAGTAAGGCCACAACGTATCATCATTGAAAGAGAAAAACACAAAAGAAGAGATTTAGAAAGACAAGAAAGTAAAATATGACATGTATGTTTAAGCTAATTACACGACGTCGCATTGATGATATATAAAATCAATTATTAATTTCTGTTTTATAAATATTAGTCACTGCTACTGTTCTCAAGATGTTTTATATTTGTGGTTGTTTTTCATTGTCAACTCTTTATTTGTGTATTTATAGTCAGGGGTGGTAAAAAAAAAGAGCAAAATAATATAAACTCTAGGTATGTTGCATTGACATCAACTAAAATGAGTTTCCCTTGATTAACATTCAATCTGTATTTTTAAATAATGCTTGACTGAATTTTGTAGTTCACCCAAATATTATGTTGTCTACTTAAAAATATTATATATTCGATACAGACAAAATAATAATATATGTTGCCAACACACATTTATTCACAATGAGGCACTGAAGAGTTAGGAAGACCTAATTAAAACACGTCCTGCTGTGACAGCCCCTGAAGGACTTTGCTGAGATCATAAACGATACGCTTAACCCATAGCTTGAGATCTGTGTGCCAGCATGCAATCTTTATTTTCCATGATTCCAAATCAATTCACTGCAACAATAGATACATTAGATAGATGCTGGATTTTAAAATATTTTATGCTTACCTCTTTGGTTATTATAAACAATTTTTATGAACCTTCTTATACATGTCTGCACCAGCACATGAGCCACAATTTCTGTTTATCATAATCCTTAGGGTAAAACTGTACGTTGAATATAACCAGGTTCAATTTTATTTATTTTTTATTTTTTATTTATTTATTTTTTGTATTTTTCCGAAGCTGGAAACGGGGAGAGACAGTCAGACAGACTCTCGCATGCGACCGGGATCCACCTGGCATGCCCACCAGGGGGCGATGCTCTGCCCATCCAGGCGTCGCTCTGTTGTGACCAGAGCCACTCAGCACCTGGAGCAGAGGCCAAGGAGCCATCCCCAGCGCCCGGGCCATCCTTGCTCCAATGGAGCCTCGCTGGAGGAGGGGAAGAGAGAGACAGAGAGGAAGGAGAGGGGGAGGGGTGGAGAAGCAGATGGGCGCTTCTCCTGTGTGCCCTGGCCGGGAATCGAACCCGGGACCCCTTGCATGCCAGGCCGACGCTCTACCACTGAGCCAACCGGCCAGGGCCAGGTTCAATTTTATGAGGCCAAACTGTTTTACTAAGTGTGTGTACCAAGACATGCTTCAATCAACAATGTACAGAATTTATGGGAACCCATACTTTCATTCAATATTTGGCATCTATGAATCTATTGATTTTTGCCTACAAAGTAGCATTAAAATTATATCTCATTTTAGCCTCTCATTATATTTTCCTGGTTACTAAAGAGGCTAAATATTTTTTTATATTTAATCACAATCACAACTCATATTTTCTACTTTGTGAAATGCCTGCTTGTATGGTTTGTTCTTTTACTTCTTACTGTCTTTTTCAATTTTGATTTCTAGGAATTCTTTGTATATTTTGGATGTTAACCCACTGTCAGTTTATTTCAAGTAATGGTAATTTTGAAGCACACAATTGCTTAACTGTAACATAACTTAGCTTTTAAATAATTTAAAATAATTTTCAACAATAAAGAAAGAATCTCAATAAAAATTGGGTCAGGCCCTGGACGGTTGGCTCAGGGGTAGAGATGGGCCTGGCATGTGGATGTTCTGTGTTTGATTCCCCATCATGGCACTTAGGAGAATTGACCATCTCCCCTCATCCTCTCCCCTTCTCCCTTGCCTCTCTCTCTCCTCCCCTTCCGCAGCCATGGCTTGATGGGTTTGAGCACATCAGCCCTGGGCACTGAGGATGTCTCCCTAGAGTCTCCACCTCAGGCGCTAAAAATAGCTCAGTTGTGAGCACGGCCCCAGATGGGCAGAGCATCTCTAAGATGGAGCTTGCTGGGTGGATCCCAGTCAGGCACTTGCAGGAGTCTGTCTGTCTGCCTCCTCACCTCTCACTTGGAAAAGAAGTAAAAAAAATTGGGTCAAAGACCTTAACAGACACCTCATCGAACAAAATGTTCAGATGGCAAGTAAGCATATGAAAAGATGCTCACTGTTATATATCAGCAGAAAAATGCAAATGGAAACAGCACAACACAACCATTAGAACGGCCAAAATCTGGATGCAACACTGAAAACACCAGATACCGGTGAGGATGTAAAACAACAAGAACTCTAATTTATTGCTGGTGAGAATGCAGAAGCGTGCAGCCCTCATGAAAGACAGTTTGGAGACTTTGTACAAAACTAAACATCTGTCACCATGCAGTCCGGCCATCAGGAGCCTTGGTATTGACTCAGTGGAGCTGAAAACTCAAGTCCGCACAGAAAACTGTGTATGAAATTCAAAGCAGCTTTATTAAAATTTGCCAAAATATGGAAGCAGCTAAGACGCCCTTCAGGAGGTGAATGGATAAATAAACTGCTGTACCTCCCGACAAGGGAATAGTTTTCAGTGCTAAAATGCCATGAGCTATCGAGCCAGGCAAAGACACGGAGGAAATTTAAATGCGTATTACTAAGTGAAAGAATCAGACTGCATACTGTATGATTCCAGCTATATGACATTCTCTTTTTTTCTTTTTTCAGAATAATTTTTTTTATACTTTAAGACTTTACAGCAGTTTGAAACTCTCAGCAATATTGCGGGGATGGTACAGAGATTTCCAGAACAAACCCTGTCCCTACACATACACAGTCCCCTCCATATGAGCATACCCACCAGAGTTATACGTTTATCACAACTGCTGAGCTACACTGACACAACAGTTATCAGCCCAAGTCTACAGTTCCCATAGAACAGTAGAGTTAGTTCACTTGTGGTACGACACATTTTTATAAGTTTAAACAAATGTATAATGACATGGATACAAAATTAAACTATCATACAAAGTATTTTTGTTGCTCTAAAAATCCTCACTGTTCTGCCTGCTTATTTTATCCCTCTCTCAGCTCCAAGCAAAGACTTAACTTTTTACAGTCTCCATACTTTTCCCTTTTCTAAAAGGCCGTATATTTAGACATAAAAGAAAATCATCCAAGTACTCAAATATAAAAGGTTACAGTGGAAGAAGGATGAGGAGGACAGCCGATTTCTCACTGGAAATAACGCAAGCAGACAGTGGAGCACATCATTAAAATACCAAAGAGTCTGCCTACCTAGAATACGAGAGCCAGAGGAAATAGATTTCAAAATTAATGCAAAATCAAGACTTTTCCAGACACACAAAAGCTGAAAGTATTCACTGCTTGCAGACTCCTAGAGTGCAAGCGATGTTAAGAAATATTTTTGGAAAGAGGGAATATAATACCAATTTTTTGATACTTAAGTCTCTTAAAAATCATTGGTGGTATAAAGAAAAACAATAATGCAGCATAGAACTCATAACATTTGTGAAGCAAAAATATACGAAATTACATCATGGAATTTAGAGGAGGAGAAATGGAAGTATAATATTATAAGGTTCTCAGAATTCGGTTTGAAAAGATATCACTTGAAGAATGTTAAAGATATATGTCATAAATATAAAATTAATCATTAAAACAATAATCAAAGAATAGTAGCTAATAAGTTTCTAAAGGTGATAAAAATGGATTAATAAAAATATACAATTAATTGAAAAGAAGGCTTGAAAAGGGATAAAATGAGAATAAGACTAGGTGGGACAAATAACAAAAAGCAACAAGATAGATTTACAACCATCTCACCAATCACCCTAAACAGATGATTTAAGTTTAAACACAGAGCTTGTAAGATTGAATCAAGAAGCAAGACACACTAAATGCAACCCTTAACAAATTTATTTTAAAAATCAAGTCCCATTAATTTTAAAGGAAAGGTTTTGCTTAAAAAAAAAAAAAGTCTTCCTAAGTCAAGCAAATATTGGAATAAAAATAGATTTTGAAGCAAAGAATATTGCCAGAGATAAAAGATTATTTCCTAATAACAGAGTCAATTCACCAAAGGATGTAATCATCTTAAATTCTACCTACATAATAAAATACTTGATTTAAAAGTGAAACAAAAAAGATGGCTTTGCAAGCAGAAGTAAGCAGAGCACAGTCTAGTTGTAGATTTCAATTCCCCCCTCTCAGTAATTGGTAGAGCAAAAATCAGTAATGACATAGACAATTCATATGATACTATCAATCAACTTGAACTAATTGACATTTATACAATAAATGTCTACTGAAACTTTTTTTTCCTAGAACATCTGGAATACATATTTACCAAGGCAGCTCACATCTGGGCCATACAGTCAATACATTTTAAAGGACTTAAGTGACACCAAAAAGTATGTTCCTGTCCCCATAAAATTAAATTAAGAACATTTCAAAGTAAATGTCGTGCTTCTATATAATCATTGGACCAAATAAGCAATCAAACGGTAAGTTAGAAATTATCCAGGCTGCATGAAAATGAAATAAAATGTCAATTTTTTTCTGAAATGTGACGAAAGCAGTAAGTAGAGAAAAAAATTATACTCCAGTTGTGAACATTAGCCAAGCATACTCATTATTATTGAGTTATTAATTAATTGTGATCTTAGTTGGTACTGCCATCCACTTAAGGAAGAAATAATATGAAATCCATGCATTTATTTCCAGAGATGTGAAGAGAAGGGGCTGCTTTCTCCTTATTCCATAATGCCAATATTACCCAAACACCTAGGATAAACACATTAAAAGTAAACTGAACACCAATATCCTTCTAAACAGGTTTTTAACGTATTGAGTCCAAAAATACATACAAAAGAAAATATATTAGGGCCACCTGAGGTTTCACAGAGAAATGAGATGTTTGTTTAACATTCAAAATCCAATAACTGCAACCGACAATGTTAAAAAGTTTACAAGAAAAATCAGATGATCCTCTCACACTCTATAGAAAAAATACGTTATACAAAACCAGCCAAGCTCACAGACACAGAGCGATACTGGGGGGCCACCAGGGGGTGGGGTGGGTGTGGGGTGAAGTGATGGTGAACCGCCTTTGTTTTTAGTTTAAATAAATTTCATTTCATTTAAAAGAACATATAAAAGTGATTAACATGATTTTACTTATTTTTCCAAGTAAAGATATTATCTCACTTCTCCTTTCAAGGAGGCTACATGACTTATATTTTTAAAAAAATAATTTAAGATACTTTTGTGATTTTTATTTAAGGAAATGCTTCCAGTTGGATTATTTATGCAATTCCCAATTCCATGCCATAACAAGTCATAAATGTTTATATTTTTTGTCTGTTTTAATTGTGTATTTAACCTTTTTTTTTTTAATTTAGGCAATTCTAAAACGTGCATATTGATTCACTTATTCTCCAGAAGGTCATATTTGTTACCATCAAACTTGAACTATTTTATGAGATCTAATTGTTTCTGCAAATTCTGAATAAATTGATGTATCCTACCATATATATATATCTCAATGTGATATTAGGATGGGATTAAGATATTTAAGTGTGAAAACATAGAGGAATTAGGATTCTTAATGTGTTTAGGATATAAAGCTCCACAAATTATTAGGTTAATTGCTGATACTTGTTTTCGTTTTAAAGCCAGCCCTGCAATTTTCTGTTGTGGTGGTTGTTCTGGTAAGGCTCTAAAAGGTAACTGTGCAGCCTGCAGCAGCGTGTGCTGGCCTGGACCTAAGGAACTCATTTACTGAGCCCTCCCATTAGAACAGCAGGGGCTCAGTCCCGAAGCGTCCCTCAGCGTCTCAGGCTCAATGAGTTGAGACTAAATAAAGCTCAGCTTCCATGCAACAAACACCTGCCCCGTAAACCTACTAATGGGTGGTTAAGGGTCAGCCATCCTGCTCCGTCTCCAGGATGCATGGCACCAGACTGTCACGGTGAAATCTCAGTTGCAGCTGGGAGTGGGGTATTGAACCTCCGAGAGCAGGATTCCCTGGGATCGTTTCATGGGCTTGTGCGGCCAGGGAGGCCAGAAAGGAATCCAATCAGCACCCCAGCGGAGGCAATGATGGAGAGTTGCGGAAAGGGGAAATCATATTCCGATAAATCCATAATTCTTCTCAAAAATACACAGGGGACCCGGTGCTATCATTTCATCTCAACACTAGAATACTTTTCAAAGTGATAAATGACTTTCGCTGACTGCTAATTGAAGCATGCCACTTTATTATTTATATATATATATATTATATATATATAATATATATAATATATATATATTTTTATGTACACGGGAGAATGAAATGCATAGGAGAGACTCGCTGCACATAAAAGAAGGTTCATTCTTTAGCCGAGGCAGAATAGTACTGCGTGGGAAATGAGGACGTTTCCCCACTAGCTGGTCTTATATCCAAGGAACAGGGAGGACCAGCTAACCGTCTCTCCGCTCGGCCACCCGGGAGAAGCCAGATGACTCCATCCCCCTCCCATCCCTGCAGAGGAAGGGCAAACGCAGGTTCCCGGTGGTGAGCACGTGACATAGAGTCTAACCTCGCATTCTTATTTATTAATTATTGCATTACTTTCCACATGAACTACTGTAAAGACACTGTTGCCCCACCCTGTATTATTTACTGATATCCGCAACAGTTCTTATTTCAAACGTGTTTTTTTTTTTTTAACTTATTTAACATCAGACATAAACCTCCAGAAACTTCTGGCTGAAGACTGAGTGATCTTCAGGTTTCGTTTAACTCTACTAACCCAACTTCAGTAGGACACCAGATTTAACTTCTTAAAATGTCCATCCACTCCTGGCATCAGAGCACGTGCAATGTTGCTGCGATGCCTACTTGGAAATGGGTGAGAGTTCCAGTGATATTTTTTAACATATAAGGTCCTTCATTATCTGACCTCAACTCAACTTTTCAGACTCAACTCCTACAGTGGACTTCCAAATGCACCAAATTTCTACCAACCTCCCTCTCTCAGGGTTAATTCTTCCAACTTCTATCTTTATATATGTTTACTCCCCTTCCCCCAACTGGAATGTCTGTATTTTTCCAGTAAATTAATTCTCCAGTCTTAACTCCTGGAATAGACTCTGATTTATTTCACACCAACCCTGTGACTCCAGTGGAAAGTGAGGATCTCCCTGGTGCTCCGAAAAGCCCAGGCTTTAATGATACAAAGCTTAATAATAATAATAATAATAATAATAATAATAATAATAAAGGCTTGCTTTGTTTTCTAAAACTGTCATTAATCAGCTGATGTTTTTCTATAGCTGAACTAATCCACCAGTGTTTATGATGAGAAAGTTGTACTAGCAGTCTATCTTATTTTATTTCCCCAGTTCGTGGCCCATAGGAGACATTTTGAATCAGTTACTGAATTATATCAATTCTTTGAATCTAATATCGCAGATGAACATGGGATTATGAGTGTATTTCTCTCACCTAAGACAAAAGGGTTGTTCCTGTTAAAGTAAAAGCCACCTGATTCAAAATTGAAATATCAATGATTCTTTCTCATGGATACATTAAAATGCCTAATACAACTGATAAAGTGGAAGATATGAACCTTTCAGCTCTTTTTATTGGTAAAACTCAGAAATCCACTGCGTTCCATTTGTAAGAATTCTGAGAGTAAGGTCTATTTTCTTTTGGTATTCAGACTTAATTCCTCTGGAGTGACCCTCACCACAGAGCGACTTACAGATTCACCCGTTTTATAAATTCACAATAACTTCACACTGGTTTACACAGCAACGGGTATTATCAGTCATCCCTTCCTTGGAGAAAATATTTCAAAAAGTGCAAGTCAATGACTTTAATGGAAATTTCCACCGTCGCTGAGTAAACTCTTATTGATTCCAAATAACATACACCCCAGTCGATATCTAATCCATCATTACTATCTACAGCCTCCAGATTTATAGAAATAAATAGTCTCAAATTGTTTCAAGGGAAGACAAGATATGCCCACATCAGTACGCATTCTGGGGCAGGCAGCCGTTAATAACCCTCTTCTTCTAAAATCCTATTCCAGCATATTTATCAGGAGAGTATATCATGATGAAGCTTCCCCCCAGCTCTGCCGAGGCCCCTTGGAAGCCGACTGCTGTTGTCCTGACAGATGTGTGTCTGGGTGTGAGGGCGGGGCAGGGAGGCAGCCCACAGGCAATCTGAGCAGGGGATCTCCAACACAAAGAGGACGAGAGGCGCTTTTCTGCTCTATGAATTCTTGGAAATTTCTTTTCTCTAAGAACAGCACCTACTCAAATAGGAATCGTTCTCATTTATGCAGAAAGTAGACACGCTGTCAAAAGAACTCAATCATGTCTTTATTTCCTAACTTCATATAAAAATTTTTATTTGCTACTTTTCCTTCCCTTGAGCTTCCCAGTTTTGCCTCTAGTTGGATTAGAACAGTATCAGTGGGGAGGGTGGGGGAGATGGTTTAAATTGGGCAATAAGAAAGGTTTTTGAAAGTTGCAGTTTTTTTTTTTTGACTGTCAATCCTAAGAACATCTCTTGATTCTATCTCCCTACATTTCTGAAGCACAAAGTGACTTTATTCGTATAACATTTTTCTATTTGTACTAGGGAATGTTTTCTAGGTTTTCAAGAGATTCTTTTCTTTTCTCTTTTTTTACATGAGAGAAAGGGAGATAGTGAGACAGACTTCCACATGCGCCCTAATCGGGATCCACACAGCAACCTGTCTTGGGCCAATGCTCAAATCAACAGAGCTATTTTTAGTGCCTAAGGCTGATGTGCTCCAACAGAGCTACCCTCAGTGCCTGGGGATGATGCTCAAACCAATCGAGCCACTGGCTGCAGGAGAGGAAGGAGGAGAGAGTGGGGAGAGGAAAAAGAAAGAAGCAGATGGTTGCTTCTCCTGTGTGCCCTGCCTGGGAATTGAACCCAGAACATCTATACATTGGGCTGATGCTCTACGCACTGAGCCACCAGCCAGGGCCTGTTAAGAGATTTTCACCTGAATCCCCTCTCAATTATTTTTTCTGTGTTTCCTGGTGATAGGGATTGACTATTTTTAATTTTGTAATTGTCTATATTATTTTTATTTTACAATTAAGTTTATACAAAACATCAATCACACAGTGCACTTAAGCCTGTGAGTTTTTCTAACAAGTCATCATTTTACTTTCTCCTGAACTGTTCATGAGTTAAAATGCTACTTCTAAAGAAAAAGACATCATTTCCCCACATCAGGGAATCTGTATTTAGGCTTGCTTATATTCCCACATCTTCTATTATTTCTTGTGGCTTTCAAAATGTCTGAAACATTTTTGAAAAAAACTGACATTCTAGATCTCATCACCTCTTAGCATAAAACTCATTATGTTATAAGATCTTGCCCCTTCAAAAATATATGCCCTATATAATTTTGCTAACCAATCTCACCCCAATAAATTCAAACACATATATTACAGACTGGCCCTCCACTTTTAAGAACAAGGTTGGCATCTAGATGTGCAATACTGGAATTAACGTACTAATTGTATCAGGAGTCGTCAGAGCCTGGTCTTACTGATAAAAACAGTGTGTGTGGATATTTCAGGGAACATCTCTGGGCAGCAGTGAAATAGTGATCTCCGTCTCTCTGTGTCAGATTTAGGAGGGATACTCAGGAAGGTCTGCAATTTTTAATATCGCAAAGCTCTGACATACTTTCTACACAGATTATTTTACCCAGAAGCACCAAACGCAAAAGAGAGAAAAATGATGCTGCTCTTCAAATTGTGTTTCTCATCCATTTACATCTTTCTGGTCTTCCTGCGAACTTTCCCACCACCCTCAGGCATGTTTTGAAATTACTGACTCAGTACTGACCCCTTCATTTTGCCACAAACACAGAAAGATTAAAAGACACAGTAAAGTTCTCATACAAATCAGAGACTCTGCTACCCTCTCCTCACTGCTGAAAACAGACCAAACCGATCAACAAACACCAACCAAGGGTGCGTCGACCACGTGACTGTCTTAACCACCACAACTCTCTACGCTCGAGACTAATCCAAATCAATATTGGCTGTCAACTGCAACGGGGAAGAAAAAAAAGAAAATCTCAGCAAATATAAAATAAAAACCCAACCAAAGAAACAATTATACTGAAGACAAACAAATAAAGCTGCAGCCTGGAGCTGAAGCAGGGGTCTGGAGCCGACCTGCCCAAGTGGGGGTCCTCACTCCGCCCAGCACAGGGCGCTTGACTTCGGACAGTTGACTTAGGTGTGCTCTGCTTCAGTCTCGTAATCTGGGAAATCGGGCTCTGAAGGTACTGACTTTATAGCGTTGCTAGGAAGGTTAAATGTTGACATCTGCAAAACTTTTTAGAACACTGTGCAGTATGTAGTGTTTGTTAAGTACATCTATACTGTGAAATAAAATACATTTGAAGGGGTTACGCGTGTCAAACCCTCTGCACAGTCAGAAATCCAGATATAAAGTTTAACTTCCCCAAATTTTAGCCTCCTATTGACTAAAAAGAAGCCTTGCAGGTAATAAAGAGAGTCCATGCACACATCTTTTGTATGCTCTATGTACCTTATATGTACGCTTACAATAAAGCAAGCTAGAGAAAGAAAACGTATGAAGACACTCATACTGAACAGCAAATAGTACATTTACCTTACTGGACTGTATTTATTGAAACCATAAATTTAAAGATGCATGTCCAAGTGGACCATGCAGTTCACACCCACGTTGTCCTAGCATCGACTACACAGAAAATAATGTGCACTAAACATGTCTAGTTTAATAAATAATTATAAAGCAGTCACCCATGTAACTAAGTAAACAAGCTGAGTCAGTCGATAGAACATTGTGTGGACCCCAGAAAGACAGCCCGCATTCCCACAAGCATCTTGTCAATGATAAACCCTTCCCTCTTCCTAGATATAGGCCCTGAAAAAGTCGGGCATCTAATATGACGTCTCCTTAAATAATCGCTTGCTTTCATTTTTAATCTAGCCGCGCGCACACGTTGTGTGTGTGTGTGTGTGTGTGTGTGTGTGTGTGTGTGTGTGTGTGTAAACAATGTGGTCAATTTTCCGTCTCTGAAATTTATAAAAAATACAATCAGCGTGTTTTGAATCTAGCTTTGGTCTGGAAACATCATCTTAGTTTCACTTTATTTTCACTGATACATAGTATAACTCTATGATGATACACCATTGACCTACACATTCGTCTTTGTTATGGACATTACGGTTGTGTCCAGTTTTGCTGTTAAAAACAGGCTACTGTTTTGTTGCCACAGGACATTTGGTACGTAGAAGGAGGAGTGGATCTGCTAAGCAATGGAGTATGCATATTTTCCATTTTATTAGACAACACTCAGCAGATTTTTCCAAAGCATCCCTACAAATTTACACTTTTCAAGGCAGATCTATGAACGCTGTCACTGCTTCACCCGTAAGCTATTGATCGCGACCTATAAATTTTTCTACAACTTGACGACTCAATGTCACAGTAGTGATTTATCATCTCTCAATTCTCTGTGGGTCAGAAATTAAGGAACTGCGTATCCGGGCAGCCCTGGCTCAGCGTCTCTCGTTCCGTCGCAAACCAATGTCACCCGGAACTGCCGTCAGAAGACGGACTTCAAAGGGGTTCACCCACAGGGCAGGCCCTCCTGGCGCGGGCTCTTGGCTGACTGCCTCCGTTCCACGGCTCCCCCACCCCCATCCGCCAGGCTGCTTAAAATGTCCTGTCAACGGCATGGCACTGGTGTCCCCAGAACGAATGACCCGAGAGAGCAAGGCAGAAAGCTCAGTGCCCTTTGCAATCTGGTCTCAGGAGGCCTGCTCGGCTCCGTTGTGTCCTATCAGTCACCCAGGCCTGCCTGGCTCAGTCCGGAGGCCCCAGAAAAAGTGTGAAGCCCCCAAAGTAAGGCCCGCTGGGAGGCCGGATGCCACACGCCCCCCTCCCCAACGGTCAGTGCTCTTCAGACCCTGAAAATGTGCTGTAGTTTCCATTTGAATTTTTTGTTTTGATTACCAGTAAAATTATTTTTCACATTTACTGTCCTTCATATTTTATGTTTTGGGAAGTTGGAACGTCTGCCTACTCCATCACCATCTTTTTCTCTTCTCTACTCTTTTTTTTAATATACATCTGCACAGCAGCGTATTCTTTTATTTTTTTTAATTTTTATTTTATTTATTCATTTTAGAGAGGAGAGAGAGAGAGAGAGAGAGAGAGAGAGAGAGAGGAGAGAGACAGGGGGGAGGAGCTGGAAGTGTCAACTCCCACATGTGTCTTGACCAGGCAAGCGCAGGGTTTCGAACCGGCAACCTCAGCATTTCCAGGTCGACGCTTTATTCACTGCGCCACCACAGGTCAGGCCACAGCAGCACATTCTAAGAACTCGTAGTCAAGTTCATTCCATCTTCTGATACGTAGAGTCAGAAAGAGAAGCCAGTTTGGAAAAGGTCAAAGGTGAGTTTCGTTTCGCATACAGTTGTCAACATAAAAAACACCCAAGCCTGTACAGAATTACCATAGGAGTTTATCTGAGCCAGAATGAGGATAGATCTCCAAACCCGAGTTGTTTATATTGATCACTGAAATATCATCGAATTCATATTCTCCACAGGTCTTTTCTGTAAAAGTTTAGGCATAAATAAGAAAGGAAGGCATCCAAACACCTGGAATAATGGAGAAATTAAAAAAAAAAAAAAAAAAAAAAAAAAACAATGCCTGGCCTGTGGTGGCACAGTAGATAAAGCATCGACCTGGCACGCTGAGGTCTCCAGTTCAAAACCCTAGACTTGCCTGGTCACCCCCCCCCCCCTTCTTTCTTTCTCTCTCCTCTCTAAAATAAATAAATACATTGTTTAAAAAAAAACATTGCCAGAGAAAACATGACCCACTGCTTATTCCTGGAAAATTCACGACTCTCCTTGTCGTATCTCAGATGCTCCGACTCTTCAGCTAAGAAAATGACTTTGCATTTAACGTGGAAAGCCGACCCTCCTCACCCCCGGGCACCCACGACCGCTGGTCTTCCGCATGCCCGTTTCCAGTAGGAGATGCTAACGTGGCTGTTGGGGGACGACAGTGGGCGATTATCGCCTCGCCCGAGTGGTCTCCCCAGTACGTCCGGTACCCACCTGGCACCACGCACAGTTACTGCAATGTTAGTGACTGTATTCCCTATGCTGTACTTTGCATCCCTATTAGAGACCCTGCGCAAGCACTCCGAACCCGGCCGGCCAGCGACAGCAACAGGCCCAGAGGCGTCAGACGCCGCCCCCCTTTCTCCCCAGAAACCCCGGGAGGCCACACGTGTAGTCTGGGAGACTGAGAGGGGGGCTGGCGCGGCAGCCGGAGGTACGCTGCAGGGTGGGGGACACGCTCGTGCACCGTGCGCTCAGCGAGGCTGCACCAGCTCCCCGCTCTGTCCCTGAGCCGGTGGCCCTGTGATGAGCGTGCCCTGCGCCCTAGGACCCGGCCAGAGCTGAGTGGACGGAGCGCAGGCTGGACTTCACCCCCCACGGGTCCCTGGTCAGGCGCTCCTGTAAGTGACAAGCTGCACACACCTGGGGCTTCTTCTCAAGATCCACGCTGCCTGCCCGAAGAGGGCATCGCCAAGTTCGAAACCTCACAGGACCGCTGCTGTGCCTCTCCCGCCGGGGACGGGCACAGGTTCCGGAAATGACATGAATCCACTGTAGACATTTCAAGCCCAGCTGGATCCACTGAAACCGTAGGCCACGTTTCAGAGATGCTTACTCTGCTCCCGTTGACATATATGGAGATGAGCAGAACAGTGCACTCACAGAGTGCCAGAGCTGTATTTATTTCCCCCCACAGAGAGATCCTGTCCGGTCCCGCGTATGCCAATCCACTGCTCACCTACTGAACACACCTATCCACAGCAGCGCTCAATGAGACAGTGCTGGTGGGCTCCCTCCTGCATTTCCCAAAGCTTTGTGATGAGGTCAATGTCTGAAATATTCTTAGGAACAGGACATTTCTTTTCATTTACTGTGTGTGTGTGTGTGTGTGTGTGTGTGTGTGTTTTACAGAGACAGACTGGGATAGACCCACAAGAAGAGAAAAAGATGAGAAGCATCAATTCTTGGTTGTAGCACTTTAGTTGCTCATTAACCTTCTCATATGTGCCTTGACCCCAGGGGGTGGGGGCTACAGCAGAGCAAGTGACCCTTTGCTCAAGCCAGACAAACCCGCACTCAAGCTAGTGACCTCCGGGTTTCGAACCTGGGTCCTCTGCATCCCAGTCCGATGCTCTATCCACTGCACCACCACCTGGTCAGACTTCATTTACTATTTTGGTTCCAGAGCTCCAGAACCTCCTTTGGATATTCCTTATCTCATTGTGTGTATTCAAAAGGGAAAGGACAAGTTTCTGTCAGTCCTGAAGGTTTATATTCCAACTCTACTCTGGGAAACAGGAGAACTAACAGACAGGTGGCTTTGGGTCTACAGTCGAGCAGATCTGGATGAAAAACTGCACCACCACAACCTTCAAACTGACTCTCAATAGTGAGTTGGTATAAACTGCCGTCTTCGTGAAGGGGTTGTAACTCGCAGCCATTGCTGAAAAGTCCCTGCAACGTCTGGGTGGCTTTCTTTTCCTAGAGCATCGTTACTCTGGTGACTGGTCTCAGATCTCTGGGAGTGTAATGAAGGCTTCACGATAAATACTGCAGGACATTTCCTGAAGAACATTAAAGCTTCATTCAGGGGATTCTAAGTAAAAGATCTGCATGGCTTGTCTTTGGGGATCAAATTAAGAGATGTTTATTAATTTCCATCCCCTAAATTTTGATTAAATACTGCCAAGGAGCCTGGGGATTAGATAATTCTATCAGATTAGCCAATCCCCCTCTGAGTATTTTGGTGCTGGATGACTTCTGATCCCATGAGACGCTCCCACACTAACAGAATACTTCTCTGATGCCATCTCCCAGCAGCAGAATCCATCTTAACGTGGATTTATGTAATTTTACTCCTTAAATATGTTGAGCAATTGCATTACTTTTTAGAATTAGTTGTATCAATTTTGAATTAGAAGAAACCAATGAGCACAGACTCAGTGGCTTATAACTACCCCAAATTATCAATATTATATTACAGTTTTATAGTTAAGGAATGTGAGATGGAACTCACTGCGCTAAACTCCAGGTGTCCGCAGGCCCTAAGGAGCGTCTGCTCCCTTGCCCTGTTACATCCACAAACCGACCTCACTCATGGGCTCATGACCTTAAGCCTCCATCTTTACAGCCAGCAACTGTGTCACCTGGGACTTAACCTCCATCCTCACATCTCTTTGTCTGGCTCTGACTCATACACTCTCACTGTGGGCACTTGTGTTTACAGTGGTCCTACCTGGAGGATCCAGGATCATCTCCCTATTTTAAAGTCTTTCATTTTAGAATGTCAATTTCATCTGCTACTTTAATTCATGTAGCTTACTTAACATATGCACAGTGTCTAAGGATGAAGACATGGGCATCTTGGTTGGGCTCATTATTCTGCCTCTGTATCTGTGTTAATGAAGCACATATAAACCTTTCAACAATTACCTAACAACGTATGTTCAGCTTGGTGAATATATGTGAAGAATAACAGAGCAACTCCATGGCTGACCTCTAACTACGATGTCAAGGGACAGAACTCACTTCTTGGCACTGTTTGGTTGTGTTGCACATGGTACATCTCCTTGAATGTCTTATCTGATGGATGGCTATTTGTTTTAAAGCAGTGACCTGTATTATCCCAAACATGGATATCAATTTATGTCACCTGTGTCAAGGACCTCCCTTATCCTCTGGCATTTGCCAGAAAAGCTGTGGGCACGGTGCAATCTTATTCTCTGACCCCTCCACTTTGGTCATTCTCTAGCTTTACAGGACAGAGTTAACTAATCATTTTTTTTAGGTATATCTCGATTTCACTGGCCATACCTCTATTATGGAATTAATTCACCAAATCCTATTTCATCCTCCATACTTCTCCTATTAATTAGTTCCTAGATCTCAGAAATAATGTATTCTTCCTACGTCCAGTTACATGACCTAATACTGTAGGTTAAAGTTAACAGAGGCTTAACAGCTACAAAGGAATGAATCAGTTACAGAATTATTTGATAGTCGAGGCAAAAGCCACGCTGTAAATTGAGATGTGTGATATCCAATAGTTATTATTATCAAGTTAATGGAGGTGTGTCTGTTTATTGATTGTATAGGGACTCTTTGAAATTAAGTAAACTATGTAAAGATAATTGAGAATGTGTACAATAGCTTCCAGGATGTTCTAATGCTCTCTGAGAGAAAGTCTTTGTGACACCTATTGCCACCTGACATACATTAATATTAGAGTGCTGGGGTTAATGTGTTGGAATCTTTTTTGAGTAAAATATCATTATTCTGCAATACATTTGAACCTTTTCGAGTTAATTAACATTATCTTGTAATTTGTATAACCAAGGTTTCATTTGCTAATGACATCAGACTTGTACTCATTAAAAGGAGTTGAATCTCAAAATTAGAATGTTATTATTGATCAAATTTATACTAAAATTTCTCAGTAATTAACATTGATCACACACTGGATAAAATGTGATTACTTTGTAATAGCCCTAGAATGCAGATAGAGGCCATTTAATTGCTTATGAAAACTACTGACATTTCCTAAATTTCTATCAATGAGTGGTTTATTAATTTTGCATATCACAGATATCTATATTTTTAATTCTGAATTCTTAGTTGACTTGTCAAATGATTAATTGTTCATAAAAATAACACCTTAAGAATTGATCTTTCCCAAAAGAAAGGAAGCGACAACCATTTTATGAAAGATTTTCGTGGATGCCTCAGTACCACAATCCAATTTCCATTTGTAACACATATAATATATAATACTATGCACTCCATCAGAACAAAATAAAAATTCATTGAACTAACATTGACCGTTGTAATTTTAGTTTCTTCTCCAGAGTGTAGAAAAGTAAAAGAAACTCCTACCCTCCCAACGAAAAAGATTTAGACTAACTTCAAACTCCTGACTGTTTTGAATTCATCTGAAAGGTGTGGTTGCAGAGTAAATGGACCCAACATCTAGGAAAGACTTCAGGAAGAGAAGGTGTGTTTCTCCACAATCCTGGCATGAGCGCAGTGGCAAGATTATAAAGAGCCCGTGCTGTGCCAACTGCGGTGCCCACCTGAGGATGGGCAAAATGCCCAAGCTGTAGGGACAAGGAGCTCCTGCAGCAGGGGTTGGGAACCTACAGCTCACGAGCCAGATGTGGTCTTTTGATGGCTGCATCTGGCTCACAGACACATCTTTAACAAAAAAATAATAATAACGTTAAAAATATAAAACATTCTCATGTATTACAATCCATTCATTTCGTATAGCTCATGTTCATGGTTATGAGTGGCTGGAGCCAATCACAGCTGTCCTCCGGGACAACACCAAATTTTTATTGGATAATGCATAACGTATATGGTATACGGGTCATTGTATTTTGAAATATGTGGCATTCATGGCTCTCTCAGCCAAAAAGGTTCCCAACTCCTGACGTAGGGGCTCTTTCTTCAGATGCCACTACAAAACACAATGTTGCTGGCTTTAGTTGGTGAACACTCACATCTGCAGAAGACCAGCAATGAGGAAGAAGAAATAAAGCTACCTCCTGGGGTAGAATTAGCACTGAGCCCAAAATTTCAGAGCCTGAGGGCTGGCGGGGGGGGGGGGGGAGACAAAGAAAGCTGTTTCCCCAGGAGCCACGGAAGAATGCACACCTGAGGCCGAGTCTTAAACTGAAGGACAGAGACCATTTCCCCCCACACCACCCCCGAGCTACGTGGCTGGACTTACAATGCCAGCCCCCCTACAAAAACACTGTCCCGGCATCACAACAGAAAAGGTGACCTATCGCTCGGATTTCACAAACTGCTCTGATCAGGCACTAGCAGACCTAAATCTAAGTCTCTGTAAATCGGAAGACTGAGTTGCATTGAGGGAAATCATGGCAAGAGCAAATGTGAAATGCAGCCCAGATCCCAGACAAGATTCACGAAAACTTGGGAACCATCGGGCTGTACTATTATTGTGATGCTAATATTATTAGTATTCTGCTGATTAAAAAGGAAGCTTTACATTATTAAACAAATTCTGTAAGAGCTAGAATGTGGGTATGCACCTCTTCAAATGGAAGATATTTACAGTCAATTTCAGAACGCCTAACATCCTAGGCTATCTTTGTGAAATAACGTTTTTAGAAGTATACAACTATGCGATCACTGAAAAGCAGAAACACGACAAAATTAAGAAAAGAGATGATGTAGTATTTGTATATCAATATTAAATTTTAGGAGGTTCTCCCTGCCCCCAAACCACAGGATTTACAGAAAATAAAACATTTCATTTGAACACAAAGTGTTTTCCTGAAAAATGAATGTGTACGTTCTCGTGGTGTCTTCTATGATGGGAGGGGGGTGGGGGTAGGCAGGGGCTCCTGCCGACTTTCAATGAAACTGAGGGTCAGTCTTTGCGCCAAGGAAATTTCCTAACTTGCAATACCTTTTGAGCTTGTAAGGAGAGATATCACATGAAATTTCAGCGGCAATATTTGAGATGAAAACGAAAAGAGAAATCGTTTTTGGAAAAGAAACTTCAGAAGCCGTTGCCGCTATGAATATTTTACCAAGAGCAGTTCTGCCAATTAGCTCCCAGGTGTGCGGAGACCTGATAGCCAGTCCGCCCCAGGCCCCTCGGACGGACGTTAGGAAAATAAATCAGCTTGGAGGACTTCAGAGAACAGGCCGGCACAGGAACACGGATTAAGTCCCGTGAAAAACGAAAGGACCGAACTATGGATTCTTTAAAAGTTCACCATGAAGATTGTCAACCCAATTCTCGGTTTGCTCGGTCTGTGCAAATTGCTTGGACGCACGAGGACGTGAAGGCTTGGGCCAAGGTGGTGGTGGTGGTGGGGGCTCTCTTATTCCTCACACCGGATTCTGTCCTCTCTTTGAATTTATTCTTGGCTTCCTTCAAAGTCAGTGCTCACCCGGGTTTAGATGAGAGATAGAAACCTGGTACATCGTTACATTGTGACTCTTGGCACCAGAGGCTTTGGCAAATGATTGTCTCCGATTAGAATCTTCTCAAATATAATTGAGGGGTTTTTTCCCCCAAAAAATCATAGGCTAGAGAGTTGATTTTCAGCTAATCCACAGAAGAAGTTTATAATCATGTAGGTGTTTTAGATGTTTCCTAACACCTGCATCATGTTTAAACATCTGTCAAGCTATGGAAGTGAGTCTAAGAGATGTTATTTGTCTTCCCCCATTACATTGGAAAGGGAAGAGTTGGTCATTAATTATTTCTATTTTAGGTAAAATTTGTTTTGATGTGTCAGAATTCCTACTTTCTGAAGTATGTAATTAATCCAGGCTTCATTTCATTTTACATTTCCACCTTTTTTTATATATATATATAACAATATAAATCGTAAGTTGATATTCTCGGTAGTTAACACACTGCTGACTCAGCTGTATGATGTTGCCCTAAAGCCCTCACCACTACATCCTTATGGTGACAGGCAGACATCACTGTTCCTGCCTTCTATGGCTTCAAAACCGGTCCCCAGCTACTGTTCAGAGAGCAGCACCATATTCTGTCTCCCTGGGGACGCCATTTCCCTCCTGTGTACCATCTTCAATGAACTCCTCTCGCCTGAGCACTGTTGTTTTGGGGTGAACTCTTGCAATTTCCATCTTGGGAGTTCCCAAGATCCCCGGATGCTGGTCATATTCTCATGACTGTTTTGGGATGGAAGCTGCAAATCCTGTCTGTGCATCTAGTTAATGGTATTTTAAAATAAACACCTATGATCCCATTTCAGTTTTCAGTTGGGATGCACTTACTATCACACTCAGTCAATCAGCTTGCAAGGCAACCCTGTTCCTGGGGCTGGGGCCTCCCCGGGTGGGGTCCACCACCCAGGGCCGGGGCCGCCTGGGTCCCGCTCAGGGATGCTCTGTGTGGCCCCAGACCAGCAGTAGCACCACCTGAGAACTTGTCATGAATGCACATTTCTGAACCCCAATTCGACCAAAGGTGCTGAATTTGAAACAATGAGGGTGTAGCTAAAAACTCAGTGTTTGCACCAACCCTCTGGGTCATTAGTTTGCATGCTAAGGTTCAAGAATCACTACCTGGGCCTGACCTGTGGTGGCACAGTAGATAAAGCGTCGACCTGGAAATGCTGAGGTCGCCGGTTCGAAACCCTGGGCTTGCCTGGTCAAGGCACATATGGGAGTTGATGCTTCCAGCTCCTCCCCCTGTCTTTCTCTCTCTGTCTCTCTCTCTCCCTCTCTCTCTCTTCTCTAAAATGAATAAATAAAATAAAAATTAAAAAAAAAAAAAAAAAAGAATCACTACCTGGGGAGAGCTGTAGGTCCCTTCAGCAAACTCCACCTTTTATCATTTCATTCTTCGATTTGACTGACCATATTTATTCCTGGCTGTGGGATTAGTTCAATTATGTGATCTTAAATAATATGCAGTATACAGAATTTCCTAATAGCATCAAGTTATTAAAACTTACATACGTATTTTACTTTCTGAAAATCAACTCGAAAGCCAACTACACAGAAAACACTTATTTCTACTTCTCCGGGAAAATCTGTAAAGAAGCGTAGATGATGAGTTGAACATTTTTCTCTATACCTTTGGAGAAAATGCATCAGTAAACTTGCAAAATCATTCTAAACTTAATTCACTTTTTTGAATTTACTGTAATGCAAAAATAATCTGATCGCCATATACTGACATATATATAATTGAAAGATTTACTTGGGTTAGCTTTTTATATAGTAATTCAATTTTCATTTTTATTTTATACACTATTCCATGTTATTTATGGTTAAATTATTCTTACTATTTTGTCTCTACATGTGGATAAGAATAATTTCCATGGCAACGGGATCCATTTTTCAGCAAATAATAACTTTGAAGGTGCTATGCCTTTGGGCTTGTGTTTTGGGTTATTCCATTAACCCTAAGGGAGTTTTATATTTAGCTTTTCTTGGAAGGACTTAATTTGAAGAACAAAAGTAAAGATCAGATTTAAACTAGGTTGGATGGGTCTTCCTCTCTGAGATATAATACCTATAGAGCAGGGAGTTTCAACCAGTGTGCTGCAAGAATTTTTAAAACATGCAATATCTGACTATTTTAGTCAGGGGCACTGACCTCTTTTCCTTTAGATATTAAAAAAAAAATGACATTCCAACACAGCAACAGCCATCCAGTGTGAATAAATCAAAATCATATCTATTTTTTGTCAGATAGGCAAAAAATACAATCTATTTTTTTTTTTTTTTTGGTGTGCTGCAGAATTTTAGTAATTAGTTTATGTGTGCCATGAGATGAAAAAGGTTGAAAGAGGCCTGCTTACATCTTAGATTACAAAATGCATAATTTAAAAGCAAAGCAAACCAATTATTTCCGGATATGGTTGATATTTGAAGGATATTGTCTTCCCACTGGTAAAATATATTCATTCACCTTTTCCTTCACAATGCTTTATCTGATTAATAAAGCTACTTTGTTTCTTCTAAATCAGGAAAATCAGACTGTATTTACACTCTCATTGCTATAGGTTGAATGTTTTAATTTTGAAGTGTTTCTACTTCCACTCAATTATTTTTATTCAATTTACTGTGCTAATATAGGTCAATAACATTATATACATTTCAGGCACACAACTTTATAATTGCCTGCTTCCTCTATGGTACACAGAGTACTTCTAGCACCTGCCGTCTAGTCTCCTTCTGATCCCCATATGTTTGACTCCTCTTCCTCTTCATTCACCCCTGCCCTTCCCCTCTGCAAGCACCATTCTATTGTCCTATCTAGGAATTCATTTCACTTGCTTATTTTGTTTGCTGCTTTTCATTGTATATCCAGCCTAGAAATGAAATCATATGGTTCTTGTACTTTTCTGTCTTTTTTTCACTTCGTATGGATGCTATCAAGATCCATCATGTGGTTTAAGTGCCAAAACTGGATCTTTTCCTACGGCCGAGTAGTATTCCATTTTATATATAGCCCACATCTTCTTTATCCAATAACCCATAAAAGAAGACTTAGGTTGTAAGATGTAGTACCCCTATGTGTATTGCAGCAGTAATCACAATAGTTTGGATTCTTTTATCAAACACTCCCACAGACTACTGAAAATCACCCCTTGATAATCATCCCATTCAAGATTTATTTTATTTTTTCCCTGTGATTTCACAATGGCAGGGCACCTATGTTGGTCTTGTTCATAACTATATTTTACATACAATGCTCGACAGTTGTAGGCATTAAATGAAAGGTAGTTCAGTAAATAAATGACTAAATAAAATGATCTATACAGAGAGAAGAATCAAAAGTATTTTGCTGAAGGAAAACAGATGTAAGTTTGATGTAAAAAATAACCAAAAGTTAGAAGTAAAAATATATTATATTTTGTTATTCTGAAATTAATACCAGGGTGGACAGGCTGTGGTTCATAGCTGGCAAAGTACAAAGTAAATTTACAAAATCCCCCCCCCCCCAATTTAAAATGGTGTCAGAATATGTTCTAGAGTCTTAAAACAGAATATCATTCAGGAATCTACATATCTTTCCAATTTATTTCTGTTACACTTATTATTCAGACTTCATATGATCACATAAATACATTTACATGTTTTTGTTTCTATGCACAGGAGTAAACATCTCTGAAACATATTTTAATAAAAATATTCACATAGAAATACATAGGCCCTGGCCAGTTGGCTCAGTCGTAGAGCGTCAGCCTGGCGTGCAGGAGTCCTGGGTTCGATTCCCGGCCAGTGCACACAGGAAAAGCACCCATCTGCTTCTCCACCCCTCCCCCCTCCTTCCTCTCTGTCTCTCTCTTCCCCTCCCGTAGCCAAGGCTTCATTGGAGCAAAGTTGGCCCAGGCACTGAGGATGGCTCCATGGCCTCTGCCTCAGGTGCTAGAATGGCTCTGGTTGCAACAGAGCGATGCCCCAGATGGGCAGAGCATCGCCCCCTGGTGGGCATGCCAGGTGGATCCCGGTTGGGCGCATGCGGGAGTCTGTCTGACTGCCTCCCCGTTTCCAACTTCAGAAAATACGAAAAAAGGGGGGGGGGAGAAATATAGAGATATATTTCACCTTTATCCAGTGACTTGTTATAATTCTAATTTTAACTTCAGCAGTTATTATTCCTGGGCATCTTATCTCTGGCTTTATAGGCACTGAGATCAAGAACTTGGAATCCTGATACAGAAACTTATTCACATAGCCTTACATCTATTAAATACCTAATGTGGGTAAGCAATTCAGTGGGTTTTATTCCGCAAATGTTTCTATAAAGTTCCAGTCCTCTAGTAAATTGCTGGGTTCTTTTTGGGATAGCTCATGAATCTGTATTTTCTAGGCTTTCATCCTTTACAACATCTTTTTCTTTTTTCTTTTTTTCCTTTACAACATCTTAACCAATCATTTCTACCCTCCATTGACATTTGGCTAATATAGTCAGAGATAAGGTGGGGAAGTTTTGATTTTTTTTCAGTCTTTTCTGTCACGTAAAATGCAGTGATTCTCATATACCTTAGTCTAGTAATATATAGGTCTTACTTCTTGAAATGTACTTTTCAATCTTCAAGTTTCTTGTATGGTTTAAAATATGGTTATTACATTAGTATGCATCAGTTGCTATTTTAATATATTTGTGTTTACTCATCTAAGGAATACTAAGTAGGCTTTAAAAGACATATTTTATACTAATATTTTATATCTGGAACAAAAATGTCTACACTTCTTTAGAATAAGTTATAAAAATTTCCAGGAACAGCATTCTTCGAAGAATAGAATGAAGTATTTGTATGCAAACTAGTTGATTTTAGATATATTCCCTGTTTCACACAATAAAGATGGCATTTACATTTACAAAAGATTGATAAGAAGACTGGAAATTCAGAAAGAGCTATGTATATGTAACTTTAGGTTTTTATTAAAAAAAAACAAGTCTTTTAAGAGAGATAATTTGGTTCTAAGATATTCTTTTTGACTCATTTCACTGTACTGGTAAGCACAATTAAACATGTGCAAGTTTTAAATTAATATCTTTTCAAAGAGGACAATAGACAGACACAAAGTAACTCAATGCCATTTTATCCATATACATATATAATGTCATGTAAAGGAATTACGCTCTAGCCAAACAATAGTCCCGTCATGGGAACCTTTTCCTAGAAAATGACTTTGGTAAAGTTTTGCTATTTCTTTCTAAGTGCCATAAACTAAATCCAGTCAAATAAACTAATAACGTAGTCTCACATATTTTTTTTTTTTTTAAGATTTGGTAGTAGTATAAAACAGGTGGCAGTGTTGGACTTCAGCTTAAACCTGGGCTTCCAGAAGAGAGCCATTAAGAAACCTTCCTAGCCTTTTGTGTTCCAAAGGACCAGAATGGTCTCACATATCCCAGAACTAACCACCTCCACACTTCACTGCACATTCTTTCTTATAACAGCCCTGAGACTCGCGGGCGGTTCCCTTGCTGCCAACTCCGCCAGCTTCCCAGCCTCCTCCCTTTCACCAGAGAATGTGTTCTCTCTATCGCAATCGCTTGAATAAAACCATCACCTCATTGTTCAGTATTATCAACAATGAGGGAAAGATTGTTATTTTTGTCCTACTTTTATACTTTTAATTTATGAATTATTTTGTCTTACCAAAATACAATAAAATGTGTTTTTACATAAATGTGGGTGCACACGCATATACACAAATTATTTGCCTGAAATAAAACCAAGTAATACAAATAAGAGATGTTATTTAATGGTTTGTTAAATTGAATGGTTTTCGCAAACTTTACATTATCTGTACACATATGCACATACACAGAGAGTCTTAGTCTATGGAGAAATAATGTAGAAATAGATAATTTTAATTTCTTCAACTAATTATAGTTTCTTAAATGCCCAACCAAACAAAAAAAAAAGATCTTGAAATCTTAATATTTTTCCTTTAGATTCAGCAAAATCACTTGACTTTAAAATGTTAGCACCAGAGAACACGAGTGAGGGCCTAATGAGGAACTTAAAGGTTAACAAGTTCAGAAATCTAGACTCGTGCACCTGAAGCCTGTATAATTTTGTTAACCAGTGTCACCGAAAATAAATAAAAAGGAAGAAAAAAAGGTTTAAAGTTGTTTTTCCCTGGGGAAGGACTATGGAAATAAGACACAGCGTTTGCTCGGTGGCAGACTGAAATCACACGGAGGACACAGTGTCATCCTATCAACGAGATTATCGTGAAGACATGGTTTCCTATGCAGCTTTGTACTCAAACTTTAAAATCCAAAAAAGAGAAATGCCGCATCTCAGGATACCTTCTGCTCTCCTAGCAACCACAGGGTTGGACTTCAGACCACCAATGTTTGTAAATTCTCTTTTGAAACAGGGATAGATCAAGATGAAGAAAAGGTACAGGCCCTGGCCGATTGGCTCAGTGGTAGAGCGTCGGCCTGGCATGCAGGAGTCCCGGGTTCGATTCCCGTCCAGGGCACACAGGAGAAGCGCCCATCTGCTTCTCCACCCCTCCCCCTCTCCTTCCTCTCTGTCTCTCTCTTCCCCTCCTGCAGCCGAGGCTCCATTGGAGCAAAAGATGGCCCGGGCACTGGGGATGGCTCCTTGGCCTCTGCCCCAGGCGCTAGAGTGGCTCTGGTCGCGGCAGAGCGACATCCCGGAGGGGCAGAGCATCGCCCCCTGGTGGGCAGAGCGCCGCCCCCTGGTGGGCGTGCGGGGGGGGGGGGGGGGAGGGGGGAGGGGGAGGGAGGGGGGGGAGGGGGGAGGGGGGGGGGGGGGGGGGGAGGGGGAGGGGGGAGAGGGGGAGGGGGGAGAGGGGGAGGGGGGGGGGGGGAGGGGGGGAGGGGGGGAGGGGGGGCGGGAATCCTGGTCGGGCGCATGCGGGAGTCTGTCTGACTGTCTCTCCCCGTTTCCAGCTTCAGAAAAATACAAAAAAAAAAAAAAAGAAAGAAAGAAAGAAAGAAAAGAAAAGGTACAATGAAAATATCTGACAACAAAATGCCTATGTTATACGGAAGTCAGCATAACTACAACCAACCAGAATGGGGGGGGAGGGGAGAATCCCAAAGAGTCAGTAGAATTAAAAAATCAATTTCTATAATATGTTTTCAATCAAGTTTAATTTTCTCTTCCCTTAACCATATATATATTGTATATATCAAGACAATCTAACATTTCTTACAGTTGGCAAAGCAACCATAAGTGTAAAGAGTAGCATAATGAGAATCAGTACATGCAACTCACTCTTACAGACAAGCTTTTGGGAAATATATCACTAAATAGAGTACCCCAAAAAAGAACAGGAGTGTAAGAAGGAGGCAAGACCAACTCTACCAAATATTTTGAGATATAAAATATGTTCAGGATTTATTAGTGGCGGTTAACAGTTGACTTACATGGAAGTTGTTGAGGCTTAAAAGGGGGCACTTTCAACAAGCCAATGCCTGAGAGCTGGGTTGAGAATTGAGCAATGACAGAAGAGTCAAGAGAAAGAAGATAAAGTTTAGAGTCGTTGCATTGTAGGGAAAAGTGGGTAGTAGATGGGGAAAATACGTGACCAAAGCAGGTTTTACTTACGGACCAGAGAAGTTACAACACATTAATCTACTGACAACAATAAAACAATAAAGAGGAAACTGATGTTGCAGGAGAAAAGGAAATTCCAGCAAGCCCCGCCTCACCCTTTATAATCACTCTGAACAGATACTCTCTGCTCTCAATCTCACCGTCATTCACCCAGTCAACAATTATTGTCTGAGTACTTTCCTCTGTGCTGGTCCTTGTCCTCCACACGTGGGATACCTCACTAAGTAAAGCAGACTAGATCTCAGGCACCTCAATGCTCACACTCTGGTGAGGGAACACATGTTATAAGAAATAAACTTTATAAATGGATAAAAATACCATGTTTAAAGGTAAGGGAATCAGGAGTATAAGGAAGGGAGGTATCAAAAAGTGTGGTTATATTATAGTGTGTCCGTAAAGTCATGGTGCACTTTTGACTGGTCACAGGAAAGCAACAAAAGATGATAGAAATGTGAAATCTGCACCAAATAAAAGGAAAACCCTCTCAGTTTCTGTAGGATGATGTGGCAGCATGTGCGCACGCGCAGATGATGACGTAACACCGTGTATACAGCGGAGCAGTCCACAGCCATGCCAGTCGAGATGTGGACGGTACAGAGGAAAGTTCAGTGTGTTCTGTGGCTCGCTAAGTTCGAATCCATGACCAAAGTGCAACGTGAATATCGGCGTGTTTATAACGAAGCGCCACCACATAGGAATAACATTACTCGGTGGGATAAGCAGTTGAAGGAAACCGGCAGTTTGGTGGAGAAACCCCATTCTGGTAGGCCATCAGGCAGGGGTCCCCAAACTTTTTACACATAGGGCCAGTTCACTGTCCCTCAGACCGTTGGAGGGCTGCCACATACAGTGCTCCTCTCACTGACCACCAATGAAAGAGGTGACCCTTCCAGAAGTGCAGTGGGGGGCAGGATAAATGGCCTCAGGGGGCTGCATGCAGCCCGTGGGCCGTTGTTTGGGAATGCCTGCTAGAGGCTATATGGGATAGCTACCTAAGGAGCCCTAAAAATCTGTGTGTGAACCCACATCGAACTGCACTGAATGGGTATGAAACTGGGAGAGTCTTCCTTTTATTTGGTGCAGATTTCACATTTCTATCGTCTTTTGTTGCTTTCCTGTGACCGGTCAAAAGTGCACCATGACTTTACGGACACACTGTATTATAGTCACCAAGAGGAGAGGAGCATTTGAGCAAATACTTGAAAGATTTGGAGAAGTTAGCCCTGAACGTGAAGATAAGGGTGTTCCAGGAAGACTTCTAGTGCACAGACCACACGGGGGAGGTGTGCCTAGACTTTGGGGGGAGCAGAGAGAAGAGAGAAAGCACTAAGGCAGCTCATAGAATAAACCTTTGCAAAGACTGATATTTACTCTGCATGACCACTGCGAGGTTTCAGCAGAAGGACAAGATCAAGTTTAAGTCTTTTAACGAACTGTTCTGTATGCTACAATAGAATCAGGCTTTGTGGAATATGATTAAAAGCAGAAAGGCCAACTGGAGTCTATTACAGCAACCCAAGTAATAAATGGTGGTGGCTGCTGCAGGATTAGGGCAGCGGAAGGGGAAATTGGACGGGTGTTCTGAAGGCAGAGCCAATGCCATTTTTGATGTATCTAACTTGGATTGCAAAAGAAATGAGGAGTCAAAGATGACTCCAGTGCCCTTGATCCTGGAAAACGCATAGAATTTTGGTAAAATGAGATAAAGAAGGCTGGGGATAGAATGATCACAAATTCAGGGGTTTTGTTTTGTTTTTTAAGGTTCAGATAATTTATAATCTATTCAATTAGCAAGATTGAGAAAGTAGTTGAATATAAGAGCCTAGAGTGTGGGAAAGAGTTTTAGGCTGGAGAAAGAGCATGAATAAGCAAGAGTATCTCTAATTCCCTGTAACCATCAGTAATTGGTAATGAAATGCCCCCTGATTTCCCCCCCCCCCTGCAGTGAGGGGCAAGGCCCTTCACAGCCTATTCTTTCTAATCTACATGACATCCTGGCCCCCACCTTCTTTTCAGAACCCCGGCTTTGCCAGTTATTTCATCTCTTCCTTTCTCACAGGCATTTAAACATCTTCAGGTGGAGGTGAAGGTCGGTAAAAGACACCGAATATTATATTCCTGCTTCTTGAATCCACTGACAACAACTGAACGAGCAGGAAAGCGGAGGAGATGTGTTCCACCTGCAATGCAGTTAGAAGAAGGTATCACGATCCCGGTCATGATGTGTGAAAGCCGACTGAGAGATCATCTGAAAAGCCCCTCACTCAGAAGAGGGGAGATGATGCTTGGAGCCAACACGGACGTCCTCGCACCTGGAGCAAGGTAAGAAAGGTACGAACGCTCATGAAAGGCTCTGTGATTCTCCATGGCAAGGGACGTCTTTGGGGCGGGAACTGTCCACTGCCTTCTGGGATGTTCAGCTTCCCTGGACCCGCACCTGCAATTCCAACAGTATCATCCATACCTTGTCACCATCAGAGTGTCCCCCAGTGTCCCCAGACTCATTTGGAGTGCTGTACTCTGTGCTGATCTAGTTGTAAAATAATCTTATTTCGGATTAAGATGATGAGGTTTATCAGATGCAAGTCAGAATAGGAAATTACGTCAGGTTCAAGTTTAAAGGGGCAGGCCCAACAGGACCAAAGGAAAAACTGCCAACTGTGCAGACACACCACTTTCTGTGTCAATGACCTTGCCTCCTAATTGAGATTAGAGGGACTGAAGCTTACTGAAGACATGATCACAAAAAGCACTCACATGCCCTGGCCGGTTGGCTCAGTGGTAGAGCGTCAGCCTGGCGTGCAGGAGTCCCGGGTTCGATTCCCGGCCAGGGCACACAGGAGAAGCGCCCATCTGCTTCTGCACCCCTCCCCCTCTCCTTCCTCTCTGTCTCTCTCTTACCCTCCCGCAGCCGAGGCTCCATTGGAGCAAAGTTGGCCCGGGCGCTGAGGATGGCTCTATGGCCTCTGCCTCAGGTGCTAGAATGGCCCTGGTTGCAACAGAGCAATGCCCAAGATGGGCAGAGCATCGCCCCCTGGTGGGCATGCCGGGTGGATCCTGGTTGGGCGCATGCATGCGGGAGTCTGTCTGACTGCCTCCTCGTTTCCAACTTCAGAAAAAATACAAAAAAAAAAAATAAATAAAAAAAAGCACTCACGTAAGGGTCGATACTGTTAACATCCACCAGAAGCAATGAAAACTCAATGGGATGGAATGTCAAAATATTAATAGTATGATACTTATTATGAATGGTGGCATCATAGACTGCTTTACTTTTCATACTTATAATTTCATGTTTCTAAAATGTCGCAGTGTGTAGATAGCATTTGATAAAAGGAACGCAAAGCTGGCACTGAAAATAAAAATAAATTTTGCAAATTAACTTGTAAATATTCTGCCAAGTATATGTAATTTGGGTCTTTGAACAGTAATTAATTGTAATATAATTTCCATTGTTTGACTGGTAGTTTAAATTTATTTGTATTTTAAGGAAATTAAAGCAAACTCTAACCTTAATAACCGTAATGATATCATTGAAAGCAAGACGTGAAGAAAGTGTTATGGAAACAGATTATCAGTTAACGATGAAAAATGACTGGGTTTGCAATTGTGATTTTCCTGGAACTTAACAACAGTTCTTAATTCACAGACTATCCTTGACAACCGCATGAGTACTTTGAAAGTTTAGTTGAGCGATAGTATAACAATTAAGGTCAAAGGTATTTTAAAAACCTGTTTCAGCCTGACCTGTGGTGGTGCAGTGGATGCACATCGTCCTGGGAGTGCTGAGGTTGCTGGTTCAAAACCCTGCACTTGTCTAGTCAGGGCACCTATGGGAGTTGATGCTTCCTGCTCCTCCCCCCTTTTTCTCTCTCTCTCTCTTTCTCTCTCTCACACACACACACTCTCTCTCTCATTCTTTCTCCTCTCTAAAATGAATAAATAAAAAAATAAAATAAATTTGTTAAAAAAGTCCTGTTTTAATATTAATCAAAATATTTCTAAATAAAAAATGTGAAGTAGTACAGCAACGCTGACCAGAAATGATGTCTAATTGCGTTGATAAACAATAATAGCTGATGGATTTAATCAGTCTAATTCATCTCAATCAAAAAATATGTTGTATTAATTGTTTTTGAGAGGAAGGGAGACAAAGAGAGACTCCCATATGTGCCCAAACCCTTATTCACCTGGACACCTTGTCTGGGGCCAAAGCTCAAACCAATCCTGCCACCAGCTGTGGGAGGGGAGGAGAGGAGGGAAGGGGGAGGGAAGGGGAAGGGAAAGGAGGAGGGAAGGGGGGAGGGAAGGGGGGAGGGAAGGGGGAGGGAAGGGGGAGGGAAGGGGGGAGGGAGGGGGGAGGGAAGGGGGAGGGAAGGGGGAGGGAAGGGGGAGGGAAGGGGGAGGGAAGGGGGAAGGAAGGGGGAGGGAAGGGGGAGGGAAGGGGGGAGGGAGGGGAGGAGAAGAGGGAAGCGGGAGGGAAGGGAGGAGGGAAGGGGGAGGGAAGGGGGGAGGGAAGGGGAGGGGAGGGGGAGGGGAGGGGGGAGGGAAGGGGAGGGGAGGGGGGAGGGAAGGGGGAGGGAAGGGGGAGGGAAGGGGGAGGGAAGGGGAGGGGAGGGGGAGGGGGAGGGGAAGGGAAGGGGGGCTGGAAGGGGGAGGGAAGGGGGGCTGGAAGGGGGAGGGAAGGGGAGGGAAGGAGAATGAGGACCTCATTTCAATCTTTTGGAAATTCAGTTAACTCCATTTGGGGAGAGTCCGCAAGACTGTCTTCATAGGACTTGAGAGGACAAGGAGCAAGTTCCTGAGAAGTGACTAGAAATGTGACGGGGGCTGGCGGGGCCCTGAAATTTCATTTGATCAGAGTTTAAAAGCCACTGTCTCTGGAATAATAGTGTTAAAGACCCGCAATAAAGTAAAAGAGACAACACTGTTTACAGTAATCAGACAAGGGGCATTGCATTGTGAAATGAGCGGAGAGCTCATTTCTCCGTTGCCATTCGCAATTTGCGAAGTGATTTGTAAACAATAGCGCCTGCCACGCACTCTATCTGTGCCGTGAAATTTTACTTCGAGGAGAAAAGTCCTAGGGAGTGTTTAAGAGATGTGTGTTTAAGGGACGACTCGTCCCTCTTTTTTTTTCTGGCAATATTTTCATAATTCTATTTTCGCTCTTCCATTTTCCTGAAGATTGTCATTTCACGGAAAAGCCGCTCGCTTGGCCCGGGAAACATGCCCTGGTTTCAGTATTACTCTTCTCCATACAAAGCTCAGTAGGATAACAACCACCCAATCACAAGTTAAGTTTGTGGGAACGTTACCTCCTAGTTTATCATCCAAACCAGGACACTTATGAGACCTCTGCAGAAGGTCTCTCATAAATGGAAGCTTTAGGCAAATTGGGATGTTTCTTCGCTATACTTATAGGGTGTTTTTTTTTTTTTAAACTACAAGACAATTACATAGCTTCCTGCCTCCGTATGTCATAAAAGCCTCCAGTTGGCTTGAATCCCACAGCCTGAGCAACAACCCAGAAATTTGCTTTAAATTTAGTCGTAAGTATAAAATGTGTAAGACAAGTCACTGGATATTGGAATGTATATCCTGGCACAGAAAAGAGAATTCTGCCACTGTAGATGTGACTAATTATAGGTTATAACTGTGGTGTCTATCGATTATAGTAAGTAGGATAGATGGAACTATCAATCACTCCTCCTGAGACACACAGTAAGCACTACTGCATCCAGATGTTCTGCAAACAGATGTGCGTATTCAACAGTTATGCAACAGACCATAGTGTCCCTTTTATATTGCAAACACACGGGAGTGTGGAGACTCACTTGGAATCCCAGAGTTGGCTTACCGGTTCATGTTAAACAAGACATTTGCCCTGAAACCTCCGGTCTCTGATGGATCCAAGAAAAGGCATTGGTTTTCAGTCTGTCCAAATTTTTCTTCTTGGGAGATCTGGGGTGAAAAATTTCCAAGCTCTTCTCATGCCAGAGTTGAACTAAAAGCCCAAGACAAGCCTTTCTACCGTGAAATAAAGACAGCATCTTAGATCTGATTCTCTAGCTCTGACCCAGTTCCCAGGAAAAAAGTTTTAAAAAGAAAATAACAGTCTCAATAACATAATTGTAGATGAATAATTAGCTTTATCTTCCCTGTGCTTAAAAGCAGACTTCACAGCTATGGTTGAATACTCAGAGATTGTGAGTCATCTTAGGTTAGGCTACATAAAGATGATACTTTCATTAAAAGTTCATCTTATAATGCAATTAATTTTTATTAACATTTACGATGTGCAATTAGTGCAAGATCCTGCTAAGAGAATGGCATGTTTCAGGAGATTCACATGCATGTCACCAAGTGTGAAATATTTCATGCCATTAGTGTTTTATATGTTAGGAGAAGTGTCTTCCCCTGCCAATAAAATCCACTCATTTTATTATAGTAGTTTCAGTTGTCCAATGTATTCCTGCATCCTCCTGGCATGTGACTCCACTTTCCGAACACTCTCCTTTTGTGGAACAGAATTGGTGACCCCCCCTTCTAAAATTCAGTGAAATCAACTAAACGATTTCTAACATGATTCACCATCAGGGTAGGGTTATTTATTATTTTGTCAATATGTGCATAGGAGTTTAAGCTTAAAATAACTTTTAAAGATTGTTATGAGAACAGGCAGTTTGGGGACAGACTGAACCTAATTCAGGTACAAGATAGCGTGTGCCAGCACTCTATAAATTAATTGTTACGCTTGCTAGGCGGTATGACATGGGATAGCATTCAGTACAGAACTTATTTATAACCACTGAAAGAGTTTTGGTCAAGGCTTGACATTCAGTGGCGTTACTCGGCTTTGCTGGATTGTTGGGATATTATCTATACATTCCCTAGTTTGCTGCTTCAACCTGAACCCAGTAAACTGAAATTCGCACATGGGGCCAGCTCGTTAAAGTAGCTGCAATAATGACCGCTTAGTGCTGTCCAATCTTCCCTCTTGTCCCGAATCACAAAAACTTTGCAGCTGTTCGCTGCAGTCATCTCTTTAGTCAAGTGAATAAATCTGTTATAGGCCCGCATCTGCTACAGTATGAGTATTAAAAGTTGGTGAGTGTGTATGCGAGTGAATGGCTTTTGCACGGGCAAATTCTATACTAAGGCAATCCGGAGCACATTCATGCGGCTCACTGGAGAACTCTACCATTTAACCAACCGCCTTTGCTTTAAAAAAAAAAAAATCATCAAAATACCTAGTGGCAGAGACAATGTTTCTTCTTGCCTTCCAATCTGACCCGCTCCCGTTGCCAGTGTAAGTGGCAAGTGAACTGACATGATGTAAGAAGGATGCCCAGCATTTTAAGGGGGATAGAAAATCTAGGATATTATGTTGGTTCGCAATCCAATGACAGGGAGAGACTAGACACTTATGAAACACTTCTTGTAGAAGCCATTTCTGTGTGCATGTGTCTATATATGAATATATATGCATATATTTAGTATTCAAATAAAATAATGCAGTAGCTAAGGAAATTATCCACATTAAAGGTGTGTAAAATTAAGTTCCTTGCTAATGTATTTATTCAGCAAATGATTTAAAAGCAAGAGCTGTGTCTAATCTTTCCCACATTCACTCTATTTCGCTCTGCAGGATGGGGAAGGACTCAGGACCCTCCCTACAGGTCATCTAATTAGGTAGAAGGGACTTTATTTCTGATTGGTTTGTGGGGGACTTTGAGTCCCAGTTCAGGAAGAATGCAGTGTTCTCTGGCCCACACACTTCACATTCTTTCCAATTCCTGCTGCTCCGACTGTTAACTCCCCGGGCCCGAACCCCACGCTGTGTGTTTCCCCAACTTCGCACGGCAGGCTTGTGGCGAAATTAGGAATTCTAGTCACCAAATAGATGGACACATTAATTAATTACTGTGGTAATTTGTCAGACTGAGCTCTACGGAGCTTCCTGAATTATAAGAGTAGATAAACCAGTGAAATGTGGGGAGAGCCAGGAAACATGAACATATATTAAATAGTATGAGCCAAAAATCACCATGGAATTTTATACTAAATTGCTGAAGCAATTCCTATCAAAACTATGTCCACAGACATAGACATTCCAGCTATCAGAAATACCATTAGCTATTAATGGAGGAAGATAAAGTCAATATAAGAAAAAATTATAATCGGTATAACTATTGGAAGAGACATTATGATATATGAATGATATCATTGATAAGTGATAAAACAGATATCTTGTAAAATTCCTAGAGTTATTAAGACATTAGTTAAGATGATATAGTAAAATAATGATTTCTTAATAAATTTATAACCAGTTTCAGGAGGAAATGCAAAGATATTCTATGGAAAATAGAGACAAATGTTATAAGAGATACAGGAATCTACATAACAAGAAGGTACAGATGTTATATGAGGCAAGTTATAATATTATTAAAGATATAAACAAGACTTGACCAAGTAGAGAGGTGTGTTTTCTAACAGAACACTTAATATTGTACAAATACGAGTTTTTTTGAATGCTAACATAAAAAAGTATAAAAATGTAGAAACTAATGTATTTTTAATCTAATAAATTAATGTAAAGCTATGAGGACTGTTTCTATTCTATGCAAAAGAGATCTTTACTCAATAAACATCATTAACCACTGTATCTAAAAATAAATAATAGGCCTGACCTGTTATTGACCTGTTGGCACAGTGAACCAAGCATTGACCTGGAACGCTGAGGTCACTGGTTCAAATCCCTGGGCTGCCCCGTCAAGGCACATATGGGAGTTGATGCTTACTGCTCCTCCCCCCCTTCTCTCTCTCTCTCTCTCTCTCTCTCTCTCTCTCGCTATTTGTCTCTCTTCTCTAAAATGAATAAATAAAAATAATTAAAAATAATAAAGCTAGATACGCCTATGCATTTTGAGAAAAGTCAGTATAAACCAGTCAAAAGAAATATTATAACAAAATGACAGGCACCATTTATAAACCTATTGCACTTCAAGCTCCTATAAACTGGAAAGTAAAATACCCCCAAATAATATGTTTTATCAACATACATGAAGAAACAATTTATCAGTGAAGTCTAAAAACACATTATCTCCTTCCCTAGTAATCAGAATTTCAGATTCCATTAGCTGCAACATATTATTAGTGACTCTAAGAAGCCAACATATCTACAAAGGCAACTGTCTCCCAGCACGAGCTTCAAGGCAGAGCACCCCAGTGAGGTAGGGGACTGGCCAACTTCTTTAATGTTTTGAGGAGAAATCTGGTACAATTTTAAAAGTTTACACTCATTAAGCTGGGAGTATCGGAATCATTTTACTCATTTCTGCTCTAAGAACACATTTCTTATAAGGTCTCCAAGGTAGTAGTACTATGAATTTACAGCTGTTGGACTTCTTGGGGGGGGGGGGGGGGGGAATGTATTTCTGCCATCAGAGGAGATGACCCCTGACTAGGCAGTGTGGTTTATGAGGACAGTGTTTACTACTGTACTTAACACTTCTCAAGTTAGACAGAAAACGAGGGGATTTTCTATCCTGAAGGCAACCGTCTCTTAAAAACAATACAAGGATGTAAACGGAGATACTGAAACACGTCATTGAGTCTTAGTGTTTCTGAAGCTGTGTCCTGTGGCCACGGGTAAAGAACAATAAAAAAATCACATCCTGTGTGTGTGTGTCATATTTTTCAACATCGTCACATGATTCGGAGCAAACGACATGGTGTGATTTTTGTTTCCAAGTCCATTCCGCTGCTGTTAGAAGTGGTCATTTGTGATTTGATAAACTCAGTAAACAAAAGATGTTCAGCCTCAGATCTTCCAGAGATAAAACGACAATTACTTTGCCAAACTATAAATATGAAAAAGATTAGCCAAAAGATGTTCTGTGTAGGATTGTTTATTTTAGGAAAGCACCTGACTTTGTTTCATCCATATCTGCACTAGGGCATTCCTTTCTGTATGCACGGTCTTCGTAGGCAGCCTCTCCACCCCTTCCCAAGCACGCACTCTATCACACCTCTCTGAACTGCATTGGCCAAAGGGACGGCAGCCAAGTCGGCATCCAGGGAAGCAGCTGCACGTTTCCACTGCCTCTCCTGATCCTCCACCTTCTCCCTGCAAACTGCCTCGCGATAGCTCTCCGCTGGACCTTTGTCACAACCTGAGAACAAGCCCTGGGAAGTCTGCTGGAGGATGAGAGACCAAGTGGAACGAAGCTGCATCTTCCAGCTGAGGATATCCTGGATCAGCAAGTCCAGAGCCAACCAAGTAAGTCACCACCGATGCGTGAACAGATCTACCCGTGTGCAGAAATCCGGACCCCAATCCGCAGAGCCGTCTCACTTACTTACAGATCTACATAAAGTAATCAATGGCTATTATTTTGAGTCACTAACCTGTGGTGTATGTATTTCTTATTCATCAAAAGCTACTTGATATAGGTCTAAATCTAAACAATTGAATAGAGCAGACTGTATCTCTACCACCGAATGCTACCTACATTTGTTATGTATAAACAGGGACATATGTTAACACACAGTGAAAAGACGCAGAGGAGGTTAATACCTGTGTTGTCTCTGGGTAAAGGAATGAAGGGTGACAACCAGTATCTTCATTTTGCTTCTCTAGTGCTACATCTAATGAAGCAAACCGGGGACACGTGTGAGCTCTCTCTCTCTCTCTCCGGTTGTGCAAGTATTGGTGGTCTCAACCTCTAGCTTTAGTTTGGTTCATTCATGTAATATGTGGACAGCGTAAGGGGTCAGTCACATGATCTAAACAGGGGAACACACTTACAAAGAGACGGATGCCATGTCAGAAACCCACTGTATCTGAAAACACTTTTATGTTAAGGTGTTTCTCTGACATACTGCACTGTCTCTGAAACATTTCAAATTAAATGTAGGTTAAAAAGGATTGAGAGTTTTAGCTGGTTACATATATGTTAACATATATGTTCACAGCTCCCTCTCTAAAGGAGGTAAAGATAGTCTCTACCTCATATATTTCCAGAGGGCTAAATAAAAGTCTGAGAGGCTCGTAGCACCATGTCTAGAATACAGTGGTTACTTAACAAAAGTGAGCTTTGACCATGCGACTTTCAGCAGTGCCATTTGGAGGGACTGACCTGGGAGCTGCCACCACATCTGACCTTCAAAACCCACGGACCTGGTGGGCAAAGATCACTGAAAAAACATGTCCAGATTGAGAACAGATAAGACCAAAGGTTAAAATGTTGAAGGACATCAAATTATAAGGACATTCATTCAAAAGACAGATAATTACCCCAACTACTTTATTAAGTTCAGAGGTGAACCGGATCCTTAATGATGGTAATAACTGGTCATCTCTGGCTGACTTAGTCATCTGCAAATACTAGTCACACTGTAAGTAGATTTTTTTTTTTTCTGAAGCTGGAAACGGGGAGAGACAGTCAGACTCCCGCATGCGCCCGACCAGGATCCACCCGGCATGTCCACCAGGGGGCGATGCTCTGCCCCTCCGGGGCATCGCTCTGCCGCGACCAGAGTCACTCTAGCACCTGGGGCAGAGGCCAAGGAGCCATCCCCAGCACCGGGCCATCTTTGCTCCAATGGAGCCTTGGCTGCGGGAGGGGAAGAGAGAGACAGAGAGGAAGGAGAGGGGGAGGGGTGGAGAAGCAGATGGGCGCTTCTCCTGTGTGCCCTGGCCGGGAATAGAACCCAGCCCCCCCCCCCCCGCACGCCAGACCGACGCTCTACCGCTGAGCCAACCGGCCAAGACCTATAAGTAGATTTTAAAATCTCTTGCACATGCTTATGTGTGTGTGTGTGTGTGCACGCACGCACGCACGCACGCACACACACACCACATTCCCACCCCACAGTATGAATCTGAGATGCGAGGGCGGGCCACGAAGCGCATAGCCAGTCTGTCCCCGCCCGGGGCTGCAGGATTTGAGGAGCAGTGACCCAGCTGAGAGGCCTCACTTGGGAAAAATCCCAAGCTGGGGGACATTGGGCCAAAGTTGTTGGGGAGACAGCAACTCCTCTGGAGCAGACAAGAAAGCGCAAATTTGAGAATTTTTACATAGAAGTACAAGTGCCAGCCTTGGAATAAATTTTTGTGTCAAGTAATACGATTTTTGGTAACAAATAAAATTATTTTTCTCCTTCCCAGGCTCAGGCAGGGTAGGCACAGTTAAAGAAATAAATCCAATACAAATACAAATACACATGAACAGTCACTTCGCGTCCCCAAAGAAACAAAGCAAAAGCAAAAGCAAAAAAAAAAAAAAAAAGATTTTCTAAAGAAATAACTCCTCCCACCACTCGGGTCAAATTGGTTTGCCTTTTTTTTTTTTAATACTGCTTAAACAAATATGATAAAATGATATTGAAATTTATGCATGAAATATTAATATGTCTAATACGGTGAAGGCTATTTCTCAAGGACATAATATAATTACCTATTCCTGGCGCGTGTTCCTAAAACTACCTGGTGTTTAAGCGATGAATTCAGACCGAGCGTCCGCGCGCAGAAGTTTGAGTGTGAAAGACCAAAGGAAAAGATGGGTGAACCTCTGGCTGTGACACAGAGCATGTGGACCTCGTGTCAATGTGCAGCCCGGCACAGGGACGCACACACGTCGACCGTGAGGCAGGGAGGGTCACAGAAGAGCGACATGAGACCTGAGAAACAATTCCCCGAGGGAAAACAAGGCTGATCAAGGAAAGTCGCAACTCTGGGAACGTGAGTCTTTAGCAGATGTTGTTATGAAAAGTTGTATATACACACATACACTTATGCATACGTATATTCTGGTCATTTAAAGTTTTGATTGATGAGAGAGAGAGAGACAGAGAGAGAGAGGGAAAGGAGATTGATTGGTAGTTCCACTTACTTATGCATTCATTGGTGATTTTTTTTTAAGTGAGAGGAGGGGAGACAGACAGACTCTAGGTACCTGGACCAGGATTCACCCAGCAACCCCATCTGGTTGGTGCCTATGCTCGAATCTACAGAGCTATTTTTAGTGCCTGAGGCTGATGCTCAGAATAATTAAGCCACTGGCTGTAGGAGGGGAAGAGGGTGAGAGGAGGGGAAGAGGGAGCAGGAGAGAAGCAGATGACCGCTTCTCCTGTGTGCCCTAAACAGGAATCGAATCCGGCACGTCCATGCACCAGGTCAGCGCTCTATCCACTGAGCCAGCTGGCCAGGAATCATTGGTGATTCTTGTGTGTGCCCTGACTGGGAATCGAACCCGCAACCTTGTCATTGGGGCGACACTAACCAAGTGAGCTACCTCGCCAGAATCTGGTCATTTCTGATCCATACTTTCTCCCAGGTCAGCCTGGGATTGTGAGTGACCAACAAGGTGGGTAGCAAACCCAGCATGAGGAGGGAGATGGCTGGAGCTGGCTGAGTGAAGAAAAGGCCCGAAGACCATGTCCTGCCATCGGACACACCTTAGTCTGAAGCTGGGACTCCCGGGATGTGATGACGGTATTATTGTTATGTTTGACTAATCAAAGCTAGATTAAAACTTCCTCGCATTAATTAGCCAAGGTTTACACAAAGGTACTGGCGTTAAAAAAAAAAAAGTATTACATTTTTTTCTCAGAGATTAATATGCACTGTGATGCCAGAGGGTCAGTTTTGTAAAAAGGAGATATTTGAAAGCATTTTCTGACACTCTTTTAGCAGACTTGGTAACAAGAGCTTTTCACTTTGTTCACGTCTTCTATTCACAGCAGGAAGTCGAGGAACGTGGAAGATGACTGACCGGAATGAACGACCTGCAGGAAATAACTGAGTTATGTTAGTAAATTGTGGGAGAAAGCTTAGATGGGGCCGTGATACATGAAGGCACTGTTACTAATTGTTTCTCATTCCAAATATAAAACCAACCCCACACACGCACATACACGCACACACATTCTTAGCATTCTTAGAAGATGCCATTTTCAGTATGAAGATTTTTCTAATACTGTATATACTACAATTACATTAGTAAGCAACATGGATTCCAAGCTTTTATAAAAAAAAAAATTCTGGTAGGTTCTAAGTTTATAGGACTTTCTATAGTTTTCACATCTAGAGCAGGAAGTGAGGAGAAAATAAACATCATAAGGTTTGGTTTAGCTGCTGGTGGGTTTGTAATCTGATTTTTTCCAGACGGACAGTAGCATGATATATGGATAGCTCTTCTGAAAATTAGTTTATAAGGGGAAGCAAAGTTGATTTTTCACAGAATATAATAATGGCTAGATTCTAAAATGCTGACAATAGAAGATTTAAAAGTCATATGCAAACGTTTTCTGTCAACTACTATGGCTTTTTGTCATTATTTAATCTTACGATCATATGCTTATTTCTCTTAGGATATAGAAACAATGCTAACTATATCTATTTTCTTTATGATTGTAGTATATTTTTATTTGTATTGAAATAGCTTTCATAGTATTAAGATGATCAAATATGACATTTTACTTGGTGTACTTCAAAAAACATTAGTGTGTATTCAGAAAAATAAAAAAAACTAAGTTTTTCTATTTTCTTGTTTTTTATTAACATGAAATAAGATAATCCATGGGATTTACTGTTTTGTAAATATTTAAAATGTTGTGTTTTGAGTGTGTACTGCATTATGAGTGATAAGGGCAATGAATTAAAAACCTAGCCGTGTACAGTCTAACTTCTAATGTGCACTCTACCTGGATTTCATTATCAGAACCATCGGAAGCTTCAAAATATTTCACACACACTTGTGTGCTTGCGAGGACCTGTACTATGCATGCTTTACACACATTGTAACAGTCAACTGTCACAGCACCACCATGAAATGAGGGCCTGGAGAACTCAATTCTCATCAAGATGACATGGTTTATCATGGTTTATGACCAAACTGCTAACGTGTTAGGTAGGGTTGTTCATCAAGATTAATGACAAATCTGTAATTTTACGAGCATTGCCTAGAGACTGGGTCTACATATAACAGATTTTTCTTAATATTTTAAAGTTACTGTCCGTATGATACAGTGATTATATATCACTGTGCTAGTTTTGAGGACTTAGTTCTTCTTGAGTTTTGGCTTCGGTATTTATGAGCTAGTAAATGATTGGGCAATTGTGTAAGTTCCCAGAGATACACAACTGTTCAGATACACAGTTCCTCTTTCTATTCCCCTTTGCTAAAATCCATGCAACTTACACAACTCTAGTCTATTTAACTGGAAGTGTCTTCTAATCCCTACTGCCTATGTCCGTTTAATTGAACTCTTGGACTATGTAGTAAGGTTCTCAGCATGCCAGACCTGTGGTAGCACAGTGGATAAGAGTGTCGACCTGGAATGCTGATGTTGCTGGTTCAAATCCCTGGGCTTGCCCCATCAAGGCACATACAGGAAGCAATCAATGAATGATGAATGTAAAGCAACTATGAGGTGATACCGTATTTCCCCCTGTATAAGATGCACCTTGTTAAAAAAAAATGGGGGGTCTAAAAACTGGGTGCATCTTATACAGTGATTGTAGTGGTTTTTTACTTGCTTTTTTGTACTTGTTTTTGAACTCATTGTATGGAGATATATGAAGACAGTGATTTGTCACCAGACACAAATGAGGACAAGCTAATGGATGGGAGTTTTAACAGTGATGAGGAGTTGTAGGAATTTTATGATGAATAAAACTTGAGTTCAATAACTTTATGGGCCCTGTCCGGTTGGCTCAGTGGTAGAGCGTCAGCCTGGCATGCAGGAGTCCCGGGTTCGATTCCCGGCCAGGGCACACAGGAGAAGCGCCCATCTGCTTCTCTACCCCTCCTCCTCTCCTTCCTCTCTGTCTCTCTCTTCCCCTTCCGCAGCCAAGGCTCCATTGGAGCAAAGCTGACCCGGGTGCTGAGGATGGCTCCTTGGTCTCTGCCTCAGGCACTAGCATGGCTTTGGTTGCAACAGAGCAATGCCCTGGATGGGCAGAGCATCGCCCCCTGGTGGGCATGCCAGGTGGATCCTGGTCGGGCGCATGCGGGAGTCTGTCTGACTGCCTCCCTGTTTCCAACTTCAGAAAAATACAAAATAATAATAATAATAATAATAACTTTATGTAATACATTTTTTTTTCAAATTTCAGGCACCAAAATTAAGGTGCATCTTATACATGGGAGCGTCTTATACATGGGGAAATATGGTAGTTTCTCCCTCCCTCCCCCTGGAAAATCAATAAATAAAATCTAAAAAATATATATTTTTAAAATAAAGTTCTCAGCATACACTACTAGAGTTCTGTGACAAGTTTTACTCATCTCCAGAATTATACAGTTTCTTAATACATTTTTACCAGTTAGTCACCTAATTTCAACCTGTCTCAAAATTTTGCCAAGATTCAGCTTGGAACAGCCTGAGGTTGTGGGGAGTAGCAATGAAGAGAGTAGACAAGATCCGTTTTCATGAACATTGAAACTACACCATCTGGTGAACATGAATATATTCTTCTTTTAGTTCCAAACACTTGATAATTCTGGGCTCAGCTGACATTGTGTTGACTGCCAGGGTTCAGGGCCTTCCCAGATTTGCTCTGCCAAAGTTCGCTGGGGTAATTTCACCCACGCTCAGTCAGTGGCCGGATTTCACTCTTAAGGTAAGCTATGCTGTCTGGCTTACCTATACAAGTAATAAGGAGACATTTCTGTTCCTGTACTTTGTTTATGTCTCACAATTTTAGAATTTAAATTAGGAATAAGATACTTTTTGAGGAGTCCTTAGATTTCAGTATGTATTCTATAGGTTGAACAGAAGTAGAGCTAATTAAATTTGAAGATAATTAAAAGAAATAATAAATGGATATACAATCGGTCTTCAACTTTTTAAAAGCTAGCCATATGGCAAAGCCGAATCGGCTTACATTTTTGAGAGGGCATGACTGAGACTCGTGAACATTTTTACGACTGTTACTCCCACACAATATGAGACTGGATTTAAAGTCTATCTGTGGGGCTTCATTCGACTATGTCTAGCTCTAGTGAAAGAGACAGGGCTCGGATTGTTCAGATAGAAGGCTTGACCCACTACCAGGTGTCTGTGGAGTTAAGTGGAGAAGAGATCACAGAAAGAGATGCATGAACAGTAATTGCATTATTTACTGATCCATTTGACTGAAAAAACATAAAAACTGGTAAAGAACTTATCCTGCCACTAGACTAAAGGATCCTTACTGGTAGGACCAGGACATAGGCATCTTATGTGTTGAACACTGCAAACAATTCAAGAAAAGACTTTACAATATTAGGTGAACTTGGCTGCACTTAAATGTAACATATCAGTTTGAATTGTACTTGCAAACGAAGATAATTCAAGAAAGCTTTACTTAGCCAAAATTCAAGAATTCCGTTCCTCTGCAATGGTCTGACAACGATATTTTTTAATTATAAAGTTCTCATGACCATCTTCCTTAATGACTACTCACTCCAATTAACTGTACAAGGAACTAAATTTAGCATTAGAATCAATTAATATGTGGCTTAATTATAAAAACTCACAGAAATCATGCACACATAAAATGCTTTTAAATTAAATACTGAAAAATATTTTTCAAATATTTAAAAACATTTAAAATGTAGGCAAAGTTGAAATATTTGTTTCATAACCTATAAGCATGGTGTCCAATGTACAATTACCACATATAAAAGATTGAAAAAATATTCATGTTATGAAAATATAAAAAACTATATTTGTTTTATTTACCTCATTAAAAACTTTGAATCTCTATCATATTATATATTATACTCTAGTAATATATACTTGTATAAATTTATAAATAAAATTCTTGAGATTTTAGATATTTAGCTGAGCCCATGTGGGATATCACTGGTCTTGACATTAAAGTGAGAAAACTCCATTTTTCATTTTAAAATAGAAAAGGAATTTTTAATATGCATCAATACATTCTTTTTTTTTTTTTTTTTTTGTATTTTTCTGAAGCTGGAAACGGGGAGAGACAGCCAGACAGACTCCCGCATGCGCCCGACCGGGATCCACCCGGCACGCCCACCAGGGGCGATGCTCTGCCCCTCCGGGGGGGGGGGTGGCTCTGCTGCGACCAGAGCCACTCTAGCGCCTGGGGCAGAGGTCAAGGAGCCATCCCCAGCACCCGGGCCATCTTTGCTCCAATGGAGCCTTGGCTGCGGGAGGGGAAGAGAGAGACAGAGAGGAAGGAGGGGGGGTGGAGAAGCAAATGGGCGCTCCTCCTATGTGCTCTGGCCGGGAATAGAACCCGGGTCCCCCGCACGCCAGGCCGACGCTCTACCGCTGAGCCAACGGGCCAGGGCCGCATCAATATATTCTGAGAGAAGATCTATAAATGAAATTGAATGTCTCCAGGCAATTTCTGAAATTATATTAAAAAATTCTCTTCATACATATTTGTTAATTTTTTGAGGAGAGTATTCATAGCTTCAGTATACTTCTAAAAACATAAATAAATAAACTGTGACTAAAGTACTTTAGTAATACACTACTGTGTCATTGTCCCGTTACAGTATCTGGGTAACAATACAGTGCTTCTGCTGCAGAATTTCATCATAATATCTGGTGACAGTAGCACTTGTTGCATAGCTATGATTTTCAACATACCTCCCTGACCTTGAGAATTGTCTGGAAATACATATAATTATTTCAATGGTTGTCTGGTATTTCCAAACTAAATACAGAAAATGAAAGAAGATATGTCAGAGACTAAAATGTTTAAGCTGCACTCTAGGAGTCTAATCCTCAGTGAATTCAGTGGAGTACTTCCATACCTGGATGGGGACTAACCTGTCCCATCTTTGGTGACTCTCACAGAATCGAACCATTGCTCAGCCAGAGAGTGGAGACTAAAGATGTTAAAACTGAGTTCAGAGGAAATCTGATGTTATAAATTTTTCTTTCTTTCTTCTTTCTTGTGACAGAGAGAGAGAAAGAGGGACAGACAGGCTAGAAGCGAGAGAGATAAAAAGCACCAATTCTTCATTGTGGCATCTTAGTTGTTCATTGACTGCTTTCTCATATGTACCTTGAAGGGGCAGGGGCCTCCAGCAGACTGAGTGACCCCTTCTTTAAGCCAGTGGCCTTGGACTCAAGCCAGCGGCCTTGGGCTTCAGTGACCACGTCTATGACCCCACCCTCAAGCCAGAGACTGTGGGGTGGGGTTTTGAACCTGGGACCTCAGTGTCCCAGTCCAACGCTCTCTCCACTGTGCCACCACCTGGTCAGACTGATTTCTCTCTATTTTGAGAGTCAAGGAGACAGAGCCAGCCTGGCTCCAGTTCTGCTTCAGTTTTAGTGAACACTTTTTAAAATTCTCACAAGATATGTGGGACTCTAATCTCAATATATGCATATCTGTACCCAATTCCAAATTGTTTCTCACTCTCGGAGCAAAGAGAGACATATATAACCTACTCCTCTCTTCAAACCCCTTCTACTGAGTAGTTATGTCTTAAGTAGTAAATATTTATTTCAAACATACCATTTATTATAATCGCTCCCTGTATACCCTTCCTAAAATGCTTTTAAAGCCAAACCCTCATCATTCTAGTAAAATATTGTACTACTCTTTGTAGAATGGTCACTGTATTTATTTAGTAGTAAATGCATAGATGGTATTAATAAAACTTTTAAGACTTCCTGTTTGTAATAAAAATATTTTTGACTGCCCTACTCACTATTAAAATTTTTCACGATTTAATATATACTACGTTGCATGACACATGCAAATACTAAAGAGATATCTGGTTTCTTATTGAAGGCACTTTTAACAGGATTCATTTTATATCACTGTTCATTTTTTAACAACTATGTGCAAGACACCGCAACAGATAGACACACAAGCATAAGCATTGCACAGCTGGGTCTCACAAAGATTTCGGAGCTTTGGAATCTCATTTCTCATGCTTCATCATCTCAAGAGAAAAACAGAATATGTTATTCCATTATTGAAACAGTGCTTTTAATATATTTTGCATATCCCATATTTTTTCCGGGTTTTCGACATTTATTTACTTACTAGATATTTTAAATTATGCCCTTTGCTTTAAAGCCTCAGAGCATAAGCTGAATAAAACTTTCATTAAATATTTAAATCAGGAGAAGAAACAATCAAACGGCAACATAATAACCAAATAAAAATGCTCCCAGCATAAGACGGGAGGTCTCCCTTACTGAAGCAGACTCCTTATTTAGAAGAAAAGAATAATTTGCGGTTTCTTAAGTATTATGTATTATTAATGCTAAAATTCAGTACAATTAACTGTGAATTTCATAGAGGACGCCATCTTCAATAATTAAAGAAGTAGATAAGTTTGCCAATCCTTACCTAACTTGTTAAATAATGTAGGCACTTTATTAACAAAACTTAATTTACAGTCAGAATAATTTGCACGATTCATTATATGATATGATGAAAACTTGTTGGGCAATAAACCCCTTAAGATAAAGTTTTACGTATAGACAGCAAATACTTTTACTAGTATTATTCATTGGTAGACTTGCCCAAAGAAAGACCCTGTACTAAGACTTACTTGTGTATGAGTATAAAAGTATACAAAATTGTAAAAGCACAATTTGGTTCCAATGCAATTCTGACCAATATGGATAATCGTTATGTTAGAAAGGTGTCACGTCCTTGCCTAAAGTCTTTCCTGTTTCTTCATAAACATCGGGAGCGGCCTGGCATTAAGTAGATGTTCAATAAATGACCCTTTTGCATTGATTCAGGAAAGCATTTCCCAGAAAGGGTTTTTATTTTAACAGTTTGAGTACCCACAATGCCACTGTCTCACGTGATATCTTTCTAGGTAAGACCTTTGCATATGTAAGCACAGGAATTGTGTTTAGGGTTAGAATTAAGGTTTTAATTTCATTTTATAACCAGTTAATAACCTTTTAGTTATGTCTCCCAAGGTAAAAGAAAATACTGGGTGATATTTATTGGATGTGTTTGTTTTCATCTTAAAACTCTGGAGCACGCTTTAAGCAGGTCCAAATATACAGGTTATTTCTGAACAATGTGTGGAATACGGATGGTTTTTGAAACTGATTAAAGTTTGGCTGTTCCTTCTCAATAAAAGATCCCTGGTTCTGAATGGATGAGAGTCATATTCAGGGTCAAACTTAGAGGTCACAGGCACTGTGAGTCTAGGGAGGGTTACCTGCCTCATCAGGGACATTGTGGAACCCTGTATTATGGTCAATTGATCTTTTCATTTGGAGAATGCTTATGGTTTGGATCGGAACAAGCAAATTTAATGTTGCCTAATGTAGCATTTTTCCATTTTTATCTTTTTTGTAATCCATTTGGCTGTTGAAATAAGAAACCCCAGGTTGTGACTTGAAAACTGTAAGCTATTTTCCCTTGGCGTCATATTTCCAATGACTCAAATAGAGTGTAATTTGTTATGACCGTCACTAAAATAAATCTCGTTTTGCTGCATAGGCTGCACAATTCTCTCTTTCAGTAAACTTCCATAATAAGCACATATATATATTTCCCATTCATCTCTATTACATTTTAATCTTCATAAAGTATTGCCAAACCAAAAAAAAAAAAAAAATCATTGTTTCATTTCATTCTGTTTTAAGCTGAAAAACACTGTCCTGTAACTTTTCAATAAAACCTAAGCTGTATTTGAAAATAATTTATCTCAACCTTAATCAGAACACTTGTGAAGTTATTTAGAAGAAAAAGACGGCTCCCCATCAAATAGAAGAAATTGAAGTGTTTTTTGTTGTTGTTGTTGTTGGTAAGAAGTTTTAACCTGTGGACAACAAGCTCCACCTGTGCATCTGCGGTTCCAACCTGCTCATGACTTTCCCTTCCCTTCCCTTCCCTTCCCTTTCCCTTCCCTCCCTTCCCTCCCCTCCCATTTTCTTCCCACCCCTTCCCTTTCCCTTCCCTTCCCTTCCCTTCCCTTCCCTTCCCTCTCCTCCCCTCCTCTCCCCTCTTCTCCCTTCCCTTCCCTTCCCTTCCCTTCCCTTCCCTCCCCTTTTCTTTCCACCCCTTCCCTTTCCCTTCCCTTCCCTTCCCTCCCCTTTTCTTTCCACCCCTTCCCTTTCCCTTCCCTTCCCTCCCCTCCCCTCCCCTTCCCTCCTCTTCCCTTCCCTCCCCTCCCATTTTCTTCCCACCCCTTCCCTTTCCCTTCCCTTCCCTCCCCTCCCCTCCCCTTCCCTCCTCTTCCCTTCCCTCCCCTCCCCTTCCCTTCCCTCCCCTCCCCTCCCCTTCCCTCCTCTTCCCTTCCCTCCCCTCCTCTCCCCTCTTCTCCTTTCCCTTCCCTTCCCTTCCCTTCCCACCCCTTCCCTTTCCCTTCCCTTCCCTTCCCTCCCCTTCCCTTCCTGACTGCTTATCCCACGGACTTTACATTTTCTTCGCCAATACCCACAATTACATAAGCCAGTTCCTTACAATACATACATACTTATATGTAAATACATGCATTGTTTACAATAAATGCATCTTCCTTATAATTAATATACATATTGCATAGATGTATGTGTATGTGTATACTTTGTGTATATACACATGCGTGTGTGTGTGTGTGTGTGTGTGTGTGTGTGTACCCTACACGTTTCTCTGCTTGGATCCTGACCAAGCTAGCTGCCTTGCCAATCTTTGCTGTACATATTTCAGAAAGGGAAAGTTAGAAGAAAATGACATACTATATTATTCTGAGGTCTGAGCATAAGTGGTTTAAGGTTCCAAGCAGAGAAATGAATGTGCTCTACCAGATATTCTGAAGGAGCAATTTCAGATTGGTGAACAAAGCAAAGAAAGATTCTTGAAACAAGTCATGATAAGTAAACCGTTATTGCTTTAAATGAGCTATTGCTCAGAGAATAACTACATAATTTATATAATCTTATCAGTTCAATTCTAGGTAATTATTCCAACAATGTAAAGCAATACATATATATCATTCTTTTCAATGTGTCCCTTTGTGCGATACTATTCTACTAACATAAAATTGTGAGATCACTTTCGAATATTTAGTCTCAAACTCTGAAGAAAAAGTCATGCACCTGTTGTTCTCTAAGTAGACTGCTCATGCTGGGAAAACGTTAGTGTTCTCAAGAGAAATTAGGAGGTCCTTTGCTTCCGTAATTGTAGGGATCAGAAGTGGCAACTTGACAGCTTTCTCTGACAGCATCTGTCCACCATGTGCCTTGCTCATGGCTGTTCCGGGCCACCCGCCCGGGTCTGTGATCGACAGGGTCTGACACGTCACTGAGCTGTCCACGCTGCCACCGAGGGCGTGGCCTCCGTCCCCTCCTCTCACGTCCATGATCTTGTCTCCATTTTGTGGGTGATGAAGTTTACAGCTCAGATTTACTGTGGTGATATTTGTAGTTTAAATAATTCTTTATCTTTTTTTTACCCAAAAGTACTAATATTCCAAGGATTATCATTATACCGAAAAATAACTAAGTGTGCCCAACGTGCCACGCAATCCTCTCTGTACTTTACAAATAATCTCATTATGAACCCTGTGAGCGAAGCGATTGCACGGAGGAGGAAGATGAGTTTTCCAGTATGACGGACCTGAAGACGTGATCCTCTCCAAGAATTTTAAAAAGGGAAGATTTTTTTTTCACCCAAAATATAGGTTCCTCGGTCAGGTAAAAATATTTCTTAATTGCTGATTGTATCACAAAAAGTGCCTAAATTATGCATTGCAGTATTTTGTACTGTCTTTCCCTAGTAAACTTAGAGGTAGCATAAACTGGAACGCAAGCCACTGACGATATGCCTGGAATCCTGCTTACAATTCTGCATTTATTTACCTATAATAGACGATCAAGAACTTTTAGAAAAGCTAGAGACATTTATAGTTCTCCATTCATGTAGCAATTGTTACCTTGATAGAAATGAGGTGAAACTCAATTTTTATTTCTGACTCACTTATATAAGCTAGAGCGCATAAGGTTTGTATAAAAAATTTGCTTTCAGAAATGTCAAAAACATTACAATTCAACTAGTGATGTAAACCCCTTAACACTCTCCATTTTTTTATCTAAAGCAAAAAAACAAAAAACAAAGCAAAACACATTTTAAAGCATCTTATCTGGTGAGAAAAGCCTTAGAAAAATTCATTTTTAATCATGTATCCTAAAGTTAAATGATGTAAGGATGTACAAGAACCTCATTTATCAATTTTAACACCATGAGTGACATAATCAGCCTTAAAATTATGTAAATTAAACATTACTACAGGAAATTTTTGCCTAATAAAGCTAAAAAATGAAATATCAAAGACGATAAAATAACATGGCAGAATGACTTAAAATCTAATATATCTTGTTAGTTAACATTCAGAAATACATGATTACCAAACGACCCGGGAATATTATCTATAAAAGTGAAGCAAAGGCATTCTGGGGTTTGACCAAAGAAATGGAACACTTCTAAAATTCACAAATTAGTGATTAACTTGTAGTACAAATCTAAACCCTCAAGATGATGCATTTGGGAATTTGAAACAGAACTATATTTATGTTCTTAAAAGTGTCTAATCTAATCTCTACCATGCAGAAATACATGTTTTAGAAAAAGGGCAAAATATTCCATCCAGGTGACTGAGAAATGCTTTGCTACAAAAATATATAACAAGGCCCTGGCGGGTCGGTAGAGCGTCGGCCTGGCATGCGGGGGACCCGGGTTCGATTCCCGGCCAGGGCACATAGGAGAGGCGCCCATTTGCTTCTCCACCCCTCCCCCCCTCCTTCCTCTCTGTCTCTCTCTTCCCCTCCCGCAGCCGAGGCTCCATTGGAGCAAAGATGGCCCGGGCGCTGGGGATGGCTCCTTGGCCTCTGCCCCAGGCGCTGGAGTGGCTCTGGTCGCGGCAGAGCGACGCCCCAGAGGGGCAGAGCATCGCCCCCTGGTGGGCAGAGCATCGCCCCCTGGTGGGCATGCCGGGTGGATCCCGGTCGGGCACATGCGGGAGTCTGTCTGACTGTCTCTCCCCGTTTCCAGCTTCAGAAAAATACAAATATATATATATATATGTAACAAAATAAACAAATAAAATAAAGAAGGACTCATGGATACAGAGAACAGACTGACAGTTGTTAGAAAGGAAGGGTTTGGAGAAGCTGGCTGAGAAAGGGGAAGAGATTAAGCATACAAATGTGCGGTTATAGAACAGTCCCAGATGTGTAGATTACAGCTCAGGGAATATCGTCAATAATATCGTGATAAATATGTATGGGGCCAGGTGGGTACTTGAAGCATCAGGGGAACCATGCCATGGTACGTGACTGTCTAACCTCTTAGCTGTACATTTAAAACTAATACAGGATAACTGTAAATGTAAATTGTAATTAAAAAATAAGAGAATATGCAGAGACGACTGCAATCTGTAAATTTAGTCCGTGAATGAGCCACTGCGGTGGAAAACACATCTGTTGGCATAGACTACTTGTCACTATCCTCAACGTCATCACAGAGAGATGAACGCATATCACATTTAGGTAGTCAGTGGACTATGAGATTATTATTTTCTCTAAACTGAGCCAATTCTTCTCTATTCCATCTCTCATACATGTAACAGCAGAGTTATGTATTTTGAAAAGGTTGTTTCTGAGGAAGACAGATAAGCTCTTTCAAGCCTTTGATAGCCTGTATAAATGTCTGCTTTGAAGCTGTAGAGATACAGCACAATTCATGTCTTCCAAACCTATCTCAAAAGTAGAATTCTAAAGCATCAATGAAGGGGCTTATAAAGGATCAAATGTATCAAATTACTAGAAAAAAAATCCACCTCGCATTTGGAACTTCATTAAACACTTGGTGATAATGACCGAGTCAGTCTCCTGAAGGCATCTACAGAAATGCCACCCTACTCCTCTTTGGTCAAGTTTGGGTAAAAATCAGTGTCAAAATAAAACTTCCAAAACAACAGACGACCGACTTATCAAAGGGGTGGAAATGCCGTATGTAGAGTCCACGACAAATACAATTTTTAAAATGTAAAAACATGACTGTTATTCAAATATAGAACACACACATGTCAAAAATATTTATTCAAAACATCAATCAGCCCTGGCCAGTTGGCTCAGCGGTAGAGCGTTGGCCTAGCGTGTGGAGGACCCGGGTTCGATTCCTGGCCAGGGCACACAGGAGAAGCGCCCATTTGCTTCTCCACCCCTCCCCCTCCTTCCTCTCTGTCTCTCTCTTCCCCTCCCACAGCCAAGGCTCCATTGGAGCAAAGATGGCCTGGGCGCTGGGGATGGCTCTGTGGCCTCTGCCTCAGGCGCTAGAGTGGCTCTGGTCGCAATATGGTGACGCCCAGGATGGGCAGAACATCGCCCCCTGGTGGGCAGAGCCTCGCCCCATGGTGGGCGTGCCAGGTGGATCCCGGTCGGGCGCATGCGGGAGTCTGTCTGACTGTCTCTCCCCGTTTCCAGCTTCAGAAAAATGAAAAAAAACAAAACAACAACAACAACAAAAAAACACATCAATTTGCTGAGATTTATTAAAATGGTAAAGCTGGTCCAACATAATTAGAGAAATGGAGATTTATACAATCCCCCGGTCAAAGGAATGCTAAATTAAATACGTTAATAGATACGAAACTAGTTCAAGTCCTTCCAAGCTTTAGAAATGGCAGCACTGAAATTCTTTCCACTTGGGCGGAAATCAACAAGTTAGTAACTCCATCATGTCAGTGTGTTTCCATACGAAAGACAAAGATAAACACAAGGGCATGTTCCTATATAATTAATAGTTCAGTGAGTCAGCTGAATTATTTTCCCATTATGACACTGGAAATAAATTAAGTCATTTTCTTGTTTATTTATAGATGTTGCGTATGCACACACATGACACATGTCACACAGACACACACATGCCCCCCCTTAATTGCCCACATAGTGCACACTGTTTGGTAATTACAGAACACAATTTTGTGGACACATATAAAGAATCACTTTTGGGAAATCCAAGTAAAATTGCACGACATTAAGATGAAATCTAAAAATGACCTTATTTACACTCACTGCACACCCAACTATAGTAAACACAAACTCAAGTTTCAAATGACTATAGAAAAGAACATTTTGCAGAACGTGTGTACGCAAGAGGAAGGTGTCATTAACACCCTCCCATTGAACGTGCTTGTTTTGCTGCACTGATGGTAGAATGTAGGAGGGATCCCTGGCCAGTAGCTTGTGCTGCAATAGCACTTCCTGCCCAGGTAGGTGACTATACAGTCATATCTTGCAGATACTTCAGATTTGGTTCCAAACCACTGCAAGAAAACAAATATCACAACATAGGGAGCAGTCAGAACGCACATGACATTTGTAGGTTGAGTTCACTGTCTCATGTAAGTGTGGTCCATGGCCAACCCTCCTCCCCTTAAATAACTACAATGCTAGCTAGCATCAAAGGTCATTGGTCATAGATCACCACAACAAATAGAATGCTAACTGAATAGTTTAAAATAGTGCGAGAATGTCCAAGATGTCACTCAGAGACATGAAGTGAGCTGATGCTGTTGGAGAAAGGGTGCTGACAGCCCAGCTCTAGGCAGGGTTGATACAATCTTCCATCTATAAAAATCTGCAGTATCTGCAAAGCCGAATAAAGGACAGTACAATAAAACGAGGTCTGCCTTACCACGTTACTCCTGATCGGTGCATTCCCAGGAAGTCAATTTGACACCCGGAAGTCATAGAGTAACAAATACCTTAATTTTCAAAGGATTTATATTACCTTGATTAAATTTCCTACTCGTACATAAACGTATTGGATACAATTGCTTGCTAATTATGATGGCCATACAACTTGCAACACTATTAATTATGCCTACTCAAAATGATAACGAAGGGGATACAATCAATCAGTCAGTATTGTTTTTTGTTTGTTTGTTTTTGTTTGGGGTTTTTTTGTATTTTTCTGAAGTTAGAAATGGGGAGGCAGTCAGACTCCTGTATGTGCCCAACCAGGATCCACCCGGCATGCCCACCAGGGGGCGATGCTCTGTTGCAACCAGAGCCATTCTAGCACCTGAGGCAGAGACCACAGAGCCATCCTCAGTGCCTGGGCCAACTTTGCTCCAATGGAGCCTCGGCTGCAGGAGGGGAAGAGAGAGATAGAGAGGAAGGAGAGGGGGAGGGGTGGAGAAGCAGATGGGCGCCTCTCCTGTGTGCCCTGGCCGGGAATCGAACCTGGGACTCCTGCACGCCAGGCCGATGCTCTACCACTGAGCCAACTGGCCAGGGCCACAGTCAGTATTGTTATATGGCTCTTTATTGAATGGGTTGAATATTTTTCAATTTCAGTTGACTGACCAATTTTGGAATATTTTCCCTTTTTTTTGTAAAAAAAAATTAATATTAAATGAACATCACAAAGTAAGTTTTTAACTTTGGAAAGTTTTTCAAATCTACCATATTTGCATACTAAGATTTAAGCACAATAAAAACAAAGGGATAAATAAATTATTATTTGCAGAAAATTCCCTTTTATTTAACCTCTGGTATTTATAATCAATAAATATGAATAGTTATCAATTTATCCCTTATAACACAGTGTTCATAGATTTACAGAATTGCCAAATAAATATCAAATTCTCTTTTCATATGTCATACAGGTTGTGGCAAAAGTACATTTACAGTTATCCATATGGAAAATAGAATAATTAATAAATAACAAGAATAAACTGTTTTGCATGCTCATAACTGTATGAAAAGATACAATAATTAATAATACAAGAATAAACTGTTTTGTGTACTCAACTGTAAACCTACTTTTCCCCATCCTGTCTGTAATGGATGCCATTTCATCTCCCCAGGACATTAAATTAATTTAATTCAGGGAAAAATTGGATAAGAATTAAAATGGATATTTTCAAACACTATTTATTACATTACCATCTTGGAATTATATAGAACTTATTTTATTTTGCATTACTCCATAAATGAGTCAATAAATACAATTAAAAACCTAATTTTACTCACATAAATTATCTCTTCTATTTGAGAACTTGCAAATGGTTACAGTTAATTTTACTACCATTTTCTCTTTTATAATAGCATAATATTTGATATAAAACTATTAAGCTACATTTTAATTAATTTGTACTATGTTGGTAATAAAATAAATGCTTGGAGATATGGAAATCAAAAATACTTCCATAGCATTATACAAAATCATTACACAAAGAAATTATTAAATAGTTACAACTTTTGACCACTTTTATGTATTCACTATTATTACACAAGTAGTTAGCAAAAAGATCATTTTATAGTTAGCTCTTGAGTTTTATGCTTTGTTTAAAATAAACCTATTTGTTGACTTTTTTTAATATTGGGGGCTAGGGAAAAAATAATATATTGTTTTTTTCTAAATTTTTATTCTCTGCTTCAATGATATTTTGCCTCATCCATATTTTCCAAGTCATTTCCCAGTGATGACCAGTATTTTGTCATGCTCGTGAATTTTTCCAAATGGTTTAAGACATGTCACAGACCAGTTTTGTGCTTTCCAAATTGAGCTAAACTCATTACTCTATTTTATTTATTGTTTCTGCTTGAACATATATATTTTCAAAGTCGGAGTCATAAATGGTACACTCTTTATGAATATTGTGTTATCACAATGTCTTCCTCTGTACGTCTCATGACGTTTCTTGTCACACTGCTGCAGTAGCCAATATATGGGGAGGTTCATAAGATTTTGGCACTACAGGCTAGAAGATTACGCTGCTTAAAAAAAAAAATTCAAGTACAATTGGTGCCTTTTTTTTAGCTTCATATAAATATTCTTGGTGGTTAAATAACATTTACTCATGAATACATGAATTTTTCAATGATACATGAAAAAAAAATCTGTTTTCACAGAGTAGGCTTAATTTTATACACTTAAGCACAGTTTGCTATTTCACAATACTACAAACACCAGAATAAACATTGCATTTTAAAGCTTTATGGAGCTAATTTATAGCATAGGGCAGGCACAAACTTGATCTCACGGTTGCAAAATTTTATGTTTCCATTTCAGCAATAGTGCCTAACGCAATAATATCAGGCCAGCAAATCTTAAATATAAGTTAAGCTCACGTGATCCATTGCCTTGTAAAGCTAGAGCACCCTGTGGAGTCATGCTGAATATGCCAAGTGATTTTTCAAAATTTAATCATCCTAAATGTCAGATAAAGGTGCTTTGGCTGTCATTCTTTAAAACTGGGGCAAAAATCCCAAGTGTACCAGCAAGTTATAAAGAAAGCCTCTTCTTATTATTAGTATTAAACAACATCCTTACCAATCACCATTCATTTTGCGAGTCAAAGTGAATAAAACCATTACAATACTACTACCAGGCAAGACAAATAGTTATTTTTTTTAAAGGTAAACATATAGGCATCTCCATAACAAGACACACATTTCTTATAACCATGAAGTCAATTTGAATTTCTTTTTTGGTCATTCCTGGCTATACTGGCAGAAGCTTGGCAGCTTGAAAAATAACTTATTATGAACATAAACTCAAATGCCCTCCACAAAAATATTAGTAAATGGAATCAAGCAATAAATAACAAGGATAATACATCACTACAAGATGGAATTCAGTCCAATAATTCAAGGCAGTCTCAACATCTATATAGCAATGTAATTCACCATATTAGAAGACCTAACAAGAAAAAAAAAGCTCAAATTCTATCAATAGATACAGAGAAAGCATTTTTAAAAAATAAACAAAAACAAAACCCTTCAATTTGTAATAAACTGTCAGTAAATACTGAATGAAAGATACTTTCTCCAGCTGAAAGGGGTATCTGTAATAGCCTACCATTAACATCCTTAATAACAAACACCTGTGTATTTTACCCATCGGAGCAGGAACAAGGTAAAAACACTCTCCCTCCTGACTCACATTCACCATGGCAGTAGACATGCTAGTTAATGCAGGGAGCAAGTGAAATAAATGGGAAGCATACAGGATAGAAAAGTAGAAATAGGCCCTGGCCAGTTGGCTCAGTGGTAGAGCATCGTCCTGGCATGCAGGAATCCCGGGTTCAATTCCCGGCCAGGGCACACAGGAGAAGCACCCATCTGCTTCTCCACCCCTCCCCCTCTCCTTCTTCTCTGTTTCTCTCTTCCCCTCCCACAGCCAAGGCTCCATTGGAGCAAAGTTGGCCCGGGTGCTGAGGATGGCTCTGTGGCCTCTGCCTCAGGCACTAGAATGGCTCCAGTTGCAGTGGAGCAACTGCCCAGATGGGCAGAGCATCGCCCCCTGGTGGGCATGCCGGGTGGATCCTGGTTGGGCACATGTGGGAGTCTGTCTGACTACCTCCCCATTTCCAACTTCAGAAAAATACAAAAAAATAAAAAGAAAAGAAAAGTTGAAATAAAACATTTTTCTATTCACAAATGAAATGACTTTCTACATGGAAAAACTCAATTCAAAAAATTTTCAATACATGAATTTAATCAAGGCTTGGGATATAAAATCAACAGGAGAATATGACTTATCTCCATCTATGACCAATGAACAATTGGAATTTTAAAAACAAATACCATTTACCATGACACAAAACAAAACAGAAAGCGTTGGTACAAACCAAACAAAATATGTTTAGGATGTATATGTTGAAAACTGTAAAACACGAGTGAAAGTGATTAAACAAAATAAACAAAGAAATAGACCACGTTATTGGGCTCAATATTGTTAAGAGATAAGTTATCCCCAATTTGATCTGCAGATTCGGTGCAATCCTAATCAAAATGCCAGCAGCAGTTTGTAAATATCTGCAAACCAAGGCTAACATTTATAAGGAAAGACAAAGAAACCTGAACGGACAAAAATGGTTTTGGAACTACAGAACAAATTTGGAAGATACACACATTTCAAGTATTTACTTGAATGCTATAGTAACTTGAAAGTACGGAAAGCCAGAAAGTCCAAATCTCCTGACATATACTGCCCACAAAAATTAGGGGATATTTCAAAATGAATATGATGTGATAAACTATCCCCTATTTTTTGTGAGCAGTATAGTGTTGAGGCTGTTTTACTCGCGTGAAGGAGCAAAAATCCACCAGCGAAGCTGCCTCCACCTTGTGAAACAGTTGCCATCACTCCAGATAAATTTTACGAACCACCTGCAGCTGGACAGACTAAAGCAACAAGCTATCCTTCTGTGCCCAGCTGTCCCGCAACAAACACCACATCGCCCTTGAAAAACCTCAATAAAAGCCAACTCCTCTGCTCGTTCAGGGCTGGTACTATTCTCCTGGTGCCTGGCCCTTTCCTCTCTTGGAAAGTAAATCAACTTTCCTATTTCAGCCTTCCCACTCCTTGTAAATTTTTTTTTACAAACCCGCGTTCCCGGGCCAATCTAACAGTAATCAAGACAGCATGGCACTGGTGAAGGCTCCATCCATCGATTGATGGAATGGAACAGACTAGAAACAGACTCCAGAAAATTTAGGCAACTGATTGCTTTAACAGTTAAAAAGCAATCCACCCCATCATCCCTCTCTCTCTGTGAAGTACCACAGCCCACAGATTCCACGCATACCTGACTCCGGGTCTGGTGTTCAGGGCGCACAGGGGACTGCGATCCAATCCGGCACCTGCAGATTCACGAGGCTCGCCAGGTCCCCGGACGCTGTAGATGCCATACTTGGTTACTGTTGGGTGCTGCAGGTTCAGGGCCCAGGCAATGACTGGCCGGTTGTCGGGGAGCCCCAGGCGGAGCGTATTCAGAGCAGAGGAGCCCGGAGTTCCCGGCCTCCACGCACTTCAGGTCTTGGTGGCACCTGGCCCCCTCCACGCTGGGCTCCAGGTAGGGGATGGAGGCCGGCTTGAAGCTAGTGACACCCAGCTTGGTGGGGAACTCCCGCCGGAGTCCCATGAGATGACCCAGGGTGGGGCCGTGGTCAGCTGCAGTGCCCTCGGACAGGGTGTCCTTCCGAACACACTGTCAATGGATCTCCTGGCAAGAACGACTTCTTCCGAGCAGGGCTGCAGAGGGCACAGACGCCAGCCCACGCGGGGCGCGTGCACACCAGGCTTTTCCCGGCCGCCCCCAGCTCCTGCTATTTACACAGCTGAGAGCCATAGCCGTCCTGAGCCAGGTGCTTCTTGAACCACTGGGGGTGGGGCCGGGGGTGGGGGGAGGTAAAGAACGTATTGCGGTTTTTATTATTATTTTTTAAATTGTTTCTTCCAGTTCAAGTTTATTGCTTAATGTTTCACTCCAGAGTTGGTGGGATAAATAATATTATTAGAACAGCAGCTATGCATTTAATTTGAGAATCCTGTTCTGAAAACGCTAAGTTACTTGGTCAACCACCTGCAGATCATTTAAATCACTGTTTCTCATAAATATCAGCAACTTTTTGCCAAATGCAAAACTCCCAATCAGGATTTTTCATGTAATATAATTTGTATTTTTTTAAAACTACTACAGGAAAATTTATACATATAGATAATAAAAGAAAACCCAAACCAGCATATAAAAAAAAACACAGTATAATAATTGGCTGATTTTAACAGCTTAAGTATTTAATCAATAACCATATGTAAAATCATCAAAAAGTTGCATAATTTTAAACCAGTAATTATGCTTACGTATCAGCTATTTATTACATGTGCTAATAATGCAGAATATTAAAATCTGCAGATATAAAAATCACTAATTTTACGTATAGCATTATGTACTCAATTCCATTAAAGTATAACTTACATACAATAAACAGCATCTATTTTAAGTATAGTTAGATGAGTTTTGACAAATGTATACAGCCATATAATAACCATTATTATAAAAATATAGAATAATTCTCTGGATTGGAGATAATGTATGTTTACCTTTATTCTAAATGTTGCAGTTATTGGTCCCCATTGTAGATTTGACAACACAAAGAGATTTCTTTACCTTTCCATTTAGATTTCATTTCTGTGGTTTTGTAGAACGCCAGTGGGTTTGTAACAAAGTGCTTTCACACTTCTTACATACTAGCTGGCCCTAGCAGACAGTTCCTTGAACCCTTCCATTTTTCTATTCATGTGCACACAATAATACTGCGCCTGATCTATCCAGTGTTCATGAGAATCCGGTGAGATAATGCATTTAAAATACGTTCAAATAGAAAACAGTATAGAAATATAGCTGTTGAATCTCACTATTAATTCAGCAAGAGGTTCACACTTAATCTCTGACACAATTTCCTGACAATCAGTTTTCATCCCCTGCTTTTCTAAGTCACTTCTCAAAATACAGAAGTATTTATAGAGGGTCACTAAGACCCAGCAGGAGTATGATAGGTCTGAACAGACCCCCAAAATAAGTGTCACCTAGAACAACAACCTTCCTGAAGTCACAGAAGTGGAAAGATGGTCCTCATTCCCGCTTTCCGCACGAATGTTAATAGAAGCCTGCCAATGACAGGCGTCCTCCAGGCCTGATCCTCCGCCCACTGATTCTGTACGTTGAGCGGAAACTTTGAATGAGGTGTATGTACCCCATGGTTCCTGTGTGAAAATGTCTCTGAGATAATACTCATGCGGAGTGATGAAAGTGAGGGCGCATTTCTTCTCAGTAGGACCTTAGGATATCATGACAAATCAGACAGAAAGCTTTATTCGATGTTAAAAGTTTATTAGAAAATGTTAGGAAACGCAGCGCACTAGAACACGAGACGTGGTGATGAATACAATCTACCGGCCCAGGGAAAAGAGCGAGAGAGATTGGTCAGCCTGCCCTCCATCACGCCCAGGTGGTAGAGGATACAGACCTCCTTTCTCACCCACCGTGCTATCCTGCTCTTTTCTAAAGTGGTGCCGTTCCAGGGAGCCGGTGCCGCTCAGAAACGACACGGCACGAAACCAACGCTCACTTCATAATTGCTGAACGGTTTACTGCAACCGGCAGTCCAAATATTTTGATGCTCCGAAAGAGAAGGGTGATGATTACACTGGGCAGTGACAGGCCTTTCCTACTCAGTTGTGTTTACTTGGCAAAATAGATTTAATGTTTGGAGCCGGCTTTGAAAAGCTAGGGAAATTTTTTATTGTGTCAGAATTGTGAAAGCACAGGAAAAAGTTCAGGTATGGAAGGATATTTCCAATACGCAAAATGCACGACCCGTTAGGGACTGTGTTCTTCATATTCCAGTCCAGGGGTCGGGAACCTATGGCTCGCGAGCCAGATGTGGCTCTTTTGATGGCTGCATCTGGCTCGTAGACAAATCTTTAATTAAAAAAATATATAACGTTAAAAATATAAAACATTCTCATGTCTTACAATCCATTTCCTACCGCTCATGTTCATGGTTGCGAGTGGCTAGAGCCAATCACAGCTGTCCTCCGGGACAACACCAAATTTTTATTGGATAATGCGTAAAGTACACGGGTCGTTGTATGGCTCTCACGGAATTACATTTTAAAATATGTGGCGTTCATGGCTCTCTCAGCCAAAAAGGTTCCCGACCTCTGTTCCAGTCCAATAAATCCCAGTTAAATATTAACTTATTATGAAAAAGGGTGAGAGCTTGTTCAACTGCCTTTAAAGCCAAATTTTATCAGAACTTCAACCAATGATTATTGTTCTGTAGTATTTAAAGTCTAGCTTGAGTATGGCTTCCATTTAAAGTGACCGTTGCAACCTGCTAATAAAAACTTTTATTTTATCTGCCTGTATTGAGCGTTGACTATCGAGGTCAGTGCTTTGAAAAGCATATCCTTAAAATATGCTTATAGAGATATATTTTTCAAACAATAAAATTCCCTTATTGACGTTTATACCTGGCTGGGCTTTGACAAAAAGAAGATGGTTATGTAGTGCCATCGTAAACCAGCCACAGCACCTTTTCTTCACCCTCTAACGCTCCCTCAAACCCAGCCCCTGACCACTGATTTGCCCTGTGCCACTACAGCTTTGCCTTTCCCAGAGTTTTATCCAGGTAGCACAAAGCAGTGTGTAGTCGTCTGCGTCTGCCTTTATTCATTCACACTGCAGAATGCTTTTACGAGGCATCTGCTGCGGTTTACGTCAGCAGGGCACTCATTTTCAGCACTGAGTGGTACTTCATTACAGAAAGTGCTTTTCGGTTCACCTGTGATGGCTGCTTGGAGCGTCTCCAGCTTTGAGCTGTCATGCGAAAGCTGCTATGAATATTTGCATGTGAATCGTTGCGTGCACCTATGGTTTCTTTTCTCTTGGGGAAGTATCTAGGAGTGGCTTATTAAGTCATATAGGAATTGCATGCTTAATTATGTTTTTTTTTAAAAACCAACAATGTATTTTCCCCCGTGGCTGTTCCACTTTGAGTTCACAAACACAATGTCTGACGGTGCCCACAGCTTGGCACCCTTGTTAATATTGGTATTCTCCTGATCTGTACCTCAATCTTCACATTTTTAACCATGTTTACAAACACATTTTAAATTTTTTTTTAATGTCCGTTTTCACTCTACACATTTTTCTACACATAGTTCATATTTTTGCATCCTAAGAATTATTTTCCTAACCAATCACAATAATTTTCTTCTATGGTCTTCCTCTAAAATTTGTTCAGATTTAGTTTTTACATTCAGGTCTATAAGCAATTTCAAGTTATGTTTCTATACATGGTAGAAGATAAAGTGTCTCAGCTCAGGCTGCTAGCACACAATACCGTATACTAAGTGGCTTAAACAGGAGGTATTAATTTCTCAAAGTTCCGGAGGCTGAGAAGGCCAAGGTCAAGATGCTGGGATGGCGTATTCAGGTCTTGGTGAGGGGCCTCTTCCTAGCTTGCAAATGGCCGCCTTCTCTCTGTACTCTCTCGTGGCACTGAGGAAGAAAGAACTCTGATCTAATCTTCTTCTTATAGAGACATTAATCCCATCAGATGTCTTTGCCCCTCATGGCCATCTAAATGTCTAATATTTCTCAAAGGCTCCGTCTCCTAACACTAAAGCTTATTTATACCTTGATGGATATCAATGACAAAGTTTTTAGCAATAACTTTTTGGTGTTTAGTCATACTACTGTGTGGAGATTATTCTAACATTAAACATCCTTATGTCTTATGGGTACAAATTCAGAACCAAGTAACATGGGCAGCTACTGTTTTCTTCTAAGTAATAATTTATGAGTAATCAGTAATAATAACACAATCAATTCCGGAAACCACTTATTTATAAATAGTTTTAAATGAAAATATGACAAAGCAGGAATCTTATAAAAATAATGATCTCAGTTCAAATTATAGGCATTTTACCAACAGCTCTCAGAAAGAAACAGAAATTTTAATAGTAATCATTTTAGAAGGTATTCATCTAAACAATAAAAATTAAGGAAGAGGATATTACAGATTTTCTTCTGTATAGATATATATGTGTTATTTATATATAATACATACTGCATAGGATATATGTATGAATATGTATAACAATAACATATATATTGCATAGGATATAGCTCCAACAAATAAGCATGAATATTTCTCTGCAGTCTATAAAATAAAAGACCAAGGATGAGTTTGATGATAATATATTTTGTCTTTTGGAGCACAGTTTGCAGCTCACAACATTAACTCTGCAGGGATAATGAAGGAAAATATAAATAAATCCTATTATTTTTAAAAATAGGTCACTATTCAGTATATTCAAATCTCAACTATCTGAGGTAAGTGTCTTCTAGCAAAGAGCTCAGTGCCTTGTGAGCTAATGCTGTGTGACAGTCAACCAAAATATTTTCATCTTACAAAGCGATGTTTACAGGCAAGAGACAAATCATAATAGTCCTGTTTCAGTATGCTCTCTGAAATGAGAACACAGAAAATAAAGTTTAAAAATATTCCAGAAAGCCAATACGGTGGCCTGTGAGTGGTTATCTTGCTCATAGCACATCTAACAAGAGAGGGATTTATCCTCTTACCATTATTAGATGAGAAGAAGCGATGAAAATCTTGAAGCCCTTACCCCTTCATTCTTTACAAGCTGCTAACAGCTGACCCCGCACAGCTAGCTGGTCTTGCTTGAAGGAAAGTAAGTATGGCACTCTGGAATGGGGACACACGAGTCCCAGAGATACTTAACAGGTAACTATTCCCAACTTCTTTCTTCCTAACTAAAATGATTCAAGTTCCCAACTCAGAGTATTGTTTCTCCCCTTTTCTCCCTTACATTGGGATCCTGCTGTGTCCCGATACAAACTGCCCACCCTCATATTAAAGTTCCAATACAAAGGCATCTTTTCCACCATTGGCCCTTTTTCTGTTTTTGAATGTGCATGCAGGCATGATGTAATGTTAGAACTTGAATTCTAAGTTGAAAAAATTTTTTAAAAGTATTGAATTTGTTGGGGTGACATTGGTCAATGTAAGTCCGTGTTTTAGTTGCACAGTTCTATGACACATCCTCAGTATATTGTAGTGTGTGTCTGCCCCCCCAAGTCAAATCTGTTTCCATCACCATCTGTCTCGCCTTTACTTTCACCAACCCTCCTCACCCCCCTTTCCCACTGGTAATCACCATACTGTTGTCTTGTTGTTTGTATTTGTAAGTTTTTATTTTGGATTGTTTGTTTTTTTTTACTTAATCCTTTCACCTTTTTCATCCAGTTTCCCAAACCCCTCCCCTCTGACAGCTGTCAGTCTGTTCTCTGTATCCATGAGTCTGTTTCTATTTACTTTATGAGCCTATTTTGTTCACGAGATTCCACGTACAAGTGAAAGCATGTGGTGTTTGTCCTTCTCTGACTGGCTTATTTCACTTAGTTAGCAGAACACTCTCCAGGTCCATCATGTTCACAAAAGCTAAGATTTCCTTCTTTTTTACAGCCAAATAGTATTCCACTGTGTAAGTGTACCAGGACTGTTTTACCCACTTATATACTGGTGGCTACTTAGACTGCTTCCAATTTTGGCACTGTAGATAACATTGCAATGAACATAGCGGTGCATATATACTTTTTTTTTTTTTTTTACGGAGACAGAGAGAGAGTCAGAGTGAGGATGGACAGGGACAGACAGACAGGAATGGAGAGATGAGAAGCATCAATCATTAGTTTTTCGTTGCACATTGTGACACCTTAGTTGTTCGTTGATTGCTTTCTCATATGTGCCTTGACCGTGGGCCTTCAGCAGACCAAATAACCCCTTGCTCGAGCCAGCGACCTTGGATCCAAGCTGGTGAGCTTTTTTTGCTCAAGCCAGATGAGCCCACGCTCAAATTGGCAACCTTGGGGTCTCGAACCTGGGTTTTCCGCATCCCAGTCTGACACTCTATCCACTGCGCCACCGCCTGGTCAGGCCATATATAATTTTGAATTAGTGTTTCGGGTTTCTTCAGATAGATTTCCTTAAGTGAAATTGCTAGATCATAAGGCAGTTCTGTTGTTAATTCTTTGAGGAAACCTTACACTGTTTTCCACAGTGGCTGCACCAATCTGTATCCCCACCAACAGTGCATGAGAGTTTCCTTTTCTCAACATCCTTGTCATCACTTGTTTTTGTTTTTTTTGCTAATTTATTGATGATAGTCATTCTGACAGGTATGACATGATACCTCATTTTGGTTTCAAATTGCTTTTCTCCAATGATTAGTGACATTGAGCATTTTTCAGATGTCTGCGGGTCCTCTGTATGTCCTTTCGGAGAACAGTCTATTCAGGCTCTTTGCCCATATTTTATATTGGGTTTCTTTCTTTCTTTCTTTCTTTCTTTCTTTCTTTCTTTCTTTCTTTCTTTCTTTCTTTCTTTCTTTCTTCTTCTTCTTCTTCTTCTTCTTCTTCTTCTTCTTCTTCTTCTTCTTCTTCTTCTTCTTCTTCTCTTCTTCTCCTTCTCCTTCTCCTTCTCCTTCTCCTTCTCCTTCTCCTTCTCCTTCTCCTTCTCCTTCTCCTTCTCCTTCTCCTTCTCCTTCTCCTTCTCCTTCTCCTTCTTCTTCTTCCTCTTCTTCTTCTTCTTCTTCCTCTTCTTCTTCTTCTTCTCTTTTTTTTTGATGTTGAGTTGTATAAGTTCTTTATAAATTTGGGGTATTAACCCATTATCAAATGTATCATTGGCAAATATATTGTCCCTTTCATTTTGTTGATGGTTTCCTTTGCTATGCAAAAACTCTTTAGTTTGATATAGTCCTTGTTTACATTTTCTTTTCTTTCCCTTGCCTGAGGAAATTCATCAGAAAAAAATATTGCTTCCAGAAATATCTGAGATCTTGTTGCTCATATTTTCTTCTGGGATATTTATGGTTTTGAGTTGCATAGTCTTTAATCCATTTTGAGTTTAATCTTGTGTATGGTATAAGAAGGTGATATAGTTTCATTTCTTTTTGTATTTATCTGTCCAATTTTACCACAACCATTTATTGAATAGACTATCTTTACCTCATTGTATATTCTTGCCTCCTTTATAATATCAATTGACCATTTCTGGACTCTGTATTCTGTTATAATGACCTATATGTCAGTTTTTATGCCAGGACCATGCTGTTTTGATTACTATGGCCTTGTAGTATAGTGTAGTGTAATGTGATTCCTCCAATTTTGTTTCTCAAGATTGCTGTGGTTATTTGGAGTCTTTGGTGGTTCCATATTTTGGATTATTTGTCCTAGTTCTGTAAAATATGCCATTGGTATCTTGATAGAAATTGCATTGAATCTTTAAAATGCCTTGGGAAGTCAGGACATTTTAATGATGTTTATTCTTCCTATCCATGAGCATGGTATATGCTTACCCTTATTTATATCTTCTTCAATTTCTTTCTTCAGTATCGTATAATTTTATGAGTACAGCTCCTTTTCCTCCTTGGGTAAATTTATTCCCAGGTACCAATTTTATTTTTTTTGCAATTGTAAATTGGATTGTTTTCTTAGCTTCCTTTTCTAATAGTTTATAATTGGTGTATAAAAATGCCACCATATTGGAATATTAATTTTTTATCCTGATAATTTACTAAATTCATATATCAATTCTAGTAGTTTTTTGGTGGAATCTTTAGGTTTTTCCATATATACTATCATGCCATTTGAAAATAATGACAGTTTTACGTCTTCCTTTCCAATTTGGATGCCTTTCATTTCTCCTTCCTGTCTGATTGCTGTGGCTAGGACTCCCAGTACTATGTTGAATAAGAATGATAAAAGCAGACATCCCTGTCTTGTTCCTGATCTTAAGGAAAATGTTTTCAGTTTTTCCCATTGAGTATGATCTTGACTGTGAGTTTGTCATATATGGTCCTTATTATATTGAGGTATTTCCCTCTATTCCCACAAAGTTGCAAATTTACATATGTTTATTTCTATATCACATGTGTGTTACTAAGCTAGTGTTCTAAGAATGCCAATCCAACAAACCATAATTTAATGTATTTTTTTATTTTTGAAATTACAGTAGCTCTGAATTATAAAATAATTATTATACTTTTCATCCAATTCCTTCAAAAACCACCACTTTAGATCTTACCTGGCCTTGGCACTGGGTATAGTGTAATGCTTACTATGTTTTGGATAAAATATGTTGACAGTGTAAGTGCTGAGAGTAAGTCCTGCATATTTTCTAATTGTACTGTTTTTTTTCTCTGTGGAATCTCTGAAATGTGAATGTAGCATTTGGATCTACTCTTTGACAATAAGCTTGCCTCTCCATTTCCTTTGTAGTTGTGGTTTGTTTGGTTTTTTTGAAGGAATTACCTATATTAGTTAGGAACTTTCTCTTATTTTTTTAATACCTTATGTCATTTTTATGTTTTGATTTAATCATCTGAGTTTGTCTCCAAGACACAAAGAAAGCACACACCTTGAAATATAGACCTTGAAAGACCTATTTTTACCCTTCTGTCCTGGCAGATTCATCTGCGTAGGTCTACCAGTCTTTCCACTTAAACGCATCTCTCCAGAGAATGGCACCAACAACTCAGTTATTACTCTCCAAGGTCCTCCACTACAGAATTCTTGGCAAGTTCTCTTTATTGTCATTATATTGCTATAAACCTTTTGAGGACAAAGACTCTTTCTGTTTGACCATTTTATTGCAAGAGCTTACATTGTTCCAGGTACTGTGTTTCCTCAAAAATAAGACAGTGTCTTATATTAATTTTGGCTCCTAAACACATGCTAGGTCTTATTTTCAGGGGATGTCTTATTTTTCCATGAACAAGAATTCACATTTATTGTTGAACAAAACAGCAACATTTATTCATATACTGTTGTCATGTCATCACAAATATCAGCATAACCAGCCAAACTCTGAATTCCATCAAGAATTTCTTGTGACTCTATTTCCGTGTACAACAATCTACCCTGTTTCACCGAAAATAAGACAGTGTCTTATATTAATTTTTGCTCCTAAAGACACGCTAGGTCTAATTTTCAGGGGAGGCCTCATATTTCTAAGCTTGAAAAAAATTGCACTAGGTCTTATTTTCAGAGGATGTGTTATTTTCAGGGAAACAGGGTACCTGGCAGGTAGTAACTAAAGATGTTTAAAATACTTGGAAGACTAACATGGACAAATACAACTTGAACTCATTAAGAAGGGTATTAATTCCAGCTGAATGGAGGAGATTATCTTTTTAAAGCGTAATATATTTTATATTTGTCTCAACTACAATTCTCATGGGCTTCTCCACTTTTTCAGAAATAGAAGTCTGTCTTTTCATTTTATTGTCATGAAAAGCAAGAATTTTACTCTAGGAGAGAGTTTTTAAAAATTTAGGGTCATCTCATCTCACAGTCTACCTCAGTATGTGGGTTATCCTTCCCCCGTTCTGGGAATTCCCTCACACCCCTTCACACAGCCTCGCCCTCTGCCTGGAACAGGCCCTCTGCTCAAGACCACACCTTCCTCTGAGAACTCGCCCATAAGAACTCTCACAGCTTATGTCCAGAATATGTTACCTTCCCTTGCTCCTTTGGCAACTTAATCTTAACGTTATTATAGTATTTACCAAATAGATTTAATTCGTGTTTTTCTCAATGTCTTTACTATTATAAGAAGAGTGTAGGGAACTGCATGCGTATTCTTCTTACTTTTATCTCTGTTCATTGCTGTGTTCCTGCTCCTAAAAGATGTTGTATTACTTGTTGAAATTAGGTTAAATTTACTACATATCTATTATAATATTCAAGCATTAGGGAAATTTGGCTTTTCCTTAAGATACAACTATTTTAAAATCATTTCACATTTATATGAATTGGATATCTTTCACTTGCTCAAACAACTATTCTAACCAGCTGAATACTTCCCACCCTGGACCTGTTAGGTCAGTGTGCATTTAAACCAAAACACATGTAAGGGTTTTTAATTCTTCCCTATGCATGCAACAATTGAAATGTGCAATCACTTTTGAAAAAGAACAAAAATACGTTGGGTGAATAAAAATATGTTCCTGCAACATTAACAATTCAAAAGAACTTTCTCTTTTAGTCTCTTTTCTTCAAAAGATTACATTACATTAACATTTAAATTATTAGTCACAGTCAGGATTAAAATCTGCATCAATTATTTCTTAAGAAAACTGTTTATGATACACATATTCAATGAATGTCTCTGTAGAAACACCTTCCTGTAGAGTATTATGTGCAACAGGCTTTTAGATTTTCTTTAGCCTTTTACACTATAAATTCAAGCACACCTAGCTGGTTTTAAGGTTTAAATTGGGCATTCAATTTAAGATGCCATAGCTCAAGTTTTCATTATCCTTGTAGGAGCAGAAGTTTTGTTTCTGCTCCCTGCCAACCCTATTGTATTTTGATAGAATTTATCACAGTGGATCACAAAAGCCTAATCTTCTCAATTATCGTCCCCATCTCTGAGGCTAAGAACAGGGTGTTTCATGTCCCATTTATCCTCTGGTTGAACATTTGTTTCAGGTGGTTTATATTCATGCTTCATGCATTGTTAATTCCTCCCCATATTTCTTTTGGACACTGAAGCTGTGGACATTAATCCTGCCATGGCGATGTTTTGTTTCATTTTAAAAACAAAATACTCCTTCGGGTGTTTGGCTTTTCTTTCACTTGGTCTCTCCTTTTTTGAAATATTCTTATCTTCCACTGGAAAACTGTTCTTATTCACTCTGATGAAGAGAAATATTTCCCTTGTAAAATTTACATTTTAATATTTAAAATTGTACACCTCATAACAATATCTGCCCTCTCAGGTTTTTAGTCTAGATAGTATGTGTTCTCAAACTTCATACAAACAAAAGTGTATATATCATATCATATCAATATCATATCATATCATATCATATCATATCATATCATATATGCTTTATATTGATATTATACATATATTTTATATATACTTTCATATATATATAAATATTTAGTTCTTTTGTTTAAATACTTGAGAATGTTGTTTCTTGGGTTATATACTAGGTTTATACCTAATTTGATAAGAAATTGAGAAATTTTTACAAGAAACTCTTCTCCAAAATGGTCGTTCAATTTTGCTTTTCTCACCATTAATATATAGGAGTTCTAGTCACCCCATATCTGCATCATCTTTTAGGAAGTAACCACTCCTTTCTGTCCATATTGATTAGTTTTCTATTTCTGAAATTTATATACATAAATTTCTGTTATATTGATGGGTTATCTGGCTTATTTTATTTTATTTTTTTTCATTTTTCTGAAGCTGGAAACGGGGAGAGACAGTCAGACAGACTCCCGCATCCGACCGGGATCCACCCGGCACGCCCACCAGGGGTGACGCTCTGCCCACCAGGGGGCGATGCTCTGCCCATCCTGGGCGTCGCCATGTTGCGACCAGAGCCACTCTAGCGCCTGAGGCAGAGGCCACAGAGCCATCCCCAGCGCCCGGGCCATCTTTGCTCCAATGGAGCCTTGGCTGCGGGAGGGGAAGAGAGAGACAGAGAGGAAAGCGCGGCGGAGGGGTGGAGAAGCAAATGGGCGCTTCTCCTGTGTGCCCTGGCCGGGAATCGAACCCGGGTCCTCCGCACGCTAGGCTGATGCTCTACCGCTGAGCCAACCGGCCAGGGCTCTGGCTTATTTTTTTTAATTTTTATGTATTTATTTTTTACAGAGACAGAGAGTGAGTCAGAGAGAGGGATAGACAGGGACGGAGAGAGATGAGAAGCATCAATCATTAGTTTTTCATTGCGCATTGCAACACCTTAGTTATTCATTGATTGCTTTCTCATATGTGCCTTGACCGCGGGCCTTCAACAGACCGAGTAACCCTTTGCTGGAGCCAGTGACCTTAGGTTCAAGCTGGTGGGCTTTTGCTCAAACCAATGAGCCCATGCTCAAGTTGGCGACCTTGGGGTCTCGAACCTGGGTCCTCTGCATCCCAGTCTGATGCTCTATCCACTGCGCCACCGCCTGGTCAAGCTATCTGGCTTCTTTAATAACCATAGTTATTGTGAGGTTCATCCATGTTGTATCAGTGGTTCATGTATCTTTAAGAGGGGCGGAGTTCTCAGGAGCATTTGAGATCTTGTTCACCAGAGTATGTCATTAGTTAAGCTCAAATAACTCTTATAAAAATTAAAAAAAAAAAAGAGTGATGGTATTCTCTTATGCAGAAATGAGTACATGTATATATAAGGTATTTTTCCCAGCGGAGAAGGAAGGAAGGGGGTCGGAGCCACAAAGTGTGGAATAACAACAAAAGGCTTTATTTAGTACAGAGCGCATCTTGCCCTGCAAGGTTCCCTGGCCCCGAGGAAAGATGGAGGCCAGGGAAGTTGCAAGTGGTGACCCGTGTGGGAGTTATTTAAAGGGTCCCTAGGGTGGTTGGGCTAATATGAGGTGGTGAAATCTCACTGGCTGGCAGACGGTCGTGTTTTCCAAAGGGTTCCTGGGAAGTTTCTCTTGGTGCACTTGGTTGTGGGCAGTCCTAGCCAAAGTTGGCGGGTCTGACCTTTCCCATTATCCACCGACCTTATAGTATAGTTTGCTTATCTCTTACCTCTAAACATTTTTATTCCGATTGTGGTTACTATGAATAATTAAAAAAATATGTTGGGTGAATAAAAATATGTTCTTGCAGCATTAACAATTCAAAAGAACTTTCTCTTTTAGTATCTTTTCTTCAAAAGATTATATTACATTAACATTTAAATCATCAGTCACAGGCAGGATGAAAACCTGCATCAATTATTTCTTAAGAAAACCGTTTATGATACACATATTCAATGGATGTCTATGTAGAAACATCTTCCTGGAGAGTGTCATGTGCAGCCGAGCTTTTAGATTCTCTTTAGCCTCATCTACTATAAATTGAATCACAGCTAGCTGGCTTTAGGGTCTAAATGGTGCATTGTTAATTTCATTAACAAGTATGCACATATGGTTCCATTTCCCTCGACTAAGTGACCAAGAGTCTAATGGTTGGGTCATATGATGGATATAAATATTTAACGTTTTGAAACACTGCCAGTTTCCCAAAATAGTTAGATCACCATAGATACATACCAGTACTTACTACACACCTATGGCAGCATTTGCTGTCGCGTCTTTTTAAAATGCAATCGCCCTATTGGATGAGTGAGTAGTGGCAGTTCATTATGGTTGAAATTGCATTTCTTCCTGGGGTGAGGTTGAGCATATTTTCATGTGCTTATTGTCTGTCTGCATAACTGCCATTGTGAATCTTCAGTTCACAATTTTAGTTTAGAATTTTTGCCTTCTTATTAAATTCTGAAAGTTCTTATCTATCTCTATATACTCTAATATATATGTTAATATATATAATAGTCTAGAAATAATTCCTTTGAAAGATATAATTTTTTTTTCCTTAACCACTCTTTCTAGTGATATTAGGAACAACCAGTCAACCTCAGGTTATGCATTAGTTTTCAAAAAAATCTTCAAAATCTCAGATATGTTATCGATTTACCCACTCAGTGCTCCTTATCAGTGGTTAATTAGGAATATCCAGGGGAGATGTTTTGCATATCCCTACTGCCAGATCACACCATGAATGATCAGTGCTCTTTTTTTACTGGACATAAAGTTTCTAAGCACCATTAAATCTACCCATATTAGAGAGTCAATTCCAGAAACTCCAGAACCAACTCAAGAAACTCATGCTAGGGTGATCAGCACTACGCAATTTGCAAAAACAAAGGTTAATCCCATTCAGATAATACCCTCAGGCCCTGACCACATAGCTCAGTTCACTAGAGTATCATCCTGATACACCAAGGTTGTGGGTTCGATTCCCAGCCAGGGCACAGATAAGAATCAACCATTCATGCATAAATAAGTGGAACAGCAAATCAGTGTTTTTCTCACTCTCCTTCTCTTCTTCTCCCTCTAAAATCAATAACAAAAAGAAAAAGGAAATGAAAAAAAGAAGAAAAAGAAGTACCCTCATATACATACACAGAATAATCTTTAACAGAATATCTAGGTCCCTGGTAGCCCAGTTAAATGGATATATAAAATCAACTATTACAGTTATCAAGGAATTGTATGTGCTAAATGTTATCAAAGAATCACTTAGTATTCTTCCCTGTAGGAAAGGTCTTGAATTCATGGGAAAACATTAATTTCGGTGACTAATGTAGATTAAACTTTTAATCAGATATTTCAAAGAACTCTTATTTTGAAATCTATAAATCCATAACTTTGAGACTTTAAGAGAAATAAAAATTGATTCTATGGACCTGCTCCTTTTCTGGCTAAATTATTCTTACCTAATTAAAAGGCCATTTTGTCATATGGATGGGGCAGGTAACAATGATGCTGTAAAATATCTCAAATTTTTCTCACTATCTACTGTGATTCAAAGTACTGTATGTTGAAGCAACATTATGGGCAGTGAAACTTTGAAACTTACAAATTATGATTAGTTTGTTTTGGTCATGGTTAATTCAAAGAATTCTTAATTTATTGAAATATATTGGTAGGCATCCACAGAGTTCAGGAAAGCCACTTTAGCCTGGCATAGACCCTCTTTAAATGAAAAGGGGCTCTTGGTAGACATTTTTACGTGTACATAGTCCTCAGTACCTCTTTTTCTTTCTCATTGAAAAACATGAACACATTTGAACTGGTATCTCTTTCTCAGAGTTCTTTATTCTGTTTTCTTCACATGGTTGTGTAAACTCCCTGTATATTGACGCTGGTTAAACAGTAATCACAACAGAGCTTATGTGTAAGCACAAATCATACCTCTGTTGTGCGACCTGCACATTAAAATTCATGATCAGATTGATCGATCCAGTGGAAATGCCACAAGCACCCCAAAATCAATAGGTTGAATTTCATCATTGCGTTGTCTTCAAAAATCCTTAAAAAAAAGGATTTATTTCCTCATATTGGATACTTTATTGAAAACCATCTATAACTTTCTGTTTAACCATATTATTTAAATATAGCTAAGTAATGAGATTTGGATTTCTTTTTCCATTGATTTGAGGGAGAGAGAAAGGGAGAAAAGGAAGAAAGAGAAACATCAACTCACTGTTCCACTGCGTAGTTCTATTTAGTTGTGTGCTTATTGGTTTTTTCTCATACACATCCTGAACCAGGATCAACCTGCAACCTCGGTGTGAGGGGATGACACTCTAGCCACTGAACCTCCCTACCAGGGCCTCTAATTTCCTAAAATCTTTTCTATCCATCTCCTTTATCTCCCCACTGAGTAAATTAGACCTCCATCATTTTCCGCAGAACTTTTAAGTTTCTGATCTGACTTACACATCCAGCTTTGTTTCAGTTGGCCAGCTCGGTGTTTTCTGATTACAATTTTTTTTTCCTGTAAATAACCATCAAGTATTATATAAATAATTTCTTTAATACTCACAATAAACTTTTTTATTTCATATGGGATTAATGTAAATTATAGTAATAATTATCAAATATTATTGTGCTTTATGGTATGGAAACCAATTTAAATTATGCCATCTCATAGTTATCACATAATAGGAATTTTCTTTAATTCAAAACATCAAAAACAAAATTCCACATCCCAGAAACAACAGCATATAGGTTATTATTGCGGGTATGGAACCATTTAGTCATGAATTCCTGTGAAATGAACTCTCATGAACTTTAATGACCTCATTTGAACAATGAATAATTGTTCTAGATGCTGTCAAATATTTCTTCTGAAGCTAAACTTTTATAATTCTGCTTATGAAGGGATTGAAGTCCAATCATTTTCATTATGAAAAAAAAAATCTATCAAGTTTCCTAAAGAAGTCACGCTTGAATTTAATAATCAAATTATATTAATTTAAATGTTCTCATATTTTTATTTGATTAAATGTGTATGTAGACTGAGAAAGAAATGGCTATATTTATATTTGGTTCTCACATTGGAACCATTGCAACTTTACTTGTATATATTACCTAGGTCAATGAATCTCGTCTTGTCTCCACATCTATCTAGTTAGAACCTTGCCTCAGTATCAGCAAACTAGATGAATTCAGTACTTTACTGGTTCTACCACCTAATATTTTAAATTCAGCATGTCTCCAATGGAGTAAACCTGGATCACATGTAAAACCAATCCTATTTGAACAATTTTACACTGTCATGCTTGAAAGTGCAGGAAATAACCGAAAAATGAATGTTATAATTTACTTTTTCCCCTGGAAGATAATTTTAGCACAATCACTTATGAATATCATTGAAAACTTCCCGTTAATCCTCAGGTAGCTTCTGTGGGTTGACTTCTGCTCTCTGTGTGGACAGGCAAAGCATTATAGCATAGCAGTAGGTACCATCAACTAGTAATCTGCGAATTCAGATGCCAGGGGTCCACAAATTCCACCAGAAGTAGGATGCAGTTTTTTCATGGACCTCTAGCATTTTACTTTTCATTTTGTGTGTGTGTGTGTGTATTTTTCTGAGGTAAGAAGTGGGGAGGCAGAGAGACAGACTCCCTCATGTGCCTGACTGGGATCCACCCAGAAAACCCACTAGGGGGTGGTGCTCTGCCCATCTGGGGCATTGCTCTGTTGCAACCACAGCCATTCTAGCACCTGAGGCAGAGGCCATGGAGCCATCCTCAGTGCCCAGGCCAACTTTGCTCCAATGGAGCCTTGGCTGTAGGAGGAAAAGAGAGTGATAGAGAGAAAGGAGAGAGAGAGAAGGGTGGAGAAGCAGATGGGTGCTTCTCTTGTGTGTGCTGGCTAGAAATTGAACCTGGAACTTCCACATGCTGGGCTGATGCTCTACCACTGAGCCAACCAGCCAGGGCCAGGGACCTCTAGCATTTTAAAACTACATGTCAGGAAAAATAAAATGGCTAAGTTGTATCATTTTAAAACAGAAAAAGAGGACATGTAAGTGTGGAGTGGGTGAGAGAGAGAAAGATAGAGAGGGAAAGAGAGAGATGAGAGAATAAGGAACAGAGGACAAAAGAGGTGAGAGATAATAGTGAAAATATTAACAGAAAAAGAAGGAAATAAATAGTCCAAGTCTTAATGGCCAAAAAGAAAGAAAACGGAAATCAATTATAGGCAGTTCATTACTTGGAAAAGTTGTTGTCTGTTTTCCAAGTAGTAATGTCTGGTTTTGTGGTCCTGGTATACCATATTAAGTAATAATGCATCCTTGTCTGACAAATAGGCAACTGTATATGCTACTCTCACACATATTTGGAGGTTGTCCCTTCAAATTCATTCTTCAATTCATTCATTCATTCATTCAACTTGCTGTAGCTGGGTATGAGAATTATATTAGCTTAGACAGTGTATTCTGGTTTCTTCAGTAGGATTCTCTCTTAGGGACACATATTTAAAAATAAGCAGGCTCTGTTTACTGTCAGTCCTATCATGTTCATTTATCCACACTGTCAATGCATGGAAAGCAAATGGTGGTAAATGTCATGATTAACTAGAGTATGTTACGCCTAAAACTTTCCTAATGAGATCTAGTTTTAGAATCATTAAGAAAACTTGAAGGAAAAAACAGAAATAACTTTGCTCCCATTTGTTATTTGAAAAGTTAACACAAAGACTTCCTCTTCAAAATTTCACTCCCACTAGCTCTTAATAAAACTTTCCAAATAGTACACCTTATGTCATTGTAGTATGCTAAATGAAAAATAAAAGGTGGCAGAGATTTTTACAGTATAAGAACTTGGGTAATCCAGTTCAAATGCTATGGAAGTGTTTACCGGAAACCTATGCACTCTTATTGATTAATGTTGCCCCGTGAAATTTAATTTCCTAAATAAAAATTTTAAAAAAGAACGGTAGAAATCTATTATATTGTACTTGGATTTTTCCCTTTATTAACCCATTTTTAAAGGAATTTTGCAAAGGTATTTAATTTTAAAAATACAGTGTTTATCATCTGGATGTTTATGACTTATAATTCCTAACACTCTTCCTGATTTTTTGCCAATAGATTTTGACATATCAGGGCAACACCAGCCTCACACTTCGACAGTAGACCTCTGACTGGTCTAAGTCAGCTCAGAGTCTGATGTTCTTTCCTTCCTTATTCCTGGCTGGTAAGAGTAAGCACATGACCTGGTTCTGGCCCACGCCATATAAAGGGACTCTTTTGGAAGGAAACAGACCCCTGGCATGTGAATTTGCAGATTACTAGTTGATGGTACTACTATGCTATAATGCTTTGCCTGAAATGGTTTGCTTTCCTGGTAAAAGAAATAGACATGCTGGCATTACTTTCTCTGAATACATTTTCTTTTCTTCTTTTCCAAGTGAGAGGAGGGGCAATAGACAGACTCCCTCATGTGCCCCGACCGGGATTCACCTGGGAACCCCGTCTGGGGCCGATGCTCTGCCCATCTGGGGCCAGAGTGCAAATCAATCAAGGCATGGCTGTGGGAGGGGAAGAGAAAGACAGCAAGAGAAGGGGATGGGTGGAGAAGCAGATGGTCACTTCTCCTGTGTGCCCTGACGGGGCATCAAACCTGGCACATCCACACATGGAGCCGACCCTCGACAACTGAGCTAACCAGCCAGGGCCTTTCTGATTACATTTTATCTCCACCTTACATAGCTACACGTGGCCTGGACTTTTGACATACATCTTGAAAACACAGGTAATATAATCTGAAAGTCATTTGCCAAGACATTGTTGAATTGCTGAATCAACATCACCGGATACATTTAGACATACTTCTTGCTATTGGGAAATACAATATTAAGCTTTAAAGCCACTTTAAATGGATTTTTTTCTCCTTTGTTTTCCAAAGAATTCCTCTCTAATTTAATCACTGAAATTTGGCAGAAGTGGCAGTACTACAACATTGGCACTTGAATTTACATATATATATAAAATCTCCTTTATCTCATATGTACACACCAAATATCTGTCTCCAAATGTCGCTTTTCTTTTCTCTTCTGGTATGAATCTCTCGGGCAGCTCCATGTCATTGCAGACTCCAATCATTCCACGTGCCCTGATGTTTCAGTTCGTCTCACCATTCATATGCATTCCGTTTTATGAGGGCTGATACGCAACTAAGCCATTTCTTTTTTACTTTCTGTTTTGGGAAACGTCATACTTATTCGTAAATAACGCTGACACGAATGAAGAAGGCCAAGTGAACGGACAGGTTAGAACAGCTGGATCCCTCATGTTATTATCCCAGCGCCCCTTGGCTGCCCATTGGATGTGGTTTGAAGCTGCCCCCACCCCCCCGTCCTGAAAGAAAGTGGGAGGCAGTGACCATTGGAATCGCCAGTGGACCAAAGGACAAGGCCGCTCAGCATTGTTCAAGAAGCTCAGAGGAAGTGCCCACGTTCTGAGAAAAGGTCAGTGAACCAAACTGCTACCTGAAACATGAAAACAAAATTATTGGCAAGCAATGCCAGCTTGCAGAAGCTTAGGCTAAAAGGATGGGAAAGGCCGAATGCACATCAGTGTTCATGGCTCTATTTGATGGGCACGTGAGTGTGTGAGTGTGTGTAAGTATTGGTACTTGGGTGTCATCTGGTTAGTGAAGATATTGGCCGTTGCTTATTTCTTACCACTATTTCTAAAACATGACTGCATTTCAATTTACTCGAGAACATCTAATACCTTGTCTAAATACTACACATTTCTTTTGGTTAATGTTCCTTTTTAACATTTCTGTGGTTTGAACTTTTTAGTCAGTTATACCAATTTTAATTTAAATATGCTCAATTTTATAATTTCAACAAGCTCATTCTCTTTGTAGGTAAATATGTATAATATGTCTATTTCATTATTTGATCAATGCCCATCATTTCAGGAGTATGTTTTATTATAGAAAAACAAATTATGGAAATATTAATATTGAGCAACATGAATAGTATGACTTCAAGGCCATTACAGTTCGAATTAAAGAACTAAAGACTACGAATTTTAAAATTTGGCCCAGACCAGTTGGCTCAGTAGATAAAGTGTCTACCTGACAACCCAGAGGTCGTGTGTTCAATCCCTGGTCAGACAACTGATGAGAAGCAGTCAGTGAGTTCACAAATAAATGAAACAGTTAAATGAAAGAATGAGTCATTGCTTCTCTCTCTTTCTGTCTGTCTCTCTTCCAAATCAATGAAAAACATTTTTTAAATAATTTTAAATTTTGAAGATTTCATTTTGACAGTTTTCTCAAATACATATAAGTTTTAGATACCTTTAGTTTAAAATTTTCAAACTTTATTAAATATATGGGTTAATACTATAGCATATTTAATTCAATAAACTTGTATTTCTCAAAAGAATTGAAAAACACATTTATGAAACTTAAATACACTTTGATTTCTGATGGGCAGATTAACAAAAGCAATAAGTATAAAAAACATTTTGTCATGGTCCTTGGACAAGATTTAATGAATTCTGCTTGTTACACTAACTGTAGAAATATTATAAAAGGATAAACTTGTATTGTGATCTATGTGTATTAGGGAGCCTTGTTGATTTTAACTAAATAACGATTAAAAAAATGTTTATTTTGCAGAACTAAACACTGTAATTAAATCATAGAATTGAATAAAATTAGACTAATTAGGTGTGAATATGGATTACAGAGTCTCCGTTCTATTGACTTAACATCAAATCCTACCAGTATTCAGGAAGAATATTTATTCGTTAATGATATTTATTAATTGGTAGCTATAGGCAGTACATGGTTGTCACTGCTTGCTTTACTAAATAATATTTCAGGAACATTGATAGTCTTACCAGTATTTAGATACAAGTTCTGAAATTCCTTTGCAAAGAACAATTTAAAGATGAAGTCCATGCTATCTGCAATGTAAGAAACAAATTGTTTTTTTTGAAAGCTATACTGTGGCGGGCTTATGTGTCTCTGAAGGGCAAAACTAAGATTTCTTATTCTTAAATCATCTTACTAATATATATAATTATTGAATCTGTGCATTTTATTTCCTAAACATCTACAGAACAAAACCGCTCCATCAAAACAGAACGCCTCCATCCTTTAACCTTAACCATGTTGTCCTTACACGGCGGGATTGAGTGTTTTGGTAACAGTTCATTGAAGCCATAATTTCATAAAGTCAGTTGTCGTAGAGATCCAATTCTATAGCCTATATTAAAATATAACAAACAATATCATTTTATCAAGGAGATACGTCATAAATAACTCCATCAAAAATTGATAAAGCATTCCCAAATTGCAATAAGCTGGAATTCATATGATTTTTCTAATCACCAACTTTTCACTGGCCTTTTTTATTTTTCTTTTTACAGAGAACAAAAATGAGTGAATTGTAAAATTTCCCTAAACATTCTCTGGGTGTACATCACCTTTGTAATTTATTCGACTAGTAATTCAGCACCTATTGGTAATTGGTACATTGGAAACGTGGTTATGAAGTGCTGGGCATTATCCTGATCCCTATGGAACTGAAAATCAAAAAAGTGTCACTTCCTTTCAGATAGGTGTGAAAAAGGGCTCAGGGGAAATTTTGCAGGAGCTAATTAATTCCACTTGCCGCAACAATGGTGCAACATTCACAGTATATGCCTCCTTTCTGAAACTTAGATGTTAGTTCTGAAGTGTTAATATATTAAAATGTATGCAAATTATCTCAAATAGTCACTAACTAGTATGGATTTTCATTTCATTACAAGAGTTCCAGGTTTTAGGGCATCACACATGCAAATGCTGGGTGATCTAAGGGGAAAAAAATTCTTAAGCTAGTATAATTGCCAAATTCTTTTACCAGAAAAAAAAAAAAAGTCTAGATCAAACTAGTTTTACTAAGAGCATTCGTGCTCATTGAAATTGGTGAATTGACACACATAATTTAAAATGGACTGAAGGCACAGCAAAAGCGTTTGGGACGAAACAGTCACCTCCAAAATACACTACTATTTAAAGAACAGATGGTGCCCCCCCCCCCCCGAGGATTCATCATGGAGTGCTGCTAAATGTACGCATAGCATTTTGCCCCAAATGGCAACTGATTAAACAAATGAAAATATTGGACAGTTTTAGTGTACGATTATTTTACGATTGGGTGGTGACAGAATGTAGAGAAGAAAGCACTGGCTTTTGAGACAGACAAAATTGACTTCAAACCTTGATTCTGACTCAGTGTGCAATAGGAAAGGGGACAGTGACCATCAGTGCCACTGTCTTCCTGACCAATTACTCCGTTTTAGCAGGACCTGGTGGCCACACCTACAGCCTCTGCACCCAAGCCAACTCGCTGATCCACAAGCTATGTCATGGTTGGATTAAGCCTCTGAGTTCTGGAATGCTTCATTTCTCAGAAGCATTATGATGAAAATAGTGAACTAATACCATATTTATCTTCTTAACTTAGGGAAGCAAAATATGAAACTAATAAATTTCATGAATGTCTAAAAGGTCAATGCTGTTTTGATATGAAGAATAAGTAGCTTCTTAAATTCTTCAGTTGCTCACATTCCTTATCTAGACATTCAGGTGACAGGAATACCCACCTCAGATGTTTTATGAGAATCATCTATTAATTTATGTTAAGTTCATAGTATAGTGTTCCACCATGCACAGTGACAAAATGATCAGTCATATAGGAATTATTTTTGTCAGTGCTTTGTGATCTCCAACTTAAAGTGTAGCTTATCTCTGATTTAGAGTAGAATCTTAGATTCCCATCTTCAACCTCCTCATTTTCAATCAAATGTGAAAATCTACCAATATTAACACTTGAATAAATATGACCATTCATATTCAATTTCACAAACCACCAACTTAGAAGTCTTGGATTCCTTTCTTTTTCTCATCTTTCTCATCACCAACTTCCCCCCCCCCCACTTCCAAGTCTTACTATCAATGCTAATACATTTTCATCCAAGACAACTTCATTATCCGGAATATTTCAATAACTTCTCTAAAGCCAGTAGCCACAGCCACCATCACAGCCGCCTGGCCCATGCAGTTTTGCATTGGATTCAGACAGACAGTAATGAAACAACAGAGTCAAGAACTGGTGGGTCATTAGCTTTAATCCTAGCTTGCACCCGGCGGGCAAGAAATACACACAGTGGGAAAACACTTCCCTTTCCATTCAGGGCTCCCAGAGCCACTGACTTATCCTAGTTTTCTAGAATCAAAGGTTTCTAACCTCACTAGTCTTATCCACCTCTGTTCCCCATCTCCTTCTCTCTGCACAAACTCTGTACAAACTGGCTTCTCCTTCAGCACTCCACCATCTTGGCTGCCTCTCCTGGCCTCCTCCACGTGGCCTTTCTCTGCTCTCCTACAGCATGGGGTCCTCCTAGAACGTAATCACTTTTCTCCCGGAACAACGTGATCTCTCTTCCTTTTAAAATCCTTTGGAGCAAAAGCCCTCCCCCAACACATCTTTATTATATGTGGCTTAAGTGTCTGTCGCCGATAGCTTATTGGTTGCTTGCGTAACTGTACTAGCCAATGGGGTGAAGTTGCCACGGCATTCAAATAGTCCCGCCTTCTGGCATGCCACCTCACAAATTGAGGTTAAAGATTGGAGCAACTATTATGCTGTTAAGAAATCTTAACACCAGAAGGGGTCTTTGCAATGGTACAAGACTAGAGGTTCTCCAATTGAAAAATAATGTCATAATAGCTAAGTCTTTGACTGGCTCCTCTAAAGGTGAAACACATGTCATTCCAAGAATTGATTTGGCTCCATCTCAAACAGGGGTGCCATTTCAATTGAGATGTAGACAATTTCCTGTAAACCTTGCCTTTGCTATGACCATCAATAAGTCTCAGGGCCAAACGCTTAAGCATGTTGGCATTTTTTTACCTGAGCCTGCATTTGGACACGGTCAACTTTATGTTGCCTGTTCAAGAGTCCGTGAAAGAACGGACGTAAAATTAAAAATAATTGATGGTCCTCTGCAAGGCGAGCTTAAAAATGATGGAAAGATCTACACTAGAAATGTTGTGTACAAAGAGATCTTTGACATGTGAATTAACATTTTATTATTTAAATCACCTTTATTTATTGAGCTAGCGGTGGCTCTTAAGAAATGTACCACCAGTGGTTTCCTTCATTGCACTCTACTTTAAGCAATTAAGCAAGTAGAGGGGGAAACCCTGTGGGGCAGTAAGCAAAGGGGCATCCTCGCCGCCTGCCCTGGGTAATTCAGTTTGAATTAGCAGACACCTTTGCACAAATCATTTTAATTACAATTTATAATATCTAGAACAGTGGTCATTTCGTATGACCGCCAGGCTTTCTAGTATTAACATAATCATGCCCCTCTCAAGCAAGAAGGGCAACTAATATCATCACCTGGTTGACAGGCTTCCACCTGGGCAGCGCCATCTTTAACAAAGTGAGCATAATATGATATATTCTATCTGCCCAACAGCTTCCAAACCAATCTCCATGATTTCTGTTGTCTGCTCCCCCACGGAAGTGCCTCAACTTCCATATTCAGTGTCGACTTCAAAGATAGCAGTCAGAAAATATCATACCTGTACATAAAATCATTACTAGTCCTTCCTGTCACTCCCAATGAGATCGGAAATCATGACAAAGAATTTTAAGCTCTACGCACTTTGGATCCCCTTACACCCATTCTAAATAGAAGAGGTGAGGCAGATGGTAAACATGTAAATAATTACATAATATCTTAAAATAAAGGTAGGTTGTAATAAATGCTATGTCAAGAAATACAGAAGATAAGGAAATTGGACCCATGTGATAGAGATGAAAAGTTATTTACATGAAGTGGGCAAGGGAGACCTGCTGATTGATAAAATAGTCAAGTAATATGAAGGACAAGAAAGAAACTAGCAAGCACTACTGTCTGAAATCGTAGCAACACCAAGTGAGGAACAGCAGGGCAACCTGTAGCTGGAACAGGCAAGGTAACCTGTAGTCACAACACAGTGAGGAATCGGGAGTGATAGGCGATTACAGAGAGACAGTCAGGCTAAATGATGCCCTGGGTGGTTCAATTCCACTTTCTGTCCACTTTATGCCTGCAACGTTGCAACTTTAGGTATTTAGGGGGGGGAAGAAAACCCCACAGCGTTGCTGACTACCTCACTTTAAAGTCATTATCATTAACCTTGACGGTGCCCACGATGCCACCTGCCATTATCACAATACGGCCCTAGTTCATCCGCTCTTTCCCTCCCCCGGTCATTCATTTCATCGCCTTTTATCTCATCCAGTCCCAGGCGTTTCCTTCCCTGTCTCTCTCTCAGCTCCCAGCCTTGCTTTCCATTTCACTGAGGAAACTGGGAAACAATAAAAAAACACCCTCTGTGCACCCTACAGCATGTCTACCTCTGCACTTGCACCTGCGCTCATGGTCACTAGTCACTCTTGTTACTATGGGTGGTCAACCCTTTTTTTTTTTTTTCAGCAAAAGCCAACCTCTTCACAGATAACTAATTCAATGGTGGCGTTATCTCAAAAACTTAATAAATGAAACTGCTTTATGACCCAGCAGTTCCACTTTTGGGAATGTATCTGAAGGAACCCCCAACACCAAATCAAAAGAATATATGCACCCCTGTGCTCACTGCAGTGTTGTTTACAATAGCCGAGGTGTGCAAGCAGCCCATGTGTGCCTCAGTTGATGAGTGGATAAAAAAAGCTGTGGCGGCCCTGGCCAGTTTGCTCAGTGGTAGAGCGTCGGCCTGGCGTGTGAGAGTCCTGGGTTCGATTCCCAGCCAGGACACACAGGAGAAGTGCCCAACTGCTTTTCCACCCCTCCCCCTCTCCTTCCTCTCTGTCTCTCTCTTCCCCCGCAGCCAAGGCTTCATTGGAGCAAAGTTGGCCCGGGCGCTGAGGATGGCTCTGTGGCCTCTGCCTCAGGCGCTAGAATGGCTCTGGTTGCAGCAGAGCGATGCCCCAGATGGGCAGAGCATCGCCCCCTGGTGGGCATGCCGGGTGGAGCCCAGTCGGGTGCATGCGGGAGTCTGACTGTCTCCCTGTTTCCAGCTTCAGAAAAATACAAAAAAAATAAAAATAAAAAAAATAAATAAAAGCTGTGGCACATTTATACAGTGGAATACGACTTGGCTGTAGAAAGGAAAATGTTGCAATCATCTTTTGGGGCAGCATGGATGGACCTGGAGAGTATTATGCTAAGTGAAATAAGCCAGTCAGAGATAGACAAGTACCATATGATTTCACTTATATGTGGAATCAAGTGAACAAAATAAACTAACAAACAAAATAGAAATAGATTGATAGATACAGAGAAAAGATTGACAGCTGTCAAAGCAGCAGGGGTGAAGGGTTTGGGTGAAAAGGTAAAGGAATAAGCAAAGAAAAAAACTCAGAGACACAGACAAAAGTATTGGGATTACGGGAGGGAAATTGGGGCGGAGGAGCTAGAACGTTGAAGGGGGATAAAGAGTAACGAAAGGAGACTTGACTTGAAGTCCTAAGCACACAATACAGAAGACTATTAAAAAATTTGTCTTAAAAAATGTTACCTTGCATAAAATTTGTGCTTATAAGTACGTATTAAGTATTAAAGCATAATCAATATTCACTTTTCTGATACATGTACAGTAACAAAGATGGATCGACTGCAAGGTAAAGTCACTTGGCACTAATGACTCCTCCGTAATCTCCCCAGTTCCATGCCAGTAACGAGTGCCCTCAAACTGAGAGTAACGTGTCGTACAATTTAATTTTGACATCATTGTCCATTTTATTTTACAAATTTGCCATTTCGCAGACATTCATGACGTTAATGCATTTTTTTATTGCTATATACGATGTGGCCTGTTGAATTCCGAATAGGACTTGGAACTATAGATCACATATGTTCGCGCGGAAGCAGAAAGAAAAACAAAAAGAATGTGTGAGTTAATGATAAATTTCACCATGTATCAAAGTTATCTGAAAACTATTCAAAAACATGCCATTTTTATTTCTTATTACTTTGATGGCTGCAAGACAGTAAGATATATTAAATTCTGACAATGTCTTTTTTAATTAAACCACTATAAAATGTAAAGACAGAGAATTAGAAAAGAGAAAGAGAGCCACAGATAATTTGAAATTAATTAGACATCCCCTTGTAGATTTCCACGTTCTTATTTTTAAAGTGATAGCAACATGACGGAGTCGGACAGAGACTTCCCCCCCAGAGTAGTTTGGCTTTGTTCTTAACCATCTTACGGGACAATAACATGTACAGCAGAGTGCGCTCCTCGAGATAAATAAGCCGACGGGAAACATGGAGCGTAAGGAAGGTCGTGTTCCGAGGGGCATCTCATCGGAATTCTCTTTTCTCTTTTTTCTCACATGGACGTGGCCATATCACTTAACCTTTCTGGAATGTGGTTCCCTCATCAATTAAAATGGCAGACTTAACATTAGTTTAATGCTTATTATATGCCTTTGAGGCTCCTTTCCAGATAGTTTACAAATGTTATTTCACTGGTGTACCGCCCCGGTGTGGTACACAAGTGCCTCCCTTTTTATAGACAAAGAAGTCAGGGAAGATTCTAAAGGGTAAAGCTCACGGTGGGTATACATGCTGAAATACACACACACACACACACACACACACACATATATATATATAAAATAATAATTCTGGTAAAAATAAAAATACTACATATACATTAGTTTCTATATATACTCACCTATCGTATGTGTATACAACATCTGATACAAGCGTAAGATGATAAAAGACGCAGATGACTATAACATACTTATAATACTCAGCACAGCTTTTACTGTGCCCGATGGACAAGAGACAGGATGTCATGAAGTAGCAAACACTAATTGGAAAGGTTCTGAAAAAAGCAGTTGCATTACTTAAAAAAATTCAATACGCTAAAGCTCCAGTGAAGTTTGTATGAAATTAGTTGGAAACCGGCACAGAGGGCTCCCCCTGCGAATCACAGCGGCCTCTTGTGTCACACAGGTGGGGGCGACCGGAGGGAACAGGACGCGCGCTGGGATTAGAGATTTCTCTGAACCTCGGGGAAATACAATTCTGAGAAACCCCGTTGAAAAGCTTTCCAAAGCCCCGTGCAAGCCATAACCCTCTCTGGGAGCGTGCAGAGGCATTTTGCTTGCCTTCAGTAAAAGTGTGTGACAGTCACAATCTGGTTCTGGGAGAGACCTGATCTTTTGTTGGGCTCAGCAGGAAATTCAATTAAAACACAGTGTTTGGTTAAAAAGGGTCTGTTTTTTATGCAGCTGTGGCTTGCTCTCATTTATGGATATTTGACCACAGTAATTACCATTTTTCTCTATTTACAACATACGTGCTTTTTTTCATGAGTTATATTCCATCGTGTTTTATAAGATGTATTTTTCTTAAAATAGCAACTTGTCAGTTACAAGACCATATTAAATATGCTACTCTGTTGTTCACAAAATCGTGTCACTGCGATGGTCAGATTATTTTATGATTTTCTATAATTATGTCTCAAAATAGTCCTTTGTGTGATATATCGAAGACAGTTTAAGATACAATAGATGAGAGAGAAGGAAATTCATATTTAAGTTCAATCACTAATACTTCATCCAAAGTCATCTTTCAATTCTTATCTAATCTAGAATGGAGTGGTTATTGAGAATGCCTATCATTATAGTATATCTCACGCTATAATAATATTAAGTTTGAAAGGCCCTAACCATGCTGATTCATTTCTGGAAAAATATACATAAATTAATTTCCCTGGGTAATGTCTGGAGCTAGATTAGACTAGAGTCATAAGAAAGAAAACCTACAATCTTGATAGTCTCAAATTGATATGGGATACAAGTGGAGAAATTTAAATCAGTTTCACTATGTCTAGGTTACAAAATGTATTGGGTAGCATGTGAAAACCCGAGCAAGCCAGTTATTAAGTGTATTCTTGGGTTTCCTCAAGAGGCAAATGAATCAAGATTTTTCTATCTTACAGATTTTCATGTAATGTTGTAAAGTAAGTACAGAGGCCTAATTGACCTCAGCCCTCTCCACCTATTTATTCTCCTTTGCCCTGTATATCCTAGGAAACGAATTGGATTAAAAATAAAATGCCACACCCCCCCAACATTACTAAAAATTAGGAAAAGCATATGTACTATGTAGGTAGGATAATTCTTAATGGAAGACATGAGTAGTAAATTTATAATCAACCCCTCTGAGAGCAGTAAGGTCATTAGACAGTAAAAGGGGGAAAGAAGTCAACTAACACCCATAATATGAAAACAAGGGCTGGTGATAAGGACGGTGGGACATTTCAAGGAAGAAGTCACTGCTCTCATATGCCATTTGACTTCTAGGAATCAGCCACATTGAAAATATTAGCAATAGGAAGCTATGGGGTTGAATTAAGGAACCCACCTAAGAGTTGACTCTATCCCACCACCTTCCTTTTCAGGTATATCAATGTATCACTGATAGATTAATGTAAATTTACAGCAATTGGTAGAGCATTATAGATTTCAGAGGAGACAAATAAAAATTATCAAGAATTGCCAAAGTAAAATAAAATGAAAACAAAGGAAAATCTATTCATCCCATTGATCAGCCAACATCACGCCAACACTGACTTTTTTCAGATCCGAGAAAGAGTGAATAAACAATACAATAACAAGCTAATTCTTATGAGAAGAAGCCACCAACAAAGAGTAAGGATGTAGGATTTCTTTCAGAGTAATGTCTCCCTGGATGCTCAGAATAACGTCAAGGAAGAGAGAAATGTTTTTTCCTAGAAGAATTATTGGCATTACCTTGATCACATACAGCCTCCAATTGTAGGTAATATCCCATTTCTAGCCCCAGCTGGACAATCTTTTATATAAACATATTAACTTTAATTATACCGTTCCGTGTGTCCTGCCACACCTAGTCATCAAAGGACTTACAAATGTGACAGGAGGAGATTTTCTATACCCTAATTTGTTCAGAGACCTTGCGTTCATCAACCATGACATACAAATAAGAATGATCACATCATCAGTTTCAGAAAAAGTAAGATGAAATTTAGTATAAACGGATGGCATTAACGCTTCATGAACCAGAACTCTGTGTACCTTTAAGATAAGATTTATGGGGCAGCGGGTTAGTGGGGAGTAAAGGGAGCCAAACATAGGGTGACAGAAGGTGGTTTGACTCTGGGTGATGGGCACACAACGCAATGTATACACCAAGCCCCATGGAGATATGCACCTGAAACCTGTGTGATCCCGTTAAATGTATTTTCTAAATTAAAAAAAAAGGATAAAAAAATAATAAAATGTTAAAAAAACATTTACCTGCCAGCATCCTAAAGCAAACATCAAGCTTAATATTGAAACATAAAAACCAGCAGGTCTGGGCATTCCCTTGAGGATCAGCACCACCTTGGAAAGTGGTAAGATGAATCAAGTGAGGTGTGTTTAGGACTTGCTTGAACACTAGGGGGCTCTAGCCTAACGTTCGCCCAACAAGGTCTGTTCACATGAAGGAGCACGAGGAAGGGTGAGGGTTTCACCTCTCCCGTCAGATCTGAATGACTACGTAATAATGTAATAAATACTAAACATGACAACTTGACAGGAAGAAAGCAGAATGTCCAAGGAGCGCAAGCTCCGTGAAGAAAGGCAGCAAGGCTAAACAACATACATACATATATATATATATGTATACACACACACACACATTTATATATATATATAAAATACCTAGAAGATAAGTGATGAAGTTACAGACTTGCAACAGAAACAAGCACCATGAGACAGAGCCGATTGAAATTATTGTGTATAAAATGTTAATTGCTGAAATAAAGAGTTCAATAAGTGTGTTGGGTAGAAAAGATGAATATTGTCAACAGGCAGAATTAATGTAAGGGAATGGCCTGATGATAATTCAGTTAGAAAGGTCAGCATTAATTTTATGAGTCACAAAAGAAGAGAAAAAAACAAAGGATGGAACTATATATTTAATGAAATAAAAATTGAATCTCTAGTTAACTAAACATAGAAATGGAAGCAGGATATATAAGGGCAAGATAAATGCGCGCGCACACAAATACAAGCATACAATTAGAAATACTGTTTTTAAATTTAAGAACTTCGAAGAAAAGATGACAATTGCAGAACCACCAGAAGAGAAAAAAATGTTAACCAACAAGAAACAGAAATCCCACCAACTTCAAACTTCTCACTGGATGGTATCTAAAAGTGCTCAAAGATATTAATAGTTTTTGTTTTAAATCACTGAGCATCAAGTTTTACAAGTATCTTGGAATATCTTGGCCAGTTTACTGGGTTCTCAGGAATATGAGATAACTTATATAGTATTTTTTGAAAGCACTCAATAAGAATAGAAATGACTCCCAGGAGAAGAACAATAGTAACATGGAAAGTGAAGACAAGTAAATAGCAGTAAATTTCATTGTCTAAATCAATGGTGCCCAAAATGATGATACTGAGAAAATAATTTTCAGAGGCCTTTCGTTGATCCTAAGAAACTTACCTTGTTCAGGATAGAAATATAGTTAATGACAAGTATTAAAAATATAAACTAAATATAAATAACAGTAATAAACTAATAATGACTGCTAAAAGAAGAAGAAAATTAAACATATGAGTAACCGAGAAAATATAGGTGATCCAGGGAAACTTAAGAAAATAAAATAAAATAAAAAGAATATAAAATGTATAAAATAAAATCAAAATTAACAAAGAATTCTTATAAACCGGTAATTGCAATATGCATAAATAAATTGAACTTGCTATAATATGGCAAATGATAAGTTGTTTTTAATGCAAATCAAGATCAAGCAATCTACTGTTCTATTTCTATAAAGATACAGAGTGATTATATAAGTATGAATGCAATATCTATATTTCAGTTTATCTGACACAGATAAAAGGAAACTTGAAATAGCTTGTGGAAATTAGATTACATATAATTTAAACATAATTTTAAATCTAAAGAGAGAGTAAGGTGTGCTATGCACTAGTAAAAGACATATTTTGTCAAGAAGAGATAACAATCAGATTAGAGCCAATTACCAAAATGCCTCTCTAGCATCCCCATTAAGTTTTTCTCTCTCATGCCAAAACATTTTAGTCATATTGTGTCTATGGTATTTTAATAAGTGCACTGAAACGTTCAAAAGAACACAAAGTTGAAAAAAATAAATCAACATCACTATTGAGTAAAAGGGAAAGACCATATCCATGGACCGGATTTGTGAAGATATTCTTGCTGTGGTGAAGTTGGTATCCGACAGAAGAAAATAAAAATTAGCTTCTGATCATAAGAAGGAGACAGTGAGTCAGCTGAACCCATAGCTGATTTTAGAGATAATCTGTATCAACATTTCCGACACTAAAACCCCTGTCCTCTGTCTAGGTTGGGCCACTGGTTTGCTGGCTGTGCAGGTAGAGGAATGGAATCTGGAAGTCTCGCTGATTATTTTTTAAATTTCAATTAAATCATTCGGTTTTCAGCTGCGCCAAAACCTTGGCTTTCGGAGATAATTGATGTCGCTGACTCCTGAATATTTCCGAGAAACTGTATTATAAATTACTGTGCTTTCTGTTATTTCCTCCTTTGAGGGTATTTAACCAAATGGAGAAAGCGGAAACATAAATCATTTAGAATTTCTCATCTAATTCTCAACATCACAATTTATGTTGACATTTCTTCCATTTTATTCTCTGTACTGTGATTCTTACGGGTTTCAGGAAGGAATAAAAATAAATTCAAATAAAAATATCCACCATGTTTAACTATAGCTTATTTTCTTTATGTATTACTTTAAGTTGGACATAATCAATTTCAATTATTTTTTTTAATTTCCCCAATATAATTTATTATTACTTTTACTCAAAGAACTTTATCTTCTTCTAACCTGGTTATTTTGCAGGAAGGTTTATTTATTTCTTTTAAAGACTAAGTGGAAAAGAAAGAATATATTTAAATATAATTATACATAAAAGTGATTCTCAATTCTATTAATTCATTAGAATAACCAGTAATTAAAAAAAAAATACATCCAAAAGCTCTAACCAAGTTGGGCACATAATCAACGTTCCAATGCTATAGAAATATTTACCTGAAACCTATGTACTCTAACTGATCAATGTTACTCTGTTAAATTTAATTTTCTAAATACAATTAAAAGAAAAGCTCTAACCAAGAATAAATGAATCAGAATTTTATGATAACAGTCATCCATTTTTTAAAGCTTCAAATATTAAATTGAGGATCAGTGTTCTGTAAATACATAATCATACAAAAACATTCCAAAGTAAACATCTGCCCAGACATTCCTTCTTTGATGTCCATGGAGATTTAGCACAGCCTGAAGGCAAGACAACTGACTACTGCCATCACATTTGTTTTCATTGTATTGATCTAAGTAACAAAGCTGATCTGTAGAAGTCCCGATGCAGAAATATTACAGCACATGTTCACTTGCTTAAAAACACATTTTATACCCATGTGATTGACTACAATATTAACTGAGCATCTTAAATTTGACTCAATCTGTGAATATATTTGAAGATCACTACTTAGAGCGCCTTGAATCATTGCCAAAGGTCTTAATTCAAGTGGTTGTCTCATTGAAAATATGTTTGAGATCCCGTAACTCAGGTGACAATTCAAGTTCATGGCGACACCTGTGGCACGTTGGGGACATCATGGTTTGGGAGCAAGACTTGTTTACTTGACATTGGCCCATCATTTATTTAAATTTGTGGGTAAAAGATATTTTAAATTGACTCAGTGCTGTTTTTAAAATGTACAAAGGAGATTTCTCTTTTCCTCTCTCTGAATAGGGACCATCTGTTTGTCATGGGAGGTAAGAAAATAATATTTGATATGAAATTTGCACTCCAAGCCTGACACCAAAGTTAAGTGGAGTTTTGAAAACTAATTATCTATAACACTTCTAATTCGTTTATATTTTAATTTCAATCTATCAATGTCAAATAAAATAAATTATTTTCGGTTTCCATTTCTGATGATCTTAACAAGCCTCTGATGGCTAAACTGAAAATTCTGTCCTGCTGTGTAGGGATGGCCCCTGGATTAGCACAGCTGCCAGGGTTTCATTCCTTAAAAAAAAAAAAAAAAAAAAAAAAAGACATTACACGAGCTCAACTTCTTTAATTATGGCATTGAAATAATGTCAGTGGCAACCTCATGAAAAGAAATATATTTCTTGTTACAAATAAAATCACATGTAACTAAATGAATCGGAGAAATAACATACTAAGTAAATCCCAAATTAAAAAAATAATAGGTCAAATAATATGTCTAGAAAAACTAGTAGAGACCTAAACTGCCACAGAGTGATTTGAAGCAGTGTTTGCGTGCACGGGGAACACACAGTCAAAGGCACTCCGGGTGAGACGCACTTAGCACCCTGTCTTTAGATCTGACGTTTCAGGGATATGCGCTGGGCAATTGCGAGAGGCCAGGATGTGACGTGCCAACATCCAGCAGTGAAACACGTGACCTGATGTGGCGTCTGAGCTCTCCATTTTGGAGAAATGTAAAACAGTACATCGAATTTGTGATATGAACATTACCGAGAGGCAGCAGCATAATGGCCATTGGGCAATGACGTTCATGATTCTTTCTGTGTAAATAAAGAGACACAGGGCTCACATCCTCAAGCCCCTGGATGATAACAGAAAACCAGCAAGTTTAAAAAGAGGAAAAGTGAAAATAAAATGGAAACAAAAGCCTATTATTTGCTTTGAAATGTCTGGCTGGATAACTGAGGAGAGATCTGTCTCGCCGTCAGGACTGGGTCCCCATCCGCATAACCCAACAGAGGCAGTGAGCTTCAGCACGCTTCGTTCTTCACCACTGTGACGACAGAATATAGCCGTTTAGTGATAAAAGGGCAATATCTACCTTGTTGACCATTATACCTTCAACACCGAGGTTGTGTGGGCGCATGGCTGCTAGCCAGTATCATGTAAACCAGTGGAAGTCTGGATGTATTAATTAAAATCCTCCAACGAGTGCATGTCCCAGGTTCGACTCCAGGCCAGGGCACACAGGAGAAGCGCCCATCTGCTTCTCCACCTTTCCTCCTCTCCTTTCTTTCTATCTCTCTCTTCCCCTCCAGTAACCAAGGCTCCATTGAAGCAAAGTTGACTCGGGTGCTGAAGATGGCTCCATGACCTCCACCTCAAGGTGGCTTACGTTGCATTGGAGCAATGCCCCAGATGGGAAGAGCATCGCCCCCTGGTGGGCATGCCAGGTGGATCCCTGTCAGGCACATGCGGGAGTCTGTCTCTCTGCTTCCCTGCTTATCACTTCAGAAAAATACAAAAAATATAAAAATAAAAAAAATCCTCCAACTAGAGAGAAGATATTATGTGTGCAACCTATAATCTTTAACAACTACTTTACATAAATTGGGAAGAACCTGTATTAGAGCAACATTGTTTTTATTCAAAGGGCAATACTTTCTGTAACTTAATAAGGCAAAAACAATAATGATAGTGAAAGATATTTCACAGAAGACAGGAACGTATGCAAATTTTTAACAGAGTTTATGACATAGAAAAGTGTATGATTCACTTTAAAAAGGATAGTAATTGGTACCACTATTCTAGGGAATAAAATTATTATTTCTATTATAAAGGACAGTTGAGATTCCTTATGAAAACTTAACTGTTAATGAAAACCATAGAATATTACCTTAGCAGCCTGGTAAATTACCCAAGACTAAAAGCAGTGTCTGCTCTGTTTTGGAATCTTAAGAAAATGAAATATTCAGATATTTCATATATTTTCAATATACTAATCACATAGTGTATTATGCTTACACACATTTTGCTTTTTGTTAAAATAAGTTGATCTTTAGAATAAAGCTTTCAAATATATGAAACTCATCATAATATATAACGTTTAAATTGATACAACTATGAGAACCAAATGCATGATAATAAATTAAATTTTACGCCTGACCAAGCAGTGGCGCAGTGGATACAGCGTTGGACTGGGATGCGGAGGACCCGGGTTCGAGACCCCAAGTTCGCCAAATTGAGTGCAGGCTCACCTGGTTAGAGCAAAAGCTCACCAGCTTGGACCCAAGGTTGCTGGCTTGAGCAAGAGTACTCAGTCTGCTGTAGCCCCATGGTCAAGGCACATATGAGAACGCATTCAATGAACAACTAGAGTGTCGCAATGCGCAATGAAAAACTAATGATTGATGCTTCTCATCTCTCCGTTCCTGTCTGTCTGTCCCTCTCTATCCCTCTCACTGACTCTCTCTCTGTCTCTGTAAAATAAATAAATAAATAAATAAATAAATAAATAAATTTTATGTAGAATAGTTATTTAAACTACTACAATAATAAACAGCTATAATTTAGTAATTTTACATGTAACTACAAGGTAATTAAAATAAAAACACAATATGCAGTCCAAGAGAAAAAGGAATTCCTTAACACATCCTTTTATCTTTGACTCTTAACAAAAAGGACATAACTCAGTGGTCACCATGAAGAATGAAACTGTATTATAATTAAAATGCAAATAATCATCAAAAAACAGAATCTAGGCACAGAATTTAAAGTATATAGTAGTAATTATTTAATTTTTAATTTTCAATTGGAAGTCAATGGTTCTTTTCAGACTTCAAAACATCAAATATTACCACTGTTCCCATTTTATTCCTCATGCCCATCCCTGACATTGTCAACTGAGCTCCAAAAAATAATCTGACGTGTATATAAAGCATTTCAGTGTAAAACATTGTACAGTACCAAAATTTGACTTTTTTATGAATTGTACTGAAAGAATATGAATGAAGTTTTTTAAAATAAGAACCCTCTCTTGTCTCATAACATTTTTAAAAAATCTGTTATTGTCTGAAGCAAAGCAGATTGGATATTCCAGGCAGTGTAACGTCAGAACACTATTATACCTTTTACGGCAATTATACTATAACATTTTTTTCATTAAATACTGTCTATTCAACTTCTGTAATGGAAATGCTGAAACATTACTTCAAGCCACTTTTCTGTATGTCCAGTTCTCTGTGTTTAGTGTCTTAGCTCCCTCCCTCTTCCCCAGGTTTTTATATTAAATAATAAAATATGTAAAGCTCACCTGACCTGTGGTGGCGCAGTGGGATAAAGCCTCGACCTGGAACGCTGAGGTCACCTGTTCCATACCCTGGGCTTGCCTGGTCAAGGCACATATGGGAGTTGATGCTTCCTGCTCCTCCCCCTTTCTCTCTCTCTCTCTCTCTCTCTCTCTCTCTCTCTCTCTCTCTCCTCTCTGAAAATTGAATAAATAAAATCTTTTAAAAAATTAAAAATATGTAAAGCTTGCAGTTATTGCATTATTCCACCCACCCCAACATAATTACTCTTTAGTTTTTTACTGAAGATGAAGTTATCACACCATGTGATAACTGCAGGCTTTCCATTTCTGTTATTATTTAATTTGAAAATCTGGATTAATTCTATCTAATATGCAACAATCACTAGCAGTGCATAAATTCCCTACTTGGCTTTCCTCCCAAAGCATCAGACAGTTTGTACTTAATTCTTTATAGTAATGGGACTTAAACTTGTCCTGAGTTGACCTTACTTAGCTCTTGACAGGTTTATTTGTAAAAGTTTCAATTGTTATTACAGTATATTACTTTTATTTTTTTTATACAAAAGGTATATAATATCTCACAAATTCAGTGCCAGAAAATTCTACTTTCCCCAAAATATTTTCCAATTATTGAACTGTTGTGAGGTCACATTCAGCTGCAAAAAACCTGATCAGTATTTAAGTACACATCTTTCTCTCTTTCTCTTTTTATTTAGAAATCAAAGTTAATGAGGTGACATTGATTAATAAGAGTACATAGGTTTCAGGTAAACATTTCTATAATGTTTGGACTGATGATTGCATGTGTACCCATCATACAAAGTCAAATCATTTTCTATCGCCATATATTTGTCCCTCTTTACTCCCCTCCCTTCAACCCCCTTCCATAAATCTCCTAATTGAAAAAAATCTATTCTAATGAAGTTGTTCTCCCCATTCATTTACTGAAGAAAACATATGTTTTTATTATTTTGACTTTTTTTCAGTTTAAAGTTTTAAAATCAAAGTGGTCAAGAGACATTGATATTCATTCAAACTGAACATATTTATGTTACTTTATTTTTAGATTATTTTATAATTTAATATTCCTTTAAGAGCCGCTAGCAGAGTTGGTTTGAATTCTTTAAAAATTCAGTTCAATTTAAGTACTATTTCAACCTCAAACATCTTAACTATTCATGTTCGGAGAGAATGTGTCACTATATTAACCAGCAATTGTAATATAGTATATACAAGTGAAACTTGTTGCTAAGTAACAAATACCCGTTATCAGGGAGATGATATTAGATCTCATTGAACACAGAGCCAGGAAGTGATCTCTGAAGAAAGGGATCAGTCACAAGTCTGTCACCAACCTCCCATCACAGACGCTATAGGAAAATTAATGGTTTAGTTTTCCTGCCTTAATAGGTTTCTGTCCCCGTCTCGTGGAAAACATGCATTTCAATTTTATCTACTCTGAATCACCATAGCCCTTTAAAAGATGAAATATTAGGTGGTCTGCAGAATAGTAATTTAGAAATAAAATACTCCCGTCGCAGCTGCAGCCTGTCAAGTTGCTAACATTTAGCTTAGCTTTTACAGTCCACAGAAAAAGCTTTCTGGGAAAATAAAGACAGTAATTGTGGAGGTCGCCTCAAGTCACGCTCCGAATAATCCTCAGCGCCTTTGCAAGTGTCCCGAGCGCATGTATGATAACCTGTGCTCAGGGATATATACTATCAAATATGCAAAAAGACAATAAGAATGAAGAAACATCGATGCCTCATTCTCTTAAGAATTATTTTATGGGAGTAAATTTAAATACATTTAATGTTCCTTTAAATATTATCCCTGCCCATTTGCAAGTATGAATCTGATGTAAGCACTAATACCCTTGCCTAACTCTTCATATATTTTGCTTCAAATGTTTGCTCTTCCTGAAGTTCTTCCTTGTGTTTGAACATGAGTCACTATTGTATCTGCCAAAATTTCAACAATTATTATTCTTAATGTTGAAATGGAAGAAATGTTCCCTTAAAAATCAAAATGCAAGGATACCACTCTTATTTCTTCTAATTGACATTATTATATATGAATATTTGGATAGATAAATCACATATTCGGTATAAGTTTTACTTGGGGTGATACTGGTTAATATAATTATACAGGTTTCAGGTGCCCAGTTCTACAACACATCTTTGTAAGCCGTATCGTGTGTTCACCCCACCCAAGTCAATCTTTGTCCATAACAATTTTTCTTCCCTATACCTCCCCCCACTCCCCACCTGTCCCCCCACACTTGTCTGTGTCCTTCCTCCACTTCCTACCTGTCCCCCCACACTGTCATCTGTGTCCTTCCCCCACCCCCCACCTGTCCCCCCACACTTGTCTGTGTCATTCCTCCACTTCCCACCTGTCCCCCCACACTGTCATCTGTGTCCTTCCTCCACTTCCTACCTGTCCCCCCACACTGTCATCTGTGTCCTTACCCCACCCCCTACCTGTCCCCCCACACTGTCATCTGTGTCCTTACCACACCCCCTGCCTGTCCCCCTCACACTGTCATCTGTGTCCTTCCCCCACCCCCCGCCTGTCCCCCCACACTGTCATCTGTGTCCTTCCCCCACCCCCCGCCTGTCCCCTCACACTGTCATCTGTGTCCTTCCCCCACCCCCACCTGTCCCCTCCACACTTGTCTGTGTCCTTCCCCCACCCCCACCTGTCCCCCCCACACTGTCATCTGTGTCCTTCCCCCACCCCTACCTGTCCCCCCCACACTTGTCTTTGTCCTTCCCCCACCCCCACCTGTCCCCCCCACACTTGTCTGTGTCTGTGATTTTTTGTTTTGTTTTGCTTTGCTCCATCCCTACACCTTTCTATCATGTCTTATTCAGCCATATGATGGAATATTGTTGGTGATGGGGACAAAATCCCTGTCATCTGCAACCACATGGATAGACCTTAGGGACATTATGCCAAGTGAGATGATTCAGACAGAGAAAGAAATACTGTATATCACTTGTATGTGGAATCTAAACAAGCCAAACTCAGAAACAGAGAGTAGAAGGATGGTTACCAGGGGCTGGAGGGTGGGGGGAATTAGGGAAATGTTTAGAAACTGGCAACTAGTTTTGGAGATCTAATGCAAACTATAGTGACTGCAGTCAACAATACCATATTAAATACCTCCAAGTTTCCAAAATACTAGGTCTTACCTGTTCTCTCCACAAATTAGAAACGATAATTATGTGACATGATAGATGTAACACCTAAAAAAGCTAATGCTTTTTAGTAGTAATCATATTGCAATGTATAAAGGTACCAAACCAACACTTTGTACAAATTAAACATACACAATGCTATATGTCAATTATATTTATTTATTTGTTTGTTTATTTTTCTTTTCCAGGTGATAGGAGGGAAGATAGAGAGACAGACTTCTGCATGCACTCTGACTGAGATCCACCCAACCACCCCCATCTAGGGCTGATGTTCTATCCTTCCTGGGCCGTGCTAGCAACCAAGCTATTTTTAGCGCCTGAGGTGGAGGCTCCACTGAGCCATTCTCAGCTCTCAGGCTGATGTACTCAAACCAACTGATCCATGGCTGTGGGAGGGGAAGAGGGAGAGAGAGAGAGAGAAAGAGAGAGAGAGAGAGAGAGAGAGAGAAAAGAAGTGGAGGGGTGGAGAAGCAGACGGTCACTTCTCCTGTGTGCCCTGACCAAGAATAGAGCCGAGGACATCCACACACTGAGCTGACACTCTACCACTGACTCAACTGACTAGGGCCTAATTATATTTCAATAATTATAATTATATATAACTTCAAAAATGTTACACTATATTTAATACAATATTCTTTTAAAATAAATTCTAAAATATTCTTTTAAAATAGCCATGGCCAGACGAGTTGGTGGCTCTTTTGATGGCTGCATCTGGGTCACAGACAAATCTTTAATAAAAAAAATAATAACATTAAAAATATAAAAAATTCTCATGTATTACAATCCATTCATTTCCTATCGCTCATGTTCATGGTTGCGAGTGGCTGGAGCCAATCACAGCTGTCCTCTGGAACAACACCAAATTTTTATTGGATAATGAGTAACATACACGGGTCATTGTATGGCTCTCATGGAATTACATTTTAAAATATGTGGCGTTCATGGCTCTCTCAGCCAAAAAGTTTCCCGACCCCTGGACTAGAGCATCGTTCCAAAGCACAGAGGCTGCTAGTTTGATCCCCATTCAGGGCACATATAGGAACTGATCGATGTACCTGTCTCTCTCAATTCCTCTCTCTAAATCAATAAAATAAACATTAAAAATAAATATATCTATGTGGGTATCACTATTTTACATTGAGAAAACCAGTAATTTTGAAGGCATTTTTAGCAATAAGATTTCAGATAACTATTACTAATATTTTCTATTGCCTTATCATTTAAAATTTTTAAAATCAATATTGAAAAAGCATACCTTTAATTAGGTAGTTTGAAGTTATACTTATATAATTCTGTAACCCAAAATCTCAATACAATATAAGTTAAAATATCAACTTGGCCTTACAAGGTATACCATGAAGGACTTTGAGAGGTCATATAAACTGTAAGTTCTACCAATTAAAGGATCCAAGTGTAGTTTTACAGTATTGGAGATTCAAAAGTACAGTAATTACATACTACCTTCCCATTTCCTATTTCCAAAGCCTCTTTGGCTGTTCCTTAGAATGTCTTTGTTTCAGAAGAATTACAGCTACTTGAAACGCACATTTTTTAAACCATGGTCCCTGAAAGATCAATCTGCCAAAAATTAGTTGGTGGCGAAGAACTGGGAACCTCTCTTTCCCTCTCATGTCTGGTTTTATTCCATTTGTTAGAGTAACAAGAAAAAGTATTTTGGTAATTTATAATCCAGAAGCTATTTTTCTATATCAGTTGTGCACAGTAACTTTTATTTTAAAAGGTGATAGTGCCTGAATTATATTAAAATACAGTATCTAATTACAAATATCTTTGAGTTATTATTTTGTATTCACAGCTATTAATGACACCATTACTACTTTTGATCATTTCTAAGTATATGAAAATCCAAGTAGACAAAGGTATCTTTTACACCTGTTTAATTATATATGTTTGTCCAGTTCCAGAAACTAATGCATGTTACATCACATTGCATCCCAATAAAAATTTTAAGCAGTGTAAATGAGTACTAGCCCTGGAAATTGTACTCTGAATATATATGTTTACTTTGAATGACAGAATATTTATATTAAAAGAGACCTCTGATCTAATGTAATACAGAAGAAAAATAAGCTTATTTGAAAATCATGTGATTTTTTTTTCAAATTTCTTAGATCATCAAACTTTTCTTTTCATTCTAATCAGTTTGAAATTTTCTGCTTCTATTTTAATTAAAATTAATGTTTCTTTTTAACAAAAAACTGACATGTGGAACAATCCAATATTTTATTGTTAATATTTTGGAGTTTTGTAAAAGCATGTCCTCTGCAAACCGATGGAATAACATGTTCTTTGGATGTTGGCTGCAACATACATGTAGTTTTCTTTTGGTTCAATGGTTATTCCCAGCCCTGATTTCAAACAGCTTCAAGAACACAGCAGTTTTTTAGAGCATCAATTAATAGTTTCTTTGCAACATACAGCAACTAAAAGGCAACTGATTGAGAAGATGGTGTATAGATGGCAGATAGGTGGAGAGATATAGGAAAGACATACATAATATATATAAAATTTCATTGGTCTATATGAATGTTTTTCATCTATATATTTAAATTTCATTCCAGTAATTTATTTATAATAATTAGTGTACATGGAAATAATGATACAGAATGCAAGTAGCTCTCTATCCCATTCTATCTTTACTGACCCCTTAAATTCAACTTTGGTCAATAAAACCTTGGGTGAGTCAACAGAAATTGTACATTTTTATGTACACATGTTAAAGAATAGTAATAAAAAATAATACCAACAAAGGTGTCCATGCACCCACATTCTGTATTTTCTCTAAAGCCTTTGGGCCTGAGTTCTCATTATCTCCTATTCTGGTTATTAGTGAAGCTTCTTCATTTTCCATTGCTCTTTGACACTGTTCACGTGAATGTCTTCAAAAATAATTTCAGATATATCTTCCAAAATGATATGAATATGTTTGTCCCCACTTCAAAATAACGTTTGTTCTTTATTTTCTCAAAGTTAACCAGATTGAATAAAACTATCTTTCTAAAAGGATCCCCTCACCTGCTGTTAAAACCATCTATTCCTCACTCAACTATGCTCACAATTCCCATATTCCATTATATCATGTTCTACTAATCTGTTTCTCCAGGCATCCCGTACTGAATCTATAATGGCTATATCCTTTCCTCAAAACCCAGATTGGCGCTTACCACCAACTTAAACTAGCTGTCATCACACTCATTGCCATTCATTACTTATCCAGTTAAACAGACATAAAAATATTTATTGAGTAGCTGTTATATGGATGGATTTGTGATATGATAAAGAATTTGAATTTTTTCCGGTCTTCATAATGCTTCTGTTCACACAGGTGAGTAAAAGTTAAACAAACAATAATTATACTTATGCTCTCTTCCTTTACGTTTAGAGTTTTTATCGTCTACTCCGTGCATTTGCACTTTTCTTATAAATGAACTCTTTGGAATCCAGCATGAAATCAATATAATATATATATATATATATATATATATATATATATATATATACACTGTAATGTCTTCCAATGCTTAAAAAGAAAAATATCACTAACACATCACCCCCCACTACTACTCATCTTCCTGTTACTCGTTTGACCCTGCAGGCTCGTCTGCTGGTGAATAGGAAACAGTGTCCAATTAACATCATCCATGCTGACAGGCATTCCCATCATACAAGACATCTGAATGAGGACATCCTAGTCTAGTCAATTCCTAACTTACCTACCAGCAGAGCACGGGTGGGAGGATCAACAGATGTAGAATAACACCCCATGACCCGTGGGTATATGAGCAATGACAAACAGTTGTTGTGGTAAGCAATTAACTTTGTTGTTGCCCCTCAAAAATGGACATGGGGGAAAAAAAATCATATTACCCTATGTTTATAATATTTCTCCCTAGCACAATTTACAATTATATTTTGTGTTTTAATAACAATCTATCATTTGAATCGATTAATATATGTCCCACTAAGTTGCTATTTTAGTGATGTAAACAATTTAACTTGATTAAAATTTGATAGATAGATAGCCAACTATATTATTATGTGAAGATTAATTTTGCAATTACTAGAGAAATTTATGGCTCATAAATTCCAATTGACAGTATGATAGATACATATAAAATAAAATAAATAAATAGTATGAAAACCCAACATGAATGGAATAAAATACTATTCCCGTGTGTTACCCACGAGCTTAAAAAGTAATGTTTAACACATTTCTGAGTCCTCAACCTGATAACAGCAAAAATCCCACAGCTCACATCACACTTCAAGGTGGAAGAGACTGAGAACTGTCCCTCAAAGATAAGGAACAAGAAGCAGAGGGGGTAGGTGGTTGGGTCAAAAAGGTGAAGGAATTAAACCCCCAAAATAATAAAAGCTCATAGCCAGACAAGAGTATGGTGATGGCCAGAGGGAAAGAGGAGTGGAGGGAGGTGTGAGGGTGAACGAGGGGTAAATGGTCATGGAAGGAGACTTGACTTGGGGTGGTGAACACACAGTACAACATACATGAGATACATTATAAAACTATATCCATGAGCCTGACCAGGCAGTGGCGCAGTGGATAGAGTGTCAGACTGGGATGCAGAGGACCCAGGTTCCAGACCCTGAGCTCACCAGCTTGAGCCCAAGGTCGCTGGCTCAAGCAAGGGGTTACTCAGTGTGCTGTAGCCCCCCGGTCAAGGCACATATGAGAAAGTAATCAATGAACAACTAAGGTGTCGCAACAAAAAACTAGTGATTGATGCCTCTCATCTCTCTCCATTCCTGTCTGTCTGTCCCTATCTATCCCTCTCTCTGACTCTCTCTCTGTCTCTGTAAAAAAAAAAAAAAAAAGAAAAACTGTATTCGTGAAAACTATATAATTTCATTCATCAATGTCGCTGCAATAAATTCAATTAAAAACTAAAGGCCCTGGCCTGTTGGCTCAGTGGCAGAGTGTCAGCCTGGCGTGCAAGAGTCCCGGGTTCGATTCCCAGACAGGGCACACAGGAGAGGCGCCCATCTGCTTCTCCACCCTTCCCCCTCTCCTTCCTCCCTGTCTCTCTCTTCCCCTCCCGCAGCCAAGGCTTCATTGGAGCAAGGTTGGCCCGGGTGCTGAGGATGGCTCCGTGGCCTCTGCCTCAGGCACTAGAATGGCTCTGGTTGCAACAGAACAATGCCCCAGATGGGCAGAGCATGCCAGGGGGTGGGCATGCCAGGTGAATCCCGGTTGGGCACATGCGGGAGTCTGTCTGACTGCCTCCCCATTTCCAGCTTCAGAGAAATACAAAAAAAATACAAAAAACAAAAAACAAAAAATAAAACTAAGGAACAAGAAAAGAAGATTCAATTTTATCATTTCTATTCAATATTGTATTGAAAGTTCTAGACCAGGCATTTAGGGGGAGAAGCAATAAAAACATTCATATTGAAATAGTAGAAATGAACTTTTTCTAGTTTCAGATGACATAATTTCTTATGTGGAAATTCTAAATAATAATTAAAAAAAATAGATCTAATAAACATTCAGAAAATTTGCAGGATACAAGATTAACATTTAAAAATCAACTGTATTTCTATGCACTAGTAATGAGCAATCTAAAGTTTGAACTGAGAACATAATTCCATCTATAATAGCACTAAAAATAACATAATGACTAAGAGAGTAAACTTAATAAAGACGTGTGAGATGTTTACACTGTAAACTAACAAGTAACACTGAATAGATTAAAATGTGAATAAATGGAAATGTATTTCGTGTCCATCGGTGTGAAGGCGTAATATCATTGTCTTAGTTCATTCAGGCTACTATTACAAAACACCAAATACTGAGTAGCTTATAAACAACAGAAGTTTATTTCTCACAGTTCTTGAGACTGAGAAGTCCAAGTTCATGTCCTAATATATTTGATGTCTTCTGAAAGCCTGCTTTCTAGAAGGTCCGCTGTCTTCACTATACTCTCACATGGTAGAAGATGCAAAGTTGCTTTATCAGGCCTCTTTTATGAAGGCACTAATCCCATTCATGAGGGCTTCACCATCATGGTCCAATCACCTTCCTAAAGCTCCACCTCCAAAACTATAAAGTTGAGGGTTGGGTTTTAACATCTAACTTGGGGGGAACACAAACATCTGGACCATAGGAATTGTTAAGATGGCAGTATTCCCCCAATTGATGTAGACAGTCAATGTAATCTCTATCAGAATCTCATCTGTATTTTCTTTTTTCAGAATGACAAGCTAATTCTAAACTTTGTATGGAAAAACAAGGGGACTAGAATAACAGGAACAATTTTAAAAAGAAGAACAAAGCTGGGAGACTGAAACTTCCATTTAAAAACTACTGCAAAGCTCCAGTGGCCCTGGCCGGTTGGCTCAGCGGTAGAACGTCGGCCTGGTGTGCGGGGGACCTGGGTTCGATTCCTGGCCAGGGCACATAGGAGAAGCGCCCATTTGCTTCTCCACCCCCCCCCCCCTTCCTCTCTGTCTCTCTCTTCTCCTCCCGCAGCCAAGGCTCCATTGGAGCAAAGATGGCCCAGGCGCTGGGGATGGCTCCTTGGCCTCTGCCCCAGGCACTGGAGTGGCTCTGGTTGCGGCAGAGCGATGCCCCGGAGGGGCAGAGCATCGCCACCTGGTGGGCAGAGCGTAGCCCCTGGTGGGCGTGCCGGGTGGATCCCGGTCAGGCGCATGCGGGAGTCTGTCTGACTGTCTCTCCCCGTTTCCAGCTTCAGAAAAATACAAAAAAAAAAAAAAAAAAAGCTCCAGTAACCAAAACATTCTGTTGCTGGCAGAAAGATTGACACATAAATCAATGAAAGAGAACTGAGAGTGCAGACATTGAACCCTCACATGTATGGTCAACTGATTTTTAAGAGTGCCAGTGTATTCCAATGGGTAAAGAATAGTCATTTTAACAGTAGTACTGGGATATCTGGGCATTCACAGACAAAAAAAAAAGTGATGCTGGACCTCTACCACACACCATATACTAAAATTAGCTCCACATAATTCAAAGACCTAAATGCTAGACCTAAAACTGCAAAGACTTTAGAATACATAAAGCATAAGACTTTATGATCTTGTATTAGGCACTCAATTCTTGGAGATGATACCAAAATCACAAGTAAGAACAGAAAAATTAAATTTTATCACAATTTAAAACTTTAGGCTTCAAAGGTCACCATCAAGTAAGTGAAAAGACCACCTTCAAATAGTAAAAAAGGGGGAAAAAATCAAATAACATATCAGATGAGCAACCAATATCCAAAATATGTAAAGACTTATATCTCAACAGTAAAAAGACAATAACGCAATTAAAAACAAGCAAGGGATTTGGATGGACATTTCTTAAAAGAAGATAATCAAATGGCCAATAGCTTATGAAAAATAGCTCAGCACCATTACTTATTATGAAAATGCAAATCAAAATAGCAATGAGATACCGCTTACCACTCCACACTCTGTGTAAACAAAAGATGAACACTAACAAGTGTTGGCAAGAATGTGCAGAAATTGAAACCTTCACGTATTACTGATACAAAGGTAAAAAGGTAAAAGTGTTTTGAGAAATAGTGTGATAGTTCCTCTAAAAAGTTAAATAGAAATGTACTATATATCCGAGAAACTGTACTCTTAGATATATTCTCCACAGAATTAAAACAAAACGTTGTGCATAAATGTTCATAGCAGCATTGTTTATAATAGCTAAAAATTGGAAACAACCTAAGTCCATACAGATGAATGAAATAACAAAATACAGTATATACATACAATGTAACAATATCCAGCTGCAAAAAAATGTTGAAGTTTTGATGCAACACAAGATGTTTAAAATATTATGCTAAGTTAAAGAAGCCAGACACAAAATGTCTCTTGATTCTGTGTGGCATTCTATGCCAAATATGGTTCTATTTACATGACACTAATAGAATAGGAAAATTCATAAACACATAAATTAGTTCTAGCGATTGTTAAGGCTGAGGGAAGGGGAGAATGAAGAGTGAATTCTAATGGGTAAGGAAATTCATTTGGGGACAACAAAAATATTCTGGAATTAGTAGTAATGGTTTCACATATATTAGAAACCACTGAATTTTACAGGGTGAATTTTATGGTATGTGAATTATAGCTCAATAAAACATTTCCATTGTTGTATAAAATGACACTGAAGACCTCAATCCTGCAGATAATCCAATCAATTATCAATATATCAGAATGTTTTGAGTGGGATAGACATCTGTATGAATCAAATTATCAGTCAAATGACATAGTTTTATGTAGGTGAAGGATAAAATTATCTTATGATATCTGAATCAAATTTTTGACTGTTGTTTGAAAATGATATAGTCTACAGCAGATTGATAAAAATTCTAGACCAGGATCTACCGGCAATTGTTTTGATATCTTCATGTGACATATGAGAAGTCTGGCTGATGTCATCTTAATAGTTATTCCATTTGCTAATAATTATGGTATGTAATTGACCCTGGAGAAATACAAGAAGACATTTTAAGCTTCATTCTATAGATATATGTAACATTGTAATTTCTAATGCCAAGAATAATTATATATGATCATATAAAAAATGCAAAGTGCATAATTCTGATCTATTTCACAAGAAAATAAAATTCAACTTTAATCTGATATATAAATATAATATATATCTGAGGTTATATATCTATGATAGAGAAAATAGGAATCAAAGTTTTACCTGAAAAATAACATTAAGAAAAGTAAAAATAGTGAAAATTAAAAAAAAAACTGCCTTTTATTCTGTTTTTGAGAGAAACCAGATACTAGTTGGTCTTTGTAATGATAACTTTTCCATTTTCTTTTTTAAAGGTTAAATATTAAACAAAAAATAAAATAAAAATAAAACAGAGTGTATGATTAAGTGAACACCATTGTACTCATTCAGACTTATCAAATACTAAACACTTGATTTATGTTTGCCTAAGCCCTCTCCTTAAAGAAACAAAACCTTGCAGTTACTGTAGGCACACTGCAGCGTAGACATCTCCGGGGCTTCTATTCCTTTCTTTTTCTCACCAGAGGCAAACACTATTTTGAAGTTGGTGTAAAAAGCCTTCTCAATTTTTAAAAAATATTTTAATTACATATATTAAGAATCCTAGAAATAGTAATATAATTTTTTTTTTTTTTTTGTATTTTTCTGAAGCTGGAAACGGGGAGGCAGTCAGACAGACTCCTGCATGCGCCCGACCGGGATCCACCTGGCACGCCCACCAGGGGGCGTCGCTCTGTCGCGACCAGAGCCACTCTAGCGCCTGGGGCAGAGGCCAAGGAGCCATCCCCAGCGCCCAGGCCATCTTTGCTCCAATGGAGCCTCGGCTGCGGGAGGGGAAGAGAGAGACAGAGAGGAAGGAGAGGGGGAGGGGTGGAGAAGCAGATGGGCGCCTCTCCTGTGTGCCCTGGCCGGGAATCGAACCCAGGACCTCCGCACGCCAGGCCAACGCTCCACCACTGAGCCAACCGGCCAGGGCTAGTAATATAATTTTTTATAGCATTAACTAAATGAACACGCAGAAATAGATTTAAATGGTATTTGAGTGATTTCCGAACTTTGTCTAATTCGCTTACATAGGAGCACATATTTCCCAGTTTCTCTAGTCTAGAGAACACAGTTACCCCTGAAACTGCTCTGTGACACGGACACACAGAGGGGCTCTGGTGTTTTGCTAAGTTCAATGTTCAGTACAGAGATCTGCATCATCAGCCGGGAGGGGAGCGCTGCTCGATGCTGTGAATGAAGCCCACCTCCTTCTTCGGTCCACTTAGCAGACCGACTCAGACATTGCAAATTTGCTTTTCAACAATGTTTGCAAGTAAATATAGCTCCCCTAGCTGCAGGAGCTCCCACTCTCCACATCCTCTGCTGTTCCTAACATTGACAGAGTTTGAAAAATCTCTGCCAACCTGAGGGTCATAAAATGATATGATTCCTTCGATTTGTGTTTAATCCAAAGCTAGTAAACAAAATGTGTTTCTCTTGTTTATTTACATGCAGATGGTCTCTACTGAAAGCACCCACTCTTAGCCTTTTCCTGTTTTAGTGAAACTCTAGATTCTTCTTAAATATCTTTCTAAAAATTTTTATATTTTGGATCCAAATCCCTTGCCTGATTTGTAAACTGAAAACATTCATTAATGTAATTGTCTAATAAAATAAATACAAAAACTTTAGAACAGAAAACTAATACTTACCATTTATATAGTTTTACCAGATATCACAGAATATATTAATAATTTGATGATTTTCTCAAACTACATTGATTAGATTTTTGTTTGGATAAACTTTGGTGTCTCTGAAAAACATTTTATATGATTCTATATATTCATATATTTGAATGCAAACACATCAACTAGTTCATGTGTTAAAAGTATTGTTGTGTCCTTCATGAAGGACTCCCAAATTCTTTGTAGCTCTGCGATTCTGAAGGAAGAAACAAACACTTGTGATAGACAGGCAGACGAGCTTAGGAACAAGTGATCAGTTTCCTTGCCCCTGGGTATGGTAAACGGAAACTCAGTTATAGACAAAGGGTGTAATATTTTGTGGTACATTAAAAATGAGAGTTCAAAAGAAAATGGCTGAACAAGAAGGTTGTATAGTGAACAACAAATTGGTGTAACATGTAGGTAGGAAACAGATTTTGCTCAAGAGCATTGCAACCGTGCTTGAAATACATTCCCTGCATATTTTTTTAAGGAATACGTTTATATTTGGCCTCTGTTCAGAGAGCCTAGTCATTTAAAAATGTTTCAGTGTTATCCAGTGTTATAAAAAAAAATGAACTATCAAGCCAAAAAAAAAAAAAGACATGAGGAACCTGAAATGTGTATCAGTTAGTCAAAGAAGCCAAATCTGCAAAGGCTCCATGTTATATATGAGTCCGGCTATGCGACATTCTAGAAAAGGCAAAACTATGGCGACAGTGAACAGATCAGTGGTTGCCAGGGGTTGGGCAGGGAAAGGGATGAATAGATGAAACCGAGGACTTTTAAGGCAGTGAATCTTTCTTTATGGATACCTTATAGGTAATGAAAACCTTAACGGTACCTTATAGGATACCATAATAATGGAGACATGTCAGCACTCATTTCTCCCAATCCATAGAATATACAAGACCAAGACCCAACTATAATGTAATCTATAAACGTTGAATGATCAATTAATGTAGTTACTTTTATGCAAAACTGTTAACTACATGTTTTTGCATCTTCAGTTGATTATTTGAGTTGCTGGTGTATCCTTTTAACATCTGCAGAAACTAATTTATATTTTGAAAGACTAAGCAACACTTTTTTTTTAAATAAATAAACCCGCATGTGCACAGAAATACAAAATATCCTAAAATTGGTTTTTCACTGAGAGATGCCAAATATATGTATTTAATTTTAAATATATACTGTATACAAAATGTGTAGGTATGTGCAGTATTATAAATGGTCAAATATTGGCATAGATTATTATGATGAATTACAGATATTCTGAATTGATTGTTAAATAATTCACATATTTGACTAGATAGAATTCAAACATTATGTAATCATACCTTTATTTTATACAAAAAATTTAAAATTTTGTCAATACTTTTGTGGAATATATTTCTATAAAATCCTAGTATCAAACAATGTCGCTAATTTTCTGACAATATTGCCATATTAACAGATTAAGGAATAATTATCAGTGACTATCGATATATTTTAAGTATGTATTGATAATAAAAGAAAGTTTTTTTAAAAAATTCATGTATGTCTTTGAATTTTGTATTAAAAATGAACCATATCAGGTTGTGTGTCCATTTTAAGCTGTTGCGACTAAATTGTCTGGAGAAAGCACGTTGAAATAAAATGCACAGTGATGGGCAATATCTAGGTGACTCAATGGATAATGGCCAAATTAAAAGAGATAGTGGGGTCATGCAACTCATGTAGTAACATTTCACAATTTCTTTTTTTTTTATTTTTGTATTTTTCTGAAGCTGGAAACGGGGAGAGACAGTCAGACAGATTCCCGCATGCCCCCGACCGGGATCCACCCCGCACGCCCAGCAGGGGCGTCGCTCTGCAGCGACCAGAGCCACTCTAGCGCCTGGGGCAGAGGCCAAGGAGCCATCCCCAGCGCCCGGGCCATCCCTGCTCCAGTGGAGCCTTGACTGCGGGAGGGGAAGAGAGAGACAGAGAGGAAGGAGGGGGGGAGGGTGGAGAAGCAGATGGGCGCTTCTCCTGTGTGCCCTGGCCAGGAATCGAACCCGGGACTTCTGCACGCCAGGCCAACGCTCCACCGCTGAGCCAACTGGCCAGGGCCTCAATTTCTTTTTTTATTGTGTTTACATAGATCCTAGTGTCCCCCGAATGCATGCCCCTCCCTCATGTTCCCCTCAGCATCCCCCATGCCCCTCTCCCCCCAGCGCCCTCCCCCCTTCCCTCCAGGATTTGCTTTTCTGCTCTCTATAATGCTGTGTTATATGTATATAATTTCACCAATATCTTTCCCTTCTCTGATCCCATCCTCTCATTCTCTTTCCCTCTGTTTGTTTTCCCTCTGGTCCCTTTGATCCCTCCTCTGTCTCAATTCTGTTCCTCAGTTCACATTGTTCCTTGGATTCCTCAAATGAGTGAGGTCATATGATATTTTTCTTTCTCTGCCTGGCTTATTTCACTTAACATAATAGTTTCCAGGTCCATCCATGTTGTTGCAAAAGGTAAGATGTTCTTCTTTTTCATAGCCTCATAGTATTCCATTGTGTATATGTACCACTGCATTTTAATCCACTTGTCGACTGATGGACGTTTGGGCTAGTTCCAGATCTTGGCTATTATAAACAATGCTGCCATAAACATGGGGGTGCATTTCTTCTTTTGAATCAGTAATATGGTGTTCTTGGGATATATTTCTAAAAGTAGGATGGCTGGGTCAAAAGGCAGTTCCATTTTAATTTTTTGAGGAATCTCCATACTGTTTTCCACAGTGGCTGCACCAGTCTGGATTCCCACCAGCAGTGCAGGAGGGTTCCCTTTTCTCCACATCCTCGCCAGCACTTATTATGTGTTGTTTTGTTAATGAGCACCATTCTGACTGGTGTGAGGTGATATCTCATTGTGGTTTTAATTTGCATTTCTCTAATGATTAATGATGTTGAGCATTTTTTCATCTGCCTATTGGCCATCTGTATGTCCTCTTTGGAGAAGACTCTATTCATTCCTTTTGCAGATTTTTTATTGGATTGTTTGTCTTCCTGGTGTTGAGTTTTACACATTCTTTATAAAGTTTGGTTATTAACCCCTTATCAGACATATTGTTGAATATGTTCTCCCGTTGTGTGGTTTGTCTTTTTATTTTGTTCATATTGTCTTTAGCTGTGCAAAACTTTTTAGTTTGATATAGTCCCATTTGTTCATCTTGTCCTTTATTTCACCTGCCTGTGCAATTAAATCAGCAAATATATTGCTGCGAGAGATGTCGGTGAGCTTACTGCCTATTTTTTCATCTAAGATGCTTATGGTTTCACAACTTACATTTAAGTCTTTTATCAATATTGAGTTTATTTTTGTGAATGGTGTAAGTTGGCGGTCTAGTTTCATCTTTTTGAAGGTAGCTGTCCAATTTTCCCAACACCATTTGTTAAAGATACTGTCTTTACTCCATTGTATGCTATCACCACCCTTGTGAAATATCAGTTGTCCATAAAGGTGTGGGTTTATTTCTGGGTTCTGTTATGTTCCATTGATCTATATGCCTGTTCTTATGCCAGCACCAAGCTGTTTTGAATACAATGGCCTTGTAGTATGACTTGATATCAGGATGTATGATACCACCCACTCTAGTCTTCTTTTTCAAGATTGCTGAGGCTACTTGTGTTCTTTTTTGGTTCCATATAAATTTTTGGAATATTTGTTATATATCTTTAAAGTATGTCATTAGTATTTTTTTTATTTTTTATTTTTTTAGAGAGACAGAGAGAGAGTCAGAGAGAGGGATAGACAGGGACAGACTGACAGAAACGGAGAGTTGAGAAGCATCAATTATTAGTTTTTCGTTGCGCATTGCGACACCTTAGTTGTTCATTGATTGCTTTCTCATATGTGCCTTGACTGCGGGCCTTCAGCAAACTGAGTAACCCTTTGCTCAAGCCAGCGACCTAGGGTTCAAGCTGGTGAGCTTTTTTGCTCAAACCAGATGAACCCGCGCTCAAGCTGGCAACCTTGGGGTCTTGAACCTGTGTCCTCGGCATCCCAGTTCGACGCTCTATCCACTGCGCCACCACCTGGTCAGGCTCATTAGTATTTTAATAGGAATTGCACTGAATTTATAAATTGCTTTGGGTGATATAGATATTTTAATGATTTTTATTTTTTCTATTCACGAACATGGTATATGCTTCCACTTGTTTGTATCTTCCTTGATTTCTCTTATCAATGTTTTATAATTTTCTGAGTACAAGTCTTTAATCTCCTTGGTTAAATTTACTTCTATGTACTTTGTTTTTTTTGTTGTTGCAATAGTGAAGGGGATTGTTTTCTTAAATTCTCTTTCAGACCATTCACTCTTGGTGTATAAAAATGTCTCTGATTTCTGAATATTAATTTTATATCCTGCCACCTTGCTGAATTCATTTATCAAGTCCAGTAGTTTTTTGACTGAAATTTTAGGGTTTTCTGTGTACAGTATCATATCATCAGCAAATAATGATAGTTTTACTTCTTCTTTTCCAATTTGGATGCTTTTTATTTCTTCTTCTTGTCTGATTGCTGTGGCTAGGAATGAAGAATATACTGGAAGGAATTAAAAGCAATTTCTGTTCTACAAAATTACATGTGATTATTACATCTTGACAACAAGTGGGTTGGTCTTAGACTTTGACAACTTTTGATAAATATAATTAGAAATATGTAAGTAAAAACAGAAATTTGAATGATCTTCTATATACTGTTTTCATTGTCTTAAAAAATAAGGTTAAATACTAATCCAAATGTTTATTTTTAAATATTATAATCTCAAGAATTCAAACTTTAGATTGATTTATTTTTCCTTTCTATTTCATATATTTAACTAGAGTAGGTTAATTTGAGTTTTTTTGGGTTTTTTTAAAATTTTTTTGTTTATTTACTTATTCATTTTAGAGAGGAGATAGAGATAGAGAGAGAAAGCGGAGAGGAGCAGGAAGCATCAACTCCCATATGTGCCTTGACCAGGTAAGCCCAGGGTTTTGAACCTGCGAACTCAGTATTCCAGGTTGACGCTTTATCCACTGTGCCAGCAGAGGTCAGGCTAGAGTAGGTTAATTTGTATTCCATTTCATTTCTCCAGTCAACACCCACATTTTTTTATGTAGCCTTTTATTTTTTTTTAATTTTTCCATTGATTTGAGAGAGAGAAGCACTGACTCATTGGTCCACTTGGTTGTGCACTCATTGGTCACTTCTCTGTTTATGCCCTGACCAGGGATGGAACCCGTGACCTCAGTGCACTAGGACTACACTCCATCCACTGAACCACATGCCCCAGGCCTTCTGTAATCTTATTTAATCTTGCATGATGGAATTTATACTCCTGTAGAGGACACTTTTGAGCTATATAACAAACAATGAAATGTAGCTTGGTCACTGATTTAATCATGACCATAATGCTTATAAACTGACTGAACTGGGGTTGGGTGGCATTTTTCAGGGATTTGGCATGGTGTTGGGCCAACTTGGACTTGGTGGACATGTTAAGGACACTACTCTTTAATAGATTCTTGCTGTATTGGCCAAGAGTTTGCTTAAAGGCTTTAATCACTGTAAAAAAAAATAGAAGACTAGATAAAGAAGATGTGGCACATATACACCATGGTATACTATTGAGCCATAAAAAATGATGACATCGGATCACTTACAACAAAATGGTGGGATCTTGATAACATTATACGGATTGAAATAAGTAAATCAGAAAAAAACAAGAACTGCAGGATTCCACACACTGGTAGGACACAAAAACGAGACTAAGAGACATGGACAAGAGTGTGGTGGTTACGGGGGGCAGGGGAGGGAAGGAGGAAGAAGGGGAGGGGGAGGGAGAGGGGCACAAAGAAAACTAGATTAGAAGGTGACGGAGGACAATCTGACTTTGGGTGATGGGTATGCAACATAATTGAATGACAAGATAACCTGGACATGTTTTCCTCGAATATATGTACCCTGGTTTATTGATGTCACCCCATTAAAATTAATAAAAATTAAAAAAAATAGCACCATAAAAAAAAAAATGTTGCTTCCCTCATGCCATTGCTGGCTGATACATCCTCAGGTCTCGTGACTCTCTCTTTCTACTAAGCTTTTCTGCTCAGTTCTGTTCTTTCCTCTCCCACATTAAGAGAACTGAGTCTTGCCTAACCTGTGGTGGCGCAGTGGATAAAGTGTTGACCTGGAAAAGCTGAGATCGCCGGTTCAAAACCCTGGGCTTTCCTGGTCAAGGCACATATAGGAGTTGATACTTCCAGCTCCTCCCCACCTTCTCTCTCTCTCTCTCTCTCTCTCTTTCCCTTTCTCTCTCCTCTCTAAAATGAATTTAAAAAATTAAAAAAAAAGAGAACTGAGTCTTTCAGTTTGTCTACAATTCCCCCATATTAAGCTAAAATTTATAAGTTTTAAAGTATATCTCTGCTAAGAAAATTTGATCCACATTGAACTACCTGCTGGAGACTTATCTTGTGAAAAAAATATTCACATATCATATTATTCTATATGAGGTCAAGATTTGCATTATATTGAAAACTTAGCAGATTAAAAAAAAGTTTGCTTCTGAGTCAAGAACAAGGCTGATGTGATATCTACATCCCCCCCCAAGCCCACCTTTAACATCTTTGTCACTAGTGCCACAGAAAGAACCAGTAGATTTAAAATTAGAATGATGCCCAAGGGACTATCATTTAATCACTTATTACTGAAATGTTTAACATAGACCTATCAGGCATCCTGTTTGTCTTTACACATTTTTTTCTCTTAAGTTCTCAAAGTTAATCAGAATATTTTATCCATTTTCACTGGATTTAAAATTATTACAGATAAAGAAAAGATATCAATAAGAATGACAGTTTAATGGCTTGATATTTAAATAAAAACAGAAATATGAATTCAATTTCTTACTGAAATATTGAAGTGTATAGATTTAAACAAAGGGTCAAGTTACTGTGAATAAAAACATGTTCTAACAACTCTATCAAACAGCATCAATGTAACTGTCCCTACTATTTGCTGTTCTTTATCTTCATAATTCTTAATATATTACTTTTTATCATAATACACACCTATCTGTCATCTCCTTATGATCTGTCTTCTCAGCCTCTTGACCAGAATGTAAGCCCCACGAAAGTAGAGACCCCACCCAGTTCAGAGCTTTATCTTGTATTTGAAAATCGTGTCTGACACATTGAAGGCACTCAATATTTTTCAATTACTAATGTTCTCTCTCACACAAAAACATTTTAATTTTAATTAAAATCATATTTAATTTAAAGAGAGTCAGAAGGTATAAATATCATTATCTAAAAGCAAATATTTATTAAGCACCTGTTATCAGCTAGAAGTTATACTGATACTTTTACATACATAATCTCATTCAATTTTCAGGGTAACTGATAATAGTAATGTTACCCTGTGATTACTGCTATTATCCAAATGTGGAAACTGAGATTAGCAGACAAATGCCAGAAGTGTGGAATTTCAAAAGCTTTTTGTTTCACAATAGGTATAATTAACTTCTCGTCATATTCCAAAATCAAAAACTTATTGTTACTCAACTTCCCTGCCCAGTTTTATAATATGCATAAAAATTGATTATATTCCATGCCCATTTTTAATTCCTGGAAAAAATTTTTAAAAGAATATATATTCCACAAAACCCCAAAATATTTTTTTTTAGTCATGCACCTAAGATATCCAAGTTCAAAATAGTAAGCAAGATCATCAAGATATTTATAGTTTTCTCATGTAAAACATTTTGGACTGTTATTGCAATAATGGGTCTTCCTTGGGTGAGAAAAATCATAATCTGTGGTTGAACAAAATTAAATATGATTTTAATTAAAGTTAAAATGGATACAACAAGTAAAGTTTTCATATTAAGGAAAACCCATGTTGTGTGTGTTTATGTACGTATGTTTATGTATCTAAGCATTCAGTGTTTATCCAATCAAAAAGACCGTTCTCTATTTATATTTTATTCTTATATTTTTGTTGTTTTAAGTGGCGCCCCTAAATACCAGTTCTGCATAACACGCCATATATCAGAACGTAAAAGAACTAGGAAACAAAAGGCAACCAAGTGGTAAAAGTGTTCAATGTGAAACACCCATCGCTTGGAAACCAAGTCAGATTTATCATCATTTATAATTCATTAAGACTCCCGTTTAAACAGTTTCAAGCATCTCCTCGGTATTTACGCTGCAGAGATGCACGTGGCTGACCAATAAATCTCTTTCATGCCTTTCACGTGCAGTAACGTAATCACCTGACCTTGGAGGAGAGCTGTCACCCAGCGTCTTTATAGACATGAGGGAGCGGCGTCGGCAAGAAGAAATTAAACCTAGATGGTCTAGAACTCTCTTACCGTTGCTTAATCTTCTTGATATACTAAGGCAAATCCTTTTCCTCATTTTTATATTAACATATTTCAATTTTATCGCCTACTTTTTTAACTCCTAAGTAGAGCAGTGAAGGGTATAGGAAAATGCTAGGCAGGCAGGACTAATGGAGAACTCCCTTGCCTAAAAAAAGCCACAGCGAAGCTGATTTTAAATCAACACAAAATTACAAGTGGGAAAGATTAGGGCAGCAAGAACAAACCCATAAAACTATAAAGGATGAGGCAATAAAAATAAAGCAGTGAGATGAAAAGTAATGTTTATTAATTGTCTAGTGACTTTTCTTCCTATCGGGTCTTATCTTTTCTTTGAAAGGCATCTAAATAAAAATCATAGCATCTGCCTTTCTATTTTTCCTTCTTCTTTTCCAGAGGGACCCGGGGGTCATATATTTGCAGCCACCTTCCTGAATCACAGGGGATTGTTGTATGCGGGTCCTCATTTACAACAACCAATACAGTCTTGGAAGAAAACAAAAAAATGTATCCATGGTGCTTCTTCAACGAGAACCACAGTTCTATTCAAGACTTTAGCAAACCACTGAAAGACACTCAGTAGTTTGTCTTCCCAACCCCCAAATACTCACCAAGTAGCGCAGGTTAGGCTGATTACCTGAAATTCTGAATAGATCCTATGTGCATGCTCACGTGACCAAAGCGTATTTTAAAGACATAACTCAATACATTTGAAAACTTTGTCCACTGGCCCTGGCCGGTTGGCTCAGCGGTACAGCGTCGGCCTGGCGTGCGGGGAACCCAGGTTTGATTCCCAGCCAGGGCACATAGGAGAAGCGCCCATTTGCTTCTCCACCACCCCCCCTCCTTCCTCTCTGTCTCTCTCTTCCCCTCCCACAGCCAAGACTCCATTGGAGCAAAGATGGCCCGGGCGCTGGGGATGGCTCCTTGGCCTCTGCCCCAGGCGCTAGAGTGCCTCTGGTCACGGCAGAGCGACCCCCCGGAGGGGCTAGAGCATCGCCCCCTGGTGGGCAGAGCATCGCCCCTGGTGGGCGTGCCGGGTGGATCCCGGTCGGGCGCATGCGGGAGTCTGTCTGACTGTCTCTCTCCGTTTCCAGCTTCAGAAAAATAAAAAAAATAAAAAATAAAAAAACTTTGTCCACTATAACTTTCACGTGGTGTTTTAACTTTTGACTCTTATTTCAAAGTTCCAAGGGAAATCTTCAGGCTGCCTCACTGAATAACTTGGTGGGAAGAAAAGACAAGACATCTCCCCTACCAAAGCATTGAGCTATTTTCTGTTTGTACTGGTGTCTCGTGTAAGAACACGTTAGGGAAGATCTCCCTGTTAAATAATTCAGAAAAAAATGTACTCAAAAGCTTTACATTGTGAAATGTGCAGGGTGGGGAGAAAGCAGGTCTACAGCTGTGGGTACGGGAAACTCAGAGTTTATCCTGGTATCATCATTTATTACTTTATTGAATCATTTCCTATAAGAACAACTGTGAAGCTACTTTTGTCCCGGCCTGTATACTGATAACCAGCTTCTGTTTCTAATGCCTTTCTCTAAGACGCTGTCAAAGGCTTAGCATCTTCGCCACTTCATGACTGCCCCAGGATTGCTTCAACGCTGTCATACACATTTTATGAAATTACTTACGACTCAAAAAAGAATAACCATTACTCCTTCCCCACGCGAAAGAAAGAGAAGCGAAGAAAAATAAAACGTCTGGTTAATGACATTTCAGGTAGTACTATAAAATCTAAATTGATCTGACCAGAAGGAGGATATATTATTCTTTGTTATAAGAAAACTAAAAAAAATAACCAAGCACATTCCTTTCTGGTCTTTGCTTTTATTTATTTATTTATTTGTTTGTTTGTTTGTATTTTTTCTTAAGTTGGAAGCGGGGAGGCAGTCAGACAGACTCCCGCATGTGCCCGACCGGGATCCACCCGGCATGCCCACCAGGGGGCGATGCTCTGCCCATCTGGAGCGTTGCTCTGCCGCAATCAGAGCCATTCTAGCGCCTGAGGCAGAGGCCACAGAGCCATCCTCAGCGCCTGGGCCAACTTTGCTCCAATGGAGCCTCGGCTGCGGGAGGGGAAGAGAGAGACAGAGAGGAAGGAGAGGGGGAGGGGTGGAGAAGCAGATGGGTGCTTCTCCTGTGTGCCCTGGCCGGGAATCGAACCCAGGACTCCTGCATGCCAGGCCGACGCTCTACGACTGAGCCAACTGGCCAGGGCCTGGTCTTTGCTTTTTTAATGGAACTCTATCACAAGATTAATTTCTCCCAAAAGCAAAGGAGACCCAAAGTTCCACAGGCTGACACAAGACAAAAGTATTTGTATCTGATAAAAATCTGGAGGCAGCCAGTGCAGGGCTGGTTTGCTGGCATGATGTCTCAGAGTCCCCGAGAATTCAGGTGTCCCCCAGCATTGAATCTGCCATCCCCAGAATAATGATCTGGTCCCCAAATCCAAGATGGTACCTGGACCTATACCATCATATCTGTACCCTTGGAAGCAAGAAAAATGAGGACAACGAGAAGAAAAGGGGGGAAAGGTTTACCCTTGGTTTGCCGGAGATCCACCCAAGCTGTCCAATGTCCAGCCCTCCCACTGCAATTCCTCGGGCCAGTATTTGTCCATATGCTCATATCAAGCTAAAAGCAGATGTTATTCTAGGTGGTCATGTGTCCAGCTAAAAATTCAAGTTATCCCCCCTTTCCTGCTTCCTCTTACGCTTGAAGAGCTCCAGAGGGTTAGGGCGTCAACATAAAAATTATGGTGGGGGTGGAACACCAACATTCATCGCATAGTGTTATTTATATGTTACAGAGGGCAAAAATGAGACGCAGATTTGCTAAGTAATATTTAATTTACCCAAGAACACTCATGCGTCACGTGTGAGTGCATCTCCGAAACCCACATTATAAGTACCTCAGGTTCTAACATCTATGTTCTTTCCTGTATTTTTGCCATGTGCCACTTCGATCCATCGGTCTCTTATATCTTTCGTATCCTGTGGCAAGGACACAATGTCTTCATCTCTATACTGTGATTTAAACAACAACTGTCACCATCACATCTTGGTAATTTGTTCTTCTCTTGTTGAGTATTTTCACAATTCTTTGCACTCAAAGTGTCGTATAAAGTTTAGTAGCACTAGGTCAGTCTGGACTTTAACGCTATACAAATGAAATGAATGGAATTCATAAATAGAATTTAGGATATACAAATGAAATGAATGGAATTCATAAATAGAATTTAGGATATGCTATCGCTTAACAAAACACTTTACAACTGAAATTATTGAACATAAAAGGTATGCTTGAATAATAAGTTATTGTGTGTAATATTGTGATTTATAAGAGATATTTGTGTGTTTCTGTATACATGTGGGTGCGTGTTTGTGTTTGTGTGTGAGTGTGTGTGTGTTTAGTCAATTGGATGACCAAAATAGATTTCTCAAATATGTTGGTCTTCCACAGTTTATGGCTCACAGCTCCCCAAACCCTTGAAGCTTCACTGATTGATTGATTGATTTGAGAGAGAGAGAGAGAGAGAGAGAGATTAATTGGTTGTTCCACTTATCCATGCATTCATTGGTTGATTCTTGTATGTGTTTTGACCAGGGATTGAACTTACAACCTTGGCATATCAGGAGATGCTTTAACCAACTGAGCTACCTAGCTAGGGCTGGAGCTTTTTTTAAGTGATAAAATCAGTGGGAGAATATTTTGTTATAGAATTTGGTCTCTTGTCACAAGTTTCTGAAAACTCTTCAGAGCCATAATGGTAAAATGGGTCTAATTTGGTTATAATGAGGAGCCCCCTCCCACCACAACTGGCTTTGTGTTAATGAGGTGACGTTTTGAAAGCATATGATAATGGGGGCTGGTTACCCAGGGGAACAAACCAACCATGAATAGAGGATTTTAAGGTTCAGTTTCATCCCCTGACTTCCAGGAAGGGGAGAAGGTCAGGAGGTTAAATCAATGACCAATAGCCAACAAGTTAATCAATCTCCATATGTAATAAAGTTCTCATAAACACCCCAAAGGACAAGATTCAGAGAGCTTTTAGGCTGGGAACCAGAAGGCTTCTCTGTGCCATGGTACCGAGGACCGAACTCCACAGGGACAGAAGCTCCTCTGTGTGACTTTGCCCTGAGTCTCTCTTCATCTGGCTGTTGATTCACATTCTTTAATATTCTTTGTAATAAGCCACTAAGCTAGTGAATCAACAGGTTTTTCTGAGTTCTGTGAGCAGTCCTAACAAATTCATTGAGGGAGGGGATTGTGGGAACCAGTCTAATTCATAGCTAACGGGTCAGAAACAGGGGTAAGAGCCTTGGCTTGCTATTGGCATCAGAAGGGGAGTGATATTATAGGACTGAGCCCTCTGCCTACAGAATGGTAGACAGCATCAAAGTTGAGTTGAATTGAGTTGAATTCTTGGGCATCCTGTTGGTATCTGAGAATTGCCCCTCGATGTGGGGAAACCTCTGTACACATACGAATTGGAACGAGTCTAGGCACCTAATATAGGTATTCACAGACAAGAATATTAGATCTCATTGTAGACTGCAAAAATGATAAAAAACAACTTGTTTATCAGAATTAACCCATTGTAGTTGTATTTTGTACATTTGTATGTTTTATAAATTGTACTCATGTTATTCAAATAAAAAATTAAATTTCTAATAATTTCAAAGTTATCCTTACAGTGCGCTTAATAGTAACTTTATTCTTTAAAATATATGTTTAAAAGTAGTGGTACTGCATTGTACAATATTCAATACCAGGCCAGTATCATGCCCTCATGGTAACTATAGACTATCCACTCACTACTCAGGATTTGTTATATAAATATTTTGAGCTGTCTAGAAAATATGGAAACGCATACGTACAAACACACACACTTACACATGGATAGTTATATATGTTTGCATATGCATGTGTCTGTGCACAGAAATATATATATATATATATGTTTAGCTATAAACCATCAACTATTAAGAACACTATGCCTTTCTTTCTTCTTTTGCAGTTTAATATGAAGAGTTGGGATCTCACAGATATGTAATTTTCAAAAACACAAAACTCATCAAGTTCATCATTTAGGAGGAAGGCTTGATATTGTGTCTGCTTTTCTGCAAGGACAAGCAGGCAATTTCCTACGATAAACTTCTCAGTCAAGAGAAAATGGGCTTATTTGCATATCACCATGCACATAATTGGGGATTTGAATATGCAAATTGAGCACTCCATATTCTGGCCTTGTTTCTGAGTTTTCTAGGGCTTAATTGCCCTGAACAATTTTAAAAGGTTGAAAAGATTAGAGGTTTCTTTTACAATCAACAAACAAATAAACAATAAAACTTGCCTATAACGGTACATGACTTCAGCTGGCAAAAATATTAAAAGCGTAAGGTGTGAATTTAGTGAACGGGGAACATTTAAGCTATCGCCCTTTTATCAATCTAAATTTACTTTATTTTCCTGGGTAATTTTAGTTCTCCTTTTCTTTAATTCGCCTTGCACTAGGTGTATCAGTTTGCATTGATTAGTGCCTGTATATAACACGACACCTCATGACTGAAAGACGTCAGATAAATGAAGCTGCAGGCAGTCCTTGAGACCCTAAAAGCAGCTTTATAAATGCTAGCTTATGACTGAACAAAGGGCAAGAAACTGAAGCAGTCAACAAGATTTATACCATCAGTGAGTGGTGAAAACTTGCCCATAAAGATACACACCAGTAAGTAGATATATACTGCACAAAAATTAGGGGGGAGTTCAAAATGAACACAAAGCGATAAAAAAAAAAAAGGAACATTTGATTTTTTTTTATTAAACAAAAACATCAGAAAAGCCAATGGCAAGTTAAAGAAAGTTGTCTGAATATGCAAATGAGATGCAAAACCAACTTTGATCTCATTGTTGGAAATGCGCTAGACACAAGGCTGAAAGTCCGGGAGTGTCTGCATGTTCCCTGACCCCCTAATTTTTTTGAGCAGTGAAGATACAGGTATTAGCTATAGATCTACATATGCATATAGTACCTATCCGTAGGACTGGGCATGGTCTCCTCTTTGCCCTGTTCCCCACACAACTGTGGCTTACCTAGCCCAATAAGCATTGATATGATAAGCCTAAAACCTTCAGACTTTACATATCTTTTTTAAAAGATTAGATTTAGGTCTGAGCATGCACTAAAGACATGAAGCGTTAGGAATCCGATACACCATGCAGAGCAGAAGTGATTTTAGTGGTTAAAACTGGGGACTAGAAAATGTTTAGGAACGTCCCAATAAACCCAAGAATTTTGAAGAGAGGTTGGCCATGGATAATAAGTCTGTTGTCAGAATTCTTTTCAGCAGGTAGAGGCAACAGCACTTATCACCTTCAATGTAAGAACAAGGAAAAATGTAGAGATACAAGCCAGGGCCAATTGAGACAAATGTACTGTCATTAACAGAGGGGGTGCCTTCGTTAGGGAGATTTAATTGTTAAAGGGATATTGCATTCATGCTTTAAAACATATGTATCCAAATTATGGAGGTGATCCAATATATGAAAGAAATTCAAGAAAACTTAATTCCAATATATATCCCTCATGTTTAGCTTCTAAACAAATATTTTCTTATTCAGCCATTTCCATTCACCTTAACTGCTACAACCCTGAAGATTCAAGGCACCACCAAACCACCCTGAGATGACAGTGTAACCTTCCTAATCGCTGCTTCTGCATCGACCTTTCTCTCTAGTCTATTCTGAATAGAGCTTTCAGAGTGTTTCTGTTAAGTGTGAGTCACACAATATCAAGTGTTTGAAACCTTCTAATCATTGTTAACGCCCCAAATCCCTGCGTGCTCTGCTCCCTGCTATCTTTCTGATGTCCTGTCCTACTCTCTTTCTCTGAATTTTTCTAAATTTTATTGAGAAAAGTTAAATTTAACAGGCTGAGATTGATCAATAAGAGTACATAGGTTTCAGGTAAACATTTCTATAGTATTTGAACTGTTGATTATGTTGTATACCCATCATCCAAAGTCAAATCATCTTCTGTCACCTTATATAAATATTTATCCCTCTTTACGTCCTTTCCCTCCCCCCTCCCCCACCCCCTTCCTCATGCTACATCCCCCTCCCCCTGGTAACCACTTTACTTTTATCTGTACCCATGAGTCTCAATTTTGTGTCCCACATAAGTGTGAAATCATATAGTTCTTAGCTTTTTCTAATTTAGTTATTTCACTCAGTATAGTGTTCTCAAGGTCCATCCATGTTGCCATAAATGTCACCATTTCTTATGGCTGAGTAGTATTCCATCATAAAAATGGACCACCACTTCTTTATTCAATCCTCTATTGACAGACACTTGGGTTGTTTCCATGTCCTGGCCACTGTGAATAATGCTGAGATGAACATGGGGGTGCATGTGTCTGTGCATAGCAATGTTTTCGAGTTTTTGTGGTAGATACCCAGTATAGGGATTACTGAATCATATGGTATTTATATTCTTATTTTTTTGAGATATCACCATCTTTCTTCCATAATGGCTCTACCAGTTACATTCTGACCAGCTTTGAATGAGGGTTCCTTTTTCTCCACAGCCTCTCCAACACTTGTTATTACCTGTCTTGTTGATAATAGCCAATCTAACAGGTGTGAGGTGGTGTCTCATTGTAGTTTTGAGTTGCATTTCTCTAATAGCTAGTGAAGGTGAGCATCTTTTCATCTATCTATTGGCCATTTGCATTTTCCTCTTGGGAGAAGTGTCTGTTCATGTCCTCTTCTCATTGTTCAATTGGATTGTTTACTTCTTTGTTGTTGAGCTTTATAAATTCTTCGTATATTTTGAATATTAACCCCTTATTGGAGCTGTTGTTTGCAAATATCATCTCCCATTTAGTTGGCTGCCTATTTGTTTTGTTGTCAGTTTCTTTTGCTGTACAGAAGCTTTTTAGTTTGATATAGTCTCATTCATTTATTTTTGCCTTTACTTCCCTTTCCTTTGGGGTCAAATTCTAAATTGTTCTCTCTGGCCAAGGTCTATGAGTTTAGTACTTATGTTTTCTTCTATCTAATTTATAGGTTCAGATCTTGTATTTAGGTCTTTGATCCATTTTGAATTAATTTTTGAGCAGGGGGACAAACTATAGTCAAGTTTCACTCTTTTGTATGTGGCTTTCCAATTTCCTCAGCACCATATATTGAAGAGGCTTTCTTTTCTCCGTTGTGTATTTTTGGCTCCTTTGTTGAAGATGATTTGTCTATATATACATGGTCTTATTTCTGGGCTCTCAATATTGTTCCATGTGTATGTTTGTTTTTCTGCCAATACCATGCTATTTTGATTATCATGGCTCTGTAGTATAAAGTCAGGTAGTGTGATACCTCCGACTTCATTCTTTTTTCCTCTCTTTCTCACTCATTCACTTATAGCTACTAAACACTCTTTCTAAACTCCAACACCATTCTCTCTGACAGTTTCTATTACCCTTTGCATCCTTCTTTTTCTCCTTAATGCTATTATTTTCAAACACACCAAGTAGCTTATTGTGTTATTTTTCATCTCCCTTATTAGAATATGAACTTTATAGGACAAGGATCTGTTTTGGTAGGCACTGTAATCTTGTTTTGGTAGGGACTGTAATCTTGAATCCTTGATTCATATTGGGTGGTACATGTTTGCTGAATGAGTAAGATAAATATTTGTTGTTCGGTGAGTTTTAAAAAGTATTATGTGTTATTTTTAAAGAAAGAAAAGCAGTATGGAAAAGACAGGCAAAAATAATTCAAATTAAATTTCTAGCAATAAAGTTATTATAATTAATATTAAAAACTCAAAAGGTACTTTAAACATATTTTACATGATGTTTTTTTCTATCTATCTATTTCTATTAATGTAATGGGCTAGTATTTGAGTGACAGCACCACTAAAAACACATTAAGTATTGGGAATATATGGCCAAAGAAACTTCTTAGAAGCATCTGAATGCTGACTATAGAGTCAAAAAATGTCAGAATAAAATATAGAGAGCATCAATAACAATAAACTGAATGCTAAAATGGATTTTGAGGACACTTCACAAAGGTAGTGAAAAGGACGTGAATATGAGATTTGTGTTCACAAACCTAAGGGACATGCAGGGAAAAGATAATACTCATGACTTGTTCTTGTATTGCAGAATCTAAGACCCTCTCTTAACAAGAGTAGGAACCGAAAGTACTATGCACCCTTTAAGAGTGACCCAGAAATAAATACACTCCATCCCCTATCTTCAGCAGATTTCATGAAAAGTTATTTAGTGCTAATCAAAGCACAGTGAATAAACGTTTGAAACATCACATCGCAAGTTGGCCACCGTGTGATGGACATGCAGCTCACCCTCACAATTATCTACCTTGACCAATAAAATTCAAGTGACGTATTTAGCTTAGTGAAAGAGAAGTACAAAAGGTGAGGTTTCATAAAGTGGTAAAATCAAAAGTTAGTCCTTTGAAAAGACAACCAAACTGACAAACTTTAGGTAGATTAAGAAAAAAAGAGAGAATACTCCAATTACTAAAATTGGGAATGGAAGAAACATCACTACTGATTCTATAAATATAAATAGGATTATAAGAGAATGCTGTGATCAATGGGATGACAACAAATGAAGTAACCTACATGAAACAGACATTTTCCTAGAAAAACATCCATTACCAAGCTGACTCAAGAAAAACAAGAAAAGAACCTATCTATCCAAGTAAAAACTTCTGCACTCAGAAATTTCCCAACAAAGAAAAATGTGAGTACACATAAGTTCACCGGTAAATTTTACCAATTGCTTCAAAAAGAATAGTGATCCTTTTCAAATTCTTCCCAAAAAATAGAAGAAGAAGGACCACTTCCAAAGCATGTAATAACACCAGTTTTACCCTGATCACAAAAAAAAAAAAAAATCATGTTGTCATAATCCTGCAAAGTTATTATAAATTTTGAAATCGTTAGCTCTTTGACTTTGTCCTTGTTTTTTTGAAAGTTATTTTTGGCACTTCTAGGTCCTTGGGGTATTTGGATGAATTCAGAAACAACATGTCAAGTTCTATAAAAAGCCTGCTGAGTTCTTAATAGGTATTTCATGAATTTATAATTTATTTTAAAAATATTTGACCTCTTCATAATATGAAGTCTTCTGAGACAGGACTAAGGTACTTCTTCCCTTTTATTTAAGCCTTTTTTAATTGCTTAATAACAACTTGTAATGTTTTTGGTTCTCAGTGTGATCTCACACCTTTTAACATTTATATTGATATAATTTAATTGATATTAATTGATACAGGCCTTGATATAATTATTTGATATTCTTCAAAATGTTATTTTATTTCAATTATATTTTAATTTCAGATGGTTTCTTACTAATGTAGAAATATAACTGATTTTTTATATTAATATTATATCCTACAGCCTTCATATATGAGTAAGTTTATTCTAGTGACATTTTTGAAAATCTGCTGGATTTTCTATATATGTGATCCTGTTGTCTACAAAATAAGATAGTTTTACTTCTTTCTTTCCAATCTGGTTACCTTTTTTCACATCTTATTACACCTATTAAAACCTTCAGCACAAAATTAAATAGATGTTATAAAGGAAATATAATTGCCCTCTTCCTAATTCTAAGGGCCAAATTTTCATCCTTTGCTCTTTATTATGATGCTAGCTATGGAGTTGATGTAGATGTTTGTATCAGGTTGAAGAAATTTCCCTTTGCTCCTACTTTGCTGAATTTTTTTTTTAATTGAAAGATTTTGTTCAATTTCTCCTGCATAGACTGAGATGACCGATATTGGCTATAAGTAATGGGAAACAAGACTCTGGAACTAGATGTGGGATCATCTTCACCCAATCACATATTAGAGCAGTGGCACCTGGACAAAATCATTGGAGGCAATAGATTCTGGGTGGGAACCAACAGCATCCATTCACCTGCCTTTCAGGTAGAACCACTTTCTCTTCTCCCCCAAAAGCTGTTATACAGGCACAACTGACTGGTCCACAATATATATTCTCTTAGGCCTTTCTATCTTTTCATATTGATTAATATTGCCAATTTTTACATATTCAATGTCTCCATGTACAGGATGTACTTACAACCATATTTTAAGTAACAAAAAATATGTTCAATTCATTAGAAAAGTTTTTATACAGAGAGCAGCAACTTACCTTTCAGGCTTCCACATGGCATGCAAACAGGGTGCTGTACTCTTAAATAGACAACCCTAATACTATTGTATGGGTAGTATTTTTGGAGTTGGGGCCACAGAAACACACCACCACCAAGGAGCGATGGAACATTGTTCAGAGTGTTGAAATTTTCTTATAATGTGAATGATACGCTATGCTAGGTCATTCAGAACCAGAATTTGGATTAAAAAGTGTCTGATCAAATGCTATCTCCAAATATTCTAATTTGTGAGAATATAAACATTTCTTTCTGGATTAAACATTGAATGAAATTTGCTCATCAGAGGAATGATAAATACCTACTGCGGAGAGTTTACCTGTTTACCTGTAGGGAAGAAGCTTGCCTTCACTAATTAGATTTTAGTTCTCTGTTATCTAACACTTTTAGAAATTATCTAAATAACGACATGAATAGTTTAATAATGTGATGCTTATGTGACTTGAAAATACAGGATTTCTAAGGAAAATAAACAAAATCACAATAAAATAGGAAATACAACCATGGATTTTAGAGACTATATTGTGAGCAAAAATGAAGATTAGAAATAATGACATATAAAAAAATATTTCCTAAAGAAAAATGCTATACACATTTAGCAAAGAAATAAAACCCATGACTATTACTGTAAATACAGAAGGAAGAGACTTCCTGTACTCCGAGTAGAAACTGACTCTATCATTGGTGAGACGGCCACTGCTGTGTTGTGTTAATTCTCAGGCACTTCAGTACCACGTATACGTAGAAATGATGGAAAGCAAGAGTCCGGGAGAAAACAACTGAATAATGAGAAGGGAAGGCTGATTTATGGGAAGGAGACGAAAGCAGCATAACATTTATTGCCGAGCTAAGGGAATAGGACAATGATCTGCAAATATTTGAAGGACGTCAATAACAAGTAGAAAAGGAATTCTCGAGGAGGGAGCAGAATTAGAGGCAATGTAATCCGAATGAAAAGTGGCAAGGTTGTTTGTGCCGAGTCAAGATTAAAACATACACACACACACTCACACACACACACACACACACACACACATACACACACACCACACACCTTCCTGACCTGACTACTAAACAAAGGCAGCGTCTTTCTCCTTAAGCATCGAATGCCCTCCCACACAAAGCAGTAAAATGAGCTATTTTATGGACTACCCATGCATTGAATGGCAAAGAGTGTCAATTATTTTATCTGAACCAGGAAGGAAAAATACAGGAGACATTGTCTGACTCGCTGTCTGAATCGACGGAGTACGTCTGCGTATTTTTTTGTTTCGTGGATTTAAGTATGTAGAAACTTGTTTTCTGGTTTGTTTAAAGCCTTCACCTAAGAGGTTATCCGAGGTGATCAGACAGCGCTCATTACTAAAATCACAAGCAGGCGAGGGGAGTTGACAGAGAGAAGCTGTGTGCGAAGACCCTGAGCCAGGAGCAGAGGATGAAGGATGGGCCTCTAAGTGGACCTGCAGAGGGTAGGCTCCCGGGGCAGCTGTGAACGTGCGCTCTCTGAGTCCGGCCTCTCGGCTCCTTGCATTTCTCTCCTCCGGGATCTTGTCTAACAACCGGGTTCTGTGTATAGTCCTTAGAACGTCGCATGATTTACACCAGGGGTCCCCAAACTTTTTACACAGAGGGCCAGTTCACTGTCCCTCAGACCGTTGGAGGGCTGGACTATAAAAACAACAACTATGAACAAATCCCTATGCATACTGCACATATCTTATTTTAAAGTAAAAAAACAAAACGGGAACAAATACAATATTTAAGATAAAGAACAAGTAAATTTAAATCAACAAACTGACCAGTATTTCAATGGGAACTATGCTCCTCTCACTGACCACCAATGAAAGAGGTGCCCCTTCCGGAAGTGCAGCGGGGTCGGGATAAATGGTCTCAGGGGGCCGCATGTGGCCCGCGGGGCCATAGTTTGGGGACCCCTGACTTACACACTTCTAAAACAAGCCTGACTTGAGATACTACTTCCCTCTTTTAAAAATGCATCCCATAGCCACACCCACTGCCTATAACACTGCGTTGCTCACCAGCAGCAGCAGCAGCAGCAGCCACCCCGCAGGTCACATCTTTATGTCACTGTTCCCCACGTTTAGGTCCCTTTTGCCCAATGTCATCATGGCTTCCGGGCACGCACCCTCAAACTCCTTACCGAGCCCCTTCTGTACTCTCCGGGACAGTAACACCCGGTTTATATCCAACCTTTTACTTATTTCACACCTGAGTAGGGAGGGACTGAATCCGTCTCAGCGTCCGCGGTCCACGGAGAACACTGGCTGTCAGCACAGACCCGTGGGAGGCGCCTCCTCGTCCGCCACAGACGCGCGTCCACGTGGACACGGCGCTTCCAAGCATCTTACCCGCCCTGGTGGGCGGCGCCCACGTGACTAGCTCTTCACCAGTCAGTGTTGGAAGCGAACTTCTCATCCTCTGTGTTTTTACTTGCCAAGAAAACGGAAGCCAACGATCTTCCTCTCCTTCTACAGGCTGGGGGCCGCGTTCCAGCGCGCGGATGGAATCGGCCTCCAGAGAGCTGTCAAGATAAGGTCTGGAAAGAAACGAGGTCGTTGAGTGATCTGTGGGAGCAGAATTAGAGTCCCCGCCATCCCGGAGCGACCGCCTTAGGTCTGTTTCTCGAAACAGAGATAAACTTGTCGCCTTTTAAGCCGCTTTATTTTCGAGATATCTCCATTAAACTTGCTTACGCCTTAACTTGAACGACTCGCCGGGGTCCCGTTACATCCACTGCTACCATCTCAGAATGCCTCTCGTGTTTCCAGGTGGTTTTTCCTGTATTTTGGTTAGTGCATTCATCTTTGCATGCTCCTAAGCGATCATTCCAGACCATCTCCCTCCCTCCCCCCCCCAAAAAAAATGAGGGAAAATAACTACTAATTCAATAAGTGAGAGAGAGGTTTAAACAAATAGAGTTGTGTTTCAAGAAACCAAAACTCAGACTGCAGGTTGATATTAGATAGAGCCCAGAGCGTCTCCGCCTCTCTCTGCACGTTTGCTAATGCTCTCTGCAAAGTATGAGGTGGTGTCCCGGTCCACAAGAAAACAATATCATCCTGGCTGCACCCAACTTTACCTGTGAAAATTTAGACCGTGTAGAGAATATAAACAATAGCTACTAATTCTAAAAGTATCTTTTGAAAATTAATACTTTGCCTGAAAGTATCTTTTGAAAACCTAGCAATTTTTTTTAAAAAAAAGTCAAAACTGGTTCCTGACTTAAGAACAAACCTCAAAAACCTGAAGACTATAGTTCAAAATTCATCTAATTATCTTAATAGCAAATACTAGATTAAAGAGCGTTAAAGATCAGTGTATAACTTATATGAAATTATAAAACATAAAGTTAAAAATTCAACTATGAATAATATATTCAAAATATAGTATTTTTGCCTGTGTGAGGAAAATACTAAATATATTGCATTTTTCTAACATCTTTATGTGGAGTTTGAGAACTTTTCCTTTAGTTTCACCTTTCAAAATTAGATTACTATCTTAAATGTCTTAGATATAGAAATATAATATTATAAATGTGGAACTGAATGTACAAAGAACCCTACATAATAAAATAAAATGTATTTTTAAAAGATTTTGTCCATATAGTATATATTGTGATTGTTCACATGTGTTTTTTCAGAAAAAAATAAAATAAAAATTTTAATTTATCTGCCAGTTGATTATAACTGTAGTTTGATTTGTAGTTAAAAATTGTTCTCATATTTATATTAGAAAGGAATTTTAGCTTGAGAAATTAACCAATTCCCTAAGTATGAAAAACGTATCTTTTTCCCACTGCCTTAGGTTATAACCTTGGTGCTATAAAGCTTTGGCTTAGATAAATTACTTCATAAAATTCATTCCAGATGCAGGCTCTCAAACGCCATATTCGTCTCTGTATGGGCTAGATATTTGAAAGGAAATGATGTTGTTCTTAGTAAAGCCTATTCGGGATTTCAGTAAAAGATACAGGAAGGCAGAAGAAGATGCTGGGCAGCACCCTGTCACCATGCACCACTTACTTGTATACTATGTCGGGCTCACTTATTCTTTTTTTTTTTTTTTTTTTCCTGAAGCTGGAAACGGGGAGGCAGTCAGACAGACTCCCGCATGCGCCCGACCGGGATCCACCCGGCACGCCCACCAGGGGGCGATGCTCTGCCCACCAGGGGGTGATGCTCTGCCCACCAGGGGGCGATGCTCTGCCCCTCTGGGGCGTCGCTCTGTCATGACCAGAGCCACTCTAGCGCCTGGGGCAGAGGCCAAGGAGCCATCCCCAGCGCCCGGGCCATCTTTGCTCCAATGGAGTCTCGGCTGCGGGAGGGGAAGAGAGAGACACAGAGGAAGGAGAGGGGGAGGGGTGGAGAAGCAGATGGGCGTGTCTCCTGTGTGCCCTGGCCGGGAATTGAACCCGGGACTTCCGCACACCAGGCCGACGCTCTACCACTGAGCCAACCAGCCAGGGCCAGGCTCACTTATTCTAACACTAGAATGCTCCTCCTGCCAATACAACTTGTGGTTCCCGTCTTTGTCTCACTTTGGACATTTTCGAATGCAAATTTAGAGAGTATCTTAATGAGTGCTAGATACTGTCATTGTCGTGTGGAGAAAGATATTCTTGAAATCATATTAAAAATCCTATTAAACTGGGATTATCAATAGTTTTAAATAACATGGAATATATTATCAGAGCTAACTTTCCTCAGAGTAGGAAGAAATCAGAATTGTATGAAAACTCAGTGCTGCTAAAGCTTTTACTGAAACCAGACCTGATTTTATCTGTGCTCGGATACCAGGCCATGCACCTCTGATTCGCTAATGCAGCATAACATCTTGCTTCTGTGATTGTATTATTTGAGTGAACAGTTACGGACAATAAAAACGTAATATAAAAAGACAGTTCTAAAGTCTGTTAAAGATTATACATTTATTCAACAATGCTTTAATGCTGTCTACCAAGTACCAGGCACCATAGAATATTATAGAAAAGGCAGACAAAAGTCCGCTCCTTCATGGATACTAAATTATAATGACTCATGGGCCCTCCAACCTTCCTGTTCTTAATCTAACACAGAGGTCGGCAAACTTTTTTTTGGAAAGGGCCAGATAATAAGTATTTTAGGCTGTGCAAGCCACATAAGATGTCTATCATCTTTACAGTTTTCCCTAACAATTTAAAAATGCAATGAACATATTTTAGCACACGCACCTTAAGCAATACTATGCCAACTCCAGATATAAAGAATTATTCATGTACTTAGTCAATGACACCAATAAGATGAACGCCCCTCATCTGATGAATTTGGATGTTAGCCTTTTCCACTCCAAGGATAGTCATTCTTTTTTGTAACTTTAACAAGTCTGTGTACAACCCATGCAATATGCTGGCCTTTAAGTTGGGCTGGATATAAGTGAGATTGGTTATTGTAATAGGTAGCATGATGAGAAAGGTAACCCCCAAATAACCTTGATGTTGAATTGATTTTCAGGTACCTATAAAAGATATAGATGAGCAGTGAACAAAAGCTCTAATATATCTATAAATCAATAGCTACAACAAAATCTATATACGATCAAGAGAAGCTTGGATCACTACCATGATGATGAGCTACAGCACCGTGAACAATACCATCACAAGTGTTCACTAAAATTATCCCTCCCTGCCTTATCCAAAGGTAGTTAATAGACAGGAGTGATTGTTTGTTTGTTTGTTTTGAGGAGGGTGACATTGGGGAAAAACTGGCCCCTGGCTCTGAAGTATTGCTAATAATTTATAACGTAGGAAATAAAAATGGACCTTCAATTCTGAATGGGTATCGCGAAAGTAAAACAATAAATAAATAAATAAAAAATAAATGCAATTTGGATGTTAGGTTCAAGGAAGTGTGCTGTGGCTGCCAGAGTCTAACTGTTAGAAAAACAGGAACAGGGAAGTGCTGACAAGGTCCCTGTGAGGCCGAGAACAAAGAGTTCAGCACAAAGTTGGGTGAACATCCTGCATTTTATGAGTCAGAGACCCTTATCAGAAGTTTATGTTTGAAATTCTCCACTGAGCTACACCCCACCCCTGTTGCTATGCTGTGCATGACCTCCCTAGCGAATAGCTAACTGCCACATCTGCTTCTGTATAATGAATGCTTGCTCAGCCTAGATAGCCACCCTATAAAAAGGAGCCATTTTAGAAGCTCGGGGCTACAGTGCTCCCTTGCGTGGGTTGCCTGCAGTCCCTGTGCAGGTTTGCAATAAAACTTATAAAATTCAGCCTGACCTGTGGTGGCGCAGTGGATAAAGCGTCGACCTGGAAATGCTGAGGTCACCAGTTCGAAACCCTGGGCTTGCCTGGTCAAGGCACATATGGGAGTTGATGCTTCCAGCTCCTCCTCCTTCTCTTTCTCTGTTTCTCTCTCTCCCTCTCCCTCTCCTCTCTAAAAAAAAAATAAAATAAAATAAAATAAATAAAGCAAAAAAAATTATAAAATTCACTTTGGGTTTGCTGTGGCCTGTCTCCTGGGATGTAACATTGGACACACGTCCTTTTTCAGTACACACTGCAGGGATGATATAAAAATTCACCCACTCTCTGGTCAATCCTCACATTCTGGAATGTGTGTGAGACAAGAACGTCCCTGACATTAAAATCCACTAAATCTGTATCATGGCCTATAAGACTGATGAATTTTGAATAAATGACAATATTACCATAACTGTTATTCGGTGATACAAGCGGTAGGAAAAGTTTTCTGGTGTCGCTATATCTTAGGACAAGTCTGCCTACAACCTCACGTGGGGTTTCCTTCCTGTTGAGCCCAGCGGTATTGTTTTTTCTCCGTCCCAAGGAGCAGAGACATACAGAACAAGCTTCAACGTGGAAGGCACAGGAATGCAATGACATTCTTCCTCATGAAGTCCACACTCACCGTGGGGTCCTGTTGTCCTTTAGTTCCAGACTTTCTCATCTGGGCCTCGAGAAGGATGTGACCTGAGGACAAGGACTATCCTAGGCGCCTCAGTATCCATACCTGTTAGAAGGAGGGAGGGAAGTGTGGTATAGAGTTCACAGCCCTATGCCGCCAGTGCAGTTGTGGAGAGCCAGAAATCTGGAGCACACCAGATACTCCTTCTAAAATAAAAATAAACATAATACAAGAAGAGAGAATTCGCTGCTCTCCTATGTATCCCGGCTCAATATCTGAAGTCTCCAATGAATACTACAGGCTAAACATACCACTTTGTGCGGTCTGATCTTCCTCATAAGTTTCCTGGGCTTTTTTTTTTAGAAAAAAATTCCTAGAGGAGACTAAGTCCTTTCCTCCCCTCAGGCCACAACGCCAGCGATCCTGACCTTGAGCAGATCAAATATTGCTTGAAACGTCTGTGTCAGAGCCAGAGGCTCTGTGGAGACTGAAAACACTTCTGAAAGGAGAATCACAAAATTCACTCCTAGAATTGTATACTGTATCTATTTCTTCCACTGGAAGCTTACCATTCTCTTCTTGAGAAAGAGTTCTTGCATTGTTTTGGAGGCGCACTGAGCACCTCACCTTGGAGCGGCAGAACCCACAAAAAGGGCCCTAACCCATCAGATTACTGTTGCCGGATCTAGCAGATCTCAAAGCTGCCCGTGTGTGGCCACGTCCCTGCCGCCCGGGGAAGGACACTCCACATTAGACAGAAAGAGTTCCTGAAAATACAAGTAATCACAGGAGCTTGTGATTCATTCATTTCTACGGTGGCTTCACATTTCCCTCATCCACGTTACCATAACCGTGGAACTGTCACAGATGTTTATTGCATAACAAAGGGGAGAATCTTGGTTCTAGTTGGTTCCACGTGCCATTCTGGCACTAGCAGGAAGCGGTCAGTGGCACAGCGTTACAACCACGCTCGGGGTAAAAATTGGGATTAAAGTCTTTCCAGTGAGAACTAAGGGTAGTAATTGCCTTTCTCTGCGTGTTTTTTTCTTTTATAGGCCTACTAAGATTGGATAGCGACAAACCACTTATTTTTATCTTGGATTTAAAGGTGGAAAACTACGTGTCTTAAATGAAGATTTAAACTTTGCTGACATTGATATCTAAAGAGGTACTTTTATCACTGTGACTGAGAAAATGGTGTTGAAAGCGGATTCCTCGAGCTTAGGTACTCATGAGACAAATTAGCCACAGTTGCATGGGAATACTGAGGTTGATTTAGAGACAGAGACAGAGAACTCCCTTGGGAAAAATATTACAAAATAGTATACAAATACTTTATACCATTTTAAATTTGATATATTATAGCTCTCTTTCTGAGATAATTAGTGCAGATCTAATTCAATCTTATTAATAGCAGTTTAATGTCTAAAAATAGGCCTGACCTGTGGTGGCGCAGTGGATAAAGGGTTGACCTGGAAATGCTGAGGTCGCCGGTTTGAAACCCTGGGCTTGCCTGGTCAAGGCACATATGGGAGTTGATACTTCCAGCTCCTCCCCCTTGTCTCTCTCTCTCTCTCTCTCTCTCTCTCTCCTCTCTAAAATGAATAAATAAAATAAAAATAAATGTCACTAATGTCTAAAAATAAGAATACTGTAGAACATACTTATTCTTTCCCTGTGATGAGGTTAAGAATCTTTGTGTTGTTTTGTTCCGCCAAAACAAATAGTGTGACAAAAACTATCTTGCCCATGTATCTTTATATACCATTATTTTAATTTCTGTATGGAAATAGGCTTCAAATTGTAATTATGAAATAAAAGGTTGAATACATTTGAAATTTTAACAGCAATGGCCAGATTAATTTTATAAAATTTTCCATTTCTTTTCTTACTAGATATGAATGAGCGTAGTCATTTCTTCCCATCTTTGCAGTCACTGTATTTCATCACCCTTTAGCCTGTGCCCATGCGAAAAGTAAAAATGGTATCTCATTGCAACATACTTTTAAACATCATTGGCGATAGTGCTAATTATATCTGCTTTAAAAAACCCTCATTGTCTAATATACTGAGTCAACAATTACCAGCATTAAAGATTAAACTTGTCCTTTTAGTTAAAATTCAAGGGTAGGTTTTCCTTTCCAGAACTCATTATTAAAATCAACACCAATTATTTGTGTGTGAGAGCAGATTCTTCCTTGATTGTCAGTAACGGGAGATGTTCAGTAGGCAAATGGATTATTTAAAGGATTGCTTGCATCTGGTGAAAAACCAAAGACAGGATTTAAAAAGAGGCAGACTTAGGGGACAGTAAGAGAGCATTCAGGCAAGGTGGTAGAAGCATTCATTGCAAGTGTATTCTACATACAAACAGATGTGCCAACAGACAGAGATTATGAGGTTCCTAAAGGAACCGCTGAAAGCTGTTCAGACAGACATTATCTGAGACTTCCTTCCAGATATCTCTTGTAATGTCAGGAAGAAAAATAAGGGATTAAGGCAGGTGATTGTCGGTGTAGTGATACATGGAAGAGAGTCAAGACTCAGCTGTTGTCATTCAAAGACACAGATCCATGTAAGGTGCTCTGATCTGAAAGTTTGTGACCTCCCAAGCCTCTGTTTTGAAAACCTGATTCCCAAGGTAACGATATTAGGATGTGGGGGACATTTGGGAGGTGAGTAGGTCACGAGGGTGGAGCCCCCCATGAATGGCGTTAGTGCCCTGAAAAGAGAGGCTTTAGAGAGCGAGATTGATTTTCCATCCTATGAGGATACAGGAAGTCTGTGACCTGGAACAGGGCCATCCCCCCACCACGCCGGCACTCTGCTCTTGGATTTGCAGCCTGCGGTACAAGGAGAAATTAATTTCTGTTGTTTATAGGCTATCCAGTGTGGTGTTTTTTAATAGCAGCCTGAAGCTATGGAGGTATAAAGCCGTTCCATTTTCAGAAACAAATCAAGACAGGAAAGTTCCTGTTGAAACAAAAGTAAAATTTCATGGCCTGCCCATTAGTAACAAGTGAAACATTCCATTTCTGGAATGAAGTTCAAAAACAGGAACTTTATCATCAGTCTGGGTTGTGCCAGCTAAAGAATTATATTTTGTATTAAATATAGAATGAGTCTGCCTTATGCTTCTTAACGAAAACATCCTGTTCCCTAGGGGAGCACACTTAAAAAAATTTAAAATAGCATAAATTGCAAAGAAATTAATTAAATACATTATTCAAATGGTGCTATCCGCTGAACATACTAACAATGAGAAGTTCAGGTGAGAGGAAACGTAAGACTCACTGAATTTTCAGATACATGAGAGTGTATAATGTCCACCAAGAAAGTAAGTAAACATTTGGGAGCATCTGTTCTACAAATGAGATTCTCAAACAAATATATTTGGGAGATAATTATATTTTTTTCTAAAAATATACCATAATTTGGGGAAATTATTGTGAATGAAAAAAAGCATATTTTCCCCCTACGATATAATTTTTCTCTCTTACCATACCAAAACAAACTTCTAAAATTATTATTTTCAATTTTTATTTTAATTAATATATGTATCTGCATATTATAATATAATCATGGATTCCACAAGAGAACAAGGCAGAAGGAAATAAACATAATTTCAACATTGGATACAACATAGCATTTAATTGTATCAAGTCTGATTTCAAAGCTTTATCACCACCCAGATTTTAAAGAAATATATAGGATTATCTCTATTTACAGATGATATGATTTTATATGTAAACATGGTTTAAAAATGCCCTCAAAAAATGTTTACAACTAATAAATAAGTTCATTAAGTTTGATGAAAGATCAATATAAAAAAGTCCATTATATTTGTAAATATTGCAATGAACAATCCAAAACTGAAAAAAAAAGTAAAAATCCATTTGCACTAGCATAAAAAAGATTAAATACTTATAAATAAATCTATCCAGTGTTTAAAATTAAAATCTTAATACTCTAAAATTTTGTTGGAAGAATTTAAAGAAAATCTAAAGAACCAGGGGGAAATACCCTATATTCATACTGAACAAGTTTACATTTTAAGGTTTTATATCCTAAATTGATCTACAAATTCAAGAAAATAGCTTTATGAAAGCTGATTATCTTTATTGAAATTGACAAACTGATTCTAATGTTGACATAGAATTGTAAGGGACCCAGAATAATTAATTCAATCTTGAAAAGCAAGAACAAAGTAGTAGGATGCATACTTCTCAATTTGAAAGTTTAGTACAAAGAAACAATAATCGAAACAATGTGATACTGGCACACCGATGGACATATCAATGCGATGGAATGGAGAGTCTAGAAATAAACCCATTCTCTGCAGTCAACTGATTTTTCTCCAGGGTCTCAAGGTCATCCAATGAGAATAGGGTGGTCTTTTCAACAAATTGTGCTGGTACAACTAAATGGCCACATGCAAAAGAGTAAAGGTGTAACTTTACCTTACACAATATATAAAAAAACTCATAATGAATTAAATACCTAAATATAAGAACTAAAACTATGAAACTCTTATTAAAAAAATAGGGATAAACATTTATAACCTTGGCATTGCAATGATTAGAAAATAAAATTACATTAAGAAGACTTTATCAAAATGCAGTAAGCTTGTTTGTCAAAGTCTACCATCAATATACTGAATAGATAGATAACCCATAGAATATGAGGAAATATTTACAAATCATGTTTCTGATAAGCACCTTGTACTTAGAATATATGAAGAACACTTATGAACCAATAATAAAAAGACAAATAACCCAACGAACAAATTAGAAAAGGATCAGAATTGACATTTCTGCAAGAATGATAAAGAAATAGTTGATGAGCACATGGAAAGCTGTTCTAGGTCATTAGTCATTAGGGAAGTGCGAATCAAAACCACAGTGAAATTCTACTTCCCATCCACTAAAGTGACCAGAATCAAGAAGTCAGAAAACATCAAGTATTGTCTAGGACAGGGGTCGGGAACCTTTTTGGCTGAGAGAGCCATGAACGCCACATATTTTAAAATGTAATTCCATGAGAGCCATACAACGACCCATGTACATTATGCATTATCCAATAAAAATTTGGTGTTGTCCCGGAGGACAGCTGTGATTGGCTCCAGCCACCCGCAATCATGAACATGAGCAGTAGGAAATGAATGGGTTGTAATACATGAGAATGTTTTATATTTTTAACATTATTTATTTATTTTTTGTTAAAGGTTTGTCTGCGAGCCAGATGCAGCCATCAAAGGAGCCACATCCGGCTTGCGAGCCATAGGTCCTCGACCCCTGGTCTAGGGTGTTAAGAAATCAGAGCCTTCATCCAGTATTGGCGAAAGTGTAAAATGATACAAACACTTTGGAAAATATTCTGGCAAGTCCTGAAATGATTAACAAAAACTTAACCATCTGACCCAGCAATTCCACTCCTGAGTACACACCCAAGAAAAATAGAAACTTATGTCCACATATAAAATTGTACATGCATAATTATAACAGCATTATTCATCACAACCAGATGGTGGCAACAACCCAAATGCCCATCAATTGGGTAATGAATAAACAAAATGTAATATATTTATGCAATGGAATATTATTTGGCCATAAAAAAAGAATGACATTTGATACATGCTACAACTTGTATGCATCCTGAAAACATCCTAAGTGAAAGTGCAGGCAAAACACCACAGGTTATATGATTCCATTCAAATGAAAGTCCAGAACAAGAATACAGAGGCAGCACGGTTCGTGGCTGTGCTTTGCTGAAGTGCGGAAGATGGAGAAATAGGAAGGTAGCTAAAGAATACAGGGGTCCTACTTCTGGGGCTGAAATCCTTGAAAATTGTCTGTAGTTATGATTGTACTTATCTGTTAATAGGTTAAAGATGCTGAAAACCATTGAATTGTGTACTTGAAATGAGGGAATTATATAGTATGTAAATAATATCTTAAGAGATATTTTTAAATAACATTGAAAGAAAAAATTGCAAGGAAATTAGAAAATATTTCAAGCTGAAGAATCATGGTCCTAGCTGGTTGCTCAGTGGATAGAGTGTCGGCCCAGCATGCAGGGAACACAGAAGAAGCAACCATCTGCTTTTCCTCCTTTCTCTCTCCCTCTTCTCTCTGTCTTCCCCTCTCGCAGATGGTGGCTTGATTGGTTTGAGTGTCAGTCTCAGGCACTAAAAATAGCTCAGTATTCAATCACTGGCCCTAGACAGGGGTTGTCAGGTGGATCCTGGTGAGGGTGCTTATGGGAGTCTGTCTCACTATCTCCCCTCCACTTACTCTAAAAAGAAAAATCATAACCTAGCCTATCAACATTGTGTAGCCAAAGAAGTACTTAAAATGACTTTTAGAGCAGTAAACAACTATTTTAGAAAATTAGAAAAAGTTTAAAAATTAATTCAGTTACCACCTGAAGAAAGGAGACATTGAAAACCAAACGACATCTAACACAAATGGAAGAAAAAGACATCATAAAGAAAAAAACAGAAATCAATAAAATACAGAACAATTATAGTGAAAATCCATGGAAACAAAAATTGCCTTTTAAAAAGATCCAAGTCTCATACAAAGGTTCTTTGCAAATGCTCATAGCAGCTTTATTTGTAACAATTAAAAACTGGGAGGAAAAAATCTAAAGTTTATCAGAAGCTAAGTCCACAAACTGTGATACATACATTTAATATATTTAGCAGCAAAAAAAGAACAACTAATTGATGCATAAACCAGCAAGGAGGAATCTCTGAAGCTGTATTTTACTGATAAAAAGTAGCCACATTCAAAAGAGTACAGACTGTGTTACTCCACCTAGATAAAATTCTAAAAATAGAAACATCTCTATAGCCGCGGAACAGATCCCATGCCTGTGGACAGAATGTAGCCAGCCAGGAATCCATTACCAAGGGGTACTGAGGACCTTTTGAGAGTGATGGAAATGCCCACTATTGTGATTGTAATAACAGTTCCACAGTTGTATTTATATGTCAAAGCTCATGAACTTGTACCATTTAAATGCATGATTTATAGTACATTAGTTTAAAAAAAAGAAATTTGAGATCTAGTGAAGAGAGAGAAGGAAAATTGCTCTATTTAAAATTCCTGAACATAGGTCACACTTAAAAAAAATATTTTCTTAAAAAGTAAAGGGGAAAAAAAAAAGGAAGAAAAGTCATAGAAACACCAAATGGTAGGAAGTGGCATAGTTATGCTGTTAAGGTTTTCCATGTTTGTTGTGGTGAAGTTAATTGGTGACATTTCTATAAGGCACCCCCACCCTTCTTTTAACGTTTTTTTTTTTTTTTTGTAAATGATGACCTGAGACTATGGGGGAAAGCCAGTTTGCTTAAGAAGTCTAGGAACTAACGTGGAAAGAAGCAGACTGCAGCCTACAGACACTGTGGCTGCAGGGGGTGGGCTGCTCTTCACACAGCCATCTGAACGGACCCGCCTGGCTTGCACTGTCCCCTGGGTGGACCACTCTTTACACCAGGGGTTCCCAAACTATGGCCCACGGGCCGCATGCGGCCCCCTGAGGCCATTTATCCGGCCACTGCCGCACTTCCAGAAGGAGCACTTCTTTCATTGGTGGTCAGTGAGAGGAGCATAGTTCCCATTGAAATACTGGTCAGTTTGTTGATTTAAATTTACTTGTTCTTTATTTTAAATATTGTATTTGTTCCCATTTTGTTTTTTTACTTTAAAATAAGATATGTGCAGTGTGCATAGGGATTTGTTCATAGTTTTTTTTATAGTCTGGCCCTCCAAGTCTGAGGGACAGTGAACTGGCCCCCTGTGTAAAAAGTTTGGGGACCCCTGCTTTACACCCTCCTTCCTTTTTTTTTATTTATTCATTTTAGAGAGGAGAGAGAGAGGGAGAGAGAAAGAGAGAGAGAGAGAGAGAGAGAGGAGAGAGAGAAGGGGAGAGGAGCTGGAAGCATCAACTCCCATATGTGCCTTGACCAGGCAAGCCCAGGGTTTCGAACCGGCGACCTCAGCATTTCCAGGTCGACGCTTTATCCACTGCGCCACCACAGGTCAGGCTACACCCTCCTTCCAATTCCTTAGTTCTGTTGTTTGTTTGTTTGTTTGTTTTCCCTCTTCCCTTTTTATAAAACCTCCGGTCTGTGTCCAGTTGTTAAGATGGTCTTTGCAATGTTAGTCCACCATCTTCTCAGGCTACTGGTTCTTAATTTAAAAAAAACAACAACAACATTTTTTTTACATCTATTTATTGATTTTAGCAAGAGAGGAAGGGAGAGAGAGAGGAACATCTATCTGTTCCTGTATACACCCTGATTGGGGATCGAACCAGCAACACTTGCACTTAGAGATCATGCTCTCATCAACCAAGCTATCCAGTTAGGGTGCCCTTATTATTTTTTTTAATGTCTTGATATGAAAGAGAGAAACATTCATTTGTTGTTCTACTCATGGTGTTCATTGGTGGAGTCTAGCATCCTGGCTCTTGAATAAACCAACTTTCCTTCCGCTGACCCTTGGCTCTCAGTCATCGGCTTTCAAGTGGCTGGCCGCCAAACCTGGATTTGGTATCAGTTCCTTTCTTTACACAATCATCTGCCTTTTATCTAAAGTATTATCTTCGTAATGTTTAGACTTGTACGCTTTTTGTGTGTGTGTGTGTGACAGAGACAGAGAGAGGGACAGATAGGAGCAGACAGGCAGGAAGGAAGAGAGATGAGTGTAAGAATGAGATGACACTCGAACACCAGGTGTGCAGGCTTTATCAGAGGAGCAAGACCTGCCGGGGCGCTTCCCTGGGAGAACAAGCTCAGGGGACTCATTTACAGGGTAAAAGGAGAGCAGGTAGGTGTGGAATCCAAAGTCCTGGTATGTCCAGAATGCTTCTCCTAGGGGCGGCTTGCCAGCTTCTTGGAATTCCTCTGCCTCAGGGGTGATAGTCCAGTAAGGGTGAGGTCTGACAGATAAACAGAACATCAAGAGGGCAGTTTGGAATTCATGTATCTCTTATCAATGAGAAGCATCAATTCTTCATTGTGGCTCCTTGGTCTCCTTAGTTGTTCATTGATTGCTTTCTCATATGTGCCTTGACTGGGGTGGGGGGGACTACAGCAGAGCAAGTGACCCCTTGCTCAAGCCAGCAACCTTGGGCTCAAGCCAGCAACCTTGGGCTTCAAGCCAGTGACCTTTGGGCTCAAGGCAGTGAGTGACCATAGGGTCATACATACATATATGATTCCATGCTCAAGCCAGTGACCTTGCGCTCAAGCTGGTGTGCCTGTGCTCAAGTGGGATGAGCCCGCCCTCAAGCTGGCAACCTTGGGGTTCTGAACCTGGGTCCTCTGCATCCTAATCCAATGTTCTATCCACTGTGCCTTTGCCGGATCAGGCAGAGTTGTGCATTTTTTAATTTTTGAATTGGTATCAGTTCTTTAAATCAATTGTAGGATGGTCATCCTGCTTTACTACTTTCCCTTCTTATATATTTTCCTCTTGTGTATTCGTCTTCGACACGATTGGTAGAATAGTATATATACACTTCCCGGGTTCGGCAACAATTCCACTACACATGTTAAGTCATTACGGAATCACCTCTAATGCTAATACAGGTTTTCCCTAAGAGTTTACAAAGCGTATTTTGAAGAAAAGTAAGATCAACTAGAGCAAGTCTGAAGTTGAACTTGATGTTGAATTTTTGCTTCTTTGTAACAGAACTCCAACTCTACCCCTAATTTTATACATCAATGAAAACACATTCGGGTTGTGCTGCGGATTCCACAGACCACTAATGATGCCGTCAAACAGCAGACTTGACGATCAGACATGAAGATCGTCTTCGGCTTAGAACTGCAGGACCCCTCGCTGCCTGCGTGCATATTCATTACCTTGTGTTCAAAAGAAGTAAAGGCAGTTTACCAACGGCTGAAACATGTTTATATGCTTTTCTACTTCTGCAACTCCGCAGGAAAAATAACGGAGCTAGAGAAAATTGTTATTTTGATTTCACAGGGTAGCGGAGGGGATGGTGTTCTTTTGAAGCTCTATGCGATGAAGCCCGGAGTTGGAAGCGAAAAGTCTATTACAGTGTCAGCAGGGTATAGACATAATATTTGATAGGGTTTTCATAAGGAGTTTCTTAAAGGGCATCTATTATATTTGGAACATTCTAAAGTTGGAAAAGTTACCAAAAATATTCATTTTTCACCAAAGCTAGTTGTATGATAGCCTTATTCACGATATAGCAGCAAAGTGTAGTCTCTCTTTTAGGCTAGGAAAATAATAATAATAATAGCTGCTAATGTGCTGGAGAAGGCATGGTGATGTTATAGGGGGGAAATAGTGGAGAGAGTTGGGGTCTCTAGCCTACTGTTTCTGACTAAACGTTACACTTTGACTAGCTATTTAAATGAGACTGTTTTTTCACAGTCACACAATGAGGACATTATGCTTTTGTCGAGTCCCTTGGAGCACTCACAGGCAGCGGGACTCATTGTCGCAGTGGGCAGAAGTAGCTGGTGTAAGAATCTTGTAACCGGCTGCTGTTGATCCGCTGGACTGATGCTGCCTGACTTTGGCCCCACGGAGGGATGCTCCCCGCGGGACGGCCACGTCAGCTTCTCCGAGATGGAGTCGTGCTTCTCACACAGTGTAGATCTTCACAGCAGCAAGCTCTCTGATTGACGCCGGAGGGCTCCCCGGGAGGCCAAGAGCGACCTCGAGCACGGAGCGGGTGTGAGTCCTTGTCACCACACCAGAAAACATTTGAGGTCGAGACGGAGAGACTCAGCAAAAGCACAGTGAATGTATTAAAGCGAACGTACACCCTCAGGAAGGGAGAGCTGGCGAAGGAGAAGGAGCTGTCCCCATGGGGTCTGGGTAGAAGGATTTTATTAAATGTAGGCACATGGGTGGGTGGGTGTGTGGGTGGGTGGGGGCATGCAGATCGGGTGCTCCTTGACTTCTGACGCTGGTGGGGTGACTGCTGCGGCTCCCCCTCTGTCCTCTCCGGATAGCAATTTCTGTCTTGGTCCTCCCAGAACTGTCATGGATTTTGGGGGGGAACAGAGTGGTCCCAATACCACGGTGCAAATTTATCATAAAGATATTATAATGACCCTGTTGGTCACGTGCAGGTCAGGGTGGCTGCTCAGTCTGAACTGGTTTCTGTTTGTCTGAACAAAAGGAGATTGGGGAGGGCGAAGGCTGGGACCAGGTGGTCAGCTAAGGTCACATCTGCCACAATGTTCCCGCCAGGACCGGAAAGGGGAGAGGTCGGGCTTCAGGCCTGTGCTCCCCATTCTAACCTTCCTGCCTCGTGATCGTTTTTGATGGTGGTATCTTCTTCCTGCTAGCAAATGTTCATATTCACCTGTTTGCTGATTGTTACACAGCCTCCTGAGAGTCGCTCCCTTCGCTTCTGCTTGCTTGTGTTAGATGTGGGGGTGCCCCTTGCCCACATCCCGTTTGTGGCTTCCTGCTGCCAGTTGATCACCTCACTGTTGTCTGCCTGACTCCTGGACGTGGGACTGTGCACTTGTCCGGTTGTTCCTGTCTTAGATCCCTGTGGTATGGGATGGCTTTTAATCCCATTATCAGAAAGGCTCAGGAGAGGGGCATTTTTGTAATGGATCCGCTAAATGGTTACTTGATTTTTCAGAGGAGTTGGCACAAAATCTTCAAGGAGACACCCAGAGGCTACAATTTGCAATTGACAGAGAGTAACTGCATCAGCCAAAAAAATAATGATGGAAAAAAATCAAGAAAATAGACGGCTTGGCTTTAAGACACACAAATGAATCAAAAGGTATGGTCTGACAGTGACAGGGTTGTGACTGTAAACAAAATTATCAAGAAAAATAAAATAAGGCTCAAGAAACTGCTATAGTATGCCTTTACGTGAATAATGTTGACTTTTACCGCGTTTGATTTCTTCAATTTCTTGTTCAGACTATGCACTAAACTTTCTCTTAAAATTATTTTTATGCAAATCATAATTCATTTTAATTTTCTTTACAGTTTTTATGTGCTGCCTAATTTGTGCTTCTTCTTTTGTGGGAAAGGATTTAGTCTCTAAATATAACGCTGGCTTGGAATGCCCTTTTCAGATCCAACCCTTTCATTCCAGGGTTTAACGAGTGTCATCCTCCACAAGGTTCAATAAATTTTTTAGAACTTCTTATTGGTTAATAAAGTTGAATGATTACTGGAAATCTTCATCAGATTTTTTTTTGTTTGTTTAAAATATCTATTTTAAAATGATTGCAATTAGATGGAACAAAATGTATTCCTAGAACTGACGATCTTAAATTTGAAACATGTATCATTTTAGAAACCATAAAACTGTCATTCTGAATAAGCTTCCTATTATAAGCTGTTGTTAAATTGTTGCAATACCCCAACACTTCATTTTAAATGGTAAAACAGTGAAGTCCTAAGAGACAACTTTTCCCTCTTTCCACATTTTTAATGTTTGTGATTGGCAAGAGTTAATCTTTTTTTGGGGTGTGTTCGTGTGTGGAGTTTTCTCTCTTTGGCACTAAAAGAGAGTTTAAGAATGCTTTATTTATTTATTTATTTTTATCACAGTGGGATTCGAGAGCAGTCTAACTGCTTTTATCTCCTCTGCTTTCCACTCAGCATGAGGAGGAGAGTCAAGAGTGTCACGGTGGGTAGAAAAGTTAAGCGATGTCCATTGGAATAATGTCACCCTTCTTTCTGTAAGTGTTCCTGTCACCCTGAAGATAAAGGAGCAAGGCACTGCTCTCCAAAGACACCTGCATATCGTTATTCATCATGGTGCATTTGGAGATGTATAAATCATGGTAGTGATGGAATAAAAATCCAGGAACAGACGTGATGAAAAGATTTGTAGGGAACCACCCATCTAACCTTGAACCCTCTATGACTTAGACTGGGGACCTTTAGTTAAAAGCCCTGAGTGAATGTCTCTTGGATGCAAACACCAAGAAACTGTGTGAGTGAGTGACCTTCGTGCAGACACAAAGGAATGCGTGTGAACAGGCTTTAGAAAATTAGCCTAGAGGTTCTAGATTGCCCCTTCCTTTGTGCTTGTTAATTAGCAGAAGAAAAGAAATGTACCGATCCAAATTAGCCCTTTCTCCATGTAGGCAAAAGGGCCATTTGTCATTTTTTCCCCTGGTCACCTGGACCCCCTCCCCTGTAACCCTGTTTCCTCTGTTCTGCTTCTGATCAATAAAAGCAAAGGAGAAGGAAATTCAAGAGGTCTTCTTTGTCTCCCTCTTCAGGCCTCCCCCTCTCTGCCTCTCTACTTAACTTTGTGTCCTGAGGAGGTTTCTTCCACGCGACACTGGTAGTTTCCCAGCAGGCTGGGGTACTTACTACACAGTTTGAGGTACTGCTCGGATCGGGAGCTGGTGGATGTGCACAGTGAAGCAGGTTGCGGTCCGAACTCAACTGCAGTGTTCGGGTTCAACTGTGGTGGGACGATGTGAGCGGGTCCTTGCAGCTCACGGAGGGCTCTCGGCAACACGGCATCTCTCTCTTGTTGTTTTCTGTGTGTTTGTTTCGTAGGCAGAGCAGTTGGGACAGCCAGGGCAGGAGAGAAAAAAATAGCTCCTGGGTAGGGAAAAAACAGTTCTGTCAGGGATGGGAAACTTTTTCCTAAAACGTATGCTTGCTTCTGTTAGAAAGTGTCGCCGGATATGTGATTTCAAAGTATGTAAAGCAGAAGGGGAATTAGGTCTAAAGTCCTAATTCTGATGTCCTAAAGCAGTGGTTCTCAAAGTGTGTGCTAGGGCGCACTGGTGCGTCCTAGAAGATTTCCAGGTGCGCCCTATGGTATTCCAGAGAAATATGTGCCTGTTGGGACCAAATAACCAACAGGGGTTTTGGAGTTTAGATTTTGGGGGGACAGAGGTGTGGGGAATTGGCTGTAAGCTGACAGTCTGCCCAACCCCCCACCTTACTTGCCTGATTAGGCTGCAAAAGGCTGTTAAGCTGTGGTGCCGGATTGTTTACACTACCCCCCAACGTTCCCTGGAAAGACTGGAGGCAAGTTTCTTCTATCCTTTGTTTGGTGTAAAGTTAAGATGATATGTATGGTGGGGGGTTTTCTGCACTCAACGTAATTAAGAGTAAAAGAGAGGAATTCTTCAATGTATTGACGAGGAAATGAGAGTTTGCCTTTCAAATAGATGCCCAAACATTGAAGAAATCACTAGGACACATCAGGCTCATGTTTCTCATAAACACAAGAATGAAAAAACGCATTTGCACCGGGACCTGCTGGATTTACTAAATCTTACTAAGAATGTATCTATATATATAAAAAGATAACTTTTTTGTCATTTTTTAATTTTTTAACCCCTCTTTTTTTTATAAATTCTAAAAAGCAGAACAAAAAATGTAACATAAAAATGTTTTTTAATGTCAGAATAAATTTAATTTTGTCATATTTATTTTGTTTAATTACCATAAGAGCACACTTGGACTTGATATTTTTTTCTTTAATATTTGACTTAATTATTATAACATATTTCTCAGAAATTTATATATAGTGAGCCTACAATTATTTGTTGGATTTTAAATGCTCCCCGACTTCAAAAAGTTTGAGAGCCACTGTCCTAAAGGAACTTCAGAGCGCACTCTACCGGGAGAACACTGAATAATGTAGAGGTGAAAGCACTGGTTTTATAGAGTCGAATCGGAGAGAGCTGGCTGATTTACTATTAAGCCACAAGAAAATAACGAGCTCTTAAACGTTGCTTAGCTAATTAATATTAAAGACATCACTGCTGCAGTTTTTATGCCCACTTCACAAATGTCAATTCTAATGCCTCCACGCCCCAGCCACGCACAGGAAATGCATTACCTTGAACAGGACCCCACTGACAGCCTTTACAAAGAGAAAGGGATGGGTATCTGTCAGTAATTGATCTTTGTTCTTTTGTACAATTCTCCAGTTTTCTAAATAACAGTACAAGAGCTTCAATGGGGGTGGATGACACCTGACGTCTCATTGAAGACATAGTGTAAGACACGGCATGGCAACTGAGTACTTTCTCATGGAGGGGAGCAGGCCTTGCCACCCCCAAATATGGCCCTGTCCTAGGACTGTCTACAACTGGTTATTTTAAGAAACAGCAGGCAGCCTGACCAGGTGGTGGCGCAGTGGATAGAGCGTCGGACTGGGATGTGGAAGACCCAGGTTCAAGACCCCGAGGTTGCCAGCTTGAGCACGGGCTCATCTGGTTGGAGCAAAGCTCGCCAACCTGGATCCAAGGTTGCTGGCTCGAGCATGGGGTTGGTTACTCGGTCTGCTGAAGGCCTGCAGTCAAGGCACATATGAGAAAGCAATCAATGAACAACTAAGGTGTCTGCAACGAAAAACTGATGATTGATGCTTCTCATCTCTCTCTGTTTCTGTCTGTCTGTCCCTATCTATCCCTCTCTCTGACTCTCACTCTGTCCTGTAAAAAATAAGTAAATAAATAAATAAAAAGAAACAGCAGGCATAGGAGAAGCTCTGAATGCTGAGATAGAGAGATGTTTTCTTTTTGTAATCAGATATTTACATTTAAAGGGAGATGTCCATTTGGAAATGGGTCTCCCTGGCTGTACCAGGAAGAGGGGAATGACTAAATCTCTAGACACTCTTATTAGCCCTTTGAGTAGTGAGGTTTCTTCATGCTCGCTGACCCCTGGGAGTGTGTGTTGTTTTGTTTTGTTTTTCAAAAAAATGAAATTAGTTCCAGTTACAGTTTTACTAACTTAAAATCATGTTTGTATTGTACTTAAATCATGTACATGTTTGTTAAATTGATAACCAATTTATGGAAACAAGAAGAACATACATTTGCCTTTTCTTAATGTTGCCTTTACATATTTTTAAAATGAATCAGTCGTATCCTGGATGGTCAGGAGGCATGAGGACGTCCATGAATGTTGGTACAGCTCACAGGGTGAGTGGAGAAGGCTAGGACTTACCCTGCCTCCCTCACTGTGCTATGCCTACCTCCCCCCCCCACACACACACACACAACATCTTTTGTCTTTAGCTGGAGGTGGTATTTAAGGTAACTTGGGCCATTCTGGAGCGTTTGGAGAGCTACTCAGTTTCCCTGGGTATCTCCTTGGAATACAAAAATTTTACATGTTAATAAACTTCTGTTTCTCTCTCTCTCTCTCTTTCTCTCTCTCTCTCTCTCTCTTTTTTTTTTTTTTGTTGTTGTTGTTGTGAATCTGTCTTTTATTACAGGGGTATCTCAGCCAAGAACTGAGAGACATAGAGAGAAAATTTATATTCTCTCTTACACTTAATTTTAAAATAGTATCTAATTCCTGTTTTCCAAACACCTGAAAATAACGATTTTCACCACACCAAATATTGCCAAGTAATCTGAAATACTGATACTGTTTTTCTCAAGTTCATGAAAAGCCTGTAGCTGAAAGAAAACCTCTAATTCTGCGACTAAATTAAGTGTGTCGATGTACAATGATGAATGTCAGTTTGAACTTAGAACTGCAGTTGTAAATGTCTCCTCTGCCTGCTCACTGTATTTGCTCACCTAAGCAGGTCGCATGTGCCTCTCCATTAATCCTACCTGACCGCAAAGGTCAGTCTGAATCAGGAATATTGTGCTACTTTCCCACTGACGCTTCCCTGCCTGACTTTCCTTCTCCTGTGTCCCGCTGGACATACTGTTGCCCCCTCTAGGTGATTTACATCCTCTTCATTCCGAGAAATATGTATTTTATCACAGCTTTCTACTTTTTTCCTTTTCTTCTTGAAAATGTATATGAGGACATTTAATACGTGCTATTTTTAATCACGAGTTTTCCTTTTGTTCCTTTATTTATTTATTTATTCATTTTTAGAGAGGAGAGAGAGACAGAGAGAGAGAGAGAAGGGAGGAGGAGCTGGAAGCATCAACTCCCATATGTGCCTTGACCAGGCAAGCCTAGGGTTTCGAACCAGCAACCTCAGCATTTCCAGGTCGACGCTTTATCCACTGCACCACCACAGGTCAGGCTCCTTTTGTTCTTATACAGATGAAATCCCAAACTGATCTGCTAGAGTTGCTGTACAAGGTTCATCGATACTTATGCTATGCGCAAAAATGTATTGCATCCCCACTGACAAAAAAAAAAAAAAAAGTGTCATGATTGTGGGCTCTAAGAATGGCAGTATTAAATTGCAAATTTAAGTAATTTATGAACCCACAGTGATGGCAAGAAAAAAAAAATCTGAGATGCTTAACCTAAATTGCAACAGGCAATGGGAGAGCCAACAGAAGTTAATCAGTTAGAGACTGCGGGCTGACTTACTCACGTTCCTGAATGTATGTTGAAATTTTGAATCAACTTCCAAGAGGCTTTCTGAAAAAAAACAAACACAAAACAAACACAAAACCTGACCACCAGATGCCAACTGGCTTTTCCCCCTCTAAAGCACTCATAGTACAATTTTTATGATTGATCAGACTCCTTATTATACTCCATACTGAAGGATAATAATCTATCCCAGCAAATGTACCCTGAGCTTGGTCCCTGTTTTTAAACAATGGTGTATTTTAAATTCAACAAATACCTTTTATAAAATTATGAAATATATTTTATTATAGAGAGTCAATTTAAAATACTGAAGATAAATGAAAACAACATGACTGAGATTCAGCAAGATTTTTCTAATATATTATTCATAAGTCATTATAGTAGAAGTTTTTTATAGTAGTAGTTCTTTTAGAAAAGAAACACTTTTGTACTCATTACTTAGAAATGTATAGAATTATCATTTTAAACAAAGATAAGTACAACAGCAGGAAAAAAAAACTTAGTGCAACGTCCCAATTTAAAATATATTCTATTTATTTCTTATAGTTTTCATGAATGTCTTCTACCAAATGTTGTTTTTAAAATGCCATAAATACTGGAGGGAAAAAAAAACAAAAAACCACCCTACTGTCCCTTAGCTTGTATTCCTCCACACTGTACAATACGGTCCCCATTATAATAACCTACTTTATGAAGATTAAATGCTTTTGCAATTCAAACATGGGAAAATTGGCTTAAAGAAAAATCAAACACTAGTTTGCTGGTTCAGGATTTGAATAGTGGAATGAGAAATCTCTCTTATATTGCTATTGTGCACTGGTCAGCTAAGAAGTGATTGCTTTTTACAAGGCAAATTTGCTTTTACTTTTCTAAGGTAATGAAATGAACCTGAAACATTTCCTTGGAAATCAAAGTCACTATCCCCGAAATGTCACCAGACAAGTTCCATCATATACTTTCAGCAAACACATAATGAGAAAGTTGGGCCTGGGTGTGATTGACAGAATTCTATTAGAAAGCCTTCTTGCACATTCTTCTCTAATTATCTGTGTTGTAAATCAATACTGATTTGATTTCTTCATATTCGTGTGCCTGCTAACATGGGGAGGGGGAACCAAATCATTCATATTTCTGAGAGAGAGAGAGCTCATGCAGAAATGTACCAATGTGCTGAGATTCCTGTCCCATTTAGGAGATAGCACATAAATGTGCAATGGTTCAGTGTGACAAGTGGTTTAAAAAAGCGCTTAGCAATAAATATTATTATTAATTATTAAATGTGTAAAGAGATGGGCAATTCTTTAGCAGTGTCCATTTACATATAAAATAAAAAAGAGAAGTTTCTTTCCAAGTGAAATGTGGCAGCTCACACTGGTTAGACTATCAACTCAAAAGGAAATCATAATAACAAGGCACCCTTCTCAACTTTTTCTATATGCTCAGTATAAGTGTGTAAATTACAGTTTCCAGGGGTGTTTAGTGGGAGCAGAATGATTTATCATGTAAATTTAGTCATAACAGGCGCATGAGTAGGACTGAAGTTCTAGATTGAAAACAAAATATAGATCAAATAATACATAAAGAAGAAATTTTTGGATATAGTCTATATTTAAATACTCTTGTGAAGTATCTGGAAAGTTATTTCAGTTACATCTTCTTTTTCTGAAAAGTATATACAGTTTATGATAACTGTATTACACAGATTTAAAAAAAAATACATAAACTCCATGGATGTTTTAATTTAAATAGCTTTTCAGCATATGATTTTGAAGTAACTTCTTTACCTGAGGCTGTTACCACATATAATGACATAAGTTAGTATATACTTTCTCATGGTTCTTTGCAATGCTCAAATCTTGAACTATTTTGTAAAAGCATGACATGAGTATCAAAGGAATCTTTGAATGGGGGAGAATAAATCAGTATAATTGAAAAGACATTAAAAAATAACATCAGGCATTGCAACAACTTATTTAGCTAATGTCAAATCATTACTCCAGTCACATTTAATATCCTGATTGAATTTCCCATTACCTTATGTTACACACATCTCAAACCGTATGGAAATGCAGACATCCCTGGGCACTCGGTTGGCTACTGGGATCCAAAGTCTATAAATTACATATTATTTTGTTTGACCCTAGCACCCGTGAGGTATTCAGAAAGTTCTACTTTATTGTTTTAATTCACCTCATGAAATATGAATTCTTTCTTCCAGCTCAATACTGAGCAAGGTGCAATCTCATATATCCAAAAGTGATGTTTATAATCACACGATTGATTGGCTACAAGCACTATATATATCAATAATTATTTTTACGGTCTAAATATATGCAGCCCCTGTAGAAATAATGCAGCCATATCAAAGATTATTTCCCCTTGATAACTGCTCATAGTAGAAATTTCTTCAAAATGCATATGTGCCTAATTTGCTGGTATCTTTCTAACATCAACTTATTCTTCAGTGTGTGTATTTATATGGAATAAACGCTGTGGTGTGAGGGGAAATGCCCTGACAGGACAGTTGACAAAGGCTTCCTAGAGAATATCATATAACTAACCGTGTGGTGGTGATATTGATCCTGATATGCAACTTCACTGAATCACAGTCTATATTTAAAATAAGATAATAGGATTGACAATAGTCTCGGTTCCTTTATTCCTCTGAGTCGCCACTACTTTAATTTGATATGTGTTCTTATTTGATATGTCTGGATGATACTTTTCCATTTTCCAAAACTAATTATTCAGCTTCCTGGTTTCACCTTACCAGCTACAAGTAAACACTGAAAAACGAATGCATATTATTGGAAAGGTCTATGGCTACAGCTACGTGATGAAAACTAATTAGGACAAACATTTCGAAGAACTGACTTAAGATGATTTTTTTTTCAACCAAAATAAGGTAATCAAATTTAGCTCTAAAAATGAATGAAACATCCACTGTTTGGATAATTTCTACTAATTGCTTATATAAAATGTACATAAAATTATAATACCACCTCTGTCCCAGATCTTACTGTGCCTGAAAGTGTTTGATCTTAAATATAATCTGTAATTTTGTAGATGGATAAGTGCTTGCTATTAGACTCCTCAATAAGCTTAGGCATTTTTCTATGAGAAATGAATTTCTAGACAGCTCAGTCATTTATGTTCAGGTCAAATTGAATTATTAAGCTGCTGATTCCCTTTTAAAAAGGGGGCACTCACTCGGCATGTCGAGTACTTTTCTCCAAAAGGTCGTTTTGTGTTGAACATAAAAGTATCTCCTATATGTGCTCGGGTGAATTGTTGAAAGGAATAACCTCATTTAAAACACTTGCCTCTCAATTGGGTTTCCAGATGAGATCAATCGGTAGTATTGTCTAATACATTGATCTTAATTTGGCTTTACCAAGTTGATATTCAAAAAACAAAGACGGCTAGACTACCTGCATGGAAGAAAGCGAAACTAAAAGTCAGTTCAGTTCTAATTGCAATCCCCAATCACTGCACCATGCTTTCAGGGTCTAAGGGGCTCTGTGAAGATCAATTAATTGCTATGAAGTCCTCCTAAGATAGACAGGGGAAAATTGACCTAGAAAGGAAAGGGAACATTAGCCTAAAAGCCATTCTTGAGTGAAAAAAGTTAGATTTCTCTAAGCAGGAAGCTCTTTCCATTGTCTTTTTTCAATGACCTCTCTGTAGAGAAGTTGTGTTTTTTTTTTGGTCACACTTATGTCACATTTGATTTTGACTCTAAGTGAGTATGTTCAGGATTATTATTTGTTTAAGAAATCTCAGTAGGTAGGCATTCAATAGCATACAGCTTCCTCAGCACAATTGATGTTAATATCATATAGCTTTAAAATTTACACTCTGATTCTCTGCTAAGAGAACAAAATGACATTTCACACGATAAATTAAAAAAATTATTATACCATACAGACATCTTCATAATAAAACCCATTCAAAACACATTGAAAACATTTCTATGTATGCCTTTATGGACAAAATAGATACTACTGGTATATTTCTTTTCTTTTTATTTTGTGACAGAGACAGAGAGAGTCAGAGAGAGGGACAGACAGGAAGGGAGAGAGATGAGAAACTTCAATTCTTTGTTGCGGCATCTTAGTTGTTCATTCATTGCTTTCTCATGTATGCCTTGACCTGGGGGACTCCAGCAGACCGAGTGACCCCTTGTTCAAACCAGCGACCTTGGGCTCAAGCTATTGAGCCTTGCGCTAACCAGATGAGCCCGCGCTCAAGCTGGCGACCTCGGGGTCTCAAACCTGGGTCCTCCGCATTCCAGTCTGACACTCTATGCACTGCGCCACCATCTGGTCAGGCACTACTGGTATATTTCTAAAATTGTAGTCAGCTTTGCAATACTGAAGTAACCATTTGAAGTAAAGTGCATAAAATAAAATGCATCCTAAGTGTGAAAACTCCAATAAATTTGTAATTATAAATTGTTATTCTTTGATTGCACAATTGAAATTAATTAATTGCACTAAATACCATTTTTGAGAATGATTTAAAACTTTACTTCAAAGACAAACCGATTCATTGTGGTCCCAGTCTTGCAGGTGTTTTCTGTGACAGTTTACTTAGACAGGTTATAATTTAAATTAAATCAGACATACTTTTAACACAAAAGATTTTACCGTAATTAATAATTTCCTATTAAAATGTCTAAAGAGTTAGAGAAAAATTGTTGATAATTGCTTAAAATAATTTTTATGATGGTTATTATTACATTTTACAATGTGCCAGGATTTAATTAGTTTATGTGGTTTTGATAAGGGAAAAAAATACTTTTTATTTTAGCACTGGCTATAAAAAAACTGATTATGAGCAAGGAGTTGTTTTTTCCTTAATTGTCTTTTTTTTTTTTTTAACTTTAAGAGTTTATAAATAGAAATGCAGTAATATTCGAGAGTTTGGATGAATTTGCCAAAAATTGTAGCTGGTGGAAGCAGAGAAAATGAGAGAATGAAGCAGCTGTATACAGGAGTCACTCGTTTCCCATCTCTATCTCTAGGCTGATGAGAAGGAAGAAGAGCAGAGAGTCCTCATTCTGGGTCCCTCGACCGGGATTCCGGGAAGTGGACTACTTCCTTCCCAGAACCTAGATCCCAACAGTAACGGTACTCTGAGCATGACTCCATTCTGTGGCGCAGAAAAGAGGTGCTGGTGACAGACTAACCAGGGACCAACATGGGAGGGAAACGGAGCCTCCCAAGCGGAGGAAGGTAGGAACCAGCCACCCAGGGATGACTGATGACTGAAGACAAATCCATACATCTGGGAGCCGAATCTGAGTTAGTACCTGTATATATATCGATTCCCGAGGGCTGTTGGATGGAACATAGTGCCATCAGCATAAAGGCCTAAACCTACAGGAATCAATTCTCTCATGGTTCTGGAGGCTAGAAGTCAAGGTGTGGGCAGGCTGGATCCTTTCATTGGGGCTCGAAGGACAACCTGTTTCCTGCCGCCCTCCTCGTTCTGGTGGTTCCTAGACAATAGCGCGTTGCTTGTATTGTGGCAGCATAACCCCAGTCTCCGCCTGCATTGTCACATGTTCCCCCTCTTTCTGTGTCCAAATGTCCCTCCCCTTATAAGGATGCGAGTCATTGGATTAGTGTTGTCCCTGGTCCAGTATGACTTCATCTTCACTTATTGAATCTACAAAGATGCTATTTCCAAATTAGGTCGCGTTTACAGTTCTAGCAATTAAAACTTCAACATACTTTTTTGAGGGAAGCGGGGACAAAATTCAACTCATAAGAGAAATATTGGCATTTATATCAAGTGAAAATGTACTAAGTGCTTGAATTAAATAACTGAAGTTGTAAGACGTGAACAAAACCATATTATATATATTATTTATGATAAGCATAGTATATATGTGATCATAGTAAGGCTGAGTAAAAAAGGAAGAAATTAGTTATACTATGTAAATATTGACACAAGAAAGCAATGTAGCTATGCTAATATCAGTCAAGGTAAAAAATACATCAAGATATACAGAATATTTCAGATAGATAAACATATCAACTCACAAGAAGATGTATAAATTATAAATTTATATATGCACAATATCTTTAAAATAATTAATTGGCAAAAAAAATAAGATAAAACTATTCACAATTCAAAAATTTCCTCAACAGCTACAGAAAAAATTGACATGAATAAAAATAAAATATCTGAGAACATAATGAAATGAGCAGCCCAACTGAATCAAATACAATACTAGAATCCCAAAATAAAACAATATAAATTTGCTCTAAGTATAAGATTTACTACTGTTTTCCGTATCCTGAATCCCAAAACAAGCCTTCAAAAATTTTATTTATTCAAAATGAGTGCTCTGACCGTACTGCAATTAGGCTAGATATTAAGCAGGAAAAACAACAACAATAACAAAAAAAACCAGAATACCCCCAACTGTTTGGAAATTACCAATATATTTATAAATAATATATGTATAAAAGAAGAATTTTAAAGAAAAAAATCAGTACATGAACTGAATTATAATAAATTATTAAAAAAGGAAGGCAGCCAATGAAAACAGCAATATATTTTGACAATTAAATAGGCACATTTCCAGAAAAATAAGCATAATAGGTGATATGAATATTTTATTTTTATTAGAAATTTGAATCGCTATGCAAAATCATGTTGTTAAAGAAGTATCCACATCTACTAAATGGTCTCATGGACAATTTCTTCCAAACACCAGAGGAAAAAAGTAACACTAGTTTTACACAAATTCTGTGGGAAAATAGAAAATGTGAGAAAAATTTTTTTAACTTATTCTATAAGACCATTATATTGGCAACAAAACTTTACAAGGATATTAAAGGAAAGAAGCCAAGCCCATCTTTATCTTAAAACTGGAAGTCAAAATACTAATTGAACTGTTACTAATCAAATCTCATCATATTAAGGAATAATATTGTGCCTGGACTAAGTGGATTTTGTTTCAGGATCACATGGTCGCTTTAACATTAGAACATTAAGCAGTTTATTTTGCCTAGTAACAGCTATAAGGATAGAAACCATTTTAGTAGATGCAAGAAAAAGCATTTGACCAAAAAAAAAAAAAAAAAAGTAAAAAAATAAAAACATTAAAACATTAAAACAACTCTCAGCAAACTAGAAAGAGTAGGGGACATCCTTAATCTGAAAAAAAAAAAAAGAACCTGCAGAATAAAAACCAACAGAAACAAAACCTTACAGAAATTGCATGCTTATAGGTACGTGTATGTTTCTGCATCTGTTTGCTCTGGGAAATTTTCACACATTTAGCTCTTGATTAATCACGTCATTGTGAAAGATCAGGGGTGGTCTTACAGTGACAAAGCTGAACACACTTTCTGCTCCTTCTTTAAAAATTTGTATACCAGAGAGCACCTGAAGATAAGCTACTCCATAAATACCAGTGAGGTCGTAGGCAGCCTGCCATTGTGACAACATATTTTATAAACAACCATAAATAATACTCTGGCAACATATCTGAGACAATTATCCCGCAACATCGGCCCATTCTTTTGATTTAGTGGGGTCCTGAAAGCGAAGGCAATGCTTACTTGTCGCCCCTAACTGCACGACGTTAATACGTCTGATATTTTTCTCAGGGTTCATTACGTTTGGCTTTGCTTCTATTACTTCAGTGCTTGTTTTGTACTTCGAAGGTATACACATAAAATCTTAGGGATTTTCTGTCTTTTCGTGAGTAAAAAGCATCGGAGAAAGGTGCTGAATTTGCTAACTCATGTTTACAATCTGCTCCTGAGTCAGGGAGGAGGGCGGGGTCTGGGACAAGTCAACAGCTCCTACTCACTGTAGCCACGATGAAATATCTCTAAATAATTTCCTGCTTTAAATATCCAGCCTTTTCTCCTAATTTTTCTCCACAGGGGACATTTTTGCATCCCAACCCCATGCTCATCATTTCTAGTTGTTCGGTTTTTCTCTTCAGCCCCTGATGCATTTTACGTCTTCAAGCAACTCGTTTCTAAAATCCCCGTAGATTCTTACCTGCCAAGTTCGCTGTGCTCTTTGTTATGCTGGGAGAACTAAAAGAGTTTAAATGTCAAATGATAGAAGGGAAATGAAGTTCCATCTAGAATGCAAAAGTCTCTTTTCCTGTCACACGACACTTCAGTTATTATTTATCTAGAATCCCTGAACACAGGCCATGCCATATTGAAGCAGACGGCTCAGCACAATATCCCTGAGCTTTCGTCAGGATCTGAGGGATAGAAGGGAAAAGAGAAACCTTCTTTTCTAAAAAGAATAAGTTTTCAGTGTATTATTTATCAAGTGGCTCCTTTTAAAATAAAATTTAGTGTCACATTTAAGTGACTTAGGTAGTTCCTGGGTGAATTACGCACTTCAATTTTGATATGTCAATATAAGTACTAATTTGTCTTTCGATGAGTGCAATAATATATATATGCAATTGCCAAGATGAAGCTATATTCCTAACACATTCTTCAGAGAGATATCTTTTTTAAAAAAATTTTTTTTTTCATTGATTTGAGAGAGAGCAAGGAACGGGGGCTGGAGAGAGAGAGAGAGAAGCATCAACTTGTTGTTTTACTTCGCTGTTCCATTTAGTTGTGTGTTCATTGACTGCTTTTGGACATGCCCTGATTTGGAGGTTGAATCTGTCACATCTGGTGCAACAGGAACCAGAGAGATATCATAATATCTCTCTATATCTTTTTTTTTTTTTTTCTTTTTTTTTTTGTACTTTTCTGAAGCTGGAAACGGGGAGAGACAGTCAGACAGACTCCCGCATGCGCCCGACCGGGATCCACCCGGCACGCCCACCAGGGGCTACGCTCTGCCCACCAGGGGGCGATGCTCTGCCCCTCCGGGGCGTCGCTCTGCCGCGACCAGAGCCACTCTAGTGCCTGAGGCAGAGGCCAAGGAGCCATCCCCAGCGCCCGGGCCATCTTTGCTCCAATGGAGCCTTGGCTGCGGGAGGGGAAGAGAGAGACAGAGAGGAAGGAGGGGGTGGTGGAGAAGCAAATGGGCGCTTCTCCTATGTGCCCTGGCCGGGAATCGAACCTGGGTCCCCCGCACGCCAGGCCGACGCTCTACTGCTGAGCCAACCAGCCAGGGCTCTCTATATCTTTAAAACGAAAGCTATTGTCTTTCCTGGTGGTCATTTTTTTTTTCTTTTCTACTTTCCTTGCTTTCCCCCTCCCCTCTTACCTTCCTCCCTTCCTCCCTTCATCCCCTCCTTTATTTCTGAAAATAGTCTTGTCTGGATAGTTACTATGATCCTCTAAATGAAGAACATGCTGGAAAATGAAGGATAGAAAATGTTTGTTCATCGATCTATATTGCACTCAATTAAATACACAGCATGTGGTAGGCCTTGAAGCAGGTGTGAAGATAAATCAGACTCGCTCTCCGCTTCTCCACTTATGATCTGTGCAAGTTCATGTGCCAGTTCAGCGGGAGGCAATACATTCAATTGACCATAAAACAGAGTAAGGGCTATTCAAAGAAGAGAAGCTTTCTTCTAAGGAGGACATCAGAGAGACTTTCAGACAGAAAGTGGTATTGGAGTTGAGCTTTGAATAACTGGCAAGGTATTGGAGGGGATGGCCTAGCTTTAGGGACATAAGAAAAGAACAGGGTAATGATATTGAGTATAAAACCATTGAGAAAAAGCTTTTTAAGTATCCAAGCTGCAGCTAAAAGGTCACTGTGATATCTTAAATTTGTTGAAAATAAGACTTATTTAGGTTTGCAAAACTTTGAATATTCCTGATAGTTTCACGGGTGTATGCATATGTCAATCTTATCAAATTATATCTTTTAAATATTTGCAGTTTCTTTTATGTTAATTATACTTCTTTAAAGATATTTTAAGCATTAAATATTCGTTCACCATAAAATTCCAATATATGGCCCGACCAGGCGGTGGCGCAGTGGATAGAGCGTCAAAGTGGGATGCAGAGGACCCAGATTCGAGACCCCGAGGTCACCAGCTTGAGCACAGGCTCATCTGGTTTGAGCAAAGCTCAGCAGCTTGGACCCAAAGTCACTGGCTTGAGCAAGAGGTTCCTCGGTCTGCTGTAGCCCCACGGTCAAGGCACATATGAGAAAGCAATCAATGAACAACTAAGGTGTCACAACGAAAAACTAATGATTGATGCTTCTCATTTTTCTCCATTCCTGTCTGTCTGTCCCTGTCTATCCCTCTCTCTGACTCTCTCTCTGTCTCTGTAAAAACACACACACACACACACACACGAGTTTAACGTAGGCTTATACTGTTGCGTTCCACATTGACTTCAAAAGAAAAGTCTGATTTTTTGATAAATGAAAAGATTGGCAATTTTCTAGCCTCAGGTCCTGAGTTTTGCTTTACTGAACTGATGGATCCAATATGACAATACAGGATGTTTTTAACTCTCAGGGTTTATTAATAAATGATTTATTCCTTAATGTCCTTTCACCACCCTGCATTCGCTGCATGCACTCCAAGCATCTATCCCGACAAGACAAGATCTTCCCAGCAGAATCTCCTTTGCTCAGCGGAGTGCTGATTGCATCAACGACTCTTCTTTTTTTTTTTTTTTTTTTTTTCTTTTTTCTGAAGCTGGAAACGGGGATAGACAGTCAGACAGACTCCCGCATGCGCCCGACCGGGATCCACCCGGCACGCCCACCAGGGGCGGTGCTCTGCCCCCCAGGGGGCGATGCTCTGCCCATCCTGGGCGTCGCCATATTGCGACCAGAGCCACTCTAGCGCCTGAGGCAGAGGCCACAGAGCCATGCCCAGCGCCCGGGCCATCTTTGCTCCAATGGAGCCTTGGCTGCGGGAGGGGAAGAGAGAGACAGAGAGGAAAGCGCGGCGGAGGGGTGGAGAAGCAAATGGGCGCTTCTCCTATGTGCCCTGGCCGGGAATCGAACCCGGGTCCTCCGCACGCTAGGCCGACGCTCTACCGCTGAGCCAACCGGCCAGGGCTCAACGACTCTTCTTACAGATGATGTCTATGCTGTGTACTTTGTGATTTCTGTGTAAACAGAACGGGAGTGTTTATGTATGGGATGAAGCTGAAGATTTTCCTGCCTCTACATCACGGATGCTTTCCCTTCAGTGAGGACATTTATATTCTAAGAGCTGAGAAACGCTTACTCCAGGCGAGCTGTGAAGTGAGATGTATCGAGTCTCCTGGTTCAGAACATTCTTCTTCCCGCACTCCCTTCAATTCTGCAGCGCTCTGCCCTCTTTTCCCAGAACCCTCGCTCTCCTGAATTAACTGGTTCCTGCGGGACCCACGTGCCCTTGCTCTTTGCTCTGTTACCCATAGAGCTCTTGTGAGGGGAATTTAAACAGTCAGCTAGCTAACACCATCCTAAGCACCCTTTTCTACATTAAGTTTGTTTTTTTGTTTTTTGTATTTCTCCAAAGCTGGAAACGGAGAGACACTCAAACAGACTCCCGCATGAGCCCGACCGGGACCCACCCGGCACGCCCACCAGGGGGCGAGGCTCTGCCCACCAGGGGGCGATGCTCTGCCCCTCCGGGGCGTCGCTCTGACGTGACCAGAGCCACTCTAGCGCCTGGGGCAGAGGCCAAGGAGCCATCCCCAGCGCCTGGGCCATCTTTGCTCCAATGGAGCCTCGGCTGCAGGAGGGGAAGAGAGAGACAGAGAGGAAGGAGAGGGGGAGGGGTGGAGAAGCAGATAGGCGCCTCTCCTGTGTGCCCTGGCCGGGAATCGAACCTGGGACTTCTGCATGCCAGGCCGACACTCTACCACTGAGCCAACCGGCCAGGGCCAATCTACATTAAGTTTTTTAATCCTCACAGCCATAAAGGCTGGTAGTTACTTTTTAGCCCTCATTTTATAGATAAGAAAATGAAGGCACCTGGAGAATTTAGGTAAGTTTCCCAAGATCACAGAGCACGTTCAATGAAGTGCTAAGGTTCAGAGTCAAGTCATATACTTGATTACATACTATAGCATCTTTCAATAAATCACAACAACATACATCAATATATTAGTATCTCATAGTTTTTTACATATAACATGATACTTTAAAACCCACATAAATATAATTTTTCAGAAACTTAGTTAATAAATACTATGGCAATGACAATGGGAAGAACTGCTGTATTATATAAGATCTTTAATTAGGGGGCATTCTTCTATTGACCACATAAATGTAAAATAGTTTCTTCAGCCTAAAATGGACTTACCCAAAACTCTGATATATTTCTTCCAATTTTCTAATTAAAAATACATCTGGCCCTGGCCGGTTGGCTCAGCAGTAGAGCATCGGCCTGGCGTGCGGGGGACCCGGGTTCGATTCCTGGCCAGGGCACACAGGAGAAGGGCCCATTTGCTTCTCCACCCCCCACCCCCTCCTTCCTCTCTGTCTCTCTCTTCCCCTCCTGCAGCCGAGGCTCCATTGGAGCAAAGATGGCCCGGGCGCTGGGGATGGCTCCTTGGCCTCTGCCCCAGGCGCTAGAGTGGCTCTGGTCGCGGCAGAGCGACGCCCCGGATGGGCAGAGCATCGCCCCCTGGTGGGCAGAGCATCGCCCCTGGTGGGCGTGCCGGGTGGATCCCAGTCGGGCACATGCGGGAGTCTGTCTGACTGTCTCTCCCCGTTTCCAGCTTCAGAAAAAAAAAATACATCTGTACAGAGAATCATTTATGGATCATACTATATGTAAGGTGGGTGGATAATGGGGGATGGTCATGTGGGGAACTCAGACCCGCAAACTTTGGCTAGGACTGCCCACAACAAAGCATGCCAAAAGAGGCTTCACAGGAACCGTTTGGAAAAAAGTGACCATCTGCCAGCCAGTGAGATTTCACCATGTCACATTAGCCCGACTTCCCTAGAGGGACCCCTTTAAATATCTCCCATGTGGTTTAATCCTTGCAACTTCCCTGGCCTCCATCTCCTCCATCTTTCTTTTTTCGGGGCCAGGGAACCTCGCCGGGCGGGATGCGCTGTACTTAATAAAGCCTTTTATTTTTCCACACTTCGTGGCTCTGAGCCGCGTTCCTTCCTTCTTGGCGGGGAAAAACACCTCACATTTTGGTGCTGAAAACCCAGGAGGAGTTGAAGTCCTCAAGGACCGCTCCTCTCCCCTTCCCTCCGAGAAAGAACCAGGATCTCCGACCTTCCACCCACTTCGGCGCACGGTGTGGTAAGTCCCCTGCCTCCGGCCACCCTTGAGTTCTTTCCTCCGAGACTCCCTGTCCGAAACCATAGCTATGACAGGGAAGTCTTTTCCGTTCCGAGTGAGTGTGTGCTTGCAGAGACGTCCCAAGCATATCCACTTCACTTTTTCCACAGCTAGACCTTGAGTTTTAGGATGCTAATACTCAAATCTGATCACTCCGAGGACTGAGGGCGGCTGTGGGGGCACAAGAATCTCCCTCCTGTCTGACCCCCGGGGGCGCCCCTCTCTCAGGACTTTTCTCTGGTCCCTCTGTGGACCTCTTTTGTGCTCGGGTCTCTTCCCTCTGAGTTCCCCACATGACCATCCCCCATTATCCACTGACCTTACACTATATACGGTGCGTCTGTAAAGTCATGGTGCACTTTTGACCGGTCACAGGAAAGCAACAAAAGATGATAGAAATGTGAAATCTGCACTAAATAAAAGGAAAACCCTCCCAGTTTCTGTAGGATGGTGTGGCAGCATGTGCGCATGTGCAGATGATGATGTAACACCATGTATACAGTGGAGCAGCCCACGGCCATGCCAGTCGAGATGTGGATAGTACAGAGGAAAGTTCAGTGTGTTCTGTGGCTCGCTAAATTCGAGTCCATGACCAAAGTGCAACGTGAATATCGGCACATTTATAACAAAGCGCCACCACATAGGAATAACAGTGGGATAAGCAGTTGAAGGAAACCGGCAATTTGGTGGAGAAACCTCATTCTGGTAGGCCATCAGTCAGTGACGAGTCTGTAGAGGCTATATGGGATAGCCACCTAAGGAGCCCTAAAAAATCTGTGCATGAGCCCACATCGAACTGCACTGAATAGGTATGAAACTGGGAGAGTTTTCCTTTTATTTGGTGTAGATTTCACATTTCTATCGTCTTTTGTTGCTTTCCTGTGATGGTCAAAAGTGCACCATGACTTTACGGACACACTGTATTTTAACCAAACAGGAAATGATGCTGTGATTATAATTACTATTATTATTGCCAAGTACGCTACGTCGCCAGCCCCCTACTACATTGCTCTATCCCTTCTGCCAGTGTTTGCTGAGTCTCTGCTCTGTGCACACTGTCATCAGATGTTCTTTCTCGTCAATGTACCCGACAGTCGCAGCAATCACTGACGCTTGATGTTAGCATCGCAAATTAAATAGATAAGGAGTTTGAGGTTTCTACATGTTACATACACTTTAATGTCACATAAGCTACTTGGGCTCATTCGAGTAAAAGAACTGGCCATTAAAAAAATTTTAAGTCTCAGCACTTTTCATGTACCTGTTGGCTGTTTCCATGTCCTCTTTCGAGAAGTATCTGTTTTTTAGCTCCTTTGCCCACTTTTTAGCAGTTATTTGGTTTTAGGCTATTGAGTGGTCAAATTAATAATCATCATGGAGATGCCAATCAAAACTGCGATGTCCTATCACCTAACACCTGTTAAGGTGGCTATTATCAAAATATGTTGGTCAAAATGTTGCAAGAGAGAATCCCTGTACATTGATGGCGGGAATGCCAATGGGTGCCGCCACGAAGTAAAACAGTGTATGGTATCCTCAAAAATTAAAAACAGCCTGACTGGTGGTGGCGCAGTGGATCAAGCATCGACCTGGAATGCTGAGGTCGCTGGTTCAAAACCCTGGGCTTGCCTGGTCAAGGCACAAATGGGAGTTGATGCTTCCTGCTCCTCCACTTCTTCTCTCTCTCTCTCTCTCATCTCTAAAATGAATAAATAAATAAAAATAATTAAAAACAGAACTACTATATAATGCAGCAATTAAAATTCTGGGTATTTATCCATTAGAACTGAAATCAGGATCTTGAAGAGGTATCTGCACTCTTGTGTTCATTGCAGCATTATAAAATTTGAGCACTTGTTTAATAATAAGCCACACTGAAGTAGCACGTGATTTCAGCCATTTCCTTGTTTTTAGATCACAACTGTTAAGTCTATATAAGACGAATCAACAGTTTGATTTCACTTACACGTTATTTGAAACGGCCCCTCCCCTAAGTGGTAAGACTGGTTATACAGTATTAGGAGAAAAGAAACAACTAGAAAGTAACATTTTACTTTACAAAGAATGCCAACCAGTGGTCGAGAACTGTGACATTTCTACAGGAGCAAACTCTACTGCGCGACTTATATGCTTCTCAAGTAAGATAAAGTGTGGTCCTTTGCAAGTTGCTGAACTTGGCATTCTTAGGGGTAGCTTTTCTGCCACTGATGATTAATGTGTCTAATAAAGTCACCTTTTGCTCACTGCAGTTTGGCACAATATCAGTTGCTTGCAGGGAGAAGAAGAAAACAAAAGAAGGAGAAGGAAGCAATTGTTAGAGAAAGAAGAGGAAAGGAGGAAAAAGAGATGGAGAAAGCCAATGACATGATACTAAAAGTTCATGGTGACAGCAGCAAAGTGACTTGGACGGTGGACGTTCAGACGGAAATAAATGATGACCACTCCCTAAAGACGTATTGGTTTATGTTATGGTGTAAACTCTACCCTACCCTTTGTTTCATTTAGGGAACAAGAGTTACATGGCGGTGAAATGTATGACAGGGTCCTTGTCACAGAGGAGTCCACTCTCTCACTGAGGAGGCGGACACACAGACAATAGAGTGAAGGCATTGCTGCCATCTCTGCAGCGGTCTGCTCCAGGAGGCGCTGTCCCCCTGCGGCCTGCTCCTCCCCTCCCCCCATCACTGCGATCCCTCAGACCCACCGAACCCCTACTTCCACCTGCCTCCCCACTGTCTCTTCCCTCCCTGGCGCTGGACCTGAGCTGGCCTGCCATTGCTATGGGTCCATTGTCCCTGTAAAAACCCAAAGTCTTCACAGTGTCCTCTGAGCATCCACCCCTCCTGTTGCTCCAGCCACAAAACCTTTCGTTCCTTTAATAACTCGGGCACGTCCTCACCTCTTGGTCTTTGCTCCTATTACTTCCTGTGCCTAAAATGTTCTCCATGCAGCGAACTGCCAGACCCCCCCCCTCCTTTAATGTCACTTAGGTCATCTCACTGTACGTTTACAGTTGAGGGAAACATACCAAGTGACAGAAACGACGTATGGAAAGCTGTGATACAGGCTGAGATAAATGCAACTTCCCCAGACCAGTAAATAATCTACCCTGACAACCTGTGTCAAATATGTTTATTTATTCAGCATATTTATTTGAAGGTCATTTACAATCTGAATTTATCTAGAACTATATGTATATTTTATGAACAGTTTTGGGTTTTATTTTGTTTGTTTGTTTGTTTGTAATTGCTGCAGGCCAGCTTCATTTTGATTCTACAAACAATAATATTTGATGATTGGACAGTATCGTAGAGATTAGCTACACCAATTTATTCCAAAGTTTAAAATTTGCTCTAAAGCAACTCCTATAAATATCACAGAGCTCATCATGAATACATCAATGATGAGAAAATCACTACTTCATTAAACAGCTTCTTTTTTCCTTTCCTTTTTTTTTTTTAAATTACTAATGCACAATTCTTTCTTATATTTAAGTGAAATATAAAGTAGTGCATTTTTCCTCATAAATGTTTTTGGAGTTGATAGTATAACTTTCCCCGTTTTCAGTTATAACAGTGTGTATAACACATGCAAATATTTTTAAAACCCAATTTTATTAATAATTTTAACTTAAAATAAACACTGTTGTTACCACTAAGTTCTCTCATGACTATGAGAATTTTTTCAGATTTATTTATTAGTTCTTTTTTTGCCAGATATTATTTACATACAACATCAAGTCATCTACCAATTCTTTTTTTTTTTTTTTTTTTTTTACAGAGACAGAGAGAGAGTCAGAGAGAGGGATAGATAGGGACAGACAGACAGGAACAGAGAGAGATGAGAAGCATCACTCATTAGTTTTTTGTTGTGACACCTTAGTTGTTTACCAATTCTTGGATCTCTGAAATTCTACCTTTCTACGAATATCCTGGAGGATAAGATGCCACATGGAAGAGAGACAAGGACACTCTATTATTTTTTTTTGACAGAGACAGAGAGAGGGACAGATAGAGACAAACAGACGGGAAGGGAAAGAGAAGCATCAGTTCTTTGTTGTGACACCTCAGTTGTTCATTGATTGCTTTCTCATATGTGCCTTGACCAGGGGATGGGGAGGGCTACAGCAGACGAAGAGACCCCTTGCTCAAGCCAGTGACCTTGGGCTCAAACAGGTGAGCCTTGCTCAAACAAACCAGTTGAGTCTGTGCTCAAGCTGGTGACCTCAGGGTTTTGAACGTGGGTCCTTCAGGTCCCAGTCTGACGTTCTATCCACTGCACCACCGCCTGTTCAGGCGAGACAAGGACATTCTAGACCAAGCTAACCAAAGCTGGGCTTTCTCTGACCTCCAATCAGGGGAACCCATTCCAAATCAAGAGAACTACCCAGTCTATCTAGGGACCTCTGGGAGTGTGTGTGTGTGTGTGTGGGGGGGGATATTCTTGTATATCACTGAGGATTTGTGGTAGTTCATTAAACAGCATTACTGTGAAATAAACAACTAATGTAAGTAGTTAAAAATTCAGTTGGTAAATAAGTTTGAATGTGATATAGAAAAATGTGATTTTATAACTAGACTATAAACACACACGTAGTGAATTTATATTAAAATAATGACTGTTTTTATGCAAAATTCAAAGCCATCCAGTAGAATGCAATACATTGGAATTCATGAGTAAAACATGGGTGACTCTTATGTGAAGAAATTATTTGAAAGCCTTTATGCTTCAATTTGCACAATAGATATTTATTACCAAGCAGGAGAGCTGCAGAGATGCTGCCAACGTACATGTCAGGCAAAGGCATGCGGAACGGGTCGATTCATTTCTTCATCAAAAGAACTTGTTATCCAACTTATTTTGCATAAGCATCAATACGATGCTTGTCCAAAGTTGGGAATATAATAAACAATCTTTAGACTCAAAGGACCAAAATGGACAAACCTTCATGCCCTAGTCCCAGAAATGTGACAATGATGAGATAATCACGTTTGTGATGTTTCTGATGTAACTAAAACTGCCAGTCTTTTGACTTTGAGTCACTAAAAAAGGGAGATTCTGCAGATGGATCTAAACTAAGTGCATGAGACCCCATAGAGCTTTTTTTCTTTTGATAGCAGAATGGGAAGTTAGAGAAGCAAGTCAGAGAAAACTCAAGCTGGTAAGGATGTGTCACACTGTTGCTATTTGGAAGATGTGGGAAAGCAATGACCTTATAGGTTAGGTGTTTGGGGACATATCTGACCAAAACTCCTGACACAAAAATTTTAAAATGGCAAATATGTTTTAAATCACTTTTTTTTTTAAAGCGGGAAAGAACCTTGGTAACAATAACTTAAGAAAACAAAATAAAAAGAACTAAAAATCTATAAAACCATGGAGTTGAGATGCTTCCCAAGGTGAGTGGACAATATGCAACCACAATTTTTACTGAAGGCGTTTTCACATTGTGAGCAGCACAGAGGATCTAGATAGAAGATGACAAAGAGAAAAAGAAAGTAGCCGTTCAACAAGGTTGCGAAACTGGGAATTGAGGAGGCGCAAGTGAAAGGCTGGCTGCACAGGAGACTGGGGAGAGAGAACACACATCCTCTAATGACAGGGAAATCACCCTCAGTCTTACGACAGTTAGGAAGCCAATACTTGACAGAAAAGAAACATTTCAAAAATCCTGTCAGCTTTCTCAAGATGTGTGCATGATTGGGAAGCCTCAGGGGGCAGGGAAAGGCTGGAGAGCCAGGTCCAAACCCTACTGGATAGAACTGCATTCCTTTCAGTCCTTTGGGGCAAAGGATATTGAGTTGGAAAGCTCTCAATAAAAAGCTTGGGGCAGGCCCTGGCCGGTTGACTCAGTGGTAGAGCGTCGGCCTGGTGTGAGGAAGTCACGGGTTCAATTCTCGGCCAGGGCACACAGGAGAAGCGCCCATCTGCTTCTCCACCCCTTCCCCTGTCCTTCCTCTCTGCCTCTCTCTTCCCTTCCTGCAGCCAAGGCTCCATTGGAGCCAAGATGGCCCAGGCGCTGGGGATGGCTCCATGGCCTCTGCCTCAGGCACTAGAATGGCTCTGGTTACAACAGAGCGACGCCCCAGATGGGCAGAGCATCGCCCCCTGGTGGGCATGCCGGGTGGATCCCGGTCGGGCGCATGCAGAAGTCTGTTTGACTGCCTCTCTGTTTCCAGCTTCAGAAAAATACAAAAAAAAAAAAAAAAAAAAAAAAAAAAAAGCTTAGGGCAGCCATATTTAGGGAAAAGGCAAATAAGAGGTATAGAGCAGTGGTCCTCAACCTTTTTTGGGCCACGGACAGGTTTAATGTCAGAAAATATTTTCACGGACTGGGCTTTAGGGTGGGACAGATAAATGTATCACGTGACCGAGACGAGCATCAAGAGTGAGTCTTAGACGGATGTAACAGAGGGAATCTGGTCATTTTGTAAAAATAAAACATTGTTCAGACTTAAATATAAATAAAATGGAAATAATGTAAATTAATTATTCTTTCTCCGAGGACCGGTACCAAATGGTCCACAGACCGGTACTGGTCCGTGGCCCGGGGGTTGGGGACCTCTGGTATAGAGCATCTACAAAGGCCAATTAATTTCTAATTGGATTTTGGTGATTAGCTCCTCATGTATTTGCCTCATAAATAATGTGGAAAGGGTGAACTTTATTATGGGAAATATTACATCATCCAGTACCTTTATAATTATTTCATTACACACTAACTGGCAAACATTTTTAAAAAATGAGAAACAGGCTAAGAAAAAAATAGGACCAGTCATCATAGAAAAAAAAAATGATTCAGCCACACCAATGAGCCATATATTAGAATTTTTTTTTTTTTTTAAATTTTTTTTTTTTATTTATTCATTTTAGAGAGGAGAGGGAGAGACAGAGACAGAGAGAGAGAGGAGAGACAGAAGCTGGAAGCATCAACTCCCATATGTGCCTTGACCAGGCAAGCCCAGGGTTTCGAACCGGCGACCTCAGCATTTCCAGGTCGACGCTTTATCCACTGCGCCACCACAGGTCAGGCTATTAGAATTAATAAACACTTGAAAATAACTACAGTTAATATGTTAAAAAATAGTGAAAGATATAGAAAATACATTAAAAGTTAATAAAATTTACCAAAGTAGTAGGATCTATCAAAATGAATAAAAAAACCAGTTGATAATGTAAAGAGAAAATAAAATGTGATATCTGAAAATATGAATAGTGGAGAGTTTTAAATGAACACATCAGAACAAAACTTCAGTTACTGAAAAGAAAATCAACAAAGAATACACTGAAGAACTGAGATAATATAGGTTAGAATAGAGCATAAGAGATATTTTGGACACTCTCCAAAATTTAGCATAATTATAATCAATGTCTTAGAAGGAGAGAAGAGAAATCATGGGGCAGAATCAATATTCAAAAGAATAATGGCTAAAAATTTCTAAAAATGATGAAAGATCCCCAGGGATGAGAAATCTAATTATACCTTAAGCAGTACATAGAAAAAGAAAGTACACCTAGGCACTTCACAGTAAAACTGCTGCAAAGCAAAGAAGAATAAAGTAAATCATAAAAGTCAGCCATGGGAAGAAGGATACTTTCTCTTCAAAGGACAGCCGTGAGAATAACAGCTATCTTCTCAACACTAATGATGGAAGTCAAAAGGCAGTGGGATGACATCTCTGTATTTCCAAAGAATAAATACTGACAACTTAGAATTCTGTAACAAGTGACTATGCCCTTCAAAAGTAAAAGTGAAATGAAGATGTTTGCAGACAAAGACTGGTGGAAGTTGTCAGTAACAGGAATATAGTTAAAAAAATAAAAGTCTACAGAAAAGCAAGTTCTTCAGGCAGGAAGCAAAAAAACAACAACAAAAAAAACCCCAACTGATCTTAAATGTAAACACAGAAATATAGAATAAAATTAAAATACACCAAAAAAGGTAAATAAATGAACAAATATAAATGTGTTTAATGTAAAAAAAAATTATTGAAATGTGGATTATAAATTATATGTAAAACTGAACACCATGACAATAATAATGCGAAGAAGAAATGGCTTTCAAAGATTTTTCACATGTGGGTGGAAGGAATTAGGGTCCTGTCATGAATAGACACTAGCCGTAACAAGTTCTAAGAGCTTCCTCATCTGCTCCTCCTTGGAGACAGGGTGATGTGAATTAGGATCCTGTCATGAATAGGCACTAGCTGTAACAAGTTCTAAGAGCTTCCTCATCTGCTCCTCCTTGGAGACAGGGTGATGTTAAAAGGGTCCTGGGTAAAGAGGAGCTCAGTCTTTCCCACGTTACTCCACATTACCATTACCGCAATACTGACTCCTCCATGCCCACATTGGAACCATATCCCAGAGTCTTCTCCCAGACTGCCATTTTAAGACTGAAAAATCTTTAAGACTTTAAGTCTTAAAATAGGTGTTTTTAAGGCTTAAAAAATTATATTATTTTGCCAGTGTAGCCTCAGTAAATCTAATATATTAGTCTCTGGTACACAAGGAACAGTCAAAAGATCTACTTTAATTTATTTAACTTTCTCTTTTTCTCCTGTCTGAACATAAATGGAAGAGAAAAAAACTCCAAGAAGCTCTTGTTTTAGAATGTGAATGGGTGACATGACTCACTTCGGTTAGAGGCTATGCTTCTTTTTTTTAATTTTTATTTTTTATTTATTCATTTAGAGAGGAGAGAGACAGAGAGAGAGAGGAGAGACAGAGAGAGAGAAGGGCGGAGGAGCTGGAAGCATCAACTCCCATATGTGCCTTGACCAGGCAAGCCCAGGGTTTCGAACCAGCAACCTCAGCATTTCCAGGTCAATGCTTTATCCATTGCACCACCACAGGTCAGGCCGAGGCTATGCTTCTTAAAATCATGTTGCATAGATAGTTTCTATGATACACTTCTTTATTTCACAATTCCCTGCAAGACGGCTAAAAATCAAAATACCCTGCAAAGAACACTGTATGTTAAGTACCTCATGATTATGAGAAATATAATCATGCATTGCTTATACTGAGTCTTTTCATCTTTTTCTTTTTCTGTTTCATTCATGACCCAGGTTCTCATTCAGGAAAAAATTAACAGATAAAAGTAATTAGCTGTAGGTATTAAATTAAATACATACAAGTCCCCTTTGTCTCAGTAAATGTTTTATACTAAATTATCAAATTAATTAAACTAATTCACTGTTTATAAATCCCCATTGTGTTAAAAGTATTACATAAGGTCCTAGATATACAAAGGAGAATTAGAGGACATGTTACCCGCTACCCTGGAACTTATAATACTTGAGCTATCTAGAACCTACTCTACCATTATAGTGGACATCTAATTTATTATTACTTTTGGAATTCTTCCATATTTCTATTTATAAAACCTTCCACTGGGCAATTATTTTATTCCAACTCCAACTCCAGTGCTCAGCAGGAGCTACTGATTGGTACCCATTGCATCACTGGAAACATGAATAGCTATACAATCTGACTAAACACAGCAGCCAGAATTCTTGTCGAGTACTTCCAAGTTTATACTAAAGAAAAATAAACTCCTCCTCTCTGGAGGTGAAGCTGGAAACATGTGAGCCTAGAAGTCACTGGTGTTCATGATTCTAGCTTAGCTGCAGAGTCAGCAGAATTGAAGGAAACCAAAACACAGAGAAAGATAAAAAGGGGTTCTTGGTCAGTTGGTTCGGTGGATAGAGCGTTGGCTCAGTGTGTGGGTGTCCTGGGTTCGATTCCCAGTCAGGGACTCATGAGAAGTGACCATCTGCTTCTCCTCCCCACCCTCTCCTCATTCTCTCTCTCTCTTCCCCTCCCACAGTCAGGGGCTTGACTGGTTTGAACATGACCCCAGGCACCAAGGATAGTTTGGTTGGTGTGAGCATCAGCCTCAGGCCCTGAGGATAGTACTGTAAATTTGAGTATGGGCCCCAGATGTGGTTTGCCGGGTGGATCCCAGTCAGGGCACATGTGGAAGTCTGTCTCACTGTCTCCCCTCCTCTCACTTAAAAAAAAAAAAAAGGAAAAGGAAAGAAAGATATAAAGGAAGAAATAAAAATAAAGGAGTCCTTCTGGAATTGTACTGGCTGAGGTCATCTATATTTGTACCCTTCCACTGTTGAATATGTAAGCTATAATCACTTATTTGTTTTATTTTATGCCTATTTATTACACTTTGTGTTTATTTTTTATCTCAGCTGACTAAAGTTTAGTTTTAGTTTGATTTCTTACAAAATGTGCTGCCTATTAAGATTTTATAACACGTGACTTGAGACAAAAAATTCAATGTCTTATTTTTTTATTTATATATATTTTTTTCATTCTCCAGTCTAGGAGATCACAATGATCTAATTATAATAATGAATGGGAGGGTTAGAGTGGCAGCCAGGGGTTTTTCACTCATCAGTAGTTACGGAGATGGTTCATAGAACACACTGCCTCTGGGAACAAAACAGGTGGTCAGTTAGCAAGGAGACCACTTAGCCCATGGTCAGAGGATATACAGGATGGTTGACCAGGTGGCTGAAAGCAGTCAGTCAGCCTAGTATAAATGTTCTGAAACCCTCACCTCATTTCTGGATATTAGTCATTTTCAGATTCAGAATTTATTGACTAAGCAGGTGGCCAAGTCTTAGGGAAAAAGTTTGCAGCAATATCATAGCAAATATGGCATTAATGAGTATCCAGTTTTCTTGAGAGATGCATGGTCATTTAGAAGAAAAGGATATTAATATTTTGAGGCCTGTTAGACACAGAGACTTAAAGCATCATTATGACTCTCTGGTAATAATGAAGGACTGACCAATGTTCAGCTTACTGGGGATCCACTCAGACCCATGAATCCACTTAGTGGTCCCTTCATGACCCCTAAATGCCCAGCTGCAACTTGTATACTTAATATTGGGCTTAACTCCCACATTGATTCCTTGGTCTGTGGAGGGTAGGTCTCTCATAGGAAGACAAAATAAAGACATTCAAACTTATACTCTGCCAAGAAAGTAAATAGAAACAATAATGCATTCAGGGGCAAAGGGTATAAATTAATAAGAATCTAAAGGATGCAGAAGGGATGGTCCCCATTATGTCTCCATTTATTTCATCACTCTGGCCCCTGCAGAAAGCAAATGGAAGATGACTCTTGTCTGTTGCTAATAGGTCGCAGCCCTGAGATCTCACAGTGAGAGATCTGTAGTCCTTGCTAGCTAGAGCAGATGATTATGGCCTTGGGGGCAGGAATATTGCCTCGATTTGGTGAGTGTACTCTTATTTTATTAGGTACTTACTATTATCTGAAAAGAGGATCAGAAACAGTCCATATTTATGTGACACAGGTAACAATACACATTTATAGCTTTGCCCCAAAATGTATTACCTCTTCTGTCCTCCATCATGATATAGTACAGAGACCTGGAATATTTGGATCACCCAGCACAACATCACATTGATCGACTATATATTATACTAATGAAGAGGAATCATCAAACAGTATTTAGCACCTTAGGGGCTCTAGTAAGACAAACACAGTCCAGAGAGTAGTCCATATACCACATGTGATACACGTCAGATTGAGTGAAAAAAACAACAGCATTTCTGTTCTCAAACTCCACAATCGAATAGATGATAACCAGATATTCTTAGGTTTAGATGAAATAAACTCATATTTGAAAAATTAAGTTTCAAGAGAGAATGTTTTAAAACAGGAGCTAAAATAGATCATTTAAAATCACAACATTTGCATAATTTGTTGTTGTTCTAAACAGAAACATTAGATTGAATATCTTTGGGTTCCAAATGAGTGTATTTAAATACACATTTTAATGACTTAGAGACTCAGGCTCTTCTGACACTTGAGTTTGATTGTGTGTGGTATTAATCAATGCCTAAAACCAACTTGAAATTCCATGTAATTAGAATTGCTTGAAGGAAAAACATTCTTGGAATTAAAGATTCTCCAACAAAAAAATAAAAATCTTTGGCATAGGGAATTAGCATTGTGAATTATTCTAACTTTGCTGACAAACTTAATGACAGCTTGTTTTGGGGTAACAGATATGTGAATCACCATGCATAGAATATATCGTATATATGTATGTATATATTTTATATAACCTCTCTCTATAGATATGTATGTATATATATTTTTAAAACCTAATTATTGTCAGTTTTGATTAACTAAGCTAATCACAGAAAACAGTAAGATCAATACTTGAAACCAAAACTAATTCTCAAATAATATTTTGCTTTCCAGAGAACCTTTGCTCTATAGATTTAACTTCCCAATTATATCTTTCTACCCTTAAGGTGAAAGTAAAACTAATTTACAATTTAATTCAAATGACTTGACCATTATCTCTTTTTCAGCTACTTTGTTTAGAAATATTTTCTCCATTTACTGTCACCTATCTTCAAACACACAGCACATTCTACCTTTTGTCATTTATTTCAATGTTAAAAAATATTCTAATAACACTGATCTTCTATTATATTTTTGTCAGCAAGGACCTTCAAAATCTTTAAAACTTAACACTTAAAGTAAGAACAAAGCATGTAGCCTGACCAGGCAGTGGCACGGTGGATAGAGTGTCAAACTGGGACACGGAGGACCCAGGTTCAAGACCTGAGGTCGCCAGTTTGAATGCAGGTTCATCTGGTTTGAGCAAAGCTCACCAGCTTGGACTAGAGGTCACTGGCTTGAGCAAGGGGGTTACTCGGTCTGCTGAAGGCTCATGGTCAAGGCACATATGAGAAAGCAATCAATGAACAACTAAGGTGTTGCAAGGAAAAAGTAATGATTGATGCTTCTCATCTCTCTCCCTTCCTGTCTATCTGTCCCTATCTATTCCTCTGACTCTCACTCTGTTGCTGTAAAAAAAAAAATAAAATAAAAAAAGAATGAGAAAAAAATTAAAAAAAACAAAACATGTAAATTATAGTATTAAAAATAGATAGTACACTCATTGATTTTTAAATTACATGAACATTTTCAGGATTTAAGTAGTTCTTTTAGGAACTGAATGTCATTTATGCATTAACTTTCATCAGAATATACTATTAGCAATTCCTAAAAGAACTGAGAACATCTAGTTTCTGAAGAGTATATTTATCATGTTACATATTACAAAAAGGAAATGTGCATTCTAATTGATATATGGAGTTTTTAAAATTAATATTAATTAGCTAAGTAAAAACTGTTTCCATAATCTGATTTGAGCCCACCATAATCTGTGATCTTTAAACTATGAATCGTTTGTTTGGAAAGATAACAAAAAGACAATCACCAGACATTGTCCTGTACACATGAAATAATCTCCTTAATGAGATTATAAGTGTCCTTTTTCTTTTTTTATTCAGTGAGAGGAGGGGAGGCGGAGACAGACTCCTGTATGCGCCCCAACCAAGATCCACCTGGCATGCCCACTATGAGTAGATGCTCTGCCCCTCTAGGGCGTTGCTCCATTGCTTAGCAACTGAGCTCTTCTTGGCAAATGAGGTGGAGGCAACAGAGCCTGGTGCCAACTTGCTCCAATAGAGCCATGGCTGCAGGAGGGGCAGTGGGGGAAGAGAGATACAGAGAGAGAGAGAGAGAGAGAGAGAGAGAGAGAGAGAGAGAGAGTAGTGAGAGGGGGAGGGGTGGAGAGGTAGATGGTCGCTTCTCCTGAGATCTCTGGCCAGAAATGGATTCCAGGACATTCACACTCTAGGATGACGCTCTACCACTGAGCCAACCAGCCAGGGCCTATAATTGTCTTAAGTGATTTTATTTCAATAAAATAAAATTTTTAACAATAATAATGCCAATTTTAGTGTTGAATAGTCTTTAATTTTCTTTCCTTTTTTTTTTTTTACACCAGGTGGGTAAAACAATAGATCCCATGCTTCTCTGCACTGTTTGATGTCTGGGTATATAAATTTTCTGAAAATATCTCCTCTGTTCACAACAAATTATGACTTCTTTACAAACCAATTAATTTTGTACTTCAACAAAATTTTTTCAGAGTGTTTACGTTTGGCATGATATAATCTTGATTTTCTATTCTATATTGCTATTTTTATATGTGGGATAACAATAATTAGTAAAACATTTCATTTCCATTTATGGCAACTGTCTGTTTCTCAAAAGAAATAATATAAACTGTTATTGTTCTTATGCAAACATTACCTGGTAACTTAAAAGGGCAAAGAAAAGGACAATTCTACGTACCTGAAACAAGATCGTTGGAAATTCAGAATTTTAAAAGCTGTTAAATGTTTTCATTGGTTATCGCAATATATAATGGCAATTTCTTTATAGGCATAGGTGATTGCATTGTATGTATGTATATATATATATACACATGTATATATAATATGTAGGATATACATTATATATTTATAATATACACCTGCAATGGATTCAATAGCATAACAATTTTAATTAACCTAAGAGTTTCAAGGAAAAGTTGAAAGAATTCCAGTATTGACACTGTTATTGTTGTTTCTCTCTACAAATTCTGATAGAACATATCCCATTATGATAATAAAAAAAAAAAAACACTTGAAAAATGAGCTCATTACAATTTGGACTATTATGATTCATTAAAAAAATGTTCTTAAGTTGCAAATGATGCAAAATATAATATTTCCAGAAAACAAATGGAAAAAAACCTGTAAAAATATTTCATATTTATATTCCTAAACATGAATAAATAGAAGACTGATGATCTGGAATTAAATAATTTAGAAATAAAAATGTGACACTCTCTTTGATGTACCAATTATCCTTTTATTATTTGGGGGATTGTGTCAGCCCAAAATATATACTTAAATAATGTATTTCCACTACATGCCTAGAATAGATTCTATCATATTAAGGATACTGATCCTCAGACATATAGTGCTAAAAAAAGAAGTAGTTTAACATTAATGATAAAAAGATTTGTGGGAAAGGAGACTATTGTTGTGTATGTTTTTCGTAAATACTCCAAGTTTGAATCAATAAGTACAGGTCTACTAGGAACCACAAGGTGAATGTTGTAGAAACTGAACAAGTAAAGGTTACTATAATAACAAGCTAGCTTTTATTCTTAAAGAAAAAAATTAAATGAATGGGCAATGCACAGCTTCCTGCACTTTCATTCTACATTTTATTTCTTATTATAAAATTTGGGAAAGCCTTAAGTCAAATAAATAGGCCACTCGCTGAGTTTCTTAGTTTCTGGTCCCATAGCCGCCGGTCTTGCCACAATACCAGCCTGTCAAACGGGGCCTTTTTCTTGGCAAGCCTATCGATTTCCTGATTAATGTACAAACTCTTTTATTGGCATTTACTACAGGAGACATAATTTTAATGTTTGTATGATCAATAGTTCCATCAACACTAGGAATTCCTACTGTTAGTGTGAATGGCTCTAACTATAGGGAATTGTCTATTTTTTGATAAATACGGGAAAACAGTGTAAACATTAGCAAACCAAAGAAAATGGATGTTCTGTGTGATGCTCTCTCATAATTTACCCCCAAAGAAGTAAAGAAAAACAAAAACAAAACAAAAGAATAAATATTGCCTGGGATTCTCCATAGAAACAGGAACCCAGAAGATGTTAGCTGTTTGGGGATGAATAAAATATAGGAAAAACAAATACTTTTGCAATCCTCAACTTTTAGTCTTTCTAAGACTAATGTGGAATGTATGAATACATATGGCAAAAAATCTAATCTTAATTTTTAATTGGACCTAATCAACTTATTCTAATAATGGAATTCCGTGATGGTAAGTCCATGACGGTGTTGGCCGCAAAACAGCACCAGAATATTCCCAGCCGTCGGACCTCGTCTAGCAACCTCGGTACTTGAGTTCTGGCTAAGAGAGAATTCAGAGCCAAGACTCAACACTGTTAAGAGAAAGTTTATTTAGAAAACCACAGATGTAGAAGTGAGTCAAAGGGGAAATGGGCTCAGGAAACAAGCTACAGAGGCAGACGGAGGGCCCCTTGCAGCTTGGAAGAGAGAGAGCAAGAGTACACGTGCTGGGGTGGGGGGTGGGGGGGCATGGGCTCGCTTGAGAGAGGGAGCCAAAGCGATGCTCAAGCGCTTCCGTCCTAAGAATTCTTCAGGGTGGAAATCTGAGGGAAGGGTCCGGGGGAGGATCCCCCTAGCGTATCCACCGCCTTTCCAGGTGTGTCCTTTCAGGGTCATGGCCTCTATCGACTGGTCAGTGCCAGGGCAGGGGGTCATTAGTCATCACAGCTGGTCCTGATGTCAGCCAGGGCATGGCCTGCCCCACCTGGCCTCGCTGCCTTCTGGGCTCAGAGCCGAAGCACAAGTGAGGCCTCGATGTTCCCTCTAGTTTGGCCAGAACTCTGTCTCTGTGGTCAACGGACCCAAGGATTTGGTCCCAAGATTATTTGATGCTGATCAGAACCTTGTTGTCTTCAGGGCTTTAAAGTAGTTGTGTTTGTATGGGGACCATATGAAGCTGTTCTCCTGCCCCTTGTGCCTCCTCTGAGTGGGGGGGGGGGGGGTCTAAAAATATGATTAGTGATAGGTCGGGGGGGGGGGGGTTCCAAACCTCATGACCAGCAATACAAACAACCCCGGGGTAAATCGCATGACCAGCTATGTGTTAGGGGAGGAAAGGTTACCTGGGAGCAAGGTCTTGTTCTCCCAGTTTCGTCCATTGCTGGGCACCCTGGGCTTCTCTCCTGGCGACCTTCTGTACCTGGCCTGTCATCCTTGCTCTGCTCATGTCTGTCTAACTGCCTACCATAATGGTAAAAAGGTTTAAATCTAAACCTTTTAGACTTAAAAACTCTATATATTAAGTGGAATACTTCAGAATGACAGCAAAAACATAATAAAGTTGTATTTTATTATAATAGGTATTAAATGACATAATACCTATTATGTAATTATAATTATAATAGGTCTTAAATTCCATAAATTTTGCTGAATATATGTTTTTATTATGTTAAAAATGAAATGAATGAAGACCATGTAAAATTTCTTCCAGGTATGCAAGGTTGGTTCAGTGCTCACAAATAAATCAGTGTAACTGAATATATGAATAGATTATTCAGTGTTTTTCAACTGCTTGTCCATGGCCTGGTCTACCAGAAATTTTGTGCTGGTCGTGAAAGAGTTAAAACTACCCTGATGCTGTATGAAGATTATAGAACTAATGATCTTAGTCAAATTCGCTTATGCTCAGGGTGATAATTTTCCTATTTGCACAGATCTCCAAATGTAAAAGGGTTGAAAACCACTGGGTTAAAGGGGACATGATCATGTGACCCTATCAACTGAGGTAGAAAAGCATGTGACTCAATCCAATATCCATCTATGATAAAAACTCTCAGCAAATTAGAAATAGATGGGTACTTCCTCAGCTTGGTAAAGACCGTCAATAAGTATGAGTAGCATACTTTCTGACAAGATGCTCTTAATCTAAGATTATGATCAAGGCATCAATATCTGCTATTATTCACCACTACTTTTAGATACAAAACCAGAAGTATGATCCATCAGATAAAAAATTAGTTGGACTTTATTAAAGTTAAACACTTTGATCTGTGAAGGATACTATTAACAAAATGAAGTCAAGCTATAGTCAGAGAGGAAATATCAGCAAAATATCTGATTAAGGACTTATATAAAAAATGTATAAAGAATCCCTAAAACTCACCAATAAGAAAAAAAATTATCCGAGGAAGTAATGTGAAATAGACTGAACCAGATGGTTTTTCCAATGAAGATATGCAAATAGCGAATCAGCACATGAAAAGACATTCACCATCACAGGTCCTTAGAGAAATGCAAATTACAACTTTGTGAGAGAGCATTTAAATGACAACATGGCAAAAACTGACCATAGCAAGTGCTGACAAGAATGCAGAGCAACGGGAACTCTTCTTCACTGCTGGTAGAAATGCAAAATGGTGCAGCTATTTGGGAGACCGCTCAGAAGTCTCTTACAAAGCTGAGCATAACCCTTGCACATGGAGATGCCCAACTATTTAAATGACGACTTGCATGAAAGACCCAGGTGAGTCATTTCTGAGGCCATTTTTTCAGATTTGTTTATAACGTTCATTTAGAAAACAATGATTAAGTGATGGGGATGATATTAGGCACAAACTAGTTTAGATTTTTTTAAATTGTTTTATTCTGGTGATTAATCAAATGGATGATTTGCATATGTATAATTACAAAAGGAATGTATTGACAAGCTTTTTAATAAGTTTGATAAAGAATAAAAAGGCCACTAAATGAGCTTTTATTCTCCATAAAACACAAGAAATGCTTTATACATATTTAGAGGATTTTTATATCCGGTCTACTGGAAAGTTCTGTCCGTTTTTGGAATAAAAATACAAATTTTTCTTACTGTCAATAAACTTTATTAAATAATATAATTGCCATTATTATTAATGATTTCTTGCCAGCATGAGGGCAATTTGTATATCCCATTTTTGAAAATTTTTTTATCTTTTGATGCGAAAAATTGAACTAGTGCTTGTTTGATATCCTCTGCATTTTTGAATTTTTTGCCCTTCAAAAAATTTTATAAGGACAAAAACAAGTGATAGTCAGAAGGTGCTAAGTCCGGGGAATATGGTGGATATGACAGAATTTCCCAACCTAGTTCTGCAATTTTTTGACGAGTCCCCAAAGCAGCATGTGGCCTGGCATTATCATGATGCGGTATGATGTTCTTCCTATTGAACATCGCCGGCCTCTTTTCTTGGACTGCTGTCTTTAAATTATCCAGTTGCTGACAATACTTCTCCTAATTGAGCTTTTCGTTCAGTTTTAAAAGCTCATAATGTATTGGTCCTCGAATGTCCCACCATATATACAACATTCTCTTATTCAGAGTCAAATTTGGTTTAGAGGTGGAAGGGCTAGGTTTTCTGGGTTCACAATATGCCCTTTTCCATATGATGTTTTTGTAGGTAATCCACTTTTCATCCTCAGTTATCATCCAGTTCAAGAAGGGCTCGATTTTGTTCTGAGCAAGGAGAGATGTGCATATGATGACTCGATCATCCAAATTCTTCTGACTTAATTCATGTGGCACCCATCTTGAATATTTCCACACCAATCCTATCTTCCAAATATGGTCCGAAATGGTATGCTGAGCTGAATTAAGCCTCGTTGTGATCTCCCTCCGATGCTGTCAGAAAAGGATCTTGCTTAACAACATCATCATCGATCAAAGATGGTCGCCCAGAAAGTGGCTTATCAGAAAGGTTGAAATCATCTGTTTCGAATTTTTTGAACCATCTTCTGCATGTCCTATCAGAAACTGTACCTTCACCAAACACTTTCAATAAATTTCTACATGCTTCTGTAGCATTTCTTCCTTGTTGAAATTCGTAAAAATACAGTGACGTAAATGAACTTTATCAGTAGCCATGGGTACACTATCGCTTCACACATAAGACTAACGTGAATCAACTTTGTTTTAGTTAATTTGCTACGTCAGTATGTATACATTAAGTGATAAAAATAGAGAGGCACACATGCGCCAAATAAACATGTGCTTATGTGTCGAAACTTGTTGTGATAGAAACGGACAGAACTTTCCGGTAGACCTGATATTTAGAAATGTTTCATAATTAGAGCAGTCTATTTAGACATACTCCTCTAAATCTGTTTATTAAAAAAAAAGTAATGTGTTTCTTCTTTTAAGTTTATGGGGACTAGAGTGTGCTTATAAAAAGGCAGCCTGAGCTTCTGCAAAGATAGATGAGAAGGAGACCGAGGGAGGACCTACGATTTCTCCTACTCATTTTGCCATTAGCCATGTTTTTATTTTGCATACAGGAAAGTAAATTCAACAGGCTTCATTGCTTTTAACTCTGACCCTCTGTAAATTAGAATTGCGCTGTGTAAATCACACAACACAACTCCTATGAATCCCAGAATAATACTGAGAGTCCTTCCAACATAAATTAGAGACTGTTATTTTTTTATTATGTAAAAGTAGTAATGTGATGTTATCATTATGAGTTAGACTCACTTTACTATTATTATTTTTTTTTACTTTACTGTTATTTTAATGTAGGTAATACTTTATGAATTACCTATAAGATAGGAAATTTAGTAACTAAGTCAGATGACAATAAAACAGTGTTAAGATGTCTTGTCTGTCTGGGATTTATTGTTGACTTTATTTCAGTTGGGACTATAATAGATTTAAAATTAAAGCTAACTGAGCTATGTGAGGTTTATGCTTATACAGGGAATAATGGACAAACCACTGCACATCAGTCTCAGAAATCAATAAAAAATTCTTCATTAAAGGGAATAGTCATGAGGAGGCAGAGAAGAAAAAAATTATTGAAAATTCAAATGTTAGCTTCTGTATATTTAAAAAAGAAAGAAGGCAGAAGAAATACAAATATTCAAAAACTGAAGAATGACCTTAACCTGGAGTTTAAGTTTAGCCTGAAAAATTAAACACAATGGGCTATACTCTACGGAAGGGTTGAGAGACGGAGAAAGGTCCACACTGGAGCAGGTGGAATGGGGTTGCCACAGGCACGGAATACTATCTCAGCTGCAGGCATTTGAACTGACAGCTGGGGAAGGGGAGAAGAAGCTAAGGTCATCTGTGTATATTATTAAAGTTTTAAAAAGGAACTGGCAGAAGTTTCTGATGACTTGGGGATCAAAAAACCCTGACAAGCTCACATTTATTATAAAAAGATCAGATTGTAAAATTCAGGTTGTATACCAGTCTAGAAGCATAGGCAGAGTTTGAGTGAATGAGTGAGCATTAAGTAGATTATGTAAGCACTTTTAAACTATCTACATGAGTTAAATTATATATACCGACATATTATTATTATTATTTATATAGTTTCAAAACTTTATCATAACTTTTTAAAAAGGAACTGGTAGATAAGCCATTATGCGATCATTTCTTCAGCATATTTATTTGTGTGTCATAAATTTTTTTAACATGCCCTCTCAACCATCTGTAGAAGTTGTACACATAGGTAATACTAAAAACAGTAATTTAGTAACAAGTATTTAAATATTAGTATGTGAAATTTAAAGCTAAGTAACTTCGAAGAAAAGTCTCTTTCACACAACAAAATGTACACAAAATCACAGAGCTCATAAGTTTTCAAACAAAAATTACTGCTTTTAAAATAAAATACAAAAAATTTAAGAATATTGAATATCGACAGAGACGTCGTGAGGCATTTTTAAGAAGACCACAAATGTAGTTGTTGAGAGCATCTACCAATATAAAGAATGGCAACCATGCAACAAATAAAGGACTTTATGAAATAATATGGTGAATGCATTGTAAGTGATTTCTAATGAGTCACACTTTGATATACTTTCTTCCTCTGGAGTTCAGATGGCATCTGTGACTTCCTTCTAATCAACAGACTATGACAAACACTGTGACAAAGATAATGGGATGTCACTCCCATGATTGTGTTTGTTAGGCAAGACTCTTAGCCACTGTAGGGGAGAGAGAGAGAAAGAGAGAAGGACAGAAAGAGAGAGGCAGAGAGAGAGAGAGAGAGACTGATTCTCCTCCTTGCCTTGAAGAAGGAAGCTCTCCTGTTCTGGACGGGTCTATGGGAGGACCATATGGCAGTGAACTACAGGCAGACTAAAACCTGGGGGGCCTCAAGCCAACAGTAAGAATCATCCAGGGACCTTGTATTTAGAGTCACAAAAATATGAGTACTGACACCAACCAAATGACATTGGAAGCAAATTCTTCCCCAGTCACGACACCAAAAGAAAATCCAGCCTGGCCCATGCCTTGACCATGACCTTTTCAGATCTGGAGTAGGGTCCATGTAAGCCAAGCCAGGGCTCCTGGCTCATGATAACTGTGAGAAAATAAACGAGTGTTGTTTTAAGCCAGTTACCTTTTATAATTTATTACACAGCACCAGAATATATACAAATAAGAAAGAATAAGTACAAAACTTACTTGGATATGGAAATATTCAGATGCTTACATAAAAATTCATTCACACAGCATTAATAATGATAAATATCAGACACAACACAGTGAAAAAAGAAGAGTTAGTGAGTTCTAGAATAAATATAGAGTCTAAAATGAAGCATGTAGAGATGTAACTGGAAAATGTAAAAAATAAATTTAGAGACATTGTGACTAGAATGAGTAGCTACATCACATAGTTCAAAGAAGTTCCTGAGGGAAAGAATACTGATAAAAAGGAAAAAGGAACATTGGAGACTATATGAACAGAAGGCACACTATGACTGAAAATCTTCTAACATTAAGCAATGTGTGAGTCCTCAAACTAAAAGCATTTGCAGGTTATATTAGCAGAACTAAGTAAATTTTAGAAAAATCACCACTTAGCCATTGTATACTGAAATAAAAAAAATACCATATATAATATAAAGACAAATAGGAAAATCAATCAAAGATGGATCTCCTGCAGAAGTACAACAATAAAATATTAGCAATGATAATGCATAATAAGCAGGAATGAATAGAAATGCTGGAGTAATAGCTTCAAAGCAAAGCAGGAAATGACAGTAAGTTGGAATTCAATTACTATGTACTATTATTCAGGCAAAATGGTACAGTGTCCACATTTCAGGGAAATGATGCAGAAATGTACCTCCTAGAAACCATGAGTGAAAGTAACACTGAAGACTAAATGATTAAGATGAAAAATTAATTTAAGTAAATTAAATAAATATTCAATCGATAAATATTAAGAAATAAAAAAGGAGGGGAAAGCTATAGTGAACAAATAAATTTGTACAGCAAATCAGAAGGTATAAATAATTATTGTATATATGGAATGAAGAACAAAAAATAAAAATGCAAATTTTCCATTCAAAGGAAACAGGAATTAGAAATACAAAAATGAATACCAGGAAAGAAAGGAGATGTTTAAAGAGAAATCATTCCACTCTGATTTTCTGTCTTATTTTATAAGAGGCCAAAGATTGTTATTAATTTTAACTATAAATTACCATAGATTGTTATTAATTTTAACTATAAATTACCATATTTCCTCTAATATGTTAAACATGCTATGGGAAGAATAAAATGTATATTTTATCAATTATTAGAGAAAACATCCATAGGAAAAGGATTTTACAAACCCTACCAAATCAAAAAATTTTTTTAAAGTAACAAAAAACATGGCAAATAACAAGTACAATTTAAAGTGATGACTTCAAAATCTCCCCATAACTACTATGATCACAAGCTGATCTCATCTATTAAATATTAAACAGCTTCTCTTGGAACTATGTACTGTTTTAAATAACAAATTAAGTCCAACTTTACAGAATAAGTGAAAATTAATGGATGGAAAAAGATATACCTGAAAAAGAGAAAATCTTCCATCCCAAAAAATTATTGCGCTTCAGCATTCATATTAAAAAATGAACCTATGACAAAATTAAGTACAAAAATTCACAGAAAGAAAAGTAAGGATATAAATAATATTTTAAAAGAGTCAAACAGATATATATATATATATATATATACACACACAAAGCTAAAATATAGGAAAATAATATATGGAAAAAAATACAAACAAAACAAAAGCAGAACGAAATCTTGGTATTTGCAACAACACGAATAGATCTCAAGAGCAAGAGGCTAAATGAAATAAGTCAGACAGAGAAAGACAAATATCATATGATCTCACTCACATGTGGAATCTAAAACAGAACAAGCTCCCAGATACAGAAAATAGATTGGTAGTTGCCAGGGGCCATGATTGGAGGGTGGGAGAAATGGGTGGGGGCCGGTCAAGAGTTACCAGTTACAGTTAAAAAAAAAATGTGTCCTGAGGAAGTAATGTATACTGTGGTGACTGTAGTTAATAACACTTTATTGCATGTTTGGAAGTTGCCAATAAGAGAGCAAATCTTAGAAGTTCTCAGCACAATAAAAAAAAACATTTGTAATTATGTAAGGTGGCGAATGTTAACTAGACCTATTGTGATGATCACGCCACAATACCAATAAAAAAAATCACTGTAATATACCCCTGATGTAATGTTATATGTCAAATACAGCTCAATTTAAATTAATGAGATTGTAAGCATAAAAAATGGTTTTTACTCTAATCTAATTGAAGAAATTAAAGGTCCGAAATGATTGTGAATGATTATATGGATAAAAGTTGAGGATTCTAATCCCTGGTACACTTGATCTCAAAGCCTGAATTGTTTATAAGAATACCCGATAAATCTCAGAAGAAATTGATGATAAATATCACATAACATACAATCTAGGTGTTGTATTTGAAAAAAGACCAAGTAGAATTTAATCACCAGGGCTTACGAACTGGGTTAGCCTGATGAAAAATCGCTGTGTTATTTTTCCAAGGGTTCCTAGAAATAAATGTTTTCGAACCGAGGGAATAAGATGAGAGATAAGAACTAATAATAAATAGTTTAAAGTTTGATTGAAGATGTTTATTTGGGTTCCTAGTCCTTAATTTATTAACTGTTCTACATTAAAGGAGGAGGAAGACAATACAAGCACAAGAGAGAAGACCTTACAGAAGCTATCAACTGGAGAGTTGACTGATGGGTCAGGTGAGTGAGTGTACGGATTGCTTTTATTTCAAGTTCCCAAACTTTTTTAAAAATTATTTATTTTTCCTTTTTTATTGAATTTATTGGGGTGACCAGTGTCACCTCAATAAAATTATATAGGTTCCAGGCACACAGTACATCTGTACACTGTACTGTGTAGTCACCATCCCAAGTCAAGTCTTCTTCAAGTTTCTGTACTTAATGATGACGTCCAGGCTTTCTTGCATGAGGTTCCTAATTTCTAAATTCTTAATTTTTCATAAATTCTAATCTAATTGAAGAAATTAAAGGTCCAAAATGATTGTGAATGATTATATGGATAAAAGTTGAGGATTCTAATCCCCGGTACACTTGATCTCAAAGCCTGAATTGTTTATAAGAACATTGTATTACTATGAAATATTTGATAGTTAAGGAATATTGGTCATGTGGTAAGTATGGTAGTGTGTACACATGTTTTTTTTTTAGTAAGAGTTCTTTACACAACAGCAGAAATTGCATGATACATCTACTGAGCACAGATAATTCCCATAAAGACTGTACGTCTATTTTCTTTGTCTTTGTTCAAAATTTTAAGTTTCTTTTGGTGCCACTATTAAGTCGACATGGAAAGGGCCTCGCATCTTATCTGTCCTCTGAGGAAGAATACCCTTCGAACTTTAAAGGACAATGTATTCACCTGGAATTTATTTCATCTATTATTTAAATGCTCCCTAGAATAATCCATATATTTCTTTATTTGATAAAATATCAGGTTAAGAATAGGTGGGGAGTTATTTTTTTCCTTCAACTTGAGTAATTGTGGTAAGACAGTGCGCAAGTAGAGATGTGAATGATGCCTTTAATTACTGTTCTTCGGAGAACTGCAGGTGGAATTTAAATTACAGAACAGGAAACAACCTAAACATTGTCAGCCAAGCAGAAGTCTCCCCAGCGCACTGGACCTACTAAGAATTCTCTTGCTGTGACTCATGCTAGTATTCCAATGACAAACTGTGGAATTTAAACTCTCCATTTCTCTTATAATTGCATTACCATATAGGATCATTAAAATATATAGTTAAAAGGACAAATAATGCTATAGGAAGCAAAAACAAAAAGTTGAGTTTTTAAAAGGAAAACTAATGGGAATGCAGAAATTAGGTATGTACACAGAGTGAAAAAAAATGAAACTATCTGTATTAAATATTACAAATTATAAAAAATATTATTTAAATATAGTGCGTTTATAGTGGAACAGTATAACAGTTAAACATGTCATTTCCTCTAGCTCTACTTCCTATCATAATCTATACCAGTGGTCCCCAACCCCCGGGCCATGGACCGATACCGGCTCGTAGGCCATTTGGTAGTCGTCCACAGAGAAAGAATAAATAACTTACATTATTTCCGTTTTATTTATATTTAAGTCTGAACGATGTTTTATTTTTTAAAAATGACCAGATTCCCTCTGTTACATCCATCTAAGACTCACTCTTGACGCTTGTCTTGTAAGTTTGACAATTATATTTAAAAATACCACAGTTTTTACACTGGTCGCATAACTTTATTTTGTGCATTTATCCGTCCCACCCTAAAGGCCGGTCCGTGAAAATATTTTCTGACATTAAGCCGGTCTGTGGCCCAAAAATATTGGGGACCACTGATCTATACCATGTCTCACTGTGTTTTGTTGTGTTTTCATTGTTGCATGCATCTAGTTTACCCTAAAGATTAGCACAGTATAACAGTATGAGATTAGCACTACATGAGATTAGCACAGTTTAACAACATGAGATTAGCACTACATGAGATGAGCACAGTATAACAACAAACTAATGAAAAACCATAGAACAAGATAAACAACCAGGTGTCCTTATTAGGTGTCTTCATCGTGTACCTCTATTTCTTTGAGGACATTTATTTTTGGGTTTGTATATGATGAAACAGAATAATAATTGCCATAGAGAGGGAAATACAAGGGTGACGTGGGTAGACACACCTACAGACCAGTTATTAGAATTGGTGTCAGTGTAGTTTTTATAATGACTCTATGACCTTTGTAATGCAAGTATCAGAGGAAGTCAATCCTGGCTAAGGACTGTAATTGAAGTCTCAGACTTGGCTGTTTAGTTGATTATTTTTCTCTGATCAGTTTTGTGACAATAAACACATATTGGCATGTACCATCATCCGGCCAAAGAATGCAAATGTGAAGGAAGGAGGCCTTCGCCAGAGGTCAAGCATTGGATTCCACAGAAGTCGTCGGCAGAACACCCACACTGGGTAACTGCTCACCCGAAGACCCCTACTGTTGTGGGAAGAACAACATCTCAGGCAGCAGGCATACCAGACAGTAAGCAATTACTCTCAAGAGCCTCAAGAATCATCCTTTGTGTAAGGATTGATGGGTGTAACAGTCAAGATTTCCTAGATGTCACTCTAAGCAATCGTGTTTGTTCAAAATTCTATACCAAATCTCATATCATACGGGCTATTTCATATTTTCAGAATTTTTTAGGAGATGTTTCAGTTTCATCATAAAACTAAAAGCTACAGAGATTTGAATCTACATTGACACATCATTACCAATCACTCAAACTCACAGTTGACATTATACACTTTATGGGTTTGGACAAATATGTGACCCATAACTGCCATTATAGTTTCATACAGAGGATTTCTACTACCGTAAAAATCCTCGGAGCTCTCCTACCTACCAGTTACTGGCAATAGATGATCTCTTTCACCCTCTAGTTCTACTTTTCACAAAATATCATCTAGTAGGAATCATGCAATAGAGATTACTTTTTTGGAAAAAAATAAAAATGTTTTCCTATGCTTTGTCTAAATAATCCTATTTATTTGCATTCATTCTTAAAGCAAAGCACTATCATGAATTTGGATGTATGCAGCCATTTAAAATACTTGTGTGTGGGTATGAATATACATTTACAAATAACATATACACAATATTTTAAGTTTTAAATACATCTTAAAATGGTGCTTTCTTGAAATGTATTTTCATGCAATGTTATTTGCTTTGAGAACTCTCTAGAATGAATAAATGAATATCCAAAGTCATTTCACCAGTCCCATCATAACGAATATTTGGATTCCCTTCAGTTTCACCATTACCAAAAAAATCTGAAATGAATATCCTTATATGTTTCCATATTTAAATCTGCCAAATGTCTCTAGCATATGTCTGTAATTTCAATCAGTGTTTATGAGTTTGCAGAATTGCAAAATAGCATTCCACGGTGGGGAAGTGGTTTTACAAAACCTGATACCCCCACCAGCAATTGTCAAGTGTTCCTATTTTCAAAAGCTTTTCATCTCCCATATAATTTTCTTTTTTCCTTAGCTCACCTTTTGATTAAATTGTAGATTTTTCTGACAGTATTTGATTGGATTTTTTATTATGGATTTTAATCCTTTGCCTGGTGTGTGGGCTACTACCTATAACATAGCTTATTTCTGTCACTTAGTTTTGCTTACTCTCGTCTTGCTGTACAGATGTCTGTATTTTCTGTTCTTTCTGAAAATCATCTTTTGATATTTTTGACCCCTATTTTATTCCATTTCAGTTTTTATTAATGCCTTCTATGTACATGAGGTTCAAACTGGTATTATTTTATAGCCTATGATTTAAAAACTGAGCTCATTTTAAATATCCTTTTTTAACGTTAATGAGTTTAAAATTATAATTATAAATTATTTTAGGTTCCATTTATGTTGTAATATATGTTTATACATGTTGTAATACACAAGTTTATACATTATATATTGCCTTCTTTGTTATTTATTGCGAAATATTTTAGTATCTAGTATAAATTTCTATTAATCCATGAGGTACTTAGACTTTATTTAATAGTTATTTTCTGCATATTGCATGTTTAGTCAGAAAATATGTCTTTCATGTATTGTATCTATTGTAATCTATTTCATTGCTTGATTTTATCAATGTTCAATTTGTAGTATTTTTTTTTTTGAAGAGAGAGAGAGAGAGAGAGAGATGGAAGGATAGACAGGGACAAACAGGGAGAGAGATGAGAAGCATCAACTCGTAGTTGCAGCACCTTAGTTAAGTTCATTGATTGCTTCTCATATATGTCTTGAGTGGGGGGTTCCAGCTGAGCCAGTGACCTTTGGGCTCAAGTCAGCAACCTTTGGACTTAAGCCAGCGACCATGGGGGTCATGTCTATGATCCCACACCAAGCCGGCAACCCCACGCTCAAGCTGATGAGCCCGCACTCAAGCTGACGACCTTGGGGCTTTGAACCTGGGTCCTCAATGTCCCAGGCCAACACTCTATCCGCTGCACCACTGCCTGGTCAGGCCAACTTGTAGTATTTTTTAATGAAAGATTTTAAAGTATATTTTAGATTACCTTTATTCATTATAGTTTAAAACTTCTGAAATTTTGGAAAAATTTAGAAAGCTTTATCAATCAGTTTCTGAGGGAGCCCATTTAAAATCTATCACCATCTTTTTAGAGTTCTTTTGTGGCTTGTGGGATGTGATTTTTATATTCATGTCTTTCTTTTAGGTGAATACAAGTTTATAACAGCTATATCTTTTTTATTGGCTGTCTTATTTTGTGGTATTCCTCTGATCTCCTGTGAATTCCTTTTCACTTAAGTGCTAAGGGTTTATGTTTATGGGATTGTTAGGTCAACTTTCATTGATCCAAGTTTATTCTTAGCAGTTAGTTCAATCACTAGCCCATTTGTACTAATTTGTTGAATGGCCCATTAGTTGAATGACCATTTATCTGAACATTCTTTTTTTATCTAACAATTTAGTTTTAGTTAATCAGTTTTAATTTTTTCTTCTTGATGGAATATCAAAGACTTTTCAAATGATCTATGCAGGCCTCCTGCTGATACCACACTTAGAAAAATATAAATTTCAATCACTAAATTGCTACACTTATAAGAGTTTTCAATTGAACAATTAAATATTAAAAAAATAATTTTATAAAACTCTAATAAATTTTATATAATTGTTTGGAAACCTTTTGTAAGTTAGACAACTCTAGATGTTAAAATGACCTAAGCACAGATGATAGCCACTGAACTAAAATGATAATATAGAAAGAACTCTTAAAATAGACCAAAAGACATGGAAGAACCTTAAATGCATAGTGCTAATAAAAACAAAACAAAACAAAGCCCTGGCCAGTTGGCTCAGTGGTAGAGCGTTGGCCTGGCATGTGGAGTCCTAGGTTTGATTCCCGGCCAGGGCACATAGGAGAAGCGCCCATCTGCTTCTCCACCCTTCTCTCTCTCTCTCTCTCCTTTCTCTCTCTCTCTCTCTCTCTCTCTTCCCCTCCCACAGCCAAGGCTCCATTGGAGCAAAGTTGGCCTGGGCGCTGAGGGTGGCTCCATGCCCTCTGCCCCAGGAGCCAGAATGGCTCTGGTTACAATGGAGCAATAATCCAGATGGGCAGAGCATCGCCCCCTGGTGGGCTTGCCTGGTGGACCCTGGTCAGGCACATGTGGGAATCCGTCTCTCTGCCTCCCCACTTCTTACTTCAGAAAAATACTAAAAAAAGAAAAGAAAACAAACAAACAAAAAAGCATCGAACACGGAAAGGCTACATACTGTGTGAATCTAGTTCCATGATATCCTGGAAGAGCAAGAACTATGGAGAGATTGAGAGGCATCAGAGGAGGGCAGGAGACATAAACAGGCAGAGCACAGGGGAGTTTTGAGCAGTAAAACTCTTCTGTATGATCCTGTAATGGGAGATTTAGAGTGCTGTTCAAGTCCTTTGCTTCTTATTGACCTTTACTCAAGATGATCTATGCATTATTGAGAGTGGGGTTTAAAGTCTCCAACTGGATTGAGAAGTGTCTATTTTTCCTTTCAATTCTGTCCAAGTTTACTTTATATAATCTGAGACTCTACTTTTAAATGTGTGTATATTTATTCTTGGTAGATCATCTTGATGAACTGATTTTATCAGTATGAAATGCACTTCTATAAATCTCCTAATGCTTTGGGACTTAAAATTTGTATTTTCTGATATTAGTAGAGCCATTCCAGCTCTCTCTTGGTTACAATTTGTATGACATGTCTTTTTCTTTCTTTCTTTCTTTCTTTTTTTTTTCTCTTTTTTCTTTCTGAAGCTGGAAACGGGGAGAGACAATCAGACAGACTCCCGCATGCGCCCCACCGGGATCCACCCGGCACGCCCACCAGGGGCGACGCTCTGCCCACCAGGGGGCGATGCTCTGCCCCTCCGGGGTGTCGCTCTGCGGCGACCAGAGCCACTCTAGCGCCTGGGGCAGAGGCCAAGGAGCCATCCCCAGCGCCCGGGCCATCCTTGCTCCAATGGAGCCTTGGCTGCGGGAGGGGAAGAGAGAGACAGAGAGGAAGGGGGGGGGGGTGGAGAAGCAAATGGGCGCTTCTCCTATGTGCCCCGGCCGGGAATCCAATCCGGGTCCCCCGCACGCCAGGCCGACGCTCTACCGCTGAGCCAACCAGCCAGGGCCGACATGTCTTTTTCTAACCGTTCATTTCCATCCTCTTGGTAGCTTTTGGTTTAGTTAGTCTTTTGTAAGCATCATCTTCTTGGATCATGGTTGCTGTTTTCTTCCATTCTACCAATCTGTATTTTAATTGGTGACTTAAATCCCTTTATATTTAAAGTGATGACTAGTAATGAAGTACTCACTTCTGCCATTTCTTATTCTTATACATACCTTACATTTTATATTCTTCAATTTCTCCAATTACCTTCCTTGTGTTTGATTCTTTTTCTCAGTGTATTGTTTTTAATCACCTTTTTATTTCCTTTACATTTGTCAGTTATATTCTCAATGGTTACCATGGGGATTGCAGTTCACAATCTAACTTTATAACAATTTATTTTGAAATGATACCTAATTATTTTTAACAGAATACAGTAACTCTGCTCCTCTCCAGCTCTGCTAACCCTTTATGTTGTTATTGTCACAAATTACACCACTCCATTTTTGTGCAGTTAACATATTTGCTGTATGCAATTGTCTTTAAATAGCATAGGAAACAAAAAGAAGAGATATGTATCAAAAAGAGAATATACTAGTGCTTATATTTACTTAAATAGTTATCTAAACTGATGATATTTATTCTTTTCTTAAGAAATCCTTTATTATTTCATATGATAAGGAAGCATCTTTTCATATACTTTTGTAACATCTGTTCATCTTCTTTGCTGAGGTGTCTGTTAAGGTCTTTGGTCCATTTTTCAATTGGGTTCTTTGTCTTCTTACTGTTGAGCTGTAAGAGTTCTTTGGTATATTTTGATTAACAGCGCTTTATAAAATGTGTGTTTTGCAAATATTTTCTCCCAGTCTGTGGCTTGTCTTCTCATTTTTACAATTCTCTTCTGACAGTTCTTGGCAGCCCACAAGCTGTTCTGGTGAAAGAATTGATTCCTGGTGCTCCCCATTCTGTTGTCTTCCATGATGTTCTATTGCCGGAATCTCTTTTATTATCTTTGCTATCCAACAGGACTCATTCTCTTAATGAACTGCACAAGTCTCGTTGTTCTAGTTGGATTATTTTTAATAGCGTGAAGTTTGAAAGAGAAAACACAGTTATTTGTGCAGTCTCCGATAACTTTACAGAAACACTTGTTACTTTAACTGCAAAGTATTCACTGCAGCTACTCTTACTTGCTTTAATCACCTTTTGCATTGGTTTGTGTAACCAGTGAGAAAAAGTCAAGTCTACATTTCCATGCCCGGAAAACAACTCTTCATCTCAGTTGGGAGAAAAAAAAAAAAAATGTATTGAGGCCAAAAGAAACAGAACACTTTTAATTTTCAGAATGACTCCTGTTCGCAGGTCCTAGACTGTTTACACTTCTTCAAGACTTGAACAAGCCCTCCAGCCATTCCTGCGTTTCTGTTTCTCATTTCAAAGTCCGCACCTAACTGAAACCAAGAGATTTAGACTTAAAAGGTTCCCAGCGGTGAGGACTGGCCTCTCCTTCATTCTGTAAATCTCTTCTTCCCAGTCATATGGATTATGCACTTGCTTTTACCTGTACTCTTAATATCAGAGAATATGAAATATAAAACATTTTCTTATAATGGAAAATATTTTAGATATTTTTCATTGGAATTTTTTCACATAGAATTTACAAATACATGCTTATGTGTCATTATTATGAGTCTTTAAATATGAATGTGGGTGTGTGTGAAGGTGTGCAAAGAATGGGCTCTTCAGATAACAGAAGAGCCCCACTCACTCGCTCTCCTCACCCACTGAATCCCTTCAGGCAAAACTGGGGATACCTTTGTGAAACCCACTGACGACTCTAAACACATTGAAACTACTTGTAAAATGTAAAATCCACTTGGCTAGTTCAGGAAACTAACATACAAAAAGTGGTAAGGCCTGACCAGGTGGTGGCGTAGTGGATAGAGCATCAGACTGGGACATGGAGGACCCAGGTTCGAGACCCTGAGGTTGCCGACTTGAGTGCACGTTCATCTGGCTCACCAGCTTGAGCCCAAGGTCACTGGCTTGAGCAAAGGGTCACTCGGTCTGCTGTAGCCCCCCCCCCCCATCAAGGCACATATGAGAAATCAATCAATGAACAACTAAAGTGCCACAACAAAAAATTGATGCTTCTCATCTCTCTTCCTTCCTGTCTGTCTGTCCCTATCTATCCCCCTCTCTGACTCTCTCTCTCTCTGTCCAAAAAAAAAAAAAAAAAGTGGTTTAAGTGACTTATTCAAGATCCCAAATGCATATTTTCTAGGATTCTTGACCATTCTGACTCAGTTGCTTCTTTTTTCTTTATATACATGAGTGTATGTATATAATTAAGTGCCATCTACTATGGGACACAGAGCTCAGTAACCTGAAGTGAAAGGAAGACTGCTGGATTTACGTATATGGACACACACACACACAAACACAGCTCATCAAAATACCAGCTTCAGGCAAAGTTTTGTGGACTACAAACAACAGAATTCAGACTGATGTAATAAAGGAAAACAGGGCCCTGTCCAGTTGGCTCAGTGGTAGAGCATCGGCCTGGTATATATGTGTCCTGGGTTCGATTCCCAGTCAGGGCACACAGGAGAAGCACCCATCTGCTTCTCCACCCTTGCCCTTCCCCTTTCTCTCTATCTCTCTCTTCTACTCCCACAGCCAAGGCTCCATTGGAGCAAAGTTGTCCCGGGTGCTGAGGATGGCTCCATGGCCTCCGCCTCTGGCACTAGAATGCCTACAATAGCAATGGAGCAATGCCCCAGATGGGCAGAGCATCGCCCCCTGGTGGTCATGCCGGGTGGATCCCAGTTGGGTCCATGCAGGAGTCTGTCTGTCTGCCTCTCTGTTTCTCCCTTTAAAAAAATAAAAAATAAAAATAAAAAAAAGAAGAAGAAAAGAAAGGAAAACAGAATGTGATACATCCAGTGTAATTCAGGTACAGCCGTCTCACAAGTGACAGGAAGTATAAAAGCATCAGAAATCCAGAACACAAGCCGATCTCTCTTTGTGCATTTTATTTTTGCTTCTCTTCTGTAACTCTGCTTTCTGATTTCTCTCAGCATCCATGATTTAATTCTGCTTCTTGCACACAGGAAAAACATAAAGAGGCCACAGTGTCTCGTAACAGCCGGATTAGTTTTCACCCTCTGCTCCTGCAATCTGTCCCACAACAGTTCCAATTTCCGTAAAGAAAATCTGATTGGACAGGCCCGAGTGAGACGACTTTCCCCAGTCCAATCAAGTGTCGCTAGGGAGTTTGCTGTGAGGTCTGACACGGTGCGCTGAAAATCGCTAGTCTGCAGTCTGGTAAACAGTAAGCATTGGGGCGCAGGAGTGAGAGATGAAGGGCCAAAACACGGAGGATCTTTAGCGCAATGAAATACTCTGCCTGAAATTCTAGTGATTTCCATTTCACATCCGTCCACATCCATAGAATTTTCAGCACGAAGAGTGAACCCTGAAATAAATGGGAAACTGGGAGTGATCATGATGTGTGAGTGTGTATGTTCATCTCGGTAAAAACGCACCGTTCTGGTGAGTCATATTGATAAGGGGAGGCTGAGCATCTGAGCGGGCGGGTGTGTGAGGACCCTCTGTTCCTTCCTCTTCATTTTGTTCTAAGACTAAAGCTATGATAGGAACTAAAGACTTTTCAAATAGAATTAGAAATAAAGCAAGCCATAAATCTTCACTTATCTTTATTATTACCAACACATGCCCGTCAACGATTGAGGACAGTGCTTCTAACTTTTAACTTATGTATTTCTTTTAACACATGTAGGCAAACCCCGTATTCTAAAAGGTTTGAGCAACAGAAACATCCAAAGGATAATTCTCACATATAATGCTCCAAAAAGTGAACTTTTAAAAACATGTTCAGAAAAGAAAAGCCTCAATAATCATCAAATATAGATCAGTTCAGTTCACGAAATTACTACCAAAATTACTACAAGGAACCAATAATATCATAACCGCTGAGGATAAAGTTCAACTTTTTTTTTTTTTTTTTTTTTTTACTATTTGTTATTTGAATCCTGACTCATTACAGCCTTTGGCAAACCCTTAGCAGAAGTATTTTTACTTTAATCCCCAAAAGCGTGCGTATTCTAAGTGCCACGGGCAATGGGCTATTTAAAAGGTGAAGGATTGCTAATCGATGGGGATGCTCACAGGGGAAGAGCGTGAAGGTGAGAGTCAGGGACGCTGCTCAGCAGAGCACGGAGACAGTCTGGACAGTTTGGAAGGGTGAAATTGGAGGACTCGGTGCTTTTGTAGCCTGAGGCTACGGCATAAAGCAGCCAGGCGTTCCCTCTCCTAGAAACCACGGAGCAGTTGGAAGTATCATTGTGGGAGTGGGGAAAGTGCTCAGAAGTGTTTGATGTATTGTATATCCGAGTCCACAAAAGATAAAAAGCATTGCAATGCAGCATTACCATATCTGAACCCATCCGGTGTCTGTACGACAAAATCTCTTTGGGTTTTTATAGGAGACACGAGAGGAAACAGCAAGGGAAAATAGTATCATCTTTTTTTTCACATGAGATCACTGGAGACTTTACAGTGAAATGTTTCTTTATTTTAATTCAGAGACACATAGGTATAGGGAGAAAGGCTGCTTAATGCCTTGCTTTCAGACGTAAAGGCGTGCTTACTCCAGTCACACCCAGAAACATAGGCTATGAAGGCTGGCTCCCAGGAACTGTCCACCTCATTGACCCATGGGGCCCAGCTGCACTTCCTCAGTACTTGTGGCTCCAGTCTTTCCAGTGAGTTGGCATCATAGGCTGTCAGCCAGGAAGTTTTCTTAAAATAATAGCCCTCCCATTGGAGTTGTTTACTGCCAATGGTTAAAATCAAACGTAGTGCGTGTCAGCCAGGAGAATCAAAATGTGGAAAAGAGAGCCTGAGCACTTTTCATTTCTCATGGAGCCCTCACACTGAATGTATTCCTGACGAAGGTGGGCAGAAGGCCTTGATTAATTCCAATCACAGGCAAGTTTTCATACGATACTATCGCCGTCTTCTTTCTGTAAGTGAAACTTCAATGGAAGAAACACGGACAACATGAAAACTCAGCCTCATGTGTTAATTAATATTCAATCTGATGTGCATTCCTGATCCTCACAAGGTAGAAAACACTATTTTTTTTTAACTGATAAAACAATGCTGGCAATTTTTTAAGGCTAGACTGAAAAAAAAAAAAAAAACATTACATAAGATTTGATGGGGAGGATTAGATGTAGGTCCACAAGTTTATTACAGGAAAAAAATGTATGTGGGTTCAAGAGGCCAGTTTTATTATCCTAGAGGAAAATATGCTGAGTATATCATGCAGATCTTACATTACAATCTGAATCATTACTAAAAAATGCAACATGTCCCTGGCCAGATAGCTTGGTTGGTTAGGGTACTGTCCCGAAGCTCAGAGGTTGCCAGTTCGATCTCTGGTCAGGGCACATACAGGAACAGGCTGATGTTCCTGTCTCTCTAACTTTCTCCCTTCCTCTCTCTGATATTAGTAAAATAAACATTTTTTTTTAAAAACGCAACATGGTTTACCTACCTTATCTCCATTGGCTCTAATTCATTACACTGGGGTAGGTATTATTACCTCCATCTTGTAGATGAGAAAACTATGGTAGAGGTATTAAGTCAGTTGTTCCAAGATCAGAAGCTGTGACTTGAACCCAAATCCATATATGATTTTAAAGCCACACACCATGTTTTCTCTTCTTTTAAATTTTATTTATTTATTTATATTTCTCCGAAGTTGGAAACGGGGAGGCAGTCAGACAGACTCCCGCATGCGCCCGACCAGGATCCACCTGGCATGCCCACCAGGGGGTGATGCTCTGCCCATCTTGGGGAGTCACTCTGCTGCAATCAGAGCCATTCTAGCACCTGAGGCAGAGGCCACAGAGCCATCCTCAGCGCCCCGGGCAAACCTTGCTCCAATGAAGCCTTGGCTGCGGGAGGGGAAGAGAGAGACAGAGAGGAAGAAGTGGGTGGAGAAGCAGATGGGTGCTTCTCCTGTGTGCCCTGACTGGGAATCGAACCCAGGACACATACATATACACCAGGCTGATGCTCTACCACTGAGCCAACTGGACAGGGCCCTGTTTTCCTTTATTACATCAGTCTGAATTCTGGTTTTTTTGTTTTTGTTTTTGTTTTGTATTTTTCTGAAGCTGGAAACGGGGAGAGACAGTCAGACTCCCGCATGCGCCCGGCCGGGATCCACCTGGCACGCCCACCAGGGGCGACGCTCTGCCCACCAGGGGGCAATGCTCTGCCCTTCTGGGGTGTCGCTCTGCCGCGATCAGAGCCACTGTAGCGCCTGGGGCAGAGGCCAAGGAGCCATCCCCAGCGCCCAGGCCATCTTTGCTCCAATGGAGCCTTGGCTGCGGGAGGGGAAGAGAGACACAGAGAGGAAGGAGGGGAGGGGGTGGAGAAGCAGATGGGCGCTTCTCCTGTGTGCCCTGGCCGGGAATTGAACCTGGGACTCCTGCATGCCAGGCCGACGCTCTACCACTGAGCCAACCGGCCAGGGCCCATGTTTTCTCTTTTTAAGTCAAACTATTTTCTAACAAACTTTCCTATTAAAATACCTATGTTCTGACAATTGGACAAATTTAGTATATTTGTAGAATTCTAAAGGTATCACCACATGTTATCCAAATCAAACTTTAGTACATTCCCCTCATCCTAAAAAAAAAAACTTTGAGCCCATTTCGAGTCACCCTTCATGGCCACCCCTCTTGTTAGGCAGCTGTTGGGCCCCCTTCCGTCTCTGTAGGTCCGCCTTCCCTGGTCCGTGCGTATGCGATCACACCCGATGTAGTCTTCCATGCCTGGTCTCTTCACTGAGCCCGGTACCCTAGCAGTTTTTGAAAGATAATTTATTTTTAATATTTCTGCTTAACTATCTCAAAGGGCAATATTCAAAAATTTTGAGTTAAAAAAATTAGAATTATAATCCTTGATGTGTGCAGTTTAATCTATCTGGGGAGTTACCATAATGTGTAGCATTAAAATTTAAAGAGAGAGGTTAGTGAATGATGGAAGTGTACTAGAGACCAATGAACTCTACAAAAATGAGGGTTACCAGGATATAATGAACAGAAATTAGATAAAATAAGCCTTAGGAAATTTCTATTACAATAACATATGTGAAGATCCCTTCTAATCCTAAAATACCATATTTTCTCAAAAGCCTCTTCTTTTATTATCAAGCTTTTAAAGTTATAAAATCTGAAAAAAATATCTTTCAACAATGGCACATTGTAACAAAATTACATTAATTTATTTGATAGGTAGGTGGGTGGCATTGGAAATTGACAGTAATAGCCATCTAATCAGAAATAAAAAGGACACAATTATTTTAGTCAACAATATTGGCTAATTGTTCTTTAAAAATTATGTGTAGAAATCTATTGGTTGCTTCAAATTTCCAATTCAATGACATTTCAATTTTGTAGAGGTTGTGATTCTGATAACTACAAGCCAAAAAATAATCATTGTTAAATACAAAAAAGATCTAAAAAAAAAAAAAAATCACTGGCCCTGGCTGGTTGGCTCAGTGGTAGAGTGTCAGTCTGGGTGTGGATGTCCTGGGTTCAATTCCCGGCCAGGGCACACAGGAGAAGTGCCCATCTGCTTCTCCACCCCTCCCCCTCTCCTTCCTCTCTGTCTCTCTCTTCCCCTCCCGCAGTCAAGGCTCCATTGGAGCCAAGTTGGCCCCAGCATTGAGGATGGCCTCATGGCCTCCACTTCAGGTGCTAGAATGGCTCTGGTTACAGTGGAACAATGCCCCAGATGGGCAAAGCATCGCTTCCTGGTGGGCATGCCAGGTGGATCCCAGTCAGGTGCATAAATAAAAAAAAAAAAAAAAAGGAAAGAAAAAATAATCACTGATAAGTATCAATATATTCCAAGGGAAAACAAAAAAGAAAAGAGAAGATACAAACATTTTCTAAATCAAGAAAAAATACCTCTGCCATAAACAGAAAGAAATGCAAGTCAGTAGAAATAAAGCTTAGATCTGCTGGCCTTCAGGCCTGGTAGCCGAGATGTGAGATGTAGCCGAGGGCTAGAGCCTTCAGGGTAAAGGAAATAAATGCTTAACAGTGATGGAGGCTCCAGGCAAGGAATCAGGGCAGGACTCCTCACCAGTGAACCGAGGCTGAGCAAAGCGGCGACCACCGCCTGGTTAGGGGTTACGTAATGTCACCATGTGGGGCTGTACAGTGACATGGACAGCCTGAACCCCGGACCTCCGCCGCTGTTCGGAGCTTGGGTCTCTGGGCAGCCTGGGGTGCTGAGGAGATTCAACTGGAAAGCAATCTGATGGGGGGGGTTCTCGTTTGAGAAGTACCAGGGGATATTTCATATTTGATTTAAACTATAAACCTACAGATCTAAGAGAAGTACCAGGGTGTGGGTATTAAAGGAGGTGACAGTTTTTGACAATAAAGGTTTCCAATGCGGGAGTGACTCCTGTCGGGAAGTCAGGAAGTCGGCTGAGCTGGTGGGAATGGTGCCGCCCATGAAAACAACAAGCCAAACCCAGAGGGGAGCTTTTCGTCACGTATTTCAATGGTCTGAGTACAGATCCCAAACGCCAGGAGGAGCTGACAGCCTGGCCATTCCTCCCCCTGCCCCCCTGCCCCCCCCTCGCCCATGGCACTGCTGCCGTCGGTCCGGGCGCAGGGGACCAGCAGAAGTGGAGGTCGGGGCGTTCCCATGGACCCCACACCCAGTTTCCCTTATTGTTTTTTCAGCTTTATTGAGGTGTAACTGACAAGTAGAAAATGTATATTTGATATGTAAATGTGCTCGTTCGAAATTCTACCTGTACGTTGTTCAATGAACAGCCAGGCTAGCACATCCGTTACCTCGAGTTTCCGTTCCCGGAGAGAAGGCTGAAGACGCACTGTGGGCAACTCCAAGCAGGCAGTGCAGTCTGATTAGTGCTGGTCGCTGTACCCGATGCACTGAAGTTTGGATCCGCGTGGCTATGCGATCCTTTGATAGTGTAATTCTGACTTCAGGAGTTCTGTTGTCATTATTTATATAATCATCTCCAAATACGTTTAAGAAAAGATTATGCGGTTTCCTTGTTTTACATGTGCAGTTTTTGTAGAAAGACAGAAATAATATCACTGAGACTCAAATCTCAAGTCATCGTCCCCTACATACGTGTTTCTAACAAATATAAAAGTTTCCTACTAGGCGGAAATAGTCTCCAGGTACATACAGGGGGTCTTCGGGTTACGACACAGTTCTGTCCCTATGACAGTGATGTAACCTGAATTTTGGTGTAAGTCGAAACACACCCTAGCCTAACACAAACAGAACACTTGCTCTTTTAACAGTCCCCATAGGTAAGCGTACTGGGGACACCAGTGCTCTCATTCATAGGCCACATTACTGCGTGTTCTTCCGCTGCGTGCAACCAAACTAGTTCACCCACGGAGTCCGAAAGTACGGTGCTATAGCATAAGCCGAAACACTGACGTCTCAGTTTTTTAAGTTTTTTATGGGGGTTAGTATCGTAAACTCAAAACATCGTATGTCGAGATGTCTGTGTAATTGCCAGGTGTCCATCCCCTTTCTCACAGGATGCTTCACTGGCAGGTCCCCACCCCCCACCCCAACCCGCCCCCCGCCCCGGGAACATTGCACGGTCACAGCCAAACTGCCGGAGAGGTCTGTGATGGGTCTGAGCAAGGCGCTCTCAGAATATTTCAAGCAGCACGTCTGAGCACTTTTTCCTGTCTCCAAGAATGTAGTACAATGTTTCTATATAATTAAGCTGTAAAGAAAAACTACTTAAATTTTATTTCCATATTTTGGGGGAAGAGGGTGTTATGAGAGGTGTGAGGCTTTGATTAATAAGCTCCGGGCTTGTGTTTTGGTATAAACAGGGACTGTTAAGACAGAAAATGCCCTGCTACGGAACACTGAGCTTTGCAATTCGGCTGCCATCAAGGCTTTCTGTTTCCTTAAAGCACCTTAAAAACATTCCGGATGCTGTTTATGTAAGCTGTTTCATAAGGAAGAAACTGGTACATTCTTTATTAAAAAGTCTTATGTTATGTCTCCTTCCTTGTGTATTTGGAGAGAAAAATGTTCTTGGTCAACACAGTGTTTCATAATTTTCTCCACAGAGAAAAAAGGTTAAAGATAAGAAACACCCAAATGAACAAGCCCCAAAGAACACTTCTCCCAAACAACCCTCCCGACGACTGTGTGCAGATTGTAAACAGTTCGCTGTGTTTGTGGAGTCTCCTGGTTAACAATCTCTGTGTGTGGTGTGTCAGGCCGGCCCACAGACGACCACGCGGCCTTGCCGGTCAGCCACGTGGGGAGAGCTGCACAGCCCGCAGCAGGTGTGGTGCAGGAGCTTCAGACTGTTGCGATGAAGGCCCCAGGGCCCTCTCTGCATTTGCACAGAAGTCGTCAAACTGCTCGCCTAGGCGCCGATATTCCCAGATCTGCATCTGGGGCCTCTGGCGGCTTCCTTCCGCCGTGAGGAGGGTGGGGAAATGTGAAGATACTTCTCCTCTCTCTGACTCAGTACCAAGTCCCTTTCCACTCCTGGCCTTCCTTCTCGTCTCATTGCCCCTGCCCCAGCGGCCACACAACTGCAGGAGTCTTCTGTTCAGAGCTCTCTGGACAGCGAGTAGACCCCACATCTGTGCTGATCCACCGGGGCTCACCTGCTGCACCCTGCCATGTTCATGGGGGGTGAGGGGGGAAAGAATGGAACAGGGCAGGGTCACCACGTCTCTGGTTCTGGCCTCTTCCTTATACTACTGCAGTAACTTATTAATGGCTTGATTGTTGCTTTTATTTGGGGTCTGCTGCTTTGATCACCTACTTGAATACCTGAGAATTCAGCTCTCTCCTGTTCAGCTGAGATCCTCACAGTTATACACATTTTCTTCAAAGGTTTCAAAAAGCCATTCCAAGTGTGTCCCCACTCATTTCAATGTCCTGTCTTCATGGAGTATTACAGAGCTCCGCTGGGGCCTGCACTGTGCTAAGTGCTGAACCCCAACACAAGAATCCAATGTTCTTTATATAAAAATAATATATATAATATATATATATAAACAATATATATACACTTAGACAAAAATATCCAATGACGAGGAGCCGTAAGGTTTACAAGGAGATCTACCCCAAAATAGCAGTATCATACCAGTGCCTTATTTTCCTTACTTACAAGTCAGACTCTAATTGATGAGTCATAACCTGTTAGAATTCTCAGTCTAAAGATTCAAGAAAGTTTTCTGGAGTTATGCATTTGGGTGCTCACATTACCAACAATCACAACTCCTGTTATAGCTGGTTTACCCCTGCTCACCCAGACGTCCTCTCAAAATAATGAGATGGTCAAAATGCACAGTGCTTTTCTCACGTTCGAGGCCCAAACCTGGCACCTGAGTGTCGCATGGGTCATGGAGAGAACATGTCAGCAGAATGATTTTGATTTGACAGAAATCTACTGGTTTACCCATCACAACTTCAGAAGTACCAGTCCATTCAAATAATATAGTTAAACCTTCTAGGTCAAAAAATACAATGTAGGTTTATTCTAATGTGGACTCTATGTTCGCAGTTTACCTAATGGCTGATGTATATTTAAATAACAGTGAGACAAATAGGAAAATGTCACCCATCACTGAATATTTGGGATGTATTACAGACCTTAATAGTAGAAGCCAAATGATTTTTGCTACCCCTGATTCTCACTCTCAAGAAACACATTTCCATATCATCCAAAAATATGTATTTAGCTTACTGCAGTAATTTTAATATTAAAGAAGAGTACATACATTTCTAAAACAGTCAAACATTTGTTTCTCTATTCCCTTCTTTAAAAACTTGAACAAAGAACTGTAGTCTAGATGGCTTTCCTTCCTGTGTAAGAATTTTCAACGTCCCTCGTATAGGTCTTGGCTATTCCTACACTTGTTCTGAATTCCTCCCGTTTCTTTCACAATTTTCTTCCATCAAATTACTTCACTCTCATATATTCAACACCCACAGAGGTACTTACACACAAAATCTTCTCCAGCAAATTTAAAAAATTTGGTTTAGATCTTCCCAAACTTCTTACATCAGGAATCTATTCACTCTTGGTCCACATTTGCTCATTTTCAAAACTTACCCTTTAAAATCGAGATGGTATTAACACTTTGACTCCTTTCTTGATAGCTATCTTTTTAGCTTTTCTATAATAATTGATAACATTGAAGTACATCCAAGTCTTCTGAAAATACTATTTTCCCCCTTTTCTTCTACTTTCTGCTGATTCTCCCTTTAGGTACACAGATTGTTTTTATTTATATTAGTGAAGGGTTAGGTCACTGCTACCACTCCAAGTCTGACCGTTGAATGAGCCAGTTACTCTATGCATTGGGCTTTAGTAAAAACCATCCAATCATGAGATGTTTATGTTACTTCCAAGTCTTTCTAGAGGATCTTTTTTCTTATTCATCTACTCCAAGCCCTGGAACAAGCCCTGCCTCTCTCTCTCCTCTAGACTCCGGTTCTCTAGCTCATTAGCTACATTTCAAGCCACACTGTATACTGTCTTCTCTAGGTTACCAACCTTGGTATTCTCACTTAACTCGTGGGTTCTTTGTTTTCTCAAGCTTTGGCTCATACACAGGTCAAGGTGAGCCACTCTTATTATATAGACTTAGTTTGAGAGATGAAGAGAGTAAACCATTTTTTGAATATTACAATGAAGTCCAGAAAAGTGATATTTATCCTCAATGAAGACTGCTTTCCTGTTTACTAATATGCAACCTTAAATAATTACTATAACATCTCTTATGAGAATACAGCCGCTTATCTTAATGGGGTGTGCTGCACAGAATGAATGGTTTAGCTGTTGCTGCTTTCAAGATTGGCTTTGTCTTTGTCTTGCAATGGTTTGTGTTGTCTGTCTGATTGTGGATCTCTTATGTTTCACCTCTATAACATTTGCTGATCTTAGCTGTATGGACTGTTTTCTTCAGATTCAAAAAGTTTCCAGTCTCTTTTTCTTCAAATACTTTTCTGTCCCTCTCTCTCTTCTCTTTCTGAACTATGTAATGTGTGTGCTGCTGCACTCAAAGGAGTCCCACAAATCCCTGAGACCTTATCTTAACTTTTCCTTCCTGATCTTCAGATTAGATACTCTCTTTTGATGTCTTCAAGTTTACTATTTCTTCTGCCAGCTCAAATCTGCTGTTGAGCCCCTATAGTAAAATTTTATTTTGAAATTTTCAACTTTAGAAATTTCATTGGGTTCTTTTAGTGTAACTTTTATGTTTGTAATTTTTATCATTAATTTTTAATAATTATCATAACTGCTAATTTATAATGAGTCACTGTCTTCAAACTTCCCTTTAAATCTTAAACATGGTGTTCTCTGAACATAATCATATACTTTATACTATACTAGTACTATAGTAATCATACTTCAAACATATTTATAATTGCTGCTTTGACTTTCTGCTAATCAAACATCTTGGCTCCTTCTGGGCAATTTCTCAAAACAAGCAAACAAATGTTTAATTACAAAAGTGACTGTGGGGAAGGCAAAATAAACATCATGTCATCTCTTTTAAGGGTTAAGATATAAGAGTAGTGTGTTTATGGGGACCCTTTTTATTTAAACGATTTTAGGAGTATTTTTCTCAGCATATTTTATGTGTCCACTCTCCTTTTATGTACTGTTAAAAGAATCAAAATAGAAAATATCTCCTGTAATCTTCATTCTCCTCTACAAAACTGTTCCCATGATGCCCTTTGCTCTTTTCCCACTCTATTTTGTGAATAATGCTATGATTAATTATACTGATTTATATATGTCCACAGTTTCCAGATACATTATTTTAGATCAAGCAAACATATCACTGAAAATAAGAAACAAACTTAAAAAGTATAAAATGTATAATGAGCAGATACTGAATGCTTTATATGTTACAAATGAATTAAGGGCAGCCATGTTTTCCTGGAAGTTACCTTATCTGACACCTTCTCCACAGCAATTCAGGAAGCCAACGCTTTTCAATTGTGCTTCGTTATGTACTGATGAGCTGCATTAAAATCCATCCTCTGGTCCAATGCATGCCTTCAAGTACAAAAGTTACAGAATCTTTTTCAGAATCATTGCTCCCACTAAATTCAACATTTCTTTTTTAAGCAAGAGAGACAGAGAGAGGGGCAGATAGGGACAGATAGGCAGGAAGGAGAGAGATGAGAAGCATCAATTCTTTGTTGTGGCACCTTAGTTATTAATTGCTTTCTCATCTGTGCCTTGATGGAGAGGGGGGCTAAAGCAGACCAAGTGACCCCTTGCTCAAGCCAGTGACCCTGGGCTCAAGCCAGCAACCTTGGTCCTCAAGCCAGAAACCTTTGGCCTCAAAGCAGTGAGCATGTGGTCATGTCTATGATCCCATGCTCAAGCCGATGACCCCATGCTCAAGCTGATGAGCCTGCACTCAAGCCGGTAACCTCAGAGTTTTGAATCCAGGTCCTCTGCATCCCAGGCTGACACTCTATACACTGTGCCAGCATCTGGTCAGGAAAAGTCAGTGTTTCTGTTTGTGCCTCAGTTCATCTATTCTTTACAATAAGTACTTTATGGATTTATCCATTAATTAATTTCTGCCAAGCCAGCTCTATATTTTTCCCCCAAACACTGAGTCCAAGTAGTAGATATCTCATACTCAGATTAAAACTACCCACCACATAAGCCTTTTTATTATAGTTATTATTTTTGACAATGTTTCTTAACCCTAAATTTCTAGGCTAATGGCATGATTGTACACTACAAAAATTATAAACTGTTGGCATTTTTGATGTATCCTTTATGAATATCTAAAAATATATTATAAATTAAGCTATAGCAGTAGAGAAAATGGGAGTTTATAAACATGGTTTTACTCATTGGCTATAATGTTTATTCAATACATGTATATTTTATAGTTATTTTGAAAACAATCTTGACTGTTATTAAAGTTTTGCATATTTCTGTCCAAGAATTCCTTCATTAATATATGATATTTGTATGTGTGTTTAGATACGTCTGCATATGTATATGTCTTTATCTTACAAATATAGGTTTATATTTTTATAATTGAAAATAAGCTGAGGCCCTGGCCAGTTGGCTCAGTGGAAGAGTGTCAGCCCAGTGAGTGGATGTCCTGGTGTTGATTCCTGGTCAGGGCACTCAGGAGAATTGACCACCTGCTTCTCTAACCTACCCCCTCTCCCTTCTCTCTCTCTTCCCCTTCCACAGCCATGACTTAACTGATTCGAGCACATTGGCCCCAGACACTGAGGATAGCTCAGTGGATCCCGGTCAGGGTGCATGCAGGAGTCTATCTCCCCTTTTCTCACTTGGAAAGGAAGAAAAATAAGTGTAAACTGAATTTTACGTAGCTCTTTATATCTTCACATTTTTATCTTATTTGTCCTTCAATATTTTACTTATCATTAAATATTAACCAAAATTCACTTCCTACTTAATATGTAATTGTTCATATATGCAGCACTTTAGTCAAACATTTCCACATTGTTCATTAATTTTTTTCCTCCAGAATATTCATCCTCGTATATAACACTCTGGTGAACAGCCTTAGAAACAAACCTGAGCTTGCATTTCTCATTATTTATGGCACTACTTCTAGGAAAAAGTCTTGAGTGGCTGAGTAAAATGAAATTGTTTGAGGCCTAAATAAAAGCTTCTAATACATATTTCAAACTTGGTCAGGCACTATTTTATACTCCCAGCAGAACAGGACATAGGGACTCCCATCCTCTCCTGATTTTCCAAAATGTCTGGTTTTTACATAAGAAAAACTAAAAACAATAAAACAGATCTGTATACTTCGCACTTGGATTAACTCCTGCTTTTGTAAATCACCTTTGTACTCTGAGTGAAAAGCATGAGACCAAGAGGTGAAAAGGAAGACATTTAAGCTCAGATTATTAATAATGCTTTTCAAAAAGGCATTTAAAACTTTCTGCTCTTCGAGTTTATATTAGGAAACATTCTTCTTAAATGTCAGTGAGCTTGCTTTCCAAATGCATTTACTTAACCGTCCTTATTAATAATTCTGGTCTTATTTTAATAAAACATATCTAATCAAAATGGTTTATATTTCATTTAAATATTGCAGACGAATCAGAATATATTAATCATGTACATGCAATCAGCACGTTAGAAATTTTACAGCTACATCATTATTGATTTATTGAGATACGTCAGCTACCAAAGGTATCAAGTAATGAAATGAGTACAAGTAATTTATGCTGGATAAGGTCTAATCATATTTCTTAAGAATTATTGTGTAAGAAAATGCTCATGCTAAATAAACTATGATGAACTAATTATTTTAACTAGAACAGTCTCAGATGAATTTATAATATTGAGATTTTTATTTAAAATCATATTTATAGTCCTTAATAAGAAAATACATTTTAAAATATTTTGGTCCCCTTGACAAAGGGAAGAGGAAAAATACTCATCATGTGAGATTTTAATTATCGTTCTGTTTTCCTGTTAAGATGACAATAGGTAGATTGAGTTTAACAAATACCATAAGAGTCCATGCTTTTTGACCAAATAAAGATTATTTTTTAGGTCCTTTTTCTCTTGGGTACTAGTGAAGTATCACTTTGGAAAATGATCTTTATTTATTTTGGGGGTCTGGTCTCTTCCAAATTCACCATTACTTTGTTCTCTTCCTAATTCTGCCAGTGAGAAGTAATCAGCCAAAATTCGTCTACTAGGAGAGAAATGACACTTGAGGAGTTACAGACGCGAAGTTCACAGTTGGCTACCTGGAAAACTGTTCGCGTTTGTGCCACAAAGCAGAAATTTTATGAGGATCGCTCAAAGGTTCTTAAAGTTGGAGCGACTGCCTTTATACTGCAGGCTGCGATTGCTGGAGGTGGGTCCTCTGACCTCTGCTGTTCCTGGGATATATGGAGATGCTTCCGTCTTCCTGAAGAAGTCTGACCAATTGTAAATTCTGTATCTGCCCGTACAGGTACATCTTGCACCTGTCAGGGTTACATAGGAGTTATAACTTACATTACAACAGGTTGCAGTATTTGTAGCATGTTGACTTTTTATGAAAATTACTGAGAAAGTGAAAAGGAAAAACTATTCACAGCTGTTAGATCTTGTACACAGGCTTTGTTACTGTAATTGCTTTCTGATGTGTACATGTATATATTATCACTTTATTGTTTTAGCATTAACTGGACCAAATTAGTTTGAATTTCATGGATAATAATTGCATTTAAAATGACTCTTTACATCTACAAAAGACAAGGATAGCATGTGTAACTGTCATCATAAAAATGTTAAATTAATTCCTGAGATGCTTCTTCCAGGGAAGATGTTTAATCGTGTAACATAAAAGCCTTCTTCACATTTACGCATCTTGCATGAGGAGATCCATTTCAGACTAAGACTTGTGGACAAGTCCCACTGGGGGTGAGGACGATGGAGACGCAAAGACCCGACTCCGGGGACCAGGTTCAGTGACGCAGATCCTGAATAGTTTATTCAGGAAGTAAACTAGCTTATATACACAGGTTCAGCCTATAGGGTGTTACAGCGTGTTCCTCAAAGCCAATAGCTGAAAAGATCAGGGAGCTGCATGGTTGGCGCTGTTACTTCCTTATAGCGGGCGAGCTTCCTTCCTGGGTGTGCCCAGAAGGCTTCTGGGAGCTGGAGTATTCTCACAGCATTGCATCAGCCACAGCTGCTAGGAATGTGCTCTGCGCTCCACCCACAAAGGCTCATTTCAGAAGCCATGGGAGGGAAAGTACTCGCTCTATTGCTTCACCACCGGGAAAGGTGTGAGGAAGAGCACAGAGGCAGAGGTGACCCACAAGGGCAGCTGTTGAGAGCTTGGTGGAACTGAGAGACCAAGGCGATAACCCAGGATGCCCTTCTCAGTGAACAAGCACGGGGCAGCTGCTCTGGTCACTGCATTTGCAGCAAAGGTAATCTCTGTAGCTTTGAATTGTAGAAGAGAGGTGAAGAAAATGGTAGAAGTTATCAATGACTGTATTTTAAAAGTTTGATCATTGGTTTCAGAATAGCAGAATGGGACTCAAATGAGTTAGTCAAAAGGACCTAGCATAAAAAAGGAAGCACTGTAATTTTTTAAATGCAGAAACAAAACCTGAAAATAAGTTTAACAGAAACAATGAAATAAAAGTAAAAAGAGACAATAAACCTACTTTTGAAACTACTGGTTAAGTGTTTCATTAGTTTGAGAATTAAGTAGACAATATAAGAAACCTTCTACATACATTAATGTATTATATAGCATTAAGCTTAATATCTGAAATAGTATAATATATACAGTGGTACCATGACACATCAGTTTAATTCGTTTCATGGCCGAGCTCATGACTCAATTTGTTTGTGTGTCAAATCAAATTTCCCCATTTAAATTAATGGGGATGCAATTAATCCATTCCGGCCCCCCAAAACCACACAAATTTTTTGTTTTATATGCTTTTAAATAATAAAATGTACTTTATAAATAACAAATACACACACACACAATAAGAGAGAATGTAAAGAAATAAACTGGCTTATGAAGTGTATTTACCTTCAAGGTCAGGCGAAGATGCTGGTGGAGGGGGAGGAGACTGGAGGAGGAGGTATTATTCATTTCATCTGCTATTGCTTAACATAACTTACTCTGTACACACTTAATGCTGCCACTTAATTGCCAAATTTAATTTACACATTACATATGATATGTAACTTTATCGCTAAACTTAATTGCTATTTTTTTACTTTGCTTAATCATCATCATTTTCTTCACTGCCTTTAGGCTTTTTTGCCACACTTTCCTCGCTTTCACTTAGAGGCCGTTTCAACAAAAACCTTTCCATGGAAGTTTGTTTCTTCCTCCCTTTCAGGATGTTCAGCAGGCTATCTAGCGGAAGGTGGCAGAAGCTCATGATTCAAATATCTGTTCGTGACTTAAAGCAAAAAGTCTCACGAGTGACTGCTTGTCTCTCAAATTGCTCATGATTTCAAGTGCTCACGTGTCAAGGTACCACTGTACTATTATTTCATCTGCATGTGGACTCCAAGAAAAAAAACAACAACAAAGTGATGGAAACAGAAGTCATATTTTTGATTGCAAAAGGTGAGTGGTGTAAAGAAGGGGAACTGGATGAAGGAAGTCAAAACGTACAAACTTAAAGTTATACTGTAATTATGTTCTGGGGATATAATATTCAACACGATGACTCTATGTAGCAATACTCTTGTCTATTTGATAGTTGCTAAGGGAGCAGCTCTTTAATTTCTCATCACAAGGAAATTAACTATGAGAGGTGATGGATGTAAACTTCTTATGGTAATCATTTGGTAGTATGTACAGATATAAAATCAGTTAGTTGCAAACCTTAAACTTCCACAATGTTATATGTCAATTATAGCTCAATAAAACTGGGAAAAAAATGGGAAATGAAAATGATGAGTTTTCTAACAGCTCCTAACCATCTTAGTTCATTTGATTGCCTTCCTACATATGGTGGGCACCTGTTATATATTGTCACTTTCAGAGACATTAAGTATTTTCAAACTTGTTACTTTAAACACCAAAGGTCTATAGTCTGGTCCTATGAAAAACCCATGAGAAAAAGCATGTACTGTACCTCCTAAGAGTTAGTTCTGTTGTGGATTCATTTTGGAACTCTTTTTATATTAATAGTGGCAAGAGCTGTTATTGTAGGACAATTGAACTGAAGCAGCAGAAGTCAAATCTTTTACTCAGTGTTTGGTATTCAAGTCAAGTACCTAGTGCAAGGTTATGGAAGTGTCCTTCTAGCTTCTGAAAACTATTTCAAAGGTTGTTTATTCCTTTCTGGTACATTAAGGCTTGAGAATTCGCTGTCTTTGTACTTCTGACATCAAACTCAGCCAACATTACAAGAAACTGAAAACATCTTTTTATCAATAATTTAGGGTTAGTTTAAATTGAAATCTTCTATGCATTTGCTATAAATACATGATAGGTTAACAATGAAAACAGAATAATTATTTCCCTTTTTATTCATTTCAGATTTCCATATGATAATTAATAAAGACATGTTTATAAGATTTGAAAACAATTATTAAAAACCAGTCTGGGCCTGACTAGGCGGTGGCACAGTGGATAGAGCATCAGACTGGGATACAGATGACCCAGGTTCGAAACCCCAAAGTCACGAGCTTGAGTGCGGGCTCATCTGGTTTGAGCAAGGCTCATCAGTTTGAACCCAAGGTCACTGGCTTGAGCAAGGGGTCACTCAGTCTGCTGTAGCCCTCCAGTCAAGGCACATATGAGAAAGTAATCAATGAACAACTAAGGTGCCACAACAAAGAATTGATGCTTTTCATCTCTCTCCCTTCCTGTCTGTCCCTATCTGTTCCTCTCTCTGTCTCTGTCACAAAACAAAAACAAAAACAGTCTGGGATTTAAGGCTATTTAATAAATGAAAATTCACAATGGCAATAAAAATTCAACTTAGAAATGACAATATTTAATATTGGAGGATATTTTTACTTTTATAAAATGAATTAATCAAATTATTTCCACTTTAATGTAGTGGGACTAAATATTCTGCTTTACTCTAACCTGGGGAATAAGAGTCTTAATGCTTTCATGAGTTTCTAGGAAAAAAAGGATTAACATTTAATTAAAAGTTCATACGTTTCCATGTAATACATAGAATGACACTAAGTAAAAAAATAATTATCAAATAAAAATACTATACATAAAAAAATATACATGTAACAACAACAAAAACCCCTCAAAATACATAATTCATTCCAGGTTAGTCAGCTAAAAAAATATACAGAAGAAAAAAAAGTGTTTGAATTTTGAATGTCAGGAATAGAAACTATTAACCATTTTATAACCTTTATATTAATAACTTTGACATTTGCTTTATAGCTTTAGAGGTTGTACTTAAGGTTTTAATCCCATTTAATTTTGATGATAAGACCCTTTGAATTATAACCAAAAACTAGCACCCCATTTCAATCCAGGTTCTCTTCTGAAACTTCTCACTTGAAGAAACAGCAAACGTAACAACAGAACCTACTGGCATATGCTATGGGATAACTCAAGTTTTTCTTTCTTTTGAAATGTATATTTCACAAGTTTTACATTGCTTTGTGAAGTGGCTGTCATTTGAACTGTGTTTCTTTACCCTTTGGTATTGGTGCCTGGAGAAAGAACTTCAAAAATTATTTTAAAAATAAAATAAAAGATTCCCCATAAGATTTGATACTTTAAAACATTCCCAGTTCTCTTAAGGCTACAAATTATAGTTCCAATATGCAGTCACTGTCACCTACGCTCATAAGTGTCCTCAACTTTTGAGATGCTGGACACAAACACAAAGCTTCCAGTCGTGTTTAAATTTTTTCTTTTTTACTAATCAGTTTGTATCAACTATGCCATCCTTCTCCTGTATTATGTGGTAGCTTCAAACATTTTTGGGTTTTGGAATTAAATACTGAAATTATTTTGAAGAGACATATTCCATCATCAATAGTACTTAAAAGAAGTTATGTTTAAATGCGGGAATAATGGTGAATACAATGTTTTGCTATATCTTCACCCTCAAATTGATAAAATTTTCTTAGGTAATTGATCACTTTGAAAATAAACATTTTATGAGTATTACAAGTAAGCATTTAAACCATGTCTGACTGACTCCAATACCTTTAGGGTGTAGGTAGGTAAAAACTGGGTGCAGAAATTATTCATAATGAAAGACAGTATTCAAGTGTGGCAATATCATTGTGGGACTGTGAGTCCAGTGGCAAAGGTGAGTCAAGGTCTCGCAAGAACCGCTGCAATGAAGGCATCAGACTATGGATACTGATTCCCCTCTCCATGGGGCTCTGGCTGTTGTTGGTCTTTGTTGACTTGGATGGACTACTTTAATGAAGTCTATTTTTCCCACAGTGCAGAGCCTCTGATGTCAATCCTCAGAGTCCAGGCTTGTGCACCCACAAGCTAACCGTGGAAGGACAGTGATGTTAGCAGAGCTCTCTTTGTCTTGTTTTTGATCTTTCTCTTAGGTTGTCTGCTTCTGTTGGTTTCACATCATTCTGTTAGGCTCCGTTTACTGCCAGCTGAGTGCTGTATTGTTTCTGACACAATGGTTAGGCCTGAATTAAACTTTGGTGCCTTTGCATGGATATTTTGAGATCCACTTTAGTTCTGATCACAGGGGGTTTCTTCTCTGCTGTTTCTTTCCCTAGTTCTCTCTGTTAACTAGCTGGCTTGTGATGTTGTTGCTCTTACGGGTCTACCAGCTTTGTCTTAATGGCTTCCATCAAAATCTTTGGGTTTTTGTTAATAGCATCCTTAGGCTTGAACTTTCCCAAACTATACACCAAATAAAGACAGTTCCCTTGCAGGGCATTTTGGTGTTGTTTCTATAGCTTTCCACTCTGAACAAAAATCTGAGTTTTGGCTCTGGAGCTGCGGTAGGGACAGTGGCCCATTTTTGTTGGAATGATTGTTCTACTTTAAGCAGGGTGTTGGACAGGGTGGTTACTCCTGGCCTGCTCCACCTGCCTCTCTTCCAATGGAACCTCTGCAATATGAGTAAGCTGGAGTAAAAGAAATTGGGGCCACACTTAGGTAAAGGTCCTTGCCCTACAAACTGGGGTAGGGTAAAAGAAGGGAGCCCCTCATTGGTCGACTGCTCCTAACTTCAGTGGAGCCCTTCTTGTTAGCCAGTGATGGCAAAGCAGAAACATATTAACAGCCTGACCCTCCCAGAGCCATTCATTGTGACCTGGGGGTGGGGGAGTTCACCCCAAATACTACAAGCTTGAGTAGATTTTTTTTGAAAAAAATAGTTTTTTATTTTCTGTTCTGACAATTTGCAGAAACTTTAAATGGTCATTTATTTTATAAATTATCTCTTATGTGTATTCTGCTAAGATAAAGAAGACTTAGGTTCTGATGCAGGTATTTTGAAAGTAGAGCTCCCACCAAAGCAGGGTTTTTTTTTAAACACAAGAAATTAATTATATGTCTTGAAAAGTACCACAAAGTTCGAAAGAGTTTCTAAATTTCATAACTTTAAAATGCTTACATCCATGGCTCAAATTATAGTATCTTTTGTGACATGGCACATATGCCTTCCCCAAATAGGCCACCTTGGTTTATCAGTGGTTTTGAGCTGAAGGAATTTTAAAAACAGCATGTGCTGCTCCCCACAATGAACTCCATTGTCATAAATCTCCACAGGAGTTTCACCCACCAGGGAAACCCACTCTTAGCCCTACAGAGAAGGCTGAAAGTTCACACCGCACCCAGACCAAATGGTCACAAACCATCACACCCACCTTCGGTTCCGGCGGCAGCAGTTCCAGAGAAAGCTCCAGGGTCCCGAGGGACAAACACTTTCCTGCAGGAAACACACACACACAGACGGACCTCTCTGCCTAGGAGTTTGGGGGCAGGGGGAGGTCTGTTCCCGGTTCAGAGCTGCCTGCCTGCGCCCCCCGCCTGGGGACGGGGTCTGTGCTGGTGTCAAAAGCTGGAGGCCCCAACCTTCCGATCCGGAGATGCACCCGGGGCATCCCATGGCCCGGCTTCTTCTGGACAGGCGTGCGCCGGGGGTGCAAAGAACCTCCCTTCCACAGGCTCAGGGTCCCAGAGCCCCCGGAACCTCCTTTCTAACCACAACTGCGGGAACCATCCTGTCCGCTCGCCACCTTCTGCCTCCGGGACCTGCCAACACCAGCTTTTTAGTGGTTCCCTCCTTGCTGCCCACCAACCCTGAGCTCCCGGATTCATCATAGCTACTCCGCAAGGGCAGAGGCCGCTGTCACCGGCCTGATCACTCCGCCTGCACCACCCACCTCTGTCCAGGCCGCAGTCTCCACCGAGAGCATGTGGCCGCAGCGCGGGGCCGTCTCTCGCCTCCCAGGATTAGCACGAGGGCGCCCGGCTCCCACGGAAACGCCCACCGTGCGTGGCCACGCCCCCTCCCGGACGTCTGGAACGTACGTACGCCCCACGCCACGTGCACGGGGGCAAGGCGGGAGCCATTGCAGCCCAGGCGATGCTGGAGCGGCGTCGCTTCCCAGGTGAGAAGGTGAAACCCGAGAACGTGGGCTCCCGAGCTGCTGACGCTGGCTGTCCCCAGGGCGCGCTCTTAACCCTCCGAGCGAGCGACCCTCTGCCGCCCTGGCGTCCGGGCGCCGGCCGGGCCGCTGCCGGCCAGCAGGAGGCACTGCCCACCACACTGCGGGCCCCTCCCGAGCCGCGGATCAGAGGAGAACGAAGTGTTTGCAGCCTGGGGGGCAAGCTGCCTTAGAAAGGCCCCAACCATCTTTTTAAACAAGTGCCAATTGATTTCACTCATCTGTGGAGGCTAATGAACAAAATAAACGAAATAGAAACAGACTAGAGGACAGACAGCTGCCAGAGGGGAGGGGGGCAGGCTGCAGGGCTGGGTGAGAAAGATGAAGGGATTAAGCAAAAAATAAAAGGCGCATGTGCGCGCGTACACACACACACACACACACACACACACACACACACACACGGAAAAGGAGGTGGGGGGAGTAGAAGCAGGTTGTGGGGAAAACAGCTGGGTTAGGCTTGCACTTTGCCTGAGGAGCGTGTGAGCCCGTGGCAGCGCCACCTGTGTACAGTCTATGTAAGGCTGTGGATGCTTGTGACAGGGCAGATGGCGGGTTGTCCGGTGCCTGCCCGCCACAGTGAGGGGCCATTTTTGCTGTTTGTTTGCCTGAGAAGCAGTTTCCCTGCCTGTGTGCTTGCCCCTGTTGCAAGACTCCATTAAACGGGAATGGCCCCACGCTTTCTGGCTCCGCAGGTCCTCTACTGTCTGCCTGAATTCATTGAGAACCTGCCTGGCCTCGGCCATTGGCGTTACAAGGGTAAGGGCAAGATAAATAGTAATTAATGGAAAAAGAGACGACGCAATGCAGTGTTAGATTCAGGGAATACTGGGGCTGCTAAAGAGTGTAACTATTGAAGGAACAGGGAGTGCTGCAAAGAGTATAACTATTGAAGGAACAGTGAGTGCTGATATAGAGACTCTTATAAGAAGTTTAGGTTTGAAATTCGCCACTAAGCTAAAACTTGGCCCCTGTTGCTATGCTGGCCCCTGTTGCTATGCTGCGTGTGACCTCCCTAGCCAATAGCTAAACTGCCACATCTGCTTCTGTCCTATGCTTGCTCACTTAGGATATATAAGGGCTTGACTACATGCAGTATACTCGGTTGGAGCATCATCAAGATATGCCAAGGTTGCAGGTTCAATCCCTGGTTTGGGCACATTATAAGAATCAACCAGTGAAGCTATAAATGGAACAACAAATAGATGTTTTTTTCTCTCTCAAATTAATAAAAATATTTTAAAAAATAATTGTACACCTGAAAACCCATAGAACTATTAACCAATGTCACCCCAATAAATTGAATAAAATAGTAAATAAAAAATTAATTTGCGGTAGAGCGTCGGCCTAGCGTGCGGAGGACCCGGGTTCAATTCCCGGCCAGGGCACACAGGAGAAGCGCCCATTTGCTTCTCCACCCCTCCGCCGCGCTTTCCTCTCTCTCTCTTCCCCTCCCGCAGCCAAGGCTCCATTGGAGCAAAGATGGCCCGGGCGCTGGGGATGGCTCTGTGGCCTCTGCCTCAGGCGCTAGAGTGGCTCTGGTCGCAACATGGTGACGCCCAGGATGGGCAGAGCATCGCCCCCTGGTGGGCAGACCGTCGCCCCTGGTGGGCCTGCCGGGTGGATCCCGGTTGGGCGCATGTGGGAGTCTGTCTGACTGTCTCTCCCTGTTTCCAGCTTCAGAAAAATGAAAAAAAAAAAAAAATTAATTTACTTTCTTCCAAGTTGCCTACATTACCCCACCCCTTTCCTTACTAAGATGATATGTAGACTCTCAAATCTCACCACTTTAGGGGGGCATCTACCCTTTTTCCTGTGATACTCCCACCTATGTAATATTAAAGATTAATTCAGGTGTATATCCTTTCTCCTGTTAATTTGCTTGTTGCTTATTTTATAGACCCAGCTATCAAACTGAAGGAAAGGAGGCTCTATTTCCCCTAAATATGTGATTGGGACATAAGGATTACAGTGCTACCTTGAGATACGAATTTAATTTGTTCTGTAACCGAGCTTATAAGTCAGTCAACTCGTATATCGAACTGCTGATACTGGACCTGTGCGCAATTTCCCAAATCACGACTTGTATCTCAGAATTTCACTTGGATCTCGTACAAAAATACAGACAGAGTTGCAGCTTGTATCTTAAAAAAAAAAAAAAATTGTATGTTGGTCGTATCTCAAGGTACCACTGTACTTTGAACTAAAAGTAATTGGGGCATAAATTTTCAATGGTGTCCCATTTCCCATCTCTACCTGGAAGGACAAAAATTGCCTCATCAGTTAGACATGATCAACCAGGAGAAGGTACCAGAAGAATCTACATAACAAACTTGACTGACTGGCCTTTATCTCAGTCCTTGCAGGCCTGAAACGACTCTCCTTTGGCCTCTCTGTCATTTTGCCCCAAATGTATTGTTCTTTGCTGACGATGCTGTGAAGCTGGAGTTCTGAGCCACGGCTTTGAGTCATTCCCTGGGTTTGTCCCACATAAAGAGGAAGTACACATGTTAATGCACGGCTGTTTGTGTTTCAGTTGTTAGCCTGTCTTCTATTACAGGGGTCTCAGCTACAGACTTGGAAGGGAAGAGGGGAAATTATCGTTCCTCTCTTAGAGCGCCTGGAGGGTAGAGGAAAAGTCTTCCCTACGTCCTCTACATTGAAACATAAAAACTGCGGTTAAGCCATAGCTTTTCTTTTAAGGTGCACAAAGCATGTACCACTGACTAATCAATGTGTGATTTTTTTATGCTAACTATACTGAAGATCTGAAAAGTGGACCCTGTGAAGGTTATCAAAACCTTCAACAGAATGAATGATACAGTGGAAGAAGGCAACGTGAGAATCAAGCCCTCCCCACCTTCCTCCAGACACACAAGCACACAGCCACACGTGAGGTGCATGTGGGCAGACAGAGACACACAGATTGTCCACTGTGTATGTGGCACAGGGGACATCTCTGCAAATTTTTTACTGTGACAAGTATTAGTTACTTTCAGGAAATGCATGATTTTAGATTTTTATTTGTTATTTTCCTGCTAAGTAGTGTAATATTTCGTTTCTTTCTCAGGTTTTTTTTTTCCATAACTTCTTAAATACATAGTCTTACCGCAAGAGAATAGTAAAAGTCAATAGTAGGCGATACATAAAAATGCTGGAAATAATGGGTTTCTGATTAAATTATTTGCGTAACTGACATGTAAAAAGAAAAACATTGCAGTTGTTACTGTTATTTACACAATAACATCAACACAATTGTAGCAAAGTATTACTAAATTCTTCTATGTTAATTTTCCAGGACTGCCATCACAAGGGATCACAAACTGGACGGTTTAAACAGTTTCCTGCCCAACAGTCCTGGAGGACGGGAGTCTGAAGTCACAGCGTCGACAGGGTTGGTTCCTTCTGAGGACGGTGTGGAAGAGTCTGTCCTGTGCCTAGGAAGGTAGGTTCCATCCCTAGCTTTGGTAGTTTGCTTGCGACCTTTGGCACTCCTTGACACATCACTCTGATCTCCGCCTTCGTGCCCACGTGGACTTCTCCGTGTGCACCTAAATTTCCCCCTTCTTAGAAGGATCAGTTATATTGGATCAGGGCCCACCCTGACGAGTTCACCTTAACTTACTAGATCACCTGCCAGGACCCTGTTTCAAAACCAGGTCACATTCACAGAGTCTTGGGGGTTAGAACTTCAAAATCTTTGTGTGACGCTATACAACCCACAACACTCAGAAACTTTGGCCTCAACATAAGTGAGTTTGTGTTCATTTGTAAGAGAAAATACAAAGGAAAAGAAGCACAAATATCGTACATAGATATTTGGGGCTCATGTGCCCAATGATGCTCATGTTTTCTTCTGTAAAATTTTTTCCATTGATTTGAGAGTGAGAGAGAGAGGGAAGAAGAAAGAGAAGCATCGATTTATTGTTCCACTTAGTTGTTCCATTTAGTTGTGCACTCATTGGTTGCTTCTTATATGTGCCCTCAACGAGGATCAAACCCATGACCTCAGCGTGCCAGGACAATGCTCTATCCACTGAAAAAACCTTCCAGGCCCTCTCATGTTTCTTTACTGGTGATACAAAAACTGTATATTATTAATTCTAAGAGGTACTTTTTTTTTAGACCTTAAAATGTCCTAAATCATGATGCATATTAAAACCTGTGACAATTTACAGCTATAATTTTTTTTATTAGTGATATGTAAAAGGTGACAATGTATTTCTCTTATATGTATACTAAACCTTACTACCTTTTTTTATAACTTGTATTTATCCAGGTCATATCTGTATTCTTTTTTTGACACAGTTTATTTTAATTACATTTAATAGTCTTAGGAAAGAGAAGATATAGTCTTTAACAGAGAAACATGAAATCAGAAATCTACATTTATTTTTTGTCACATAGTATTTTGATTGAAAATAACATTGAATCAACTAGGTATATGATCCCTGATTAAAAGAAAAAAAAAACACCTCTAAATGCTTTAATCATACTTTTTTTATTTTGGTCCCAAATCTCCAGTAACCTTATTTAATTTTAAAATGTTATTAAACTGGATTAAAATTCACAGTGTTTAACCCTTTAGTGGATTGGCAGCACCAGAATTATTACCATACATCAACCCTTTATACAAGATCTTCTTCAACAATTTGTGGAGTTCTTATTTTTTAGACTTGTTCTCACCATTTGAAATATGTGCATTATGAAAGCTATATAAAATGCAAAGACATGACCATTGTTTGTGGCCATTTTTATACAGTTCTATGTTTGACAGATAGAAACTTTGTTCCCAAACTCTCATCTCAAAAATATTTAATTTGACTTGCAGAATTTGGAAATACAGCATTTTCTCAGATAGATAACCTGTTGGGATCATTTTAGCCATGTGTTGACCATCTGCCATATTTCAGCAATGTTTTCAGTCAGATGGGTGCATATTATTTCAACAAACACGTTCAAGAAAAAAGCTTAGGCAAAGCACATGAATTACATTTTCACTAATCGTTAGCGTCCGTATTTATTCACCAGCACGTACGTGTGTGTATCTTACCTTGTTCTGGTAGATTAGCACCTCGGGAGGGTTGACGTAGGGAGAGGCCGCGGCGTGTTTGGTCACCCATGTCTCTCAGACACGTGGCTCTTAGCTAAGTAAAGAAAGACCAAGAGCACTCCGTTTCTCTGTGTGTTTCTTTGTGTGTGAAGGGGCTAGCTGTGGTTGACTGTTGTTCCACCGTAGTCCCATTTTTATCTGGGGTAAAATTTTAATTAATCCTTTGAGTTTTATCCGGTTGTTTTTTTGGCAACGGAATGCACATGTCTCTAGTCACTTTCTTTGACACCAACTTATGTCCTGATGTTCTCTTCCCTAATTAATCCACTTCCCTATCTTTAATTAGCTTATTACTAACATGAGGCTCTTTTTATAAAATGTTTCAGGATATCTTAAAATTAGTCCTCTAGCTGTTATTTTGACTAATTGCTTTTAAATTTTGCTGAATACAGCTCATGTATGTCATGCTTCATCATCATTATTCAGTTCAATATTATTTCATGAAGCACTGTATTGTTAAATTTATTTATATAATTTCTCTTTGTGATTAATTAATGGTATAGATTAACCACAAAGTCTCAATTAGGAAGGCACTTTTAAAGCACTTTACATTAACTGTTACTACTCTTAATAGCAAACAACTTATTACAATATTTAAGGTAAATAAATAGGATTTTAGCTTCCAATAGAGAGGTTTTGGTTTACTGGAAGTTACACGAGTATGAGAATTTAAGTATTACCCTGTGGCTTAAAAATTTCCAGATTAGGCTCTGGCCAGTTGGCTCAGAGATAGAGCATCAGTCTGGCATGTGGAATTCCTGGGTTCAATTCCCAGTCAGGGAACACAGGAGAAGCAACCATCTACTTCTCCCCCCATCTCTCTTTCTCTTCCCCTCCCACAGCCATAGCTTGAATGGTTCGAGCAAAATTGGCCCTGGGCACTGAGGATGGCTCCAATGGCCTTACCTCAGGTGCTAAAAATAGCTCGGTTGCTGAGCAACAGAGCACTGGCCTCCGATGGGTAGAACATCGCCCTGTAGGGGGCTTGCCTGGTAGATCCTGGTTGGGGCACATACGGGAGTCTATTCCTGCCTTCTCGCTTCTCACTTAAAAAAAATGTTCCAGATTATTGATGTGAATAGGTCCCTAAGGAAAAATGGAGGCTACTGGGTCAATTTTAGTATGAAATGGTACAATAATTGGCATACTATTCTATTCACTGAGTCCTGCTCAGTGGAAAGAGATGATTCCTTTAAAGGACATGTAGTTCAGTTGGTCTCCAACCTTGGAGTAAATGAGTCAGTGAGAGGCAAGTTCCATGTCTGCTGTAACAGCCTACCTGGAGACGCACCAGAGTCTGATTTTATTGCGCAGGAGATGTGTGTGCGTGAACACACACACACACACACACACACACACACACACACAGATCTAAGACCTACGTTGAGGAGAGATTGCTGTTCGTAATATTTTACTTATTTAGATAACACATTTTGATACCAAATTATATACAAAGACTTTCCTTGAAAGAATGTATTTTTAAAAAATGGGTATAGCTCTGCTGTTACTCAAGACACAGACATACATACTAAGCAGGAGTGTCTGCAACATAATTGTATCCTGCCAGGCGCAGTGGTGGGAAGAGAGGGGAATTGGTCATTTATACCAATTTTCTTCTCTGTTTTTGCCACGAGACCCCAAATAATAAACCAGTAGTCTAATTTCTTTTCAATTATATATTATTCAGGATTCTCCAGATAAACAAGGCCCACAGGATCTATCTGTTTTTATAAATTGGCATGCGATTATGTGGGTTGAGGGATGGGTGTTGGCAAGTTCAAAATCTCTACAACAGGCTGAAACCTCTTGGCCAAAAGCTAATATTATAGTCCCGAGGAAAAAATTTTTCTTCAAGGTTTTGCTCTAAAGTTTTTTAATTGGTTGGATAAGGCCCACCAAGATTATTAAGACTAACCTACTTAAAGTTATCCACATCTGCAAGATACCTTCATTCACAGCAAAACCTAGAGCAGTGTTTGATTGAAAACTGGGTGCTATGATTTAACGAAGTTCACACATGAAACTAACCATCACAGTTCACTCCTTGTCAACATGGCAAACATAGACTGATCTTAAAACATTCCTAATCTGCAGATCAAGACAATGGGAGAGAGGAAGAGGGGAAAGAGAGAAAGAGAGAGAGAGAGAGAGAGAGAGAGAGAAAATAAATCGAGAAAAGAACATCAATTTTTTATTCATGTACTTACTGGTTGCTCCCCATGTGCCCGGAGTTGAACCTACAACCTTGGCATGTTGAGACAACGCTCTGATCAAGTGAGCTCCCTGGCCAGGGCCAAGTTAAGTAGTATTAATACATCTTTTTTGATGATAAGGAGATAAGAGGATGAATAAAACTATTTGATGCATATATACTGTATTATGCATGCACATTTATAAGAAAACAAGGAAGGACTGTTCATCACACAGAACTGCAGTCCTAACTCTGTCCCCCCAATTGAGCTGGTGCTTTAACCACCTTCTTTTACCACCCGGTCCGTAGTCACTGCGCTCTTAGCAAGCATCTCAGCTGCTCGTGGTTCTTTGCCTGCTAGAATATGACTAAGAATGTGACTTCAATGTTACTATTGAAGCGTTTGGGCTATTCATAAAACAGACTAATAGAAAAGACTACCTTAAATATGTAGCCAGAACATTAATAAAAGTATATTTACTATTATGTGTTACTGTTATTTTAAAATTTATCTTAGAGCCTAGGCTGGTTAGCTCAGTTGGTTAGGGCATCATCCTAATAGGCCAAGGTTATGGGTTCAATCCCCAGTCAGGGCACATACAAGAATCCACCACTGAATGCATAAATAAATGGAACAATGAATCAGTATTTCTCTCTTTCTCTCTTCCTTTCTCTCCCCCCTCTTCTCTCTTTCTAAAATCAATAAATAAAAATGTTAAAAAGACATTAAAATTTACCTTATTCATTCATTAACTATCTTAAGGGAAACATCTCTAGACACATATATGTATAAATGCAGCCCTGTGCATTTCTGAATTGTAGTCATATTATAATCAGTTAACCCTGTTAAGGAGGTCCATTTCTTCTCATGAATAAGAACTATACATTTTTACTTAAGCTCATGGGAGCATGTTTAACTGGACAGATTACTTTGAGACTATCTCTGTATAATACACAGAAAGAGCTCCTTATTGGAAAAAATATATTAATATGGTATAAATGGATTTATTGTCACGTGGGTAAGGTGATAAAGAATCAATTTACATTCATTTTTGTAGCTAAGTAAAAGGCATGTATCATTTATTTTCTACATCATTCATTATATAGAAATAGAAATGTTAATTTAAAACAGTAATACCTTTCTGCATACTATATGAATATGCCCAAAATAGCAGTGAGGATTTTTTGACTCTTCCTTTTCTGAAAATGTAAGTCATGTCGTTAGCAGGGGGTCCAGCCGTTCCATCAAAGTACACGTGTGTATTAATCTCAAACTCCCAATGAATGTTTACCTTTGCATCATTTACCTTATTACAGAAAGTATGGTAAACTGAGGCACTTATATTTTGATCATTGGTTAAGTTTTATTTTAAAAAAATCAGAATATAGGGGTAGGCAAACATAGGTTTATAGTAATTAACAGAGTAGGTTTACAATAATTAATACATAATTCTGCAAGATTAAATGGTGTCATGTGGTCAGCTGAAACTGTAACCCCAGGTTGGCCACCCCTGCACTGTGTATCAGAACGTGGAGAACAACAGATAACTGGTCATACTGGAAGACTGTTCCTGGAAATGCGAGAGGGCTTGGGTCACAAGAGACATACAAAATAGATAACAGAGGATCTCTTGTTTCATAGGATGTTGTCTATTCTTAAATCATACTCCAACTCACAGTCAACAGTCACGTGAAATAATTTCAGCAGCACCTAAGCAGGATTTTTTTTTGATCAATTATATGGCATATAACTCAGAACTTACTAGATTGCTTAACAGATAACTATGGTAATACCACTTTATGACATGACTTCTAGTTTATAAAGTTGTTCTTTTTCAACTTTATTTTGAGGTACATTTACATACCAACTTCACTAATTAGTTGTGAGAAATGGATACATTGGGCCTTTCACTGACACCATCAAGATAGAGAACGTCATTATCACAAAAAGTCCCTTTAGACCCTAATGAAATAAACCCCACATCCCATTTTTCCTGTATTAGCATATTACATTAGTATGGTAGTTTGTCGCAACCAGTGAATTAATATTAATACAATATCATTAACTCAGCTTCATAGTGTATGTAGATGTCCTTAGTCTTCACCGCATGTCATGTTCTCTGCCACAATTTCATCTAAGGTATCAGATTTGTCAAGTGTCCTTAGGTTCCTCTTGGCTGTGACGTTTTCTGAGACTGTTGTTTGATGACTGACAATTTTGAATACTGGTCAGGTATTTTATAGAGTCTCCCCCGTCCGGGAGTTGTGTGACGTTTCCCTCGTGATGTGAGTGGAGCTGTGGGTGTGGGGGAGGCTGACCGCAGAGGTGAAGTAGCGATCTCATCACATCACATCGCAGGTGCGGACAGGAGCATCACGTATGTTGACGGTAACTGGGATCGTCTGGTTAAGGTAGTGTTTGCCCGACTTCTCCTCCGCGTGCTTGCTCCTCCGCGTGCTTGCTCCTCTTGTCCTCCTTTCTCTACTGTAATATTTGCAAGGAGTGACTATGCATAAAGAGTTGTTCTTCACTTCCTTCAGGATGGAGCATCTACATACAGAAATTATTTAGAGTTTTTCTGCACAGAGATTTGTCTGTTTTCCCCCACTTATTTTTTAAAATTATCTATTTATATCAGTAGAGACTCATGGATATTTATTTTATATGTTGGGTCATATTTCAGTACTGCTTTTTAGAAAGTATTTAGTGATTTTAGGGAGGGGGAAAGGAGGGAGAGAGAGATGCATTAATTTATCGCTCCACATATTTGTGCACTCATTGGTGGATTCTTGTGTGTGCCCTGACCGGCGATCAAACCTGCAACCTTGGCGCAGCGGAATGACACTGACACAGCTGAGCTACCCAGCCAGAGCCTCCAACACTACTTTTTAATTTTGGCGCATAAACTTCTCCACCATTGTTGTTGGAAGTTCTCCCCATTGTCTCCTGTGTCCATTCAACATACCAACATTATTGTTTTTACTTATTTATGTGTGTTTGTATGTATGTTTGTATACTGGTTGCCACTAGAGTCTCCTTTTTTTTTTTTTGGATTCTCTCAACTGAAAGACCATGGAAATATATACTGTATGTGTCTATTAACCAGTACATATCTATATGGACCTGTCTGTGTCTACATTACATTAACCATGAATTCACACTGTCTTCAACTCGAATCCATTACCATGTGGATCATTCTAGCTTTCTCACCTTGCTTGTCTCCAGCTTCCCACTCCAACAGTGAGAAACCTAACTCAACATCTGCCACCATTTATTTCATTTTTGAATTCCTAAATATATCCATATGTAATATTTTCAGAATTGTTAACCCATATCCCCATTGTAAAATAACTTCACCACATCTAATGCTTATGTACAGCTTCATTTATTTTTAGTCTCACACCTCCACCCATTTCCAGCTACTGCCCCCTTAAATTCGGTTATTTCATACATTTAAAATACATTTAGATCTTTCTGTTACAATCTGCATGCTATTCTGGGAATCCCTGACCTCCTAAATGATTTTTTAAAACTTGCATTTGTTAAGGTTCACTCTTAGTGATGTAAAATCTAATGGGTTTGACATGCAGAGTCTCGCAGACGCGCCATTGTAGTGTCATACAGATTAGTTTCACTACCCTAAACGTGTCCTCTGCTTCATCTGTTCAAACCCCACCTTGAACTCTCGCAACCGTGATCTATTTATTGACTCCATCATTTTGTGTTTTCCAGAAAGTCATATAAGTGGAATCATGGAGTAGGTAGCCTTTTCATACTGACTTTCACTGAGAAATATGCATTTCTGATTTATCCATTCATTTCTTTTAGTGGCTTGGACACTCATTTCTTTTTACTGCTCAATACTCCATTGTAGATGTACCCCAGTGACCAGTGCTCTCTTTGCAGGACATCGTGATTGCTTCCAGTTTTGGGTCAATAATAAATACAGCTGCATTAATGTTCACATGCAGGTTTTCTGTATGGATATATGTTTTCAAATCCGTTGGGTAAATACCTCAGAGCACAAGTGTTGGATTGTATGTTATAATTGTGTTTAAGATTTATAAGAAGCTGTCGAACTAGCTTCCAAACTGGCTGTGCAGTTTCTATCCAGCAGTCAGTGAGGGAGGCTTCCAGTTGCTCCTCATCCTCACCAGTGATGTTGGCATGCCACTTTTTTTTATATCAACATTTTTAGGTGTGTAGCAGTATCTCTTGTTGTTTTCATTATATTTTTGAAACTACTGTAATGTGTACAACAGGGCTAAATGGTCACTCGAATGCTGTTTGCTTTATAAATTCTCTTATGTTTATTGTCATGAATGGGTGCTCCATAGAGAATAATTTTTATATTCCCAATATGTATACACACCATTCAAAGCATATATTATGGTTACTAATGAAATACTTGAATAGAATTTTATTCACTACAGTTTTCCTACTTGGTTCAACCAAATTTCAGAAATTCTGTTGCCAAATATTTTGTACAGCCACTTCTGCATTGAGAGCTTCCCAGATTTCATTTGGAAGTTCTTACAATTCTCCATTTCTAACATTGTTATAAAAATAATTCTCATGGGTTCAGTAACAGAAACCAGACAGTATTTCCAAATAATATATAGAAAGTTTTCAGCCTCAAATAAAATATGCTTAACTGACTAGAACCTTGAAATAGATTGTCTGAGCTTTTGCAATCTATGTAGAAAATCCCATAATCAGTTTTCATGCTAGCTTAAAACAAAAACAAACACTAAAACTAAACTGTTAGGATTGCCCCAGTTTTCCAGCCTCAGACCTGTCTCTGGCTAACGGCAGCACGTGAGCGCCTCTTATTCTGCGCCTGCGCTCTCCGGAGCTTCCGCGGTGTGTATGATTGAGGTGCCCGCGTAGGAGAGGTGAGAGACTTCTAGTAAATATAATTACTGCGCTTGACAAAGCTTGAAGAGCTCGAAAATGTCACAGCGCTCTCACCTCGGGTTGTGATTCTGACATCACAAATGCATCCTGTGAGAGAACAGGAGAGTGCATGAGGGCTCAGATACAGAAATTATATGAAGCCATTGAAGGCTAGACTGCACTCTTCACCGAGTGATAGAAAACCTTTCCTGGTGATTTCTGCGGTGCTTCAATTACTTACACATTTCAATTACCCTCTCTCTGTGCGGCTCTCTTCTGCATCCCGTTAAACACACGTTCAATAGCTGTCTTCTCCTCCTTAACCACGCACAGCAGAAAGCAAAATATTTTCTCAAAGGCTCATAGAGCTAAGAGGATTGATGGTGGACTTATGCGACCATTTAGGAGATTATTGCAGATCGGTCACAGACTCATACGAGTACTGACTAGCTATCTTTGTTTATGGGAAAATTATTGTGAATGATTTTCCACGTAAAGTAGTTGTATTAAAGAGTAAGCGAGCACTTGACCAAAGCTCATTGCCCTGCTAAGCACAGCAACATAAGCCCAGAGGGGGTCACAGCGATGATCCAAAAACATTAAGAACCCACGCTCGCTTGTTTAAGCTTCCATTTATTTCAAGTTTCTTTATGTGTGTGTGTAATTTATTTTATTATTTAAATTATGCAGTTATACCTAATTTGCATACCTGTGAACTGTGACTGATTACATCATACCCTTAGACACTTGCTCCCCATTCTTCGTCAAGAATAGTCTTGGAAGCACCTACCTCTGTATCACCTGGGGAGTGTTAGCATGGAGAGACCTGGGCCTCCTCCCCACCAGATCAGAAGCAGGTAACGAAGCTTGTGGAGTCTGTGTTTTTACCGCTGCTTACAACTTATGTTTGAAAAAGACAGAGTTTCAGACCAGTTTCCTAGACTACTTTGTACTACGGAGAGCATTTGGCTAACCTGCCTCCCGTGGCCAATTTAGTTGAGAAAAGATAAGTGATTTTCCAAAAGATTGTTTCTGGTTTGTTTTTCTTGTTTTTAATACAAAAGAGATTGTCATCCAAGAGCAGGGGTCCCCAAACTTTTTACACAGGGGGACCAGTTCACTGTCCCTCAGACCATTGGAGGGCCAGACTATAAAAAACAAACAAACTATGAACAAATCCCTATGCACACTGCACATATCTTATTTTAAAGTAAAAAAACAAAACGGGAACAAATACAATATTTAAAATAAAGAACAAGTAAATTTAAATCAACAAACTGACCAGTATTTCAATGGGAACTATGGGCCTGCTTTTGGCTAATGAGATGGTCAATGTCCGGTTCCATATTTGTCACTGCTAGCCGTAACAAGTGATATGACGCGCTTCTGGAGCCCTGACACGTGCATCCTATGTCACCGGAAGTGGTACTGTACGTGAGTGACGCCTTGCTTTGCAGCGCTGCCACATACAGTACTCCAGGAGCACAGGATGCACCTGCCACCAATGAAAGAGGTGACCACCAATGGAAGAGGTGCCCCTTCCGGAAGTGTGGCGGGGGCGGATAAATGGCCTCAGGGGGCCGCAGTTTGGGGACCCCTGTCCAAGAGCATCAGGAACACACTGCCTGAAAGAGCAGATCCAGCCTGGCGTTTAGTGGGGGACTTACAAGCAGGAGCATGTTGGAGGGCTCGCAGGCCCAGAGCTCGCGTTCCCCAGCACACGCAGCAGGCCAGGTTGCCACTCATGGGGTCCGGGGGCGCTGCAGGTGGACCCATGGCAGAGGGCATGCACCCCAGCCTGTCCCACACTGTGTCACTTAGTTACAGGTTACCTTAGGCTGGACCACAGAACCTGTTTTCCCTAAGGAACGAGAAACTTCCAGACAACTTGCTGGGCAGAGTCTGCATACTTAGGTCCAAGCACTGCGTACCGAGGACTCGGGTAAGAGCGTGGCCTGCGGACATGCAGACACGAGCCAGAGAGCTCTGCATCGGACTGCCCCGAGGGGAGGAAGTGTTCCCATATTCTCCACTCGTGTCTGCCACAGGGGTGAGGTTACTGTCAGACCGCAGAAGCGAGGTGCCATTGAGAAGTGCTTTGGGGCATGAAAATGTGAGGACAAATTGGCTAGGGAAATTGAGTGGAATCATTTATTAGTGCCGAATGCCAATACAAGACTGCTAGTCGTGAGTTTAAAGAGACCAGCAAACACTGTTTTTGACATGTTATTGGGTAATGTGTAGCTTCTTAAGAGGAGATTGCTGGGCTTAACTAGTTAGGGGTTGGTCAACTCCATATGATGAATTAGCAAATGTCAAAAGTATTAATAATGTTTGTTACATAAGCCTATAGAGGTAGACTGTTTTATAAAATGAACAAAGATAAAACTGGGTCAATGGATACATTTCGCTGGGGCATTCTACCAGAGCTAGAAATGTCTCTACACTCTAGCAATAGAGGAATTCCTGCAGTGATACAGATGTACAGAAGTCATTTCCCCAAAGCATAGTTTTTATTATTGAGCAGACAATAGGATAGATATTTTTAATACTTATTATCTAATTTAAATAGCTCTTTCCTAAGAGATCAGTACCAATTTCTCCATCTTAGGGGTGAAGAAACTGAATTTCCTGGAAGTTAAAATAGTTTGGTAAAAGTCACACAGAGATTATCTCATCAGAATTTAAATCTGGCTGGTTAATTTATTAACAAACAGACTCCAGGCTGGGGAAAACCACGTTTGCATGTGTTCACAAACATCCTGAATGTTAACACACATGGCTCAGAAGCTAAACAATATAATCATGGGTTTAAAGGCCAGCAGGTAAGGGCTCTGAAAACAAGTGTGCATAAGCTTGTTTTTACTTTATTAATTATGTATCCCTGTTGTTGAGGTCTGTGCAGCAAATTCTAGGATTACACTCCTTTATTTTAATGACTCGGTACTTAGGGAGAACAGGATTATAGTACATACTTGGATGGAAAATGGTAAGTAATTTACTAGATGGAGTCAGATTCATAATATTCAGTGGGAACTGGTTTGGCACTATGTAATGACAATAGAACAAATAGAAGTCAGTATAAAAGAGTGCAGATGGACAGTGTTCTTGGGGTCACACTGTCAAGATCTCAAAGATTTCCATCAGCCACGGCACCGACCTCAGGGATGCCTCTGGTTTCTGTCAGATCTCCAGACATCTCTAAGTTCTCCAGGATCATGTAACACTTCGGGTAAACATTATACATTTTTGGGAGTCAGGATTCATTTTATTGTATTGACACAGTCAAGGTTTCTTTTTTTTTTTCTTTTAGTAAAAGCAATTTTACTTGCTATTTTTAGTATGCAACTGTGGGGGACAGATGAGAGTTTCAGCTATTTGTTGCTCTGACATATGAACCCTTATAGCCTCTGAAGTCACCGAGATGAGTTTTGGAAAGAAAGCCACTATTTTCCTTGTTAAATTTTCTCCCATGTGCACCGCCTGCCTGGCCAGCGAGCACTGTGAGCCTCGCTGTCACAACTTAGGCCGAATGTGAGTTGAGTTGTGGTGTTGCCGGATAATTGTTCATCGCCAGATAAATTGGGAAAGACTCTTGTTTTTTAGGAGATGATGTAACTAGTATATAAAAGTCACTTGACTGTGGGCTTGAGTGACATTCTTTACCAATCTAAACAGTTCAAGTCAGAATTAGACCGTGAAACTGCAGATGCACTCAGAGTTATTAATTGAGCGTTCCTGACATTGTTACAGTAGGGAAGATTTGTTTTTCCTGATGAATTCGCTCTTATGTCCCCAGGTCATTCAACAGCCTGCCTTGGGATAGAGTTCTAATCTTTCCAGCAAAATTTAGTTTCTCCTGATATGTTTCTCCTGATATGTCTCCTATTCTTTTCCTCCCAATAGGCCCGTATTTCTTTTTAAACTCTTTCCACTAAGGTAATACTCCTCCTACTTAACTGAGTTAGACGATGGGTTAAACACATTATTATTGGAAAGATTAAAAAATATACACCACACGGCAAACTGATTGCTTCTTTGTACAGTGAGAAGAATGTATGAAGTATGAGAGTCTAGCAGCCCGTCCTCAGTGGGGCTGGGCGAGCACCTTGGGCTTCCAGCACGGGCGGTGGTCCTCTGCCCCTGCGCACAGCCAGGGGGCGCTTTCCGCACTTCTCTGCAGCGGGCAGGCACGGCCCGTTGCGGTGAGCCCCCTCAATTGCCAAATGCCTTGCTTGCCAGGTTGAAATCAGAAATCCAGTGCCTTGCTCAGCCCAGCAACCTTGGTATATTTCCTCTCGGAAGCAGAGGTTGCTTCTATCAAAACTTCCCTCTTGTGATGCTTGCAGCAGCACTAAATTCAAAATAAAACCAGAGACGTTTGCCTGACAAGGAAACAAGACTAAGGGCCAGAGCCACATCTGGGAGCAAACTAGCGAGGCCCTTTTCCTGAACCTGAACAGAGAGCTGTGTGCCTCTGCTCCCAGGAACTCCTTGTACAATGCCCTTCCTGCCAGCGTTTCAGGGGGGTTGAGAGCATCAGTCTGTTACTGTGATCAGTCAAGTCTTCCTCTGGAGTGCAGTTCACATGAAGGATATTCGAGTGTAGGACACAGTCTCTATTCCTAATGACTTTGAAGTTGCAGCTTGATATTTCCGGATAAGATAAAATAGAGACGGGGAAGTAAACAGCGGCTTACTCTGCGGGAAGAGTCCCACTCTGCTCAAGGCTAGATTCTTCCGAGAGGGATGTAGCAAAAGACCGCAAGGCTGCGATATATTACATAACCAAGTCCTAGACTAACGCGTTCTGTGTTATATATGCACCCCCTAAGATCATTGACCTTCATCGGGTCTAAAGAATTCCATGTCCTACCAGATGGGAAGATAAACTCTAATTGGCCACTCATTCTATTATTCACGTAATAATACTGCTCACTTCAGAAGGCCTCGCGAATCCCTGCGCTCAGAAACTAGAGCTTAAACTTCTCAGAACCCTGCATGAGAGGCAGTCGCTTCTTTTTAACCCTTTGCCCCATTGCTTTTTACCCAGATCCCTCCGCTAGGGAAGCCGATCGGAGACCTCACCTATCACCTCCGCGGACCCACGCCTCCCTCCTCCAGTGTCTCCGCTCCGCTCCTCTCTAAGGCGCCTTCTTTCAGAAGTTTTCTCACCACTACCTTTGCTCTACACGTGAGGAAACGATTGATGGGATCCACTGATTTGGCAAAACCACACAAGTAGTGGCTGAGTAGGTGGCTCTGTGTGTCTGTGGGAAGCAGGTGGTTAATCGTGGTACTGCCGGGGTCATCCTTTCAGCAAGAAGCAACCTTCACATCTTGTTCACTTCATCATAAAAATGTCTCTCTGAAAGTGGAAATTGTTATCTCCATTTTATAGACGAAGACATCAACATTCAAAGCTTCTGCCCTGACCGGATAGCTCAGCTGACTGGAGCATTATCACCATACCCCAAGGTTGTGGGCTCGATCCCGGTCAGGGCACCTGCAGGAGTCAACCAATGAATGCATAAATAGGTGGGAAAACAAATCAATGTTTCTCCCTCTCTCATTAAAAGCTTCTGAAAGAAGATGCCTTAGCGAGGAAAGGAGCAGAAGGCACTGGAGGAGAGAGGCGTGAGTCAAAGTTAAAAAGCTTGTAACTAGTAAGAAAATCAAAATTTGTATGCAGGGCGATTGGATTCCAAATTCTAGGTTATATTGGCTTGGATGCTGTACATCTCACATATCCTGTGGTATTAAAACCATTCACCAAAAATCTACCATCCTACCTCTGTGTGTGGATGCTCCCTACTCACTCTGAGCAGGACTTTCGGACAACCCAAGTGATGTTGAAATGATATAATACACTGGCTGTAGGGTAAAGCATCAGTCTGTCACTTTGTTGGCTTAGTGATCCAATCAAATCAGCTACAGAACTGATCACAATGATAATGATAAAATAAGTCATTATGACAGAGGAATAATATTAAATATCAAAAATCAATTTGGCAGCAATGCAAAGATAAAATCTCGGTCTTTTCCAATAATGTTTTGAGTACATTTTCCTTGCATTATGTATATTTTGTGACAATTACCTTGCTTATTGTGTCATTGGAATGAAAGGCATTTCGTTCTGTTGCCATGTTGCAAATTTCCTTAGTGAGTGATTAGGCTGATTTGCTGGTTATATCCTTTTGCTAAGTGATGACAAATAGTAAATTAGGCTCAGTGAGGAATTGGCAGTAAAATATGTTGTGTCTTATTCTATAGCCGAGGTAATCAAGAACATATTGTTGAGAAAACAACTAAATCATAGTGTTTCGAGGAGAAATATTTTTCAGTAGTCTTAGCATTGATGCTTTTATCAACTAGTGTTTCATTTGTGAAATTAAAGTCTCTGAATAATAACAGATGGTAAGGGAGAAATCTGTTCCATTATCAATGATATAATTTCTGCCAACTGCCAGTGTAAAAGTTCATAGACCTAAATAACTCCCTTTTGTAGAAACTGCTGGCCCCATATTATCAAATACATATTCAGAGAACTGTGGATCAGCTGACATTCTGTCAACCAGTAATCTTGGCTAATTGGCAAGAATGGATTGCTGTAATGCATCATAAAATATTTAAAATGAAGGATCCAAGACACTGGAAGAAGCTGGAATGCTTTCTGCCAAAATTGAAATTTAAAAAAATTGAATTTGTGTCTTGCAAAATTGAACAGTTAATATTTTCTCTTTGCTCATATTCTCTGAAATAGGAATCCTATAATCCTTCCTGAAATAGTATAGCCCACCATATAAAATTAACACTGTTTGAATACCTGCCCTCTTGAATCTTTATAGTGTATCCACTGCAAATTCAAACATCTCCTATTTAGGACTTAGTACATACATATGAGATACCTGAATTGATAACCTCTGTTCTTCTTCTTATATATTAAGGCTATAAATTCAGTTAAACTATTACCTTTAAAACCTTGGGGCATAAATCATCACTGTTAAGCATTTTAATTTTTCTTTTTTTCTTTTTTTTTCTTTTTTTTTTTACAGAGACAGAGTCAGAGAGAGGGATAGATAGGGACAGACAGACAGGAACAGAGAGAGATGAGAAGCATCAATTATCAGTTTTTCGTTGTGACACCTTAGTTGTTCATTGATTGCTTTCTCATATGTGCCTTCACCATGGGCCTTCAGCAGACCGAGTAACCCCTTGCTCGAGCCAGCAACCTTGGGTCCAAGCTGGTGAGCTTTGCTCAAACCAAATGAGCCCGCGCTCAAGCTGGCGACCTCAGGGTCTCAATCCTGGGTCCTCCGCATCCCAGTCCAACGCTCTATCCACTGTGCCACTGCCTGTTCAGGCTCTTTTCTTTTTTTAATAACACTCTCTACAGGTCTCTTTAAGTGCAGAGACATGGAGAGCTGAGGCCCAGGATAATCCCGGATCCCCCTCAAAGCCGAAACCAGAACGTTGTTCTAGGTGGCTCCAGTTCTCGGGAGACTTGAGTTGTCCTCCTTAGGGTTTTGATCTTCCTGACCTAGACCTTCAACCACACGGATTCTGTTTTACTATTATGTGGCTTCTTAGCATTGACTAATCCCCAATTTGATATTAAATCCACCTATTGAAAAGGACCTTCCTCCTTAGTTCATTTCACTCTCGTTCTTGGATGGTTATGATCAGCTCCTTGCTAATTTTACCTTCTCCAGCTTGTATTCCCTCTAAAGCAGTTTACACATGGATCTGGTCATGTCAGTACTTTGATCTCCTCTACGGTCCAGAGCATGCGACACCTTCCTCTGCTTCAGTCCTCATTAGACTGGCGCACCCTGGCACCTGCGATTGCAGTTCTTTTATCTTTGTGTATGGCAAAGCGCAGAGACGTGACCCACACTGATTTATTGAATTTGCATGTGAAGGGGAAAGGCAAAGCAGATATCTGTTAAATCGCTAACATTTTTACCTGAGCTGTTAAATTAAAGTGCCATTTCCTGAGATGGGAGAGATTGAAAATGAACATGTTCGTTGTTTTGGTAGAAAATCTAAAATATTTCTATGTTCATCCTGAGTGTGAGTCTCCTGTTAACACCAAGCAGGGATAAAGTTCAAAGACAGATCAAGGTTGAGATATCGTTAGGATTAATTCTTTATTTATGCACCTGATTATTAATTGTCTGCAGACAGATATCCAAAACTTACTCTTTATTTTCAATGTGTACAGGAGAATCCCTTCTCTGTTAGCATGTGTAAATAGTTTGATTCAAGGAAACGGCCTTGTAACATATTTTGTGTTAAAATCAGCATTGTGCTGTGATTGTTCACCACTTGAATTAATTTATAGATCTGACTGCAATTTGGATTTTTACTGCATTGCCCTTGGAGACATTCATTCATGTCTTTTTACTCAATTCATTCAACAATACATGTAAATATAAATAAGGTGAGGCTCTTTGCAGTCAAAGACCTTACAGATTAATGCTGTAGAGCAGAGATTGTAACACAGAGCAGGAAGAGGTATAAGAAGCGCTTGGGAAACGAGAAAAGATGCCCCGTTAAACAGATGTTAGTGGGGGCAGGGTAAGTGGACAGGATAAGCATTTACTTTCCAAAGAAAGATAATATGTGAGTGAGCATTACAAGCTTCAAAGATGGGGAAACTAAGTAAGGTAGAAAATATTTCATTTATAGCAAAACAGGTACAATAGACCTTGAAGACTAAAACAGTTCCAGGCACTTAACAATACTCGTGTGACTAGTCGACAGCAAAGCCACACCAGTGGGAAAGCCGAGCCATCTGTTCTTTCTCTGAAAGACCGCGGGGAACCGTGACGAAGTTGACCTGGGATACATTTGATCAGATGTAAAGCTAAAAAAGATTACTGAAGTTGCAAAGTAGAGAAAGTATAAAAGGAGATAGAGAGGCAAGTAGTTTCTAAGAGTATTGCAAGAATTACGGCAATTTGACTTAAGAAAAATTGCAGTAGACAGGAGAGGTAATGGAAAGAGTGAATCAACGATGATTATCTGGCTCAAATAAGTGCATCGGAGGAGCACCCGTTATAGGACACACTGCAAATGCAGGGTCAGATCTGGGGACGTAGTACAGGTCCAGCAGAAGGAAGGTGCTGCAGGATGGATTTAGTTCAGGTAAATTGAGTTTGAAATGCCTGTGGGACAGTAAGTTAAAGATGTATGTAGTTGAGTATGCATATAGATCTAGAACTCAGGGATAGAGATGGGAGTTCGGGAATTATCGGTCTTTACTGGGAGCATAACAACTAGGATACCCACTTCCAGTATTATATGTGCTAAGAATAAGAAATATTAATAATTCAAGATTTAGTATTTTTGTTATATATTATATAGTATTCTAAATGTTTTCACCTGTGTTATGTAAGTATATATACATAGTATAAAATTCACGGGAATTCTGCAGGGAGAGGAGAGAGAGGTTGCATTATAACTGCCATTCCATAGATAGATAGACTGAGACCCAAAAAGTTAATGTCAAAGTTACACTAACCTACTGCCAGCAGAGGGTGGAGGTGACTCAGGTGACCTGACTTCAAGTCCTGTCCTCATTCAATGCCATTAGTCACCTGTCATGGCCATTGTTTATATATATATATATATATTTGGGCAGTGTGATAGAAATTATGGAGTGAATTTCATATCAATCATGCTAACTGTTGGATTCATGAAGAATTAATTATCTTATATTCTGAGATTAGCATCTATGTCACTTACTAATTTCAGGTTGCAGCAACATGAACAGAAGTGCCCAGTTTTCTATAGTAAATTTGATATAGGCTACTCTCTTTGGTATTTTGATACCACACTCACTCATAATGTAACTTTTGCAAACATCACTTCAATTTTTTCAATAAACCATCTAATGCAGTGTTTTTCATCTGCCAGCCTTCCAGATATTTTGAGCTGGTCTGCAAAAGAGTTAACCACTGATTTAGTGCATAACATTATTTGAAAATATTTATAATTTCAGCCAGTAAAACCGCTTGGATGTGATTGCTTAGCACAACAGGCTTCTGCTTGTTCTTGTTTGGAGAATAAATATGGAAAAGATACTCTAGTTTGCCTAAGGTTGTTGGCAAGTATCGACAAGGAAGAAAGCAAAAATGATTTCTCTCCACTCTAAATGGTCATCTTAATGAAGGCCAGTCCGTAGGTATTTTGATCTGTTTGTATAGTGTATGCTAATCACCTGTGGCACGTTGATTGGCACTGCGGAGTGAGTGATGAGAAAGACATTTCGTCTGTCTGAAAGATGTGTGTGAATGAGCTGTGAAAAAGGAAATGGGACAATATGCTGTGCATCATATAAAGTCCCAATAGTAGTTTATATCAATATGCGGTTTAAAACAAATAAGACGAATAGAGTAATAATGGAAACTCATGAAATCATGGCCAATAAGGCTGTGAAAGACAGCCTTCGGATATGGGAGGTATAGTAAGAATATCAGGATGACTGAAGACATCAGTTAGGCTGTGAGTCAAAATAGTTTATGGACAGGCACTGAAAGTGTGAAATCAACCAGGATGAGCGCCTCGTAGTTGACAGTATATCCCAATTTAGCATGAATGCCTCTCTGTGGTTCCTTTTGTGTCAATGCGTTTCTAGCAACGCTTTCTTAAGAAGAATGATAGCTACCGCAGTCCACGTGTTAAGTATCCTTCTTACCTTGTGACTAAAACAAATGTTAGCGTTAGTGGTTCTGTATTACTTAATGGCAAACATCTGTCAGTTTTCTCTGTAGTGGAGAATTGATTTAATATCATCCCTAAGCCTTTGTTTTACTTTCTTGTCATATTTCTTCCATAACAACACACACTCAATAATATCCACAACACAGTTTTAATAGGTATTTAAATGATATAGTTGTAAACCATTTTCCTCAGGCTGTATTCAAAAGAACTAGCGTTAGCATGCATGATAATTACAGTTTTACCTCTTGAGTAAATAAACCAGATTGCCTTCCCTTCATTATAATGTATCTAAATAAAGAAGCAAATGAGTTGCATGGTTTAAGAACTTTAATAACTTTTATACATTGTCTTCACTCTGTAATACTAAATTATTCAAAATTATGTGTCTAAGAGGGGGTTAAAATGAACAAGTTCTATTCAGAGAAGACCACTAATTTTAGAACAACATAGTTAGTTCTGTAAGTATTAAATAAGCATACTTATTGATCAGACATGGGATCTTTTCACGTATTGAAATAGCAAATTAAATACCACAGCCTGAATGTAGCATCTGAGTTTTAATATAGGTTTTTACTACATCCTATTTTTAACATTTTTAAAATTTATTCTTTCAGAATTAGAAAACCAATTTCTGTAGTCTTTGCCATAAGCAGTGTCTGTGTTGAAAATCCAATAGAGGAAGCAAGGCTCCTGGGAGAAATAGCCGAGTTTGAGGTAGAATTGGTGATGTGATCATTGAAACCAGGAGAGTAGATCATTTTTTTTGTATGAAGAGAACAGAGAGAGAGAGGGAAATAATGAAAGGAAAAAAGGGAGGAAGGAAGAAAAGGAAAAAAATGAAGGAAGGAGGGAGGAAGGAAAGAGGAAGGGAGGGAGGGAGGGAGGGAGAGAAGAAGAAAAGGGAGGAGGGAGGGAGGAAGGGAGGGAGGGAGGGAAGGAAGGAAGGAAGAAGTGAGGGAGGAAGGAAGGAGGGAAGGAAGGAGGGAAGGAAGAAGGGAGGGAGGAAGGAAGGAGGGAGGGATGAAGGAAGGAAGGAGGGGGGAGGGAAGAAGGAAGGAAGGAGGGAAGGAGGGAGGGAGAGAGGAAGGAAGGAGGGAGGGAGGGATGAAGGAAAGAAGGAGGGAGGGAAGGAAGAAGGAAGAAAGAAAGAAGGAAGGAGGGAGGGAGAGAGGAAGGAAGGAAGGAAAGAAGGAAGGAGGGAGGGAGGGAAGGAAGGAGGGAGGGAGGGAGGAAAGGGACAAACCAGGCAAGGGGAGGGGACTCAATGAGGATGGATTTCTGTGCTTCTCAGTCCTCTGGGGGGTGGGGAGGAGAGACAGTATGGCTCTCTAGTCACCTTGCTCAGAACTCTCCGTTCTCCTCCAGAATTTACTTATCCCATTTGCCCTCACTGTTAGGATATGGTGATGGCATCTTGCCGCATAACAATCATACCACAAATCAGCATCATAAACAGCACATACTTGTTGTCACACAGTTTCTGTGGATCAAGAGCCCAGGCAGTTTAGCCAGGGCCACTCCAAGGCTGTCTGTCAAGGATGTAGTCTCTTTGGCTTCACTTGTGAAGGGGAATTGGCCTCCTAGATTGTTGGCAGCGTTCTTATCACTGGGCTGGCTGGGAGCCAGCGGAGGTCACCTCCCAAGCCCTTCCCACATGGCTTTCCCGGAAGAGCTGCTGACGGCGACTGAGATCATGAAACGCGCATGCGCGGGTGTGTGTATTAATGTAAACAGATGTGGATATGGATATAGAATTCATTTTTTTTTATTTGTGAAAGAGCTTTACTGATTTTTAATACAAATATCAACATAACCAAATAAAGATTTGGAATTTCTTCTATATTTCTAATAGAGAATAAAAAGAAAAAGCTTGTTATATCCATTTCCCCAAAGTCATTCTACTAATTTATTTTATCCATTCAAAATGACATCCATTAAAGTGTGTTTACCCATGGTGGAAAGGGGGAAGCAGTGTAAACTCTTAGCTGATAGAGTCACTCTCTGGAGCGTTTTTCTCTCTGAGGTCCAACTTAACATTAGCAGGTTCTGAATCTTCAGTGAATTTATTTTCTGGAAGACATCAGTACATAAAGATAAAATTCATAAAATCCAACATAACTGAAGGCTTCTTATATCCAAAGTCAATTTCTCCTTTGTCATTTGGAATATCATCAACTTACTATAAAATAATTTTGATGATACAAGACTTTCATTTAATGATTTAAAAGATACATGGTATATTTTTTAACTACTCGGCTGAAGGTTTAACAAAAAAGGAAAAAGAAAAAGAACCCAACTTGCCCCTAAATATTGACTTACAAATGCGCCGTTTATTTCCCGCGTGGAAGACTGATGCTCTCCCAGGGCATGGGAGGCATTAACGCCGGGCATGATTGGTCTTCCCTCCCTTCCCTTCCGGCCTGAGGGTGTGCTTTGTGTTCTTTAATTAAGGTCTGATGACTGGTTACTGCACTGTTCCCGTTGTGAACTGAATTAACCTCTTGGCCTTTTCTAACTAATAATCTGTCTTTTTGCTTTTCAAGTGTGATTTTCTTCTGTGTAAAAGACTTGGGATTTATCATGGTGCTTATTATTTGTTTTTATTTTTCTGCAAAATATTAAATAGGGCATGAGAATGCCATCCGCTTGTATTAGAGAATTTGTAGAACACATTTCCTTATACCTGTGAAATACTAAGCATATCACACCACAAAACAGTATAACACAAGTAGTGATCCGTAGCATATTAAATAATCTGTAGTACAGAATTCAGGTTTCTGTTTTTGTTTTTGTTTTTGTTTTAGACAGAGAAGGTTATAAATTTATCCCAACAAAGGAACACTTTTTTAAAAAATTATCTTTCTCCTTTAACTTATATAACATATGCTATGTTTTGGGTCCAAATTTATTTGTCATTTAAAACATCTGATTTTTATTATTTTATAGTCTTTAAATCCCAGAGTCTTTGGGAAGCACTTGTTGTCAGGTGGCTGCACTTTTATACCACTCACGGACTTCCAGCATATACCGAAGGCACTCTGACTTCCGAAGGTTAGAATTTTCCCATCAGGTCAGTGTGGATGTGCCCTTCCCTCAGTCCTACTATTCCTTTAAGACAGACTAGTTAATGACTTCAGTAGGACACAAAGGGTTTTAAAAGAGTTGTGCTTTCCCACAAGAGTACTTTTGATACTCTGAAGCACCTAGGCCTACCGCGCAGCTCTGGGGCTTGCAGCCCTTTAGGGACATCTACAAGGACGCACTACCCCAGGGGGCTGCTCCTGACAGGCGGGGGCATCTCGGGCGGCGTGGATGCCCAACCAGGCAATAGAGCTTAAACAGTATAAATATTTGTGTCGTGTGTCAGTATGTGTGCACTCAAGGCACACACATATACTTATGTATATGTGTATGCATGCCATTGTAATAGCCTAAAGAAAATAGATTTTAGTAAGCTACTGGCTGCACAGATATTTAGCAGGTATGTAATTTTGTCATTGATGTGAGGCTGAGGGCAAGGACTAATTCGATCGCCATGCCATTTCCTCCTGATTCAGGATTTGTAGGGTCCTCAGGGAACACTGGTAACAACCTTTCAGAAGTACTGATTACAAACTGAAGTGCTTTGCATATTAACTACACGATTTTACACAAGAGAATACAGGAGAAAACTAACACTATTTAAAAAAAGTGGAGGAAGGCCAAGATTGTTTTAGGGGTGGGAGAGGCAAGGATAGACTTTGAATAGAATGATTAAGATGCACTTGGGCTGAAGCAAGTTAAGTTGCTGACATTTCAAGGTGGAAACAATGATGAAATCAGTTGTATGCATCACTTCGCCTTGAACAATTAATAGTTCTCTAAATGGAAATGTTCATTCCGAACGGTAAGATTTGTATCAATACACACTGTCGTTGTTGATCTCTAAAGCCTAAGACCTATTGGTGCTAAAATATGAAGACTGTGTTTTCAGAATAAAGGGTATTTTAGATTAGGAATATTCCTGATGGTAAAGAGATAAGCACCTCATTTCAAAACCATATGAAACTATTGAATGCAAAATTATCAATAGGAAAAAGTCAGGTTAGAAAATGTTGGATATGTGTGAAAGATAGCATTTCTACTTTAATGTGAGGGCATGGCACTTGTATTTGTAAGAGTAGATAGATATGGGGAAAACATACCTTTCTGTTATTATATATATATTTATTTTAGTGAGAGAGAGAGACAGATAGACAGACAGGAAGGGAAGGAGATGAGAAGGATCACCTCTTAGTTGCTTCACTTTAGTTTTTCATTGATTGCTTCTCATATGTGCCTTGACTGGGCAGGGTGGAAGGGGCTCTGGCCGAGCCAATGACCCCTTGCTCAAGTCAGCAACCTTGGGCTCAAGCCAGCAACCTTGGACTTCCAGCCGGTTATCTTTGGGCTCAAGCTGGTGACCTTAGGATGATACTGATGATCACAAAGCCGATGACTCTGTGTTCAAGCTGATGAGCATGCCCTTGAGCCATAGACCTTGGGCTTTCTAACCTGGGGCCTCAGTGTCCCGAGTTGATGCTCTATCCACTGTGCCACCACCAGTCAGGCATGTTATTATTTATTTTGATAATCGTTTGACATAGAATGTAATTATGTGCCCAAAGTTTTGTATTATACTTAAGAACTAAGATATTTAAAAGCAAGTTTTTTTTTTAATCTTTGTGTTTTTTTATTTTTTTATTTATTGATTTTAGAAAGGAGAGAGAGAGGGAGAGGAGAGAGAGACAGAGAGAGAGAAGGGGGAGGAGCAGGAAGCATCAACTCCCATATGTGCCTTGACCAGGCAAGCCCAGGGTTTCGAACCGGTGACCTCAGCATTTCCAGGTTGGCACTTTATCCACTGAGCCACCACAGGTCAAGCTAAAAGCAAGTTTTATGCATAGAGATGTCTTATCCTAAGTTCCTAAAAAATCATTGGTCACTATTATCAAAATTTAACAAAACCTAACTTTCAATATAGTTTGATTTTTCTTGATATACCAAAAAAAAATATTTATATTTTGTAATGTGGAATAAATTTTTCAAAAAGGATATTTACATTTATGTAGTAAAATACTATTTACCAAATATTATTTTTAACAAATATTTACTTACTATGAAGTGCTGTGACCATCAGTAAGTGTATATTCGATAATCAAGAGAAATAAAATGTCTGGATCTTGTTCTCTGGGCTTTGGGGTTTCCAGAGCGAGATGGGTAGCCAAACAGTATGGTGGATAAATAGTGAGAGATCACCGTACTCTGATTCTGGTGCTGGTCAGAATGTAAACTTGCATTTCATCCTCACAGTAAGAAGAACCATAAATACTCCTATTTTATAGAAGAGAAAACTTAGGTAATTAGCTGTTCAAGGTCATTCAAGTTTCAACATCGTGGTGATTTTGGATTAAAACACATGATTTAAAAAATTCCTTGATAACATGGACAAATAGAGGACTTGAACAGATAACTTCCCCAAACAGATTTAAAATAGAAAAGGATGTATCAAATAATGAAGTAGAAATCCCAAATTAATGGAGGTGAGTGGTTTTATTTATTAAACAATATTGGAAATATTGCCTTGGAATTTGAGAAAATGCATTAAATAATTATCTCACATAATTCAACAAAAATAAATTTCAGTTTGATTCAAGATTACATTTTAAAACAAACACACAAATAGAATTGTAAAAAATGCTATATATCTCTAATATTTGGATAAGAAGATATTGAAAACTAGGCATGGTAGAAATTATACAGAAAAATACAAATAAGTTGGACATTTATCTTTTAATATTTGTTCTGTTCATGTTTTTAAATAAAAACATTAAAGAGAATATAAATGTGTAATTGTAAACATGTTACAAAGATGCTGAAAGAGGGCTTATTCTCTATTTATTAATGGAGATGTGTCAGTGAGTTCTGGGAAAGGAGCTTTACCTGAACAGCAGGAAGGACTGCAAGAGCCAGTGAGGAGAACTGTCAGTGGGCAGGTGTTAGTGGGCAGAGCTGCAGTACTGTGCAGGTGTGTGAACCAGTCAGGAAACAGCCCAGGTCACCAAGTCATTAGTGAGAAATGGAAGGACCAGGGCCCAGTTTTAAAAATTCTTGTCTTGGAGATGACGTCAGAGTAATGGCAGGGTAGGAAGCAATACCGATAAATCTCCCCCAAAACTCAACAAGATCTTCAACCAGAAACAGAAAAACCTATCCTTGGAGCCTCCGGATGTTTCGCAATACATCCAAAGGTATGATCGAGCGAAAAATTGGCTAAATATATAACCAAACCCCAAAGGAAATAGGGAGTAAGAAATGCTCCGCCTTCCTCACTAACCTAAACAGGGCAGCTTTCACTGGAAACAGAATATAGAAACTAAGTCGGGCAAAGGGGGTGAATAGATCCAGGCCGTGGCACAAACGGCCGAACCAGGCTGTGGCACGGAGATCCAAGCCGAGGAAAAACTGTTCCTGTGACAACCCGGGCAATACAGCTAACACTTGCGCCAAACCCAGACAAAGAAAGACAAGCGGGCAGCCATTTTACCTGATCTCCTGGTCGGCGCGCGTAGATAGTGGGCGAGAGATTCCTTCCAAAGCCCTGGGAGGGTGCACCTGTGTTGTACCACAGAGAGGCAGAGTCAGAGGCCTTTGTGTGGGCCGAAAGTGGAATCTCCAGGCCGCCCCAGCACCCTGGGGGAGCCGCGCACGGGGACGGAGCGAGAACTAATTCCAACACTGGAACTTTTCCATGCGGGAGGGTGTTTTCACTCAGAGGGTGAGGCCGCTGGTCTGATATCCTGGTCTGCGCGTGCAGATAGTGAGCGAGAGATTCCTCTGAGTGCCTCGGCAGTGCCTGCCCGTGTTTTATCCCACAGAGGGGCAGAGTCAGAGGCCTTTGTGTGGGCCAAAAGCGGAATCTCAGGCTGCCCCAGCGCCTTGAAAAAGCCGCGCACGGGGATGGAGCGAGAGCCAATTCCAACGCTGGAACTTTTCCGGGTGGGAGGAGGTTTCACTCAGAGTGTGAGACTGAGGCCTGATATCCTGGTCTGCGTGCGCAGATAGTGAGTGAGAGTTTCCTCCAAGCGCCCCGAGAGTGGGCGCCCGCCCATGTTACTGGACTGAGTGGCAGAGCCAGAGGTCTTTGAGTGGGCAGAAGCCCTGCCTGATTATGCTAGCAGCTCTGACTGACTGAGCCTTACCCAGAGCCCTGTGCTGAGTGGGAATAGAGTGGGGAGTTGCCAGCTCTTTGAGCCTCTTACTATCCAGGCAGAGGCAGCAGCAACCCCATAGCTGGATTATCAGGCTACTAATTGAGGAAGGAAAGACTAGGAGAAAGGCTCCAGGAACACGGACTCTCTCACTGGCGGAGCCTATAAATGCTAATGAGCCTCGACTGCCAACGAGACTAAAGCACAATACATGACATCGCCATAGAGACTTATCAACTGCAAACCTCTACCTGAGCATACCAAAGGGGCAGAACCCGGGGTACAGAGTAACCGACCAGGAAGAGGGAGAGAAAAGAAAAACCAAGAAGATAACCTCTCAAAATCAAGAATAATCCGCAGGCTTTATAACCTATCACATTTTATTATATTTGTTCATTTGTTTCTCTTCATTCTTGATATTTTTTTTTCCTCCTCCAATTTGGTCATTTAACACTCTGCCAGTCTTACTCTCTCCTCTCCTTGAACTACACTACCCATAAGTGTTACATCTCCCATTATCTTTTCTTTCCTCTTCCTTTCTCTCTATGAGGGTTGCACTCCAAAACCCTTAACTCTCTCTCTCTTTCCTCTTTTTTCTTTTTTCTTCTTTTAGTGGTTCCCTCTTTTTTCTCTCTCTTTCTCTTTCTTTTCTCCCTCTATATTAGTTTCTTCCTTTCTCCTTTATGTCTCCTCTCATTCAAACCTCAATAACGAACAAATTATCTGGGACTCAAACTTATGTTTGTGGCATTTTGGGGGGTTTTTACTTCACCTTTTTAACTCACTAGCAGTGCTCCCATCCCTGGCTCTCCATCTTATCAAGCTCTTGTTCCACTAAATATAATAGTAATTTTTTAATTTGTCCCCCCATTTTCCTGGTTCCCTCTTATTCCTCTCATCATAACTCTTAGTCAACCAACACCTAAATGCAAATCATTTTATTCTTGATCCAAATTTTTTCATTATTTGCTTTTTGTGGGTCCATACCCCCCCCTTTTTTTTCCCTTTATTACTTTTCCCCAATTCAGACCCTCCATTACAGGCATTGTTTGTTGTACTAAATACAATATAATTCACAGTTCACCACAAGATTTTCTTAAGAAAGAGGGGAGAGGAGAGGAGAGGAAAAAAAGGAGGGGGGGAATAATTTCATTTTTTTTTAATTTTTTTAAAATTTTTATATTATTTTATTTTTCTTTATTTCATTATTAATTTAAAAAAAACAACTTTTTTTGATTTTTTATTTTTTTAACTTTTTATTCTTTATTAAATCTCATTAATACTATCAACAAAACCACCCTCAGATGCCATTAAGGAAGAGAAAATCGAATATCATGGATACAAAAGAAAGAGAGGTAACACAGATAGATGAGGAAAAATCTATGGAGAAAAAATTTAATATATTGGAAACCTTGGAGCTAAATGACAGAGAATTCAAGATAGAAATCCTAAAAATACTCAGAGATATACAAGAAAACAGAGAAAGGCAATTTAGGGAGCTCAGAAAACAACTCAATGAACACAAAGAATATATGTCCAAGGAAATTGAAACTATAAAAACAAATCAAACAGAGATGAAAAACTGAATTCACGAGCTGAAAAATGAGGTAACAAGCTTAGCTAATAGAACAGGCCAGATAGAAGAGAGGGTTAGTGAAATAGAAGATAAGCAACTTGAGGCATAACAGAGAGAAGAAGAAAGAGACTCAAAAATTAAAAAAAATGAGATAGCCCTACAAGAATTATCTGACTCTATCAAAAAGAATAACATAAGAATAATAGGTATATCAGAGGGAGAAGAGAGAGAAAATGGAATGGAGAACATAAACAAATAATAGATGAGAACTTCCCAAGCCTGTGGAAAGAACTAAAGCCTCAAGTTCAAGAAGCAAACAGAACTCTGAGTTTTCTTAACCCCAACAAACCTACTCCAAGGCACATCATAATGAAATTGGCACAAACCAATGGCAAAGAAAAAATTATCAAGGCAGCCAGGGAAAAGAAGAATACAACATATAAAGGAAGGCCCATTAGATTATCGTCAGATTTCTCAGCAGAAACTCTACAAGCTAGAAGAGAATGGACCCCAATATTTAAAGTCCTGAAAGAGAGGAACTTTCAGCCACGAATACTATACCCATCAAAGCTATCCTTCAAATATGAAGGAGAAATAAAAACATTCACAGATACAGAAAAGATGAGGGAATTTATCATCAGAAAACCCCCACTCCAGGAATTACTAAAGGGGGTTCTCCAATCAGATACAAAGAACAAAAAAAAATAAAGCCACAAGTAAAAGCTCCAAGAAGAACACAATAAAACCAAATTTAAACTGTGACAACAAAAAGAAAGGGGGGAGAGGATGGAGATTAACAGTAGCAAAGGACGATGGAGTGCAAAAGTACTCACAAAATAGTGCGCTACAATGAACAGGGTAGGAACCCTTTTCATTACTTAAAGGTAACCACCATTGAAAAAACCACCACAGAAGCACATGAGATAAAAAAGATAGCAACAGAGGAAAGATGTATGGAATACAACCAAATAAAAACAAAAGATAGCAAAACGAAAGAGAAGGATCAAACAAGACACAAAACTAACAGAAAGCAATCTATAAAATGGCAATAGGGAACTCACAAGTGTCAATAATTACACTAAATATAAACGGATTAAACTCACCAATAAAAAGACACAGAGTAGCAGAATGGATTAAAAAAGAAAATCCAACTGTATGCTGCCTACAGGAAACTCATCTAAGTAACAAGGATAAAAATAAATTCAAAGTGAAAGGCTGGAAAACAATACTCCAAGCAAATAACATCCAAAATAAAGCAGGCGTAGCAATACTCATATCTGATAATGCTGACTACAAGACAACAAAAGTACTCAGAGACAAAAATGGCCATTTCATAATGGCTAAGGGGACACTGAACCAAGAAGACATAACAATTCTTAATATATATGCACCAAACCAAGGAGCTCCAATATATATAAGACAGCTACTTATTGACCTTAAAACAAAAACTGACAAAAATACAATCATAATTGGAGACCTCAATACACCGCTGACGGCTCTAGATCGGTCATCCAAACAGAGAATCAACAAAGATATAATGGCCTTAAACAAAATACTAGAGCACCTGGATATGATAGACATCTACAGGACATTTCATCCCAAAGTGACTGAGTATACATTTTTCTCCAGTGTACATGGATCATTCTCAAGAATTGACCATATGTTGGGCCACAAAAACAACATCAGCAAATTCAGAAAAATTGAAGTTGTACCAAGCATATTTTCTGATCATAAAGCCTTGAAACTAGAATTCAACTGCAAAAAAGAGGAAAAAAATCCCACAGAAATGTGGAAACTAAACAACATACTTTTAAAAAATGAATGGGTCAAAGAAATAAGTGCAGAGATCAAAATATATATACAGACTAATGAAAATGACAGTACGACATATCAGAATCTATGGGATGCAGCAAAAGCAGTGATAAGAGAGAAGTTCATATCACTTCAGGCATATATGAACAAACAAGAGAGAGCCCAAGTGAACCACTTAACTTCACACCTTAAAGAACTAGAAAAAGAAGAACAAACACAACCCAAAACCAGCCGAAGAAAGGAGATAATAAAAATCAGAGCAGAAATAAATGAAATAGAGAACAGAAAAACTATAGAAAAAATTAATAGAACAAGGAGCTGGTTCTTTGAAAAGATCAACAAAATTGAAAAACCCTTGGCAAGACTTACCAAGGAAAAAAGAGAAAGAACTCATATAAACAAAATCCAAAATGAAAGAGGAGAAATCACCACGGACACTGTAGATATACAAAGAATTATTGTAGAATACTATGAAAAACTTTATGCTACTAAATTCAACAATCTAGAAGAAATGGATAAATTCCTAGAACAATACAACCTTCCTAGACTGAGTCAAGAAGAAGCAGAAAGCCTAAACAGACCTATTAGTAGAGAAGAAATAGAAAAAACCATTAAAAACCTCCCCAAAAATAAAAGTCCAGGCCCTGACGGCTATACCAGCGAATTTTATCAAACATTCAAAGAAGACTTGGTTCCTATTCTACTGAAAGTCTTCCAAAAAATTAAAGAAGAAGCAATACTTCCAAACACATTTTATGAGGCCAACAATACCCTCGTACCAAAACCAGGCAAGGATGGCACAAAAAAAGAAAACTACAGACCAATATCCCTAATGAATACAGATGCTAAAATACTTATCAAAATACTAGCAAATCGAATACAACAACATATTAAAAAAATAATACATCATGATCAAGTGGGATTCATCCCAGAATCTCAAGGATGGTTCAACATACATAAAACGGTTAACGTAATACACCATATCAACACAACAAAGAACAAAAACCACATGATCTTATCAATAGACGCAGAAAAGGGTTTCGATAAAATACAACACAATTTTATGTTTAAGACTCTCAACAAAATGGGTATAGAAGGAAAAATATCTCAACATGATAAAGGCCATATATGATAAACCATCAGCTAACATCATATTAAATGGCACTAAACTGAAGGCTTTCCCCCTTAAATCAGGAACAAGACAGGGTTGTCCACTCTCTCCACTCTTATTTAATGTGGTACTAGAGGTTCTAGCCAGAGCAATCAGACAAGACAAAGAAATAAAAGGCATCCATATCGGAAAAGAAGAAGTAAAGGTATCACTTTTTGCAGATGATATGATCCTATACATCGAAAACCCCAAAGAATCCACAAAAAGACTACTGGAAACAATAAGCCAATATAGTAAGGTCGCAGGATACAAAATTAACATACAGAAGTCAATAGCCTTTCTATATGCCAACAATGAAACAACTGAGAACGAATTCAAAAGAATAATCCCCTTCACGATTGCAACAAAAAAAATAAAATACTTAGGAATAAACATAACAAAGAATGTAAAGGACTTATATAATGAAAACTATAAACCATTGTTAAGAGAAATTGAAAAAGATATAATGAGATGGAAGAACATTCCTTGTTCTTGGTTAGGAAGAATAAATATAATCAAGATGGCCATATTACCCAAAGCAATATACAAATTTAATGCAATTCCCATCAAAATTCCAATGAGATTTTTTAAAGAAATAGAGCAAAAAATCATCAGATTTATATATGGAACTATAAAAACCCCCGAATAGCCAAAGCAATCCTAAAGAAAAAGAATGAAGCTGGGGGCATTACAATACCTGACTTCAAACTCTATTATAGAGCCACGACAATCAAAACAGCATGGTATTGGCAGAAAAATAGACACTCAGACCAATGGAACAGAATAGAAAGTCCAGAAATAAAACCACATATATATAGTCAAATAATTTTTGATAAAGGGGCCAAGAACATACAATGGAGAAAAGAAAGCCTCTTCAATAAATGGCGCTGGGAAAACTGGAAAGCCACATGCAAAAGAATGAAACTGGACTACAGTTTGTCCCCCTGTACTAAAATTAACTCAAAATGGATCAAAGATCTAAACATAAGACCTGAAACAATAAAGTACATAGAAGAAGACATAGGTACTCAACTCATGGACCTGGGTTTTAAAGAGCATTTTATGAATTTGACTCCAATGGCAAGAGAAGTGAAGGCAAAAATTAATGAATGGGACTATATCAGACTAAGAAGTTTTTGCTCAGCACGAGAAACTGATAACAAAATAAACAGAAAGCCAACTAAATGGGAAATAATATTTTCAAACAACAGCTCAGATAAGGGCCTAATATCCAAAATATACAAAGAACTCATAAAACTCAACAACAAACAAACAAACAATCCAATAAAAAAATGGGAAGAGGACATGAACAGACACTTCTCCCAGGAGGAAGTACAAATGGCCAACAGATATATGAAAAGATGCTCATCTTCTTTAGTTATTAGAGAAATGCAAATCAAAACTGCAATGAGATACCACCTCACACCTGTTAGATTAGCTATAATTAACAAGACAGGTAATAGCAAATGTTGGAGAGGCTGTGGAGAAAAAGGAACCCTCATACACTGTTGGTGGGAATGTAGTACAACCATTATGGAAGAAAGAATGGTGGTTCCTCAAAAAACTGAAAATAGAACTACCTTATGACCCAGCAATCCCTCTACTGGGTATATACCCCAAAAACTCAGAAACATTGATATGTAAAGACACATGCAGCCCCATGTTCATTGCAGCATTGTTCACAGTGGCCAGGACATGGAAACAACCAAAAAGCCTGTCAATAGATGACTGGATAAAGAAGATGTGGCACATATACACTATGGAATACTACTCAGCCATAAGAAATGATGACATCGGATCATTTACAGCAAAATGGTGGGATCTTGATAACATTATACGAAGTGAAATAAGTAAATCAGAAAAAACCAGGAACTGCATTATTCCATACGTAGGTGGGACGTAAAAGTGAAACTAAGAGACATTGATAAGAGTGTGGTGGTTATAGGGGGAGAGGGGAAAGGGAGAGGGAAAGGGGAGGGGGAGGGGCACAAAGAAAACTATATAGAAGGTGACAGAGGACAATCTGACTTTGGGTGATGGGTATGCAACATAATTGAAAGATAAGATAACCTGGTCTTGTTATCTTTGAATATATGTATCCTGATTTATTGATGCCGCCCCATTAAAAAAATAAAATTAAAAAAAATATTCTTGTCTTTGTGGAGAGGTTTAGATGTATTCTGTATACCACACGATGGAAAAAGGGTATTATAAACGTTATCATTACAAACAACTAAATTCATATGCAAAACAGTTAACATGAAGACAAATGAAAATCAGTAAAATAAAAATGAGAAATCATATAAAGAAAATGGATATAAAGATATCAAGAATGAAGGATGAAATATGTCATTAAACACTGGAAATGTATCCATGAGAATCTGCATTGCATCATATATTGTTTGTGGAATGTAGGCAGGAGGGAGGAAGCATTACCCACATTTTTACAAGTGGGTTCTTGAATTCTATTCAAATATTCTGTTTTCTGATATCCAATTAAATGAAACATGAAGGTATTTTCCTTGAAAATAAGAGATACTGTTGTTATCAGTTCATATATCATCTCAGGTTCTTGTAAGCAGTCAGAGCAGAAAATCTATATCTCTTGTGTGAACCAAATTCCTCCAACCTCTGTCTTACTTTGGGCCGAAGTCTCTGCAAATTCTTTTGAAGAATGGGTTTGTCAGTTTCGCACTCCAGTTCTGCGGGCTGCTGCTGTCAGAGGACAGGTCATTTGCTCAGAACAGTGCGACCTGTGGGTATTAATGGCCAACTCAGCAAATCATACGTGCAGCAAATAAAAGCCTCTGATATGTACATGTGTCTCGTATCTCACATGATGATATAGCTATATCCAACATACATGTCTGCATCGTCTCATGTACACATCACCATTAGGAGTAAGTGAAACGTAGAAGAGATGTCAGAGTTTGTAGTCGGTTTCATTTGACATTCTGACAAAATACCTCAGGCTTTTGCATGCCTCTCATACTTGTGTAGGTCATGTTCCTTAACGAGCATCTGAAAGCGGAGATTTAGATGCAGAGTCTATTGGAAGTGAGTAGCCGTGGGATCAGCGTGTGGAAGCACCGATGAGGGAGAACCAAACAGAGAAATGTGGTGCATGCAGCACAGACCTCACCGATAGCACAGGGAGGTCTCGGGCTGGTGCGGCCTTTCATAGCCGTCCGTCTGGAAGGAACCGTTCTAGTCCCCCTAGGAGACACGGGCAGTGTTTGGATGTAGGCGGCTTCTGAAATGTGAGAGGGACAGAGGAGAGCAGCTCTCTTCTGCCAAAGACAGATCTGGACGGGGACTCAGCTAAGTGCTCTGAGCATGCTCACTCCCAACAGCTGGGGAAATAGCGTCTCCCTCCCAGAGGCATTCTGGGTGTTTTACCACCGGGTGGGCTTCTGTCGACTTTTGTGTCTCACGGACTCAACCATTATTTAGTCTGTCTTTAGAACCTCCCAAAAGCCCTGGCCGGTTGGCTCAGCGGTAGAGCGTCGGCCTAGCGTGCGGAGGACCCGGGTTCGATTCCCGGCCAGGGCACATAGGAGAAGCGCCCATTTGCTTCTCCACCCCTCCGCCGCGCTTTCCTCTCTGTCTCTCTCTTCCCCTCCCGCAGCCAAGGCTCCATTGGAGCAAAGATGGCCCGGGCGCTGGGCATGGCTCTGTGGCCTCTGCCTCAGGCGCTAGAGTGGCTCTGGTCGCAATATGGCGACGCCCAGGATGGGCAGAGCATCGCCCCCTGGGGGGCAGAGCACCGCCCCTGGTGGGTGTGCCGGGTGGATCCCGGTCGGGCGCATGCGGGAGTCTGTCTGACTGTCTATCCCGGTTTCCAGCTTCAGAAAAATGAAAAAAAAAAAAAAAAAAAAAAAAAAAATAAGAACCTCCCAAAGGCCAAACTGTGAGCTAGATGTTGATACAATCATTGAAAACTAACAAAGAATATATATACCATGTCTGTTGCATAGGCCAGTGGAGGATACAGTCATTTCAACACATAATTTTCATATAAAATTTTAAATGAATGAAATGATAGGTGTGATGTATTTTGGAAGTAAAAATAAAGGGCCCTCGAATCCTTGCTGAACCAAAGCAGCCTTGCTTCAGCGTCAGCCGCGGCTGGCTCCCTGCGTCTCTGCAACAGTGTTATGTCTGAGCTGCACTAGTTGGGAGCAGGCCCACCTCTTGGCTTCTGCAGAATCATGACTGCATCTGCCTCACTCAGCTCAGCCTTCCTGGCACAGTTTCCTTGTTGGCACTAAGTCTGTCTCATCTGCAAACGGGCTCTGTGGGCATCTTGACAGTAATTATTACTGTGGGAGTAGATGAAAAGATAGAGACTAAAATAAAGACAAGGAGATTATGGGAAGTAAGAATAAAGCAGGCCGATGCCAGAACCCTGGGGGGGAAATTTAAGGGATGCAGAGAGAGAGAGAGAGAGAGAAGAAATAAAAAAACAGGCAAGACAATGAGAAATGTTTGGAGAGACGGGGAGACAACCAGGACGGAAGAAGAATATCCAGGAGGTCGGGAGGACTGGGGTTCACTGCGCTGATGTAGTTTGACCCCCCTTTGGAGTGGCATTTCCCAGGTAACTTAATCCACCTTGAATCAATTTGACTCCTCTTTCTCCACTTGAATGCTTTCTCATAGCCCAGACAGCTCTTTGCTGCCCCCTTCTGATATTTGCCTGCTTCTTTCCCAAAATTTATGTTGCTCCTCGGGGTCTGTGGTGGTTCTATATGAATTGTAGGGTTATTTTTTTTTCTGAGGAAAGTGCTCTTAGCTATTGCATTGGATCTACAGATTGTTCTGGGTAACATGAGCGTTGTAGCAATATCCATGTCTCCGATCCATGAACATGGATACCTCTTTATTTATCTGTGCCTCCTTCAATTTCTCTCATCAGTGTCTGACCATTGTCAGCATACAGATCTTTCCTTCATTTCTGTTACATTTTCCACACCGGCAGAACAGGCTACAAAGAGGATTTGACACATTGCATGTGGAATAGAAGGTGTGGATTATTTTATGACCTGGATTGTAAAGGAGGTGATCTTAGAGCTTCGGGTGACCTCTCAATACAGGAGGCCTGGGACACGGCACAGGCGGTGGAGTCCTGTACCATCATTGGCCAAGTCCCCAGCTGCTAACATCGAGTGCATGTGATCCTGTTGCTATGGCAGCAGCAGACACAAGTGCACATACTTTGAAAGAGATGGCATTACTGAAAATATGGACAAACTAAAGTAAAATTTTTAAGTTGAATAAGTTAAAGATTTACAAGAGTTTCCATGATAAAAGATACTTTTTATGAGTAGGTCGGAGGAGGTGTTTTAGTTCATCTGGATATATGCTGAGGATGTATGTACATTGGTAAAATTTTGAGGTTCCCATTTGAAAGTAATCCGAACAAGTGTTATCAACTAAAGGGGGTGATTAGTGCTCAGACTTTCCTGGTCTCTGACTCGTTCTCACTGCTTACTAAGTTTTAAATTGTTTGGTGCACAAGTGGAGGTAGTATCTTACACTATTTTATGGATACAGGGTGGGACGAATGTACAATATGTGTACAGTTGTATGAGAAATACAGATTCATTCTTACATCATTATTCAGTAACTACTGTATTATTTTCCATACAAACAACTGTACACCCACTTTCTCCCCACCCTCTATCTGCTCTCACACCCTTGGCACTTTCTTGTCTCTTTGAACTTGAACCTTCACCTCTCCGTTCAGTGCTAAAAGAGCAGGCTGTCTTATGTATTCTAACATGGCTAGCACTCTGAGCATGTCTCTCCCAGTAGTTCACCATCAGCATGATAACACAGCACACCACACAGGAAAGGGAGCAATCTTTGCTGACACATGGATTGACTCTTACCTTTGAGGATGGCCTTTGAAAATAGAATTTCTGGAAACATCCCAGAACATTTGTTAAAAACAAAACAATATAAAACAAAAAGGCTAACAATAAAGTAAAAGAGAGAAATACCCAGTCCTTACTTTATAAAACAGAGCTTTATGTCAACTCACGCACATCCATTGAGTAATAGGCTGCAATAATTAAAAAAAATGTTGCCTAATGTCACCCAATGTCAGCATCCTATCTGTGGCCATTCCTGTGTACTCTTTGATTTCTTATTTAATGGTATTTAAAAAAAATAAACAGGATATGAGTTTTCAAATACTGCTTATACTAATAAGAGTAATAATGATAAACATGATAAAAACAATGATAAAATTATTTTAAAAGATAGTCATAATAGACACTGTATTAAGATATTTATGTATATTATTATTATTATTATTATTTCAGTTATAATTATGGTCCTTTTTAAAACAAGAACAAATATTTTCTTGATCTGCATGACTAAAAACCCCCAATAACAGAAACAAGAAACAACCTTACTAACTTTTATTACTGTGTGTTTGGACCCCTGCAGTTGTCACCATTCGCCACTTCCCCAAGCCTCACTGTCAAGATTATTTCTCCTCAGGGTCCCTAAATCTGAGAGAGTAATAACATTAACACTGGACTACATGAGGAACAAGATAAGAAAGAGACTTTCCTTTTTCCCTGAGATTTTCAGAAGTTTTTCTCACTTTCCCAGAGTGAGAAAACCAAATTAAATTTTCTTTTTTCCCAAAAGGCACAGGTTTGTGAGACCAAATTTGTGAGGTTTTTTTTTCTCTGACCTTTATCTATTGATCACTACATGAATAGTTTCATATATTTTAATAATAATAATTGCTAATGTTTATTAATGATATTTAGGATTAATTTATACCAGCCACACTGATAGTTTTATACAAACTTATTTGTTCACAAGAACTCTATGAGTTAGATATAATTACTGCCCAGTATGAGGCTCTGATGTCACTGCAGAGCTAGAAAGTGGGTAATTGGAAGGCTCTGACCCCGTAAAGCGTCTCATTCATTGGGATTTAGAACCGTCACGGGGCACGGAATGCATTTGAACTTGAAATAATAGCATTCTGACGTTTCTGTGCCGCCCACTGCCAACAACAACGAGAGGTTAGGAGACCTCCTGTCATTGCTGTGACTACAATGATTGGTTTATTGAGATTAGAATAGTCTAGAACTAGCTGTGATTGGTGAATCTCCACTGATTAACAGCATTCCTGCTCATCCACTAAACTTAAACTGGATGGTAAGAGGGCATTGCTTTGGATTTTAAGTTGAAATATATGTCTAAACCCTAAAAATATTTTGGCAGACCTACTATTTTAACAGACATTCCATTAAGGCCCCTCTTACTTTAATCTGCCCTTGAAGTATCATCATCGTCATCATCATTATTTGTTTTTATTTCTTCTTTAAGCTCACAGCAATGTGTTTCTTAAGGAGGGGAAATAGCCCTTTGTCAACTCGAAGGGCAGGTGTGATGGGAAGACGTGACAGACTGTGCGGCTGACTTCCCCTCTCTGGGCTCTCGACAGACATTTTTATTCTTCTTTTTAGTTCTCAGAAGCAGCAGACCAGATTTTTAAATAGTCTCTCTCCAGCTGTCTCCTTGTTCGGGTCCCTGGATGGTTTCTCTATGTGAATGTCTTTCATTTTTTTTTTGTTCAGGTGAAAAATTTACTCCTAACTTTTCTACAAATGAAACCAACGAAAGTCTCCTAAGCTCAGAAATGAAGCTTAGTGTCTTTTTGAGGGAGGCCGGCTCAGCACAGCCGCTCAGCTGCAGGGCAGTCCCGGCAGCTGGGCCGCCCGCCACGCGGACAAGGGCAGGTGCCAATTAGAAAGAAGGCAAGCAGGCAGGCCCCACGTAGGCAGTGAGGTGCCTCTCCCTTCCTCCTTCCAAACAGACACAGCCTGACCAAGGAAAACATGTTAGGTCAAACTGACACCTCTTCCTGGGTTGTCAGGGTTGCTGGACCCGAACTGAGCATGTGTGACCAGCTTTGCCTCCGGGCCCCCGGGTGCCTCCTGGTCCCCTCTCTGGACAAGCGCACACCTCTGCCCCTGAGACGTCTTCCTCCTTACCAGGCACTCACCATTTTTCTCTGCCCTTCTCATTACAGCCAGTGATCAGTAAAAAAGAAAGAAAGATGATATATAAGGCTTAATCTCTTTTAGATAATACATCATTTTGTATGGAATAATGTCTAAAGCCAGAGCACAGCATATTTTATGTTGGACTGGCAACAGGGACAAAGATGAGAAGAATATTTTGGAAACATTGGGAATTCTCCAGCATATAAGAATTATTACTGTATTCTGTACATAAATCACATACACGCATATACATAATGCTACGTAGTAGTGTGTGCATGTTTGTATATTTGTGTGCATGTGTCTGTGTGTGTGCGTGTGTGTGTATTTGTGAGTGTATATGTCTGCACATGTATGTGTCTATGCATGTGCCTGTCTGTGCATGTATGCGAGCATGTTTACACATATCTCTGAGTGTGCGTGTGTGCTTTTGGTATATATGTGTTCATGTGTGTGTGTGCATTTGTGAGAGTATATATGTGTGCATGTATGTATATATATATATGCATGTGCTTGTATGTGTGCATGTTTATACATATGTGTATGGGGGCATCTGTGTGCTTTTGGTATACGTGTGTTCATGTGTGTGTGCATGTGTGTGTGTACAGCAGTGTTACTAGTTGTGTGCGAGATGCATGTTTGACAGTTTACTTCCAGTGAATCAATTCTTCATATTCTGATGAAAAAATAATGAGCATCTTTTTTAGTTCCACTTCTCTCTTCTTGTAGTGTTTTCTCTCACTTTCATCCCAGGCTGTGTGACATGTCAGACATCCTGAATGACCTTTCCTCTAAAAGCACCTGAAACAGCTCAATAAAATATTTTAAAAATATTTTTAAATAAAAAGCTGATCACATCTGACCTGTGGTGCAAAGTGGGTAAAGCGTCGAGCTGGAACGCTGAGGTCGCCAGTACAAAACCCCAGGCTTGCCCGGTCAAGGCACATATGGGAGCTGATGCTTCCTGCTGTTCCTTCTGCCCTTCTCTCTCTCTCTCTCTCTCTCTCTCTCTCTCTCTCCTCCCCACATCTCTAAAATGAATAAATAAATAAAAAATAAAAAGCTGATCAGGCAAGAAAATAGATTCTCGGAGGCTGAAAACAAAGGGAGCAGGACACGGGAGTTGGCAGGGAGGCCCGCCTGCTCTGAAGGCCACTGTGCCCGAGGGCCCCCGCCACGGGCTGCAGCAGCGGGTGGGGTCAGTGTTGGAGGGCGGCGGTGCTCTGCAGGGCACCCTGGGGGTGCGGGGGTGCAGCAGGACACGGGAGTTGGCAGGGAGGCCCGCCTGCTCTGAAGGCCACTGTGCCCGAGGGCCCCCGCCACAGGCTGCAGCAGCGGGTGGGGTCAGTGTTGGAGGGCGGCGGTGCTCTGCAGGGCACCCTGGGGGTGCGGGGGTGCAGCAGGACACGGGAGTTGGCAGGGAGGCCCGCCTGCTCCGAAGGCCACTGTGCCCGAGGGCCCCCGCCACAGGCTGCAGCAGCGGGTGGGGTCAGTGTTGGAGGGCGGCGGTGCTCTGCAGGGCATCCTGGGGGTGCGGGGGTGCAGCAGGACCGGGGAACACAGCTCTCATCAGATGCCTGTGCCCGTGGGCGGCTCCCGGAGCCCTTGCTGTGCTGCAGAGCCCACACTGGTCTTCAGGTTGTTGATCAGCGCGCCGGAGTGCGCTGGGTGCCTCCCTCGCAGGGGTGCCTCTGCCTCCTTGAACGGGGGCCCTCCATACCCCTCTGTTAATGGAGCCCGAACCAGCCTGCATTCCTGTTCCCCGCAGCGGGAACCCGAGAGCAAAGCAGAGCCAGGTACATGCTGTCACTCCGCTCATTTTCTGTGAACAGTGGTTACAGGCTGGTGCAAGGTGCCTCCTGGTCTGTCTCGAAACCTAGCACAGGACTACACTGGCCATAGAACAATTTATTCAGGCTTAGCCAAGTGTCCCCTAAACCCTGAAAATAAGCATGGGTCTGCCACAGATTCATGGAGAGCAATGCTGTGTTGACACAACTTAAAATTATTTGAGGGCTCCGTGGAAATCAAGAGGAAGAAGGTGAAGACTTGGGCTAGGCAAGCTTGGTGGGAACTTAATGGAAAACATTGTACACTTAACCTAGAACCCAAATGGTGCGTTCTCTTTGTATGGGCAAAATAGAAATACATCTGACAGAGAGAGAGAAACAGCAACAGAAGTCTCTCTCTCTCAATCTGGGCGCTAGGAAGTGGGGTCAGCATCTCTTCTGAGGATTCCTAATGGTACAACCTTCATTTGAATTCGGGGTTCAAACTGGGTGAAACAAAATCTTATTTCTGGAGGAACAGAAATAGTCCTTTATATGTGAATCATTTTTTAATCCAGAAATCAACACATAAATCTCAGCCCCATGAGCTCTAAAATCAGAAAGCACATGAAGAAACAAAGAACAGTGAGGCCCTGGCTGGTTAGCTCAGCGGAAGAGCATGTCAGTCAGGCATGTGGATGTCCTGGGTTCAATTCCCAGCCAGGGCACACAGGAGAAGCACCCATCTGCCTCTCCACCCTTCCCCCTCTCCTTCCTCTTTGTCTCTCTCTTCCCCTCCCGCAGCCAAGGCTCCATTGGAGCAAAGTTGGCCCGGGAGCTGAGGATGGGTCCATGGCCTCCACCTCAGGTGCTAGAGTGGCTCCAGTTGCAACAGAGCAATGCCCCAGATGGGCAGGGCATCGCCCCCTGGTGGGTATGCTGGGTAGATCCCAGTCGAGAGCATGCGGGAGTTTGTCTCTCTGCCTCCCTGCTTCTCAATTCAGAAAAATACAAAAAACAAAACAAAACAAAAAAACAGTGAATGTTGGCTAGCATAGATAACAGGCAGCAAAGGCACAAATCCTGAAATGACTGCAGGTTAGCAGGTATAGTCCAAAAAGTCAATGTTTAGTTTTCAAGAACCAAAATACAGCTGTTAGTTTTAAAGATAACATATAAGAAACAAAATGCCATAAGTGAAAAGAAAGTAAAGAACTCCCAGGTGTGCCAGTGACGGACACATCTGTATGGGATTTCGGGAGGGAAGAACAGGAGGATGGGGGAATGTTTATAAGAAAAAATTAGAGTATTTCAGAACTGGGAGACATGCCCACCATTTGGACACTCCAATGCATGGCAAGTAGAATGAGTAACGGCGAATATCCCTCATGAAAATGTAGCCAAAGCAGGTGTTTGCTGCTCTATCAGAACACTATAAGAAGCCTGCAGGTGATGCACACGTTGGGATACTGCAGCTGATACGAGTGTAAAACACATGAGTATCTCATCGGTCTTGGCTGGCCATTTTCCTGCTCACTGTTCGTGTGGTTGCCCCTAGCAGAAATCACTTGTAAACAAAAGCCAGTATCAGAGTTTTCTGAAGTAAAAATATTTCCATTACTGCCGTATCAATATTTCACTTCTCTGTAGAAGGGTCAGAATCTCCTGTTCTCTCACAGAGCTGTAACTCTGTTTCTCCGCATTTGCACAGAAGTGGGAACAGCTGGCCATTTATCTCCTCCTCAGAACTGGTTTGATTTGGAGAGGAAATTCAAGCTCTCCCTAAATGTCTGAAAGGAGGTTAGATAGAGACCCAACCAGCCAGGGTGGGGGTACAGAGGGCTGGTTTGCTGCCAGAGGAAGGAGGGGGTCTAGAATGGAAATGATATTGCCCAGGACTCAAACTCCTTCCAAATGTCGGTCTGGGGATTGTAGACCTGCAGCCTTCCAAACATGACAGCTCCTGAGCCTCCAAACTGGGCAGGATGGGTTCTTCAGAATAAAGCCGCTCTGCTCTCTGAATGTAATCCTTGTACTGGGCAAATGAAGAAGGAGCCTTCCTTGCTTAGAGCCTGCACTCAGAAAGCACTAATCTTTCCCATCAGTGCCCTTTCCTTAGCAGGTAATGTCACTGTCTCACATCAGCACCAGAAACAGAAATGATTAGCTTTGCATATTACACACCGTTACCATCCTGAGCTTGTCAAGTCTACAGTCGTGTCCATGGTCCTGTCACCATTTATCAATTTACCTTCCAGAAAGACCACATCCCACGTATACTAAACACAAAGCTAACGTGACAGAGTCCTTTCTGCAACCCAAATAAATACATCAATGTCATCTAGCTGGCCTCTGTGTTCAGTTGAATTTTTTTTTTTTCCAGCACTTACCGGGAAGTTAAAGGGAGGAGGGAGGTGCAAATAGAGAGACAGCCCATTGACTCCCTGTGCCGATATCTATACCACTTTAATCTTGCACATGAAAGGTCAAGCATAAAATTATTCGCTTGGAGCAGCTGTCCTTGGAGATCTGAATTAACATAGATGGAGAGTACCACAAGGAAAAAAAAAAGTTAATTTCACCTTAATTGGATTAAGCCAGGTCCCATCCATACTGAGAGAATGAGGTTACAAAGGACTAAAAACTGCTAGGTTGACGGAAAGGGATTAATTCATGGGTGAGTGTCAGGTTGTTGACTAATAACATATTGATTGTATCTCTAAGATATGCAGAGTGTCTGTCAGGAAGAGAGACACTTTGGAATTGAAGATCGCTAGCCCATCTGACACGATCCAAGTTAGATTAATATTATTAAGGAGCTGCAAGTGAGCTGCGTATCGCCTTAGCAACCACAGAAATTCTCTCCGTGTGTCTGGGCTGACCATCATGAGCACCGGCGGTTCTTGTCGGTTACAGGGAAGTGACTGATTTGTGGGCTGCGTCCCCCCTTCTTTTCTTTAATGTGTTCCCGCAGACATATTGAACCAACACAGTTTAATCCCAGTGGAGCCTGCAGGTGGTATTGCCCTTGTATTGAGGAGTTATTAAATTCTTAAGGTCACCATCCAAAAGGTTCCATTAAATTGAGTTAATAAAAACATTGGGCAAAGGTTTGCAAAGAGCACAGATGTCAAAGCTTTGGGAATTGGAATGTCTCTAATGATATCAAGCTAAAAGAATAATTTAAATCACACTATAGTATAAAGAAGATAAAAATTCCTCATTCTTCAGTAAATGAAATTTTTGTAGCTAAGACATGTGTGTCTCTGTGAATGCTCAATGAAGACCTTCCTTTCTTTGGAAGTTTTGTTTGCCGTTTTATTTTAGTTTACTTTTGTTTTTTCAGTTGAGGCAGATTTTGATTGTTTAAAAATTGAGTCCCCTAGGAAATAGCACCTGAGAGTAAAAACCCAGTGAATTTCTGGGAATTTGTGTATGTGCGAAACTGATGTTTTTAAGGAAACACAAGAGATAAAAGTAGAGAAGGCTTTTGATTTAGGATGATGCCCCTGGCGCTCGCCGGGATGAAGGATGTGTAAGAGGATTGGGATGGAGTGAACGCTGCAGCTACCATGGTCCTCCATTGTCTGGGCTCTCTACAGAATGCCCCACTGACATGGAATGTGTGGGAGTCAAACTACACCCCATGCATCCCTCTTGACCGTGGGTTTACAGTAGCCTTCTCCGTCTTTCGCTTCCTATGCCAGAAGAAACAGGATCTATATCAGCATGGTAGTATTGTGAAATCACTCTAGAAACTGAGGGCTCACTGCTCCATCTGTCCAAGTGTAAAATAGTATATTCTAGTTTTCCAGAGAAACTTAAAGGAAGGATTTTTTTGTGGAGAGTATATGACTCGTTAGAATGAATTTACCAAACTCTTTGAATGGCCCACGCTAGAAGTAAATGCTATTTCTTAACTAATCTGATCTCCAGTGTTTCTGGGACACAGAATTCCCAAGTGGTCTACATTTCCTAGACTTCATTGCAGTCTTCAGCCATGTGACTGTGTCCCCATTTAGGGCCCAGAGTAAAATGAAAATATGCAGGGATATCAGGGGAAAGGGCATGCTCAAAAAGAAGAGAAAATATACTATTAAAGGTACACTATACTGGCCCTTGCTGGGTGGCTCAATTGATTAGAGTGTCCACCATGCCAAGGTTGTGGGATCAATCCCTAGTCAGGGCCCATGCAAGAATCAACCAATGACGACATGAGTAAGTGGAACAGCAAATCACTGTTTCTCTCTCTTTCTTTTTCTCTGACTCTGTCTCTTTCCATAAAAATCAATGAAAATATAATACTAATAAATGTACTATGTACAAAGTGTTTTCTTTTTCTGTCTGTCTGAACCAATGTTTTTGTATTTGCTAATTAATGTCATTCTAAATAAAGTAAAAAATTTCAGTTATTAACCAAGTTTTACTGTTCACAGTTATTTTGATCACTAACAGCTTTCAACACTAACACGGGGGCCTTGACTGTGTGTGAGGAACAGCAGGGGTTACAGAAGCCATACTTAGAGCTAGGGCATGCATACATGATTTATTTTTTCTGAAGCAGTGGGAGCACCTCACAGAACTAATCTCACTCCTTGTTTCTCGTCTTGATGTGGACACATTCTACTAATCCTCTCTGCCCTTAGCTTATGGATGAGTCAGGGAGCCCGAAAGGACAAGAACCTGTGAGTGGCTCTCTTTCCCTTTCTGTCTGTGTCACCATTTCAGCAGGAGTGAATACAGGAATCAGCAGTCATAAGAAAGGAGAAGGTAGATCTCTTGGGTTTTCTGATTAATTTTCTGAGAGAGCAGAAGGGAGAGAGAGAAAGAGGAGGAGGTAGGGAGAGAGAAACATCAACTCGTTCCATCCACTTAGTTATGTACCCATTGGTTGCTTCTCATACACGCCCTGACTGGGGCTCCAGCCAGTGACCTTGGGGTCGAGCCGGCATCCTTGGGATCAAGCGCAAAACCCAGGATCAAACCGGTGCTCCAGTTCGATGCTCTGTTCATTGTGCCACCAGCCAAGGCTGTTCTGAGTCCTTAAAACACCATTGCCTTGTTTGTGCATCAAAGGGAGTTCTGCCTCAAACAAAAGGTCTGGCCTCTCGGGGCTGTTAGCACCGCAGCTGCTCGCTTCCAGAAGCACGTGCTCACCTCGGACGTGCTGAGTCAGGGTCTTGCCGAGCTCCGTGCATGGAGGGGCCCCATAATTCAGTGTGATGGGCGCACGGTGCAGCTAGAAACGGCAGACACACGTAGTGTGTATATCTCTTCTGCTCACTTTCATACTCGATTGTCCCACGAGACTTTATTAACAAAACTAAAAGTTTCAAAAGAAAAAGATGAAGAATTTTCAAACAGTGACATAAACTCACTAACGAGTGTTTAATGAACTCATAACAGTGTGACTTCTGTCCCTCCACGGACATTTGATTTGAGTCCTGTGGTTATTGACAGAGTACAGTAAGTACAACAGTCACTTTTCCCCTTTGCTGCACTTTCGTCATTGTTGACCAGGTCCCACCCGAGGAACGGAGGTGCAGAGACCAATCAGCAACAGACTCCCCCCCAAAAAATGACATTGATTAATTTCTGAAAGAGATAGCACCTCTTATGTTTACAAAGAGATTTATGGGCTGAAGAGCTAGCAGTGAAATGTTTGTACGTTCTTTATTTACTCATTTTTAATGTACTATAAGATAACTTGTCATTTGAACGGTGTTGTTGGGGGACTAGTATAACCCAAACAACAGAAACTGCTATTTGTGCACATTGGAACCATGCACAGTGAGGACTGCCCGTATTTATTGTCTCATCCGCTTTCATGGTGTCACGAATCGAGGTTCCTCACAAGGTTGCAGTCAGGATGTCACCTTGGGCTACAATCATGTGACTGCTTGACTAGGCCTGAGGAGTCACCTGCAAGGGTGGCTCACTTTAGCGCGCCAGGCAAATTGGGGCTGGTGGTTGGCAGAAGATCGCCCCCCCAGGGAGCCACCTCACAGGACTGCTTAAATGTCCTCACAGTGTGGCACTGGGCTGCTCCAAGGGGAGGTGAGCCCAGAGAGAAAGTTGGAAGCTGTGGTGTCTTTATGATGAGAAGCCACACCCTCATTTCCACAGTGTCCCACTGGTTACAGATCTGCCCTGTTCAATGTGGGGGAGAAGTGTGGGGGCCAGAGTCACTGAGGGCCAACTTGGATACTGAATACCACATTAAGCAAAGACGAACCTGGGAGACGATAAAAAATAAAAAACAAACAAACCCCCCCAAAACAAAAAAGATAAAGCCCAACAAACCCATGGGTGACTCAGGTGGCTAGACCAGAAGTTATTTTTAGAGTATTAACACTCCTTTGATGCTTTTAGGAGACAGACACCTCTCTTTAGAGTAGACAGTTAATAAACTTAATTATGATACTATGTACTCCCCACCATATGCACACTAAATCTGAAAGCCCCCAAAGCACACATCAAGTCCTAGCCATCTTCCCACGTACAGAATTTAAACCAGGGCTTAGTTTACAAATAAACCTAATAGGTAGGTGCTCTTCAATGAGTAAAACGATCCAAGAACTTCAAGTTCAGGGGCTGCTGGTGATTTTATGTTTTTCCTTTGTTTAATGTTGTCTTAGAGTACCTTCCTACAAGAGAAATTTGTAGGTAATATATAAGAGTAAGAAACTTTTAAGGACATTAATATATTTCATTTAAATGTGTTTAATTAAAGAAGACATGAACCTTGAAGGAAGAATTTAACAGTGAATATTTCAGGATCAGTGACACATTAGTGACGGACAAGTACTGTTGATTTTCAGTTTGTACCCGCGGATGTGACAACAGTTGCCAGTCATACCCATAAGGCTTATTAAGCCTAGAACTAATTTAGGAAACCACCAATTAAAAAAAAAACTATAGTCAACAATAACTATATAAGTGTGACACTGATATAGAGCAGACAGTTCAGATAAAGATTCCTACCTAATCCTGTTTCTAATGTAATCAAGATTGTCCTTTGCTCTGTGAGAAAACTAACGTTCTAAAAAAGTGTAAGTTTATATTCCAATTGAAAAGCATGTGCTGGTATCTATTCTTGCTGTAGGAAAACTTATAAAAATAAAACTGTAAAATATTTAGATGGAAATATTAATATATATTAATCTTGAATGACAGCTTTGTAAGAATGATATAAAAGGTAAAATTCTTGAAACCAAAAATATATTTCATTTATAGAAATTAAAACAAATTCTTAAAATCATCTTTTGTTAGATTAAAAACACTATAAGTAAAAATTAAACTGCAAAGTAAAACTATTGTGTACTAGAGATAAAATTTTTATATCTTTAATATGTAAAGAAAATGAAATAGGAAATATAAAATAGGATAATATTATTGGGCCAGTAAAATAATATAATATTATTAAGCAGTCATCCTTTAGGAGACTGAAACTTACCTCTGTTGTAAACATTGAATAATTTAATTGGTTATAATATAATGTACTTCCAGCCACAAGCACAACAAACAATTTTAATGCTTCTCAATGCACACACCAAGGCATCGAGTCTTATGTTTTATGTAAGAATTTAAAATAGGGCTTAGTTATAAAACATGCCTCATAGATGCTCTTCAAAGCACTAATAGAAAAGTATGAATAGGTTAAATGTTATTTCCCAGATCACAAACCAGAGAGGTAAAGAGCTCCGAACAGCCAGCTGTTCTGGTCCCTACATTACGGTAGCTTTTGTGTGCTTGCACTATTTCCCTTGTGATTTTCTTTGACAATCTTTTTTTCTTTTTTCTTTATCTCTCTTTTTTTATTTTGAGGGAGGAGGAGTATATCTTCAAATGAAACAAGAAAGGAAAAACAGAGGCATTTCCAAACATATCTTAATTACAACTGAATTTATTGTATAAACCACTATACCTTAATAAGTACTTATGTTGTATAGAGTAGACAACTGTAGAATTATTAAAGACAACATATGGCAGGTGCCTTAAAGCTCCAGGGTGACAACAAAAACATATGACTTCAGCTCATTATAAGAAGTTTCTAAGATCCTCTTAATTGCTATAATAATTAAAATTTATCAATTTTTGTGAAGATGCCAACTGACTTATTACAAAAGAGTGAATATATGCTTTACATTATTACATTTACAGAAAAACACATTTCAAAGGGAATCTCTTCTCATATATCAATATTTATATCTATTATCCATATATTGAAATTTCTCAAAACAGGTAAATAGATAGGTAGGTAGGTAGGTAGATAAACAGAGCCTGACTTTATATATAGATATATAGAGAGAGAGCTACACTGATCTAAGTATATACAGTATGCTTGTACATATAAAGAAATGTTATAGCTTAAATCCATCTCCTGCAAAGTTGCCATGTCTCCTTTTTATTTTCTACACATTTTAACCTTGTCCTTCAGTATTTTCTGATAAGTAATATATATAACGTGTGGTGTTTGCAGTCTGCTGGAATAGAGTAATAATTAGCATTAAGAGAAATCATTAATTCAGACCGACAGGACAGCTCAGCCCCCGAGATCACACGGTGCTCCTGGCGACACCACTGTGATGAAAAGAAACGTTTGCCGTGTGAAACTCCACACGGAAATATAATAATATGCATTAACATTTTAGTTCTGGGATCCCACACAACAGGTAAAAAAGCTTTTCAAGAGAAAAAATGATTTTAACTATAAAGCTTTCATGTTGTTAGATATTTCAGGTTATTGGGTACCCTTGAGAAGAGTTGTTTTAGCAATATAATTTTAAATTCATGACAATATAACCACTCGAAATTGCCTTTCAGGTAAGGGTTTAGTTTTTATTTGTTTAATCAATCCAAGCTTTATGAAACTCTTGAAGGGCTATAAATAGCTAAAACCCACTTTTCAAGAAAAGAATATTTAATATTGTAAAGAAAATGTTTTTCATAAATTTTATAAAATTTGAACACTAGTTATCTTATAAATTATAGTTCAAATGGATCATATAAAATATGTTTTAAAGTGAAATGTAAAATGCAGTATCTTAACTGAAGCTTAATTTCATATTTTTAAACATGCAGGTTGTACCAATTAGGGTTCAGTACATGAAGATGGTCCATTTTAGTTTTTGCTGTTGTTTAGGAGTTTTATTTTTTTTAGGAAACTGGAAATGCTGAAAATTCATGGATTGGCACCAGAAATAGTGTGTTTGAGGCTAGAGTGCCTTAGCTGTCTTGTGTGTTTCTGAGAAGTAGAATCAAGAAAGTACTGCTCCAAGTGTATCTCATCAACAAAGTGGCCACTGGATCCTGGAATGCTGAGCTCAGCTAGTTCAGCAGATGCTTGACATGAATAAAACTTTGACCAGACTCTGAACACTGAGTCTGTGTAGCAACATTAATCTATAATTCAGAGATCTTGTTGGAGAACAGACTGTCCAAAGTATTTCAGTCAGTTACCAGGAACACAAAAATCAATGTCAGAATTTAAAACAGGGAATTTAATGAAAGCAATTAGTTTTTTGCAAAGCCAAAGGTGAATAGTGATTCCCTCTCAACTAGACTGAAGGGCAAGAAACCTCTGTCATGCATATTAAGGAAAAGCAAAATGAAGAGAAAATGTCACCAGAGTTCACGGACCATAGGTATCCAAGAAACAGAAGCCATGGTGTGCATTCCATTTTGGAGCGGGAGTCATGGAGAAGTTATGTCAGCTCCTTGAGCTAAAGTTTGAGGCAGATAAAGAGATGAAATGCCTTTGTTCTTCCTTCCTCGTATCATTCAACATATCTTTTCTAAGCACTGAAATTTTGAATTCTTATAAATTTTAATTTATCTATTTTCCTTTTGTCACTTTTGTAGTTGGTGGCATACCAAAGAAATTATTGCTTACCTCAACATCACAGCTATTTACTCCTATGTTTTAGATCTCCTACATTGTAGAATTTTTCATGTTTCACTGTTATACTTTATGTCTGTGATCCATTTTGAGTTCATTTTTGCATAGTGAAGAGCATGAGTATGTCATAATTTTGCATGTGACTATCCAGTTATTCAACACCATTTTTTGGAAAAACAATTTTTGCCTCCTTGGGTGTTCTTGGTACCTCTGCTACCATCAATTGTTTACAAATGTAGGGTGTACTTCTTGGCTCCTAATTCTACTTTATGATCTATCTATCATTAGCCAGGATAATATTGCCTTGGTTATCATAGCTTTGTGGTATCAATTGGGAAGTGTGAGTCTTCCAACTTTGTTATTTTTTTTTTAAAGATAGTTTTAGCTATTCTGGGTCCACTGAATTTCTATGTGAACTTTAGGATCAGTTTTCCAATTCTGCAAAATACCAGCAGGAATTACCTGCTCACAAAAACTAGCGGATATTTTATCACTTTATATTCATTTTGAAATATCTCCTAATTATTGTGAGCAGTATATAAAGGGATTGCATTGAATCTATTCATCAATTTGGGAGTATTGCAAGTTTAACCATGTTAAATCATGAAACATAAGATGTCTTTCCATTTGTTTAGATCTTTCATTCTCTCAATATGTTTACAATTTTTTTGTTGTTGTACAAGTCTTGCATTTCTTCTGTAAAACTTATTCCAATTTATTTCATTTTTTGTTTTTTATTTTGATTGGAATTGTTTATTTGATTTCAGATTGTTCATTGCTAGTATATAGAGACAAAGTTGGTTTTTCTAAATATATATTGTATCCTGCCACATCGCTGCATCCTGTTGTTAGTTCAGATTCTTGTTTAGTGTGTGTGTGTGTGTGTGTGTGCGCGCGCGCACGCACGCACACACTCGTGCACATGCGCGTGTGCACCTTTGGACTGTCTACATCCAAGATTATGTTGGCTAACAATAAAAAGTTTTTCATTTTCATTTAAAATCTGGGTACATTTTAATTCTTTTCTTACCTTAGCTATTGTCATGGCTAGAAGTACATTGTTAAGTAGAAGTGACAAGAATGAATTTCTTTTTCTTGTTCCTGATTTCAATAGGAGACATTTGGTCTTCATTAAATATCATGTTAGCTGTGGGTGGGTTACAGATATTTTTCTCAGGCTAAAGGAGTTTCTTTCTCTTTCCAGTTATTAAATAGCTTTGTCAAGGCAGTGTGTGGTCTGGGTTGGGGGACGTTGGTTCCACCTCATGGCTATTATAAACATGGAAAATATTGAGCCAGTAATAGTTTATCGAAGAATCTTTGTAATATGAGAATATGATATTTTAAAAATATCTAATAAAAAAGACAATTAGGTAATCATCAATGCAAAAAATAAAATACACAACATCTTTAATTTTATCACAATTTAATTTTTGCAAAGGGGAGAAGAATTAGATAAATAGTTGTGGATAAAATGATGAAAATCTTCTTTATACAATTTCAAAATTGGTCACAAACATTTGATCATCTGAGTTATCCTAGTAAATATCTAAAGTTATGCTATATGTTTTAAACAGGTGAACACCAGCTTATAGTAACACTGAGGGCATCAGCTTTCTAAAGCAGATAATTAATTCAGCTTTTGATTCCAGGTTTAATAATTTACTTGTCTATCAGTGCCACTATAAAATCCCAGAAGCACTTTACAAAATCTGCAATGAGATAGAGTGAGCAGGTGTTATTAAGAGAATATACAAGTTTCCTTAACAAAATGCCAGAAGCTGATTGTCGACCAACTGGGGAAGACCTGTGAGAGCCTTCCCGTGTACACAAAAGGAATGCATCCCTAATTAAATTATAGTTAATCACAGATGGTTATTTTACAACAGGTGCTCAACTTTGAAAGTGTGGCTCTGGACTATTTTTGTTCCAACATAGTGCTCAATCCCTGTTGGTTATCTGGCAATACTAGTGGTTAGAAACAAAATGTTGATTATATGGTGGAAATTGTCTCCCATATATTTCTGAAATATATGAAATGTTATTTCACATAAACTGTCATATAAATTTGGTTATCATGCACATTGTGTTAGTTTGGTATTTTTTGAAAAGCACAGAGAAAATATAATCTAAATATAGTTTGTCATAAACATAAACCCCCTTGATTCAAAAATCACTGTGATACAAAGGCATCAGCAGGAGCATGTGTAAAAACAGACAGATGTTAAGAATTCTAAATTCCTCACCTGATGAGGCAGTGGCACAGTGGATGGATCATTGGACTGGGACGCAGAGGACCCAGGTTCAAAACCCTGAAGTCACCAGCTTGAGTGCGAGCTCATCTGGTTTGAGCAAGGTTGATGGCTTGGGCAAGGGGTCATTTGGTCTGTTGTAGCCTCCCAGTCAAGGCACATATGGGGGAGCAGTCAATGGACAACTAAGGTGATGCAACGAAGAGTTGGTGCTTCTCATTTCTCTCCCTTCCTGTCTGTCTGTTCCTGTCTGTCCCTCTCTCTATCTCTGTCACAAAAAAGGGAGGAAAAAGTATTCTAAATTCCCCAAGTTATAAAAATGTAATGACTGATATGGTCAACACCTTCAGTGAAAATATAGGCTTATTTCCATCACATTTCATTTTCAAACATTTAATAAAGTAAATGATGGTGATATAACTTTGAATTATTGGTGATCATCAAAATCTACAAAGGGAAGGAATGGAATAAGTAATATTTTTAACATATTTAAAAATAATGCTAAAATTCCATGAGTAATAACTGCTCAGCAAAGCAGCTTCTTTTTCTGAATGTCCAAGTTATAGAGCTGATCCAGATACAGCTGCGCCAGGGGCTGGTTAGGCAACATGTCTGCGACACAGCGTGCCTCGATAAGTGCAAGTTATAGAGCTGATCCAGATACAGCTGCGCCAGGGGCTGGTTATGCAACATGTCTGCGACACAGCGTGCCTCGATAAGTGCAAGTTATAGAGCTGATCCAGATACAGCTGCGCCAGGGGCTGGCTATGCAACATGTCTGCGACACAGCGTGCCTCGATAAGTGCAAGTCACTGTCAGCACCTTCAGCTTTGGGGTTTCATTAGAAAAATTAATATTCCACATTCTTACAGGAAGCCACTAATTACCCATTTTTTCCATGACTCTTCATATGCCTCTCCAAACCCTCGGTTTGGAAAAAGGAGTAGAATACACCTGTTCCTAATTGCTTTGGCTTTGCTTCCTGGCAGTACTGCTTCCAATCTGTTATTTTCTCCAATGATCCAATGAAGTATTTCTCCTACACACACACACGCACACACACACACACACACGCACACACGCACACACACCATCTACAACATGCCAGTATAGAAGGGCCTTCCAGATTTTTGAAAGGAAAGTGGAACCCTCGTTCTGGGTCAGAAGACACAGGAATGATGAATAGTTGGAACTGCCGCAGATCTGTAGCCTCAGATCTAAGACCATTTTGACCAACTGTGAGGCTTTGGCCAGCCTTGAGTTGAATAAACAGAAAAAGAGAGATCATGTCTGTGATCAAAACATGTAATTCAGAAGCCCCAGAGTTAAATTAAGAGTCACAAAACTAGTTAGGACTTTTCAAATCAAGACTTTAGCAAGAAATACGAAAGTTTAATACTTGTGTCAGGGTATTGACCTCTGACTTCTTTTTTTTTTCCCAAAGAGAACTTGCCTGTACTAGCTGACCTGATCGCTCCATTAAATATGCTGCTTTTCCTGCTCCTCCCTCACCACTTAGGCTTTGCACGTTATTCCTTCTTCCTGGAATGACCTCTTTTTTCTCCCGCCTACCACCTGTCTGTCTGCCCAATTCCGGTAGCACCTCTAATCCCTAAAGTAGGTCAGATACAAGTTATACCAGGGAAGCGTACCCAGATAACATCTAGCCAATATTCAACCATATGCCTTTCTTACATTATTTTTTAGGACATTTTTTTAGGACACTTTTCATATTTGTACCAGAATTACGCTTTTGTTCAATCTTGAAATTTTATTTATATCCAATAAACTGTGTGATCCTGATCTTGAGGGTGATCACAATGACATCCTTAGTCCCCGGCATGGTACCTGTCACAGGGTTACTGGGACTGAGTACTTCTTTTTTAATGAGTAGTTATTTTATGCTAAATAGCAACAGTTTTATGGTTTGGAAGATTTTTGAATAAGAACATCTCAGTTACTGTCTATATTAACTATTAAAGAGAAACACAAAATAAGAACAATACAATATTAGTTATAAAATAACTACTGCTTTAAAGAATTAGCAGCCTTGAATATATTTTTTTATCAGTACTAACCATTGGCTGTATTACAAATACAGAAAACATTATTTTTTTAAATAAGAAAACATGGTTATTGCTCTATTGAATCTCTAGTGTATGGAAATACACATTATGCACATTCAAATTGGATCAAAATGTTGAGATGATAGCTCCAGAGTCAAGACATTAGCTATATTACATAATATATGTGGAGAGGAAAATAAAACAAATGGAACAGAAAAAAATAAATGATACAACAGAAATGACTGAAAATTTCTGTTCTGAAGAAATGTTTACCCCCCAAAAAAATTCAATAAAAGCATTTATTACAAGAATATATCTATACATATCTTATAAACTAACATTATAACCATTTTGATAGAAAATTTAGTCTAAGAAACAGTTATGAATGGTGATAAAGTCGTATACGCATGTTAAAAACATGAACACATACATTAGAATCTTTACAAATGATTATTATCAATAACACACTGCTGGACTAAATTAGAAACCTGGACATGAAAAAAAAAAAACAGGTTAGTTGGCTGCTTTCTTCATGAGCTAAGCTCACATGCAGAAAGCCATCCTGTCTAGGAAGGGAGACCAATTTTGTTTTTGGAATAATGTCTGCGTATTCTGAGCATTGGACAAGAACCAGGAATCAGGCCCCTTCAGGGTGTCTATCTCATCATCAGACATTAGTGAAGCTCCTAGTATCCGCCAGGGGCTCACTAGTGTGGGATATAAAGCAAGTAAGAGATGTATCTTTTCCTGTACCCCAGGCAGAAAAACATAGCAGTCCTTGCCGGAGACTGTAGTGACAAGATGTGTTGTTTGTCTGCTTGTTAAATTTTTAAATATGTGCGGTATTGAAGTGTGCTTTTACGCTGATGAAAGCAAGCAAGACAGGAGGGTAAAAATAATGATGTAAGACACAGAAGGGCTTAACCCAGCAATGAAATCCCTCTGGAACTTGATTGGAAGAGCAGAAGAAAAACATACCTCCCGTTTTTGGAAATGTCTATCACTGGGTTCTACCCAGTTTTATCCATAATGTCAGATCTCTAGCAGAAGAGGGAGGAAAGGCAGGAAGGAATAGATCAAAGACTGTAGTGTGTGTTTCCGTCCACACAAAATCTGTATGAAAATCAATCTGCCCTAAAACTAACAATAGTGCTCTTTCTAAAAACTGCTGCTAGGTTTGCAAATTGCCTAAATGGAATTGCGTATGTTCTGATGGTTGTCTTCCAAATTATGCATACAGTTACACTAAATATCATTTTTATAAAATCCTCTAATATGCTATTATGTAAATACCTATTATAATAAACAGTATATGGTAATGCAAATGATCATCGAAGAAATCTCAATTTCATAATTATAAACTGTTTTCTAGTTGCTTGGGCTTTATTTTCCTGTAACAAAATATTATTACCAAAATTTTAGTGTCATTTCTTTATGTGCATTAAAATGTAATTATAGTAAAGCAATCATTTGCAAATGTAAGAGCATGAGTAAAACACTTAGGACTGTGAATGGTTCATAGAGAACATTTATTACATGGTAACTGTAATTATTTTCTTTTCTTGCTACTTCCTGAATTTAGCAACCACAACCGAAACACAGAGTAAGCCCGAGAATAAATCAAAACAAAACGTTGCTTTTATTTAAGAATGGTAATAAAGTATGAATTATAAAAAGTGACCTAGGAGATAAATATTATTATGTCCAAGTCCACACGTTTCTATAAAATTGTTATTGAATTTACCTGGTTTCTAATGAGCTTGTTTTTGAATATTAGCCTCAGAGTTCTTAATGTGAAATCTGATTGCCTCTTTATTTACACATTTTGTTATTTTTTTCCTCATGTTTTTATGTAGCCCAACAAGACACATACATGATTATGAAATAAGTGAAACATCAAGTTTTGTGATATAAAGTTAGTGTTTTGGGTGTACAGACGTTAATAGAAATATTTTAAAAGGCATTTTAAGGATTTGATGTTGGTTCTAATGATAACATAATGCCTCATTCTTGAGCTGATCAGTGAAGCTGACAGAACTGTATATGTAGATGTCCTCTAATATCTTAATTTAGTTATAGCGTAAGTGGTAGAACTACCAAAGTAAAATTGTGCTCGGGCACATTATTACTGATTATATTGTCTAAGAGATCGATGGGGCAATCTTACTCTCGTATTTATGAGAGAAGAAAGAGAAAAGGAATTCTTTCTGTTCTTTAAACATGAAGGACATTCTTAATCAAAGGATGACAAATGTTTTTAGAATTTCCAGGAAGCAAAGGAGCTGTATATTTGAATGCATAGATTAGACACATTTGGACACCTGTAAACAATATAAATTATGATTTATTAAACCTACTTTTTTTCTAGAGGTGGTAAACTTTTTATCAGAGCTTCATAGCTTGTAAAGTTCTGTTGGCTTCTCACAATTCTGCATACACTTTTTCTTGATCATTACATTGTATTAGAGAGAGGCTGTATTTATGTGTACATCATTCTCTGTTCAGTATGTTGTGATATATAACAAGATGTATGCTGAACAGTGGAGTCAAGAACATATGCATAGATATGGCAGAGAGCTCTAACAAGCTGGAGTTAGATATGTACACCTGGCAATAGCAATAGTGGAGTCAGATATGTACACCTGGCAATAGCAATAGTGGAGTTAGAGATGTACACCTGGCAATAGCAATAGTGGAGTTAGAGATGTACACCTGGCAATAGCAATAGTGGAGTTAGAGATGTACACCTGGCAATAGCAGTAGTGGAGTTAGAGATGTACACCTGGCAATAGCAATAGTGGAGTTAGAGATGTACACCTGGCAATAGCAATAGACCTACTAAATTGTCAACAGACCCAAGTGGCCACAATACAAGCAATCAAACATCTCATCAGTCCAGATGGCAGACAGTTTTGGGTACAGATTAGAATTTCCTGTATTTCTGGTGTGGGGGGTGTTGATGTCCGTCTTTTGATTCATGTTAGAGTCTTCCTTCCCTCTGAACTGCAGTAATTAACATTTTCAAGGATCCGAAGAATTGAGGTTTATATAAAATAAAAAATGTAAAAGTCTTACACAGATATTTGTGATCAAGTAAAGCAAGTTAGATGTTCTATGCATGTAATTTAGCATGTAGTTCCTTACTATGTAATCCAATGTATATAGTAGTATCTTGATGCTGTGTCCTCACATGGTGGAGAGAGCAAGCTCTCTGGTCTCTCTTCTTATAAGGGAACCGATCTTATCATGAGGCTACTACTCTTGAGACCTCATGTACACCTAATTTCCTCCCAAAGACTCCTTCTCCAAATACCATCCTATTGGGAGTTACAGCTTCAACATATGAATTTGGAAGGAACATAATTCAAAGTGCGTATCTACACTTCATAGGTAGGGTTACCATAGATTTTATCATCCAACCTGGAATACGCTTTCTGAGCAAGAAATGGGTGCTATTGATAATCATAACAAGAACATTTGCAAATGTGGACATCCTAGGCAAATAGCCATGATCTTCCTCTCATATGTTACCCCACTGGGGTTAAGAACAGAAATCACTTTTTAAGTTTGCCTGAGAGTCCAGAGTACATCATGCTGCTAATTTCAAGTCTCCCTGAACAGAGAGCAGGTATTATTTTTGCATCTAGTAGAGAAAGATAAAGGTAAAGGGAGCACTAGTTGAAAGTTCATATTAGGCATTTGTTTAGGTGCTATTTGTTTTATAAACATTGTAAACTAGAAGTATATGTCATAATATCTCAGAATCCACTTCAGGGTGGCACAGAAAATCCAACATGTCGGTTAAGATTATAAATCATGGGAATACACTGCTTGGACTTAAATCATAGCTACACTTCTCACTATTGTGTGACCTTGTTATAAATACTATGTAACCTTGGCAAACTACCTTTGTTTTTCTGTGCTTCAGTTTCCTCACTTCTAACATATGGGTAGTAACAGTATCTATGTCATAGGTTAAATAGAAATGCTTATGTGTGTGTGTGTGTGCACACTCAGAAGAAAATCCAATGCCTGAAATAGATGTTTCCTATGAAATTACTCTTGTTTCTTATCTTTCTATATTAATATTGATAATACATTGAAATGTAGAGAAGTTAAATTTAGAAGACTTACAGATATAGACCCATTATCTCAACATACAAATTAACACACACACACACATACACATATATATTGTGTGGCCTCGTATACATTAAATGGAATAGGAGAAGAAAGACAGATACTGGTTTTTGAATGTTGATGTTTCCAAAATCTTTGATAGTATTACAGTCCATTGTGTGATTTTGTTTGCTATTCATATAATATGATATAGAATCTTGGATATGTATGATGCATGAAAAAAAAGAATTGGTTTATTTGTATGTATATGGATTTCATATATTTAATTGTTATATTTGTTTCTTTAAATATTTACACAATTATGCTTGGAACAAGTACTAAATAATACTATCTTTTAATAGTGATTATTATATTACCTTTATCCAATATTTTTTTGCATATACCTGAATCTGAACTGTTCTATACCATTGATTTGTGCTTTTAATTGTAACATCCTGTTCTTCATTTTAATTATGAAATATTTTATACTTACAGAACAGAACAGATGAAAATATATCACAAAATTAATATGCAGCACACAAATTATAATTACTTTTTTAATATCTGGAAGGTAAATCACTACCATTATTCTTTTCCCGAACTGTGTTGACCAGTATCACTGTACTATTCTTCTATTTGAACTTTAGATCACTTTCATTTTATTTCCAAAAAAATATAATGCTGGATTTCAGCTGAGCATAAAGAAACCAGAAATATTCTCCATCTTTCTCAAAATCAATGTTGACTGTAATGTCTTTAAGTAATGAGTCACAATGCAAAGGACATTGCCATTGTTGACTCGCTTGACTGCTTTAAGTTACATGTTTGGGTGAGTTTAAATTTTCTTAGACATCTAGATAGCGCATTGTTAGTATTAAAAACAATTCAGATCAAATTTCCAAAGCCACTTCTCTGGGAACCTTTGCCTCACCATTGCTTTTCACACAGGAAAGGCCACAAAAAGAGGTGATTGGCAGCTAGAATGCAGACATACAGCTCACACTGTGTGCATCTGTCCGTGAGAGGTCCGGGAGCCTTGATTACACAGGAGTTCCGGAGCACGAAGACCTAGAAATATTATTCCTACCTAAATCTCCAAATTCCTCTCTCAGTCTTCTTTATGCTCTTTGAAATTTCCTTCTGAACTTCTTCCCAGTTTTCCCTCGAAGAGTAATTTAGTTGGTCTTGCCAGTGATTCCTATTTACTGTATCTTTCATAGTGTTATAAATTATTCTGCAGAAAAGATCATTAGAAATGACATATAACTTTTTTGTTTTGTTTTGTGTTGTTCTTGAGATCTCTGCCCGGCATGTTTGGTATCCAGATCTGTTCTTTTCTGATTCTTGTTTCAGTAAGGAAAATGGTAGACAACATATTTTGTTCATATGAATTATTATTGTTATGTACCTGTAATCAATCTCCAAGTTTTTGTTCTCTTTTTCTGGTTGATCAGTATGTGTCCTTCCGAGTTCACTGTCTTAGCTCATCTGGTTCTACTGATGAAACCTAATGAAGTTCCCCTTTCTGATACCATAGACTTACCTACGGATAAATGTCACACGAGGGAATAACGATCTACTATAAGGGCCTATATTTATTTAATCAAAAATGTTTCCGTTCTATGAAATAAAACATAAACATTAATCTCAGGTGATGAAATCTATTGTAAGACTATTTGTAATGAAATACTACACTTTTGTAATACCATTAAGGCACTAAGCTATTTATTCTTGTGGTTTGATAGTTTGGGTTTATGGAAATCCACAATGTCGTTAATAATGCAGCAGCAGAGCACCAGCAGCTGTAGTAACCCGACATCACACTGACTCAGTTCTTCCGTCTCTGCCTCTCCCTCTCGCTGTGGGCACCGCCCCCAGACTCCTCCTTTCCGGTCTCCCCTCCCCTCTCCGTGGGAGGGCTTTTCAGTGCTCGTGGTGTCCGTGTATCCTCTCATCTCCGTTTCCCCCTGTTCTGCTCCGTCATAGCCAATCTCTTTAGCTATCGTATCTGAAACAGCTCTTCAACCCTACTATTGACCAGTTTAAAAAAAACATTTTTATTTGGAAGTGATCTCACACTGGGCCAGCAATTCTCAAGATGTGGTCTATGAAGTCCCAGCGGTCCCTGAGATGCTTCCAGGGAATCGGGAAATTCAAAACAACTACCGTAGTAGTACTGAGATTCCCTTTCCCTTCTCCACTGTGTTGACCTTTGCACCGAGCGTGCAAAGGCAGTGCTGTGTCAGAGGTGTGCTGTGTCAGAGGCGTGCTGTGTCAGAGGCGTGCCATGTCAATTCTGGTGCTAGGACTGGTACGGCCGCTAGCACTAGTGCTACTGCTATATACCAGTAGTAGTCTATGCGGCCGTGCTTTCTCAATGAAAGAAGGTCTCAGTGTCACTTGAAAATGCCCTTGAAAAGGGAGTAATAATGAATGAGGTTATTAAATCTCATCCCTGAGCGCACATGTTTTAAAAATTGACAAAATGGAAGTCATTTATAAAGAACATCTGCTGCATTCTAATTTGTAATGACTTCTTGAAAAAAAACCACACATGTGCAATTGAGTTACATCCTGAATTTGAGGCTTTTTCATTGAACATTGTTTTTACTTAAAAGAATTACTGACAGGTCAATAATGATTATTCAAACTTGAGTTTGAATATGTTTTCTGGAGAGTGCATCAAGTCAGCCTGCTACAGGAAGGAACGGAAACAGTGACCAACGCCAAGGATGAGATTGGAGCTTTGTTTGTGTATCCCTTCAAATCCATATGCTGAAATCCTAACAGCCCCGTATGGTGGTATTAGAAAATTGACCTTTGGGAAATAATTAGGACTAGATGATGTCATGAGGATGGTGCCCTCGTGAATGGGATTAGTGCCCTTATATAAGTGTCAGAGAGTTGACTGCTCTCTGCTCCCCGCCATGTGAGGATACAGGAAGTATACACCGATAGTGCAGTAAAGGGCTCTCACTAATGCTTGATCGTTTTGGCACTCTGATGTGGGGTTCAGCCTCCAGAATTGTGAGAAAACAGGCTTTCGTGGTGTTAAACCACCCAGTCTATGCTGCTTTGCCCAAATTCAGACTCCAAAGAAAATCAGAATTTTGGGATTTTTCTGTTCACTACCATGACACTGACAGCTCCCCAACACCTACAGAAATAGCGGATGCCATTGTTTATGTTGTTAGTGAATGTGGTTTCTTTTGATATCATATAAAAAATGTGTCAGCTTTTGAAAATACGCATCACTCAGTGAACCAGCATTTTCTGAAACCCCAATTGGTTGTGTTATAAATGAAGCATGAGGAAAAGAACCACTTAAAGTACAAGAAAAACCAATTAATTTTAATGTAATAAAATATTTATTCATATTGTTTTACATTCCATATATTGAAATTAACATTTATGAAACTTGTAGAGTTTTGGTGTAATATCAAAAAATATCCTCAATTGTATAAAAAGGCTATTAATACACTGCTTCTATTTTCTACCTACATATCTGTATGAGGCTGAATTTTCTTCATATATGATATCGAAGTTAAAAATCACAACACACTGAATTCAGATGCAGACATGAAAATTCAACTGTCCTGTTATTCTGTACTTTAAAGAACTTTATACAATTGTAAAACAATGCTACTTTTTATTAATTTTTGTTTGTTTTGGAATATAGTTACTTTTTTCATTAAAAAGTGTTAACTTGTAATGAGTTTGTTAAAGTAGTTTTTAAATGACAATAAAGATTTTTAAATTTCTCAGTTTTAAATAAATATTGATAGTTCAAACCCCTATAAACAAAACCCTTTCAGTGTGCCGTGTTGTGCTGACAGCATCCTCATACATCTCACTCAGCCACTCTTTTTTAAATCACAGTTGACATTCAGTATTGTTTTATGTTAGTTTCAGGTGTACAGCATGGTGATTAGACATTTATATAATTTAAGAAGTGATTCCCTATATATAGCTAGAAACCGTGTCTCTCGATTGCATAACTTTTTGTGTTTAATTTAATCTCTTGTTTTGTCTAGCAACATGCTACAAGTTCTAGAAGGTGGAAAAAATTAGGTTCATATTATAGATCAAGAATTAGAATGGCAAAAGAAAGAATTAGAATGGCTTTGGAAATCTCAAAACCATTCAAGGTATAAAAAATGTAGATAATTCTTTCTGGCTCTCTCCTCTCTCTCTCTCTCTGTCTCACACGCATGTACACACAAACGTATTCTGAATACTTAATTTGTTTTCATTGTGAAATAGACTTTTACTATGCAAAATGAAAATAGAAAAGTCCCATAAAATTGAACCACATAGATGAACCAGAATGAGAACAAACATAGGGAGGGAGGGAAGGAGAAAGGGAGGGAGGGAGGGAAAGAGGGAGGGAGGGAGGGAGGGAGAGAGGGGGGGGGAGAGAAAGAGAAGAGGGGAGGGGAGGGGAGGGGAGAAGAGAAAGGAGAAAGAAACTAGGCCTTGGTAACATTGGCTTTGGTAAATAACATAATTGCTGCTTCTCAGTCACACTGAGTAAGAACCGAGGCGCATTCCTTTACATTTTAGTTGAATTAATCAATAAAACTGGCATTATTAAAAGCAATTTGGATTTTCTGTTAATTGAACACAAAATAATCCTAAATTATGTTAGAATTTTTGTTAGGACAACTCAACTTGAATCAATGTTATGATGCATCTCCTAAGATGATAATAAAAATAAAAATGAACTGGTCGGTCATGAGGGCTAGTAGCTGCACACCTAAGATCCTACAGCCAGATTTAATCACAGAGAGAAGGACAAAAATGGATAGACCGGCAGGAAAGGAGAGACATGAGAAACACCAGTTCTTCATTGCAGCTTCTTCATTGTTCATTGATTGCTTTCTCATATGTGCCTTGACTGGAGGTGGTGGGGGCTACTGTGGGTGGAGTGCAGAGCACATTCCTAGCAGCTGCGGCTGATGCAATGCTGTGAGAATACTCCAGCTCCCAGAAGCCTCCTGGGCATACCCAGGAAGGGAGCTCGCCCGCGGTAAGGAACTGACTCAGCACCAACCACGCAGCTCCCTGATCTTTTCAGCCATTGGCTTTGAGGAACACGCTGTAACACCCTATAGGCTGAACCTGTGTATATAAGCTAGCTTACTTCCTGAATAAAGTGGATGTGCATCACTGAACCTGGTTCCCGGAGTCCGGTCTTTGCGTCTCCATCATCCTCACCCCTGGCAGGACTTGTCCACAGGCTACAGCAGAGAAGAGTAATCCCTTGCTCAAGCCAGTGACTTTGGGCTCATGCCAGCAACCTTGGGCTTCAGCCAGTGACCTTTGGGCTCAAGCCAGCAACCATGGGGTCATGTCTATGATCCCATGTTCAAGCCAGTGACCCCACACTTAAGCTGCTGAGCCCGCACTCAAGCTGACAGACTGAAGGTTTCAACCTGGGTCCTCCACATTCCAGTCTGAGACTCCATCCACTGCACCACTGCCTGGTCAGGCTAGGGCATAGTTATTACATTTGAGGCTCTGGACTAAATTTTTGTTTTGAAGTGTGTCTCTTGTAGCCAGCATATATATGGGTCCTGTTTTCTTATCCACGCAGCTACCCTGTGTCTTTTGATTGGATTATTTAATCAATTTACATTTAAGGTTATTATTGATATGTAGTTGTTTCTTGCCATTTTTTTTATTTTTTATTCAGAGATAGAGAGAGAGTCACAGAGAGGGATAGATAGAGACAGACAGACAGGAACAGAGAGAGATGAGAAGCATCAATCATCAGTTTTTTGTTGTGACACCCTAGTTGTTCATTGATTGCTTTCTCATATGTGCCTTGACCGTGGGTCTTTAGCAGACCGAGTAACCCCTTGCTCGAGCCAGTGACCTTGGGTCCAAGCTGGTGAGCTTTTTTTTTTTTTTTTTTTTTTTTGCTCAAGCCAGATGAGCCCACACTCAAGCTGGCAAGCTCAGGGTCTCAAACCTGGGTCCTCGGCATTCCAGTCCGACACTCTATCCATAGCACCACCGCCTGGTCAGGCTGTTTTTTGCCATTTTATTCTTTAAAGCTGTATTCCTCTTTTGCTATATTCTTTTCCCCCTTTGATATGTTTACAATAGGCCCCTTAACATTTCTTGCAGTATTGATTTGACTGTAATGAATTCCTTGATTTTTTTTTTCTAGGAAGCTTTTTATTTCTCCTTCAATTTTAAAGATAGCCTTGCTGGATAAAGTAGTCTTGGTTGTAGGCTCTTGTTCTGCATTACTTTGAATATTTCTTGCCATTCCCTTCTGGCCTCAAGTGTTTCCGTTGAGAAGTCAGATGTCATGCTTATGGGGGCTCCTTTGTAGGTGATAGTCTTTTTTTCTCTAGCAGCTTTTAATATTTTCTCTTTATCACTTAGCTTTGGTATTTTAATTATGATGTGTCTTGGTGTAGATTTCTTTGGTTCCTCTTTAATGGAATTCTCCGTGCTTCTTGAACTTGTGTAATTTTTTTCCTGCATCAATTTCAGGAAGTTTTCAGCTATGATTTGATTGAACAAAGCCTCTATTCCTTGTTCTTTCTCTTCTTCCTCAGGAACCCCTATGATGCGGATGTTATTTCTCTTCATGCTGTCACAGAGCTCTCTTAGAGTTTCCTCAGATTTTTTGAGTCTCTTTTCTTTTTGCTGCTCTGCTTCCGTGCCTTTTTTTATCTTGTCCTCTAACTCGCTGATTTAATCCTCAGCTTCATCCATCCTGCTTTTAGTTTCTTCCATTGTTATCTTCATTTCTGATATTGTATTTGTCATTTCTGACTGATTCTTTTTTATTATTTCAATGTCTTTTTTTATACTTGCTATCTCTTTATTTAGGTGTTCGTTATGTCCATCTATTGTTGTTCTAAGATCTTTGGACATTCTAACAATCATTATTTTAAACTCTGCATCTGGTAATTTGATGCAAATCTGACTCATTCAAGTCTTTTTCTGGGGATTTCTCTTGATTCAATTGGGTTGCATTTCTCTGCCTTTTTATTTTGTCTGTGTATAAGAAGAGTGTGGCCACTGGAGTCCAATGGGTGTGACTTCTGTGTTCCCTAGGTGTGGTCTGTCAGCAGGCCTGCCACCCCCTCTGCTGCTGCCTCGGGCGTTCGGGTATGGGTGTTGCTGGCGCTTGCCCTTACAAGCAACATTTTATTAAATCCTCAAAGCAAGTGGCAATAATGAATGTATTATAATTTTAATATAGGACAATACTGAAAGAGCTAGACATCTATTGCTATGAAATAGTCACAAAATGTTAAAGTGGTTTTTTGGGTTGTTTTTTTTTTATAGGGACAGAGAGAGAGTCAGAGAGAGGGATAGACAGGGACAGACAGACAGGAACAGAGAGAGATGAGAAGCATCAATCATCAGTTTTTGGTTGTGACACCTTAGTTGTTCATTGATTGCTTTCTCATTTGTGCCTTGACTGCAGGCCTTCAGCAGACCGAGTAACCCCTTGCTCAAACCAGCGACCTTGGGTCCAAGCTGGTGAGCTTTTGCTCAAACCAGATGAGCCCGTGCTCAAGCTGGCGACCTCGGGGTCTGGAACGTGGGTCCTCTGCATCCCAGTCCGATGCTCTATCCACTGCGCCATCACCTGGTCAGTCATTACAGTGTTTTTACATTGAAATTTTACTTTGTATATCTAGGGAGTCCAGGTATGGGGCCGTTGGAAAGCAGATTTTAAATCAATATTACTGGCATAGGTATAGTTAGACAAAACGGAATGAGCTATTTTTGTGAAGCAGTGAGCTGGAAATATTCAGGTTATGTGTGAATTCCATTTTCTCAAATTATAAAAGTACATAAACTAGAAAGTAATACACACAGGGTAGATTAACCTGTATGACATCTTCCAACTGGACAGTTTACTTGATGAACACATGTAATCATATCAGTAATCTCGCTGGGAAGTTCCAGTTATAGTATGAGGGCTTATGTGCCCTTTGTTATCCTGAAATGACCAAGTACTATCTATGTAAATTATTTTATTTGTGATTTTATTTATTCCATACAACTGTTTTTAAGGTATTGGTAATATTTTTAAGATAAAAAATGCAGATAAGAAAGTGAAGAATTTTCTAAATTCAAAAGCCTAATGGTTGGTAGAACTGGTATTTGAACTCAGGATTTCACAAGGATTTTTTTTTAACAGTTATTCATAGTTTCAGCCAAAGAAGCTATGGCCAATTTTATTAACATAAGAAATCAGTTATCACGATCATGAACTTACCTAAAGGAGAGTTCTGATCAAATCTCATGGAGTCACTATATAGCAACTAATATATGTTGCATATTCAAAGGAATAACAAGAATCTCCTATTTTCTTCTTAAAGAATAGAGCACATATGTAAGCAGGTTCATATTTATATTGTGTGTGAGTGTGTGTGTGTGTGTCTGTGTACACACATCTTATATTTTTAGTTTTGGATATATTAAATGAATATATATTCTAGATATTCTACCTTACTCCTGGAAATATATTTTTAATGTTATTTGTTAACCTCATAAATATCTCACCCCACTGATCATTCCAGAAGGTAAGTGCTTTAAGTATTTAAGGGTGAAGGATTAACAGACATTGCCCATGATCAAACTCTAGTTTTATAAAAGGAAAAAAAACAACAACATAAAAACAAAATCTAATATCACAGATTGTAGCTTAATTTTCTGGCTACTCTGATATTTTCTAAGAGGAACAAATGGCGTGAATCATTGGTCTAATTATAGCAATGTCAGGGCCTGGTTTAGCTTGCAGCAACATTTATTCTCTGTGCTTGGTTACAGCCCTGTAATAATTACTGAGATTTGGCAATACTGCTGAGTAACTATTGACCATAAATTACAGTTAGACCAAACAGCTTTGGAAACTGATGGCCGGGCTGCTGACACTTTTAATTTACTGATCCTGTTGTCATTAGTGTAAAGTAGGTGGTAAGGTGAAAAGAGGGTCAGGGTTAAATCCTTCTCATGTTGAATTTCTGCCCACAACCATAGCCGACAATTACCCTTCCTGAAAGATCCTTCAGACTGTCTTTTTGCAAAAGCGCCATCTGCTGGCCTGCAGATATAATTCCAGTCACACCTCATTTGCAATCCTTTGCAATATAGCTGATAGCTTCATTTCTGCAGATGGCAAAGCAGCTGAGTTTATTATAATTACAAAGGTCAATATTTAGCACAATGGAGCTTTTATTCAGTTATTTTGACTTCCCAGTTTAAACAACATGACTCTAAACGTCTCTTTTTTGTTGTGACATTTTGCTTGCAGTGTTTATGTTTATCTGTTTTTTTCTTTCTTAGAAATGCTACACTTCTAAAAAATTTGAATATAGGATCCTTATGGTTCAGAAACGTTTTAGAATTTTATTTTTTGAGTGTTGATTGTAAAAATCCAAGACAATTTATGTTCAATGGAATCATTAAGTTGCAAAAATATCACTCCTGTTGATTTGTCAATGGTGTGTTAACTTTTCAGTCATACTCAAGGAAGGGCACTTGTGCATTGTTCCCTTGACCAGCTGTTCTCTCCTCTGTGAGTGTGAGTGTGTGATTTTCCTTTTAGTTCACTCAGTCTGCAAATACAGCGCCATCTATTCTGAATATCTCCTATACTCTGTATCTTTTTCATCAGTTGCTTTTATTTTTAGTAACCATGACCAAAGGATCTTTTCTTTAAAATCACCTTACTATTTATGCATGCATTTTGTACTTATACTTATTATGGTGGAGTTATATTTCAGACAAAAGACAAAACTATATCTTTCAGCTACTAAATATAAAATTTTTATATAAAGAAATATATATATGTAAACATTTTAAATAGTAAAATACTCATTATGTGAAAAATAAGGAATGACCATTGTCTATACCTCATTATTTTTGATTCCAGAATTTATTCCTATGTAAAATTATATGTTAGGATTTTGAGTACTTATATGACAAATATTAGAATATAGAGCGCTATAATTTATTTTAACCTGAATGATAGTATATCAGGTTCATAAACGTTAATATTTTTGTGTGATATAGATCTAAAGATACTCTATAGAACAATGCAGTTCTCTTTTAAGCAGAACAGATAGGAAGGCACTAAGAGCATCGGGCTTTTATATGTTGATTGTGCCCTGGTTCCTCTTCCCTTAAAACCAAAAATAGCATCTCAAAGATTCTTAACATCCATGTATCACATTCTTGAGCTTCTGTCTATATGCTCCTTCATTTCTACTAATCTCAACACCATTCTGGAAACATGGAACAGGGAAGTGAAAAAGATTTGCATTGTATCCTGAAGTCACTATTAATTACCTGAAACCTTTTTTGGTTATTTTCTTACCTGGATAGTTCATAGTATCTACGAGAGACAGCTAATACTTGACTAAATTTTTATATATATGAAAAAGTGTTCTGTAAAATATAAAACACTTTATGAAGTTAATAGTAATTATTAATTAATCTCATATTGACCTATATTTCCTCATTTAATCCTCCAAAATAATATTGTTAGATAAAGAAATCTGCATGTAACGGCTATAAAAGTTAAAGAAGGCTCAATGACATGCTCAGACGACAAATCGAAATGATGGAACTAAGACTCACACCCAAGTAATTCTGTCTCTAAAGTCAGAAAGCTGGCCCTGGTCGGTTGGCTCAGTGGTAGAGCGTCGGCCTGGCGTGCGGGGGACCCGGGTTCGATTCCCGGCCAGGGCACATAGGAGAAGCGCCCATTTGCTTCTCCACCCCCCCTCCTTCCTCTTTGTCTCTCTCTTCCCCTCCCGCAGCCAAGGCTCCATTGGAGCAAAGATGGCCCGGGTGCTGGGGATGGCTCCTTGGCCTCTGCCCCAGGCGGTAGAGTGGCTCTGGTCGCGGCAGAGCGATGCCCTGGAGGGGCAGAGCATCGCCCCCTGGTGGGCAGAGCGTTGCCCCTGGTGGGCGTGCCGGGTAGATCCCGGTCAGGCGCATGTGGGAGTCTGTCTGACTGTCTCTCCCCGTTTCCAGCTTCAGAAAAATACAAAAAAAAAAAAAAAAAGTCAGAAAGCTGCAAGGACTGACCATTTCCTAATACAGATTTACACATTCAGAAAGATATAATAATGAAAAATAATTGACTTTTTAAACTTTTATCCTTGAATAAATGAAATGTTGTATTTAACAGAAGTTACTCTAAAGAATTATGTTTAAAGCATACTTTCAGCATCACAAAAAAATAGTGTCTAAACATTTCAAAGGTCTATTTTATTATTTTTAATTGGATTTATTGGGGTGACATTGGTTAACAAAATCATATAGGTTTCAGGTGTACAACTCTGTAATACGCCATCTGTATATTGCATTGTGTGCTCATCACCCCAAGTCAGTTCTTCTTCCATCCCCATTTATCCCTCCCTCTATCCTGCCTCAGCCCCTGTCTCTGTTGTCATTACTGTACTGTTGTCTCTGTCTGTGAGGTGTTTTTTGTTTGTTTGTTTTGCTGAAAACTAAAGAAAAAGAAAAACTACCTCTATTTTAAAGAGAACTCAATCTTAAACAATGGCATAGCATCTCACTGTACACAAACATTAGCTTGAACTAAAAACAACAAAAACGAAGACTTAACATGGGGGTTGAGCACACAGTATGGTGGACAGAGATGTGTTGTAGCATTGTGCACCTGAAATCTGGATAATTATGTTAACCAGTAAATTCAGTTAAAAACGATAAAGAAGCACTTCCACTTTCATATAGGAAACAAATACCATGATAGAAACAAGGACAATATGATTCAGGCCCCCCATGCTATCTGTAGTCCAATCTGTTCTATCTCTGGGTCATAAAGTGAAGAAGTTTCTCACAACTGAGAGGGCTACAGTTAATATGGGGTTTATCGTCTTACACTTTGCGAACAATTGAAATGAATTTTGTATTTGTACAGGAGGAAAGAGCCTATCAGTTTCTGCAGGCTCTATCTTCAGAGGTGATTTAAGCAAACTATTTATTATTTATAGCACTGTAACTGTGAAAGGGAAAACAAGCATAAGAAACATCCTGTTGGTGTGTGCTGCGCCCAGCATAAAATGTGGCCTGCCCACCTCACTCTCCGTAGCTGTGGCCGCTGGTACTCTCCAGGAAGAGAGACAATATTTGTGGAATTTCTCTTCTGACTTGGCTTTGGACCTTTCTGGGAAACAATCTCAGAAATAATATTTTAATTTATTCTAATGTTTTCAATTATAAAATAGATAAGTGATTTTCCTGCCAGATTAAAGTAACTGTGATAATAACTTTAACTGTATTTTTATAAGTTAAATTTTCTAACTTAAAGTACAATATAAGTCAGTACTAACCTTTATGATACATAGGAAGATTGGAAAAATATAAAATGGTCCACTGACTTAAAATGACTGAGCTGTTTCAAGAATAGAGATAGAAAACACATTGTAACCCAGCCATCCTTTCCCTTCCTGCTCCCACAGATAATTGGCTGGGACACGGGTAGCTTCTGAGAGCTCATTGGAAGGAGAGGCACCTAGCAAGCGTGTGGTCTACTTCAAATACCTTTTCATCTAATTTTTAAACCATTATTTTCTGAACTTCTGTACTGTTTCCTCCTAAAATCTCTTCTCTTCTGTTCCTGGATTTTAAAAAGAAATTATATCTGGTTAGTGACATATGTTTGCTTGGTTCCATATGAAAAAGACTCTACTTTAAAAGTACTTTCTAAATGATAGAAATGTACATTCACTCAGCAAGTTGGATCTTTCTTTATGTAAATTTTCTTGAGTTAAATTCATGACTGTTTTTAACTGTTACCGCCTAAATTCTCCCTGACATGCCAAAACTGACTGCTGGAAACTTTGATATCAATAGTTTTCTAATTAAATTCATTGTGGGTATGTATGGTCAATAATATATTTACTGTTACATGGAAAACCAAAACAAACGAATACTGTATTTCAGAATGGTCTTGGACTTGGTTAATTCACTAACAAAGGTTAAGACATACGGTTTCATTCTTTTTTTTTTTTTTTTTTTTTTTGTATTTTTCTGAAGCTGGAAACGGGGAGAGACAGTCAGACAGACTCCCACATGCGCCCGACCGGGATCCACCCGGCACGCCCACCAGGGGGCGATGCTCTGCCCACCAGGGAGTGATGCTCTGCCCCTCCGGGGCGTCGATCTGCCGTGACCAGAGCCACTCTAGCGCCTGGGGCAGAGGCCAAGGAGCCATCCCCAGCGCCCAGGCCATCTTTGCTCCAATGGAGCCTCACTGCGGGAGGGGAAGAGAGAGACAGAGAGGAAGGAGAGGGGGAGGAGTGGAGAAGCAGATGGGCGCTTCTCCTGTGTGTCCTGGCCAGGAATCAAACCTGGGACTTCTGCACGCCAGACCGACGCTCTACCACTGAGCCAACCGGCCAGGGCCCATACAGTTTCATTTTTAACCTTCGTGAGACCCCTTAAATCCAAGACTCACGAGATTCATGCCGCTAAACAGGAGGCCATTTGCAGTAAAGAGAGGTCAGGAGGACCCGGGATAGAGCCCTTCCTTTTCCCAAAGCCTCCAGCCTACTCACTTTGCTTTAAGATCAGGGAACTTTTTATCAATGAGCCTGACTAGAACAGGAGAAGTATTACCGCAATAACTAATATCCCCACCGCAGCACAATTTTACCACTTAGCTTTACATGAGAATTTTATGTTCTGACGCTCACTTATTCACATGTGACATGAAAACCAGTTTCAAATGGTTAGATTCTTGGTAAGGCCATATATCAGTTAGAATTTAATTACAAGCAAAAAAAAAAAAAAAAAGTGTATCTCAGTTTCATTTTAGCAGAAAAAGGATTCATTACGTAGATACTGGGGGCCTGTTGAGTCTCCAAAGGGCTGTAGGACAGGCAGAGACCGGGAGAGAAGCCCAAATCCCACTCAGAACCGGTGCAGACAGCAGTCTGCTCTGTCTCCAGGGGCCAGCTCTGCGGTTCCAGCGCGGACGCTGTTGGGAGGAGAGGCTGAGGGTTCTGTCTAGGACCCCTGCCATCATCGTCTGCACCCTGTTTCTTGTTGCAGCCAGCACCCCAGGGACATGACTGCATCCCTCATTCTCTGCGTCAGTAGTCCTGTATGCGTACACTTGATGGCTACTGTCAGTTCCATGGTCAGTTGCTCACACACTAGTTTCAAGAGAGGTTGGAAAAACGACTGGTTATCATTTTCAAAAATCACAGCGAAACACAAATCTGTCTCTGGCCAACACTGAAAAAGAGCGGAGTTCTCAAGGAGTAGCCTCCGGGGTTGGACAGCTAAGGAGAAGGACATGCGTTTCACACAGGCTGCGGAAGGGGAGGGCGCACTGTCCAGACAGGAATACTCTGCTGCTGTGTAACAGAAATCTGGGCGTCTCGTAATGTTATGCCTGCGTTCTTCCATTCCCACCCTCTAATCCACACTCACGTAGTTTATGTTTTTGTTACAATGTATTCAATACTCTGTTAATAAGTATATGTTAAACTGTGCTGCATTAACATATACCATAGTAACAAAGATTATAATCTGTGATTTTACCCCAAAATAAAAAATACATTTCTAAATTATATCAAAGATCGATATGCTTTAGGCTACTCTCCATGCTGCTCTTATCCAAGAAATAATTCCATGATACAATGGTTATTTTGCAGAATTACTCGTAGTACTGCATTGCATGGACATATAATTTTACAGATTTCTTATTGTTAATAATCCAGATTGTTTTACTATTTTTGTTATCATTAATAGTGCTGAAATTATTCTAACTCATTGATTTCTATTAACACCCAAGATTATTACATGTTTATAGAATATATTTTGTACATAAAGATTATACCTGAGCACCGGAGTGCCTCAAGCCTACTTGCATGAAATACAAGCCTTACAAAATATCTGAATCAAGTTTCTGCTTAGTGGATTATACATATATTAATGAATGGGTTATTTTTCCCAGTTATGTATACTATATTTTCCACAGTGCACTATTATTTATTGAAGTTCTAGAAACTTATGTGATGTAAATTAAAAAACAAACAACTATTTGTTTCCCAACATTAAAAATATAATCTAACTGACTTCTGCAGAATATACCTTAGGATACTGTATATTGGTGAAGAATTTCTAATATAAAAGAGTAAGAGCAAGGATTGCTGCTTTTACTAGTATGATGTTGCATCATTAATATCTCTGGCCCTTGAAATCTTCTGAATCCATTTCCCCAGAAGAATTTAGGAAAAGAAAAATGTTAAATAGATGAATATAGTCAGAGGGCATGAACTCAGTGATACAAAAGCTCTACTCTCTCTCCCATTTGAAAATGAGTAAAAGCTACTTTGTTCAGTAACATTGTGGGTGGAATCACCCTTAGGATATTCTGAAGAGTCAGAGAGGTGTCCCGTGTGCATGCTGGTGGGCAGGTAGAATCATTGTACAGAGGCAGCAAAGTTATGAGTTAAACATAGAAAATGAATGACGTAAAATATATCAAAAATAGTCACTCTCATCTCTATGAGGTGAAATTATAGATGGTTTTGATATTCTTCCTTATGCTTTTCCAAACATTCTCTTATGACAGGAATGAAACAATGTATTTTCTATAGAGGGAAAAAGAATATTTTGAATGGAGATATGCATATTGGTTGTGGAAAGAGTGACATGGCCACTATTTACAGACTAAAAATAAACATTTCTGTCACTTGATTCTGGTTTAGAACAAGTTCATTGTTTGTACACTCTGTAAATTTGTTGTAGAGTCATTCTGATAACCACTACCTCAAATTTAGAATTACAGCAAACAAAATTACCTAGTTAGAGATTAAGAACACTGGAGTAAATCTGATTGCCATTTTCCAATTTTCCTGCAATATAGCTTTGCTTTACTGGTTGGTTTGATTAGAAGTAATTATCAGAAGAAGTTCAGTTACCATTCTACCACTACTTGGTGACCGGACATAGTATTTTTGGTTAATGCGAAAGGGCTCTCTCAGTTAAAGTCCTGAGCTAATGGATTAAAGCACCTGTGGAAATATATATATTATTTCTCATCATGATTAGGAAAATAAAACTACCAGAGTGAACAAGAAAGTTCAGAAAAAAAGTCAAACTTGAAAAATCCTCATGGGAAATTGTATCACAGACTTAATTTAAAATAGGACTGAGCTCTTTCCTCCTGGGGGCAAGAAAAATAGGAATGCTGGCTTAAAAGCTACTCTCATTTCCAATTTCAAAGTTGCAAGTTTTACACCACAAAAGTAACTTTTTGGTTAAGTATCCCAAGACTATTCTACATTTTAAAACATTAATTTGTTATTCATGTAACCTCCTGAAACTGCTAAGATACTTGCAAGCTTTTTACCCCAGTGACATCTAATAGGAAATTTAAATACCTACTGAGGCAAGAAAAGAAACATTCAGGGAAAAGAGCAAGGCAGTTGATCGATTACAGTGGCCAAGCTAAGAGTCTTAAATTGAGATTCATGTGTGTTCAGCCGTTCTCCTCAGCAGAGAAAAAGATCTGTATAGAAGAAAACATTAATGATTCAACAAAATTGCCATAGGTAGTTAAACCAATAATTTGAAAATATAATAGTGGCAGATTTAGTTGAATTCTCTTAAGGTAAAGGCACTCAATAGCTCTAGAAGTTATTCTTAAGATCTGGGGATTTTTGATTTTAAAAAATATACTCACTTTTATGTAGCAGTTTGAATCAATAAGACTTTGCGATTGTGTGCGTGTGAATATTAATGGAGGTGAAGGAGTGAACCGTGAAGGTGAGGTGGAGTTTTAGATGCTCTGAAATAATCTACCTCTTTATAGAAAAACATTTATTGAATGCCTTCTCTGGGCCAAGCATAGTTTCAATGACGAATACCGTTGTGAACTGGACAGACTATTTAAGGAAAAACATTGGACGGGGATACATGCTACAAGCCGAGGTCAAGACGTTTTCTGATTTTATTCTAGTGAAAGTCACTGGGTGGAAGAGAGCGGTGTAATCTGATGTGTGTCTTAGCCACCTGCTGTGCTTCGGAGAGTGACTTGTTGAGAGGCACGGGACAGATGCATAAGATTAATAATGAAACTTCTTGTGATCCTCAAGTGGTCTGAAGGACGGGAGACGTTGTGCCAAACATTTGTCAAGCCCTCCCATCTATAGAAGAAGTCCATAGGGGGGTCAGAGAAGCTACACAATGTATGCGAGGTCACAGAGGTCATGTTTGGGGACACTGTTGGATCCTGGCAGGGCCTGCCTTTCAATTCCAGCATTTTACCACTCATAGTGTAATAATGAAGAAAAGAAAACCACAAATGCTTATCACTAGGTTGATTTAAAACTTCTGGAATATGGGTAAAATGGAATAATTATCAGCTACAGAAATGAAGGAAAGACTAATAAGCAATGACGTCAATGAGATTGAAAAAGCATGAATGTGTGAAAGGAGACATATAAACAGTGCGTTCTCTGTGAATCTATCTACACTGCTCACAAACATGAGGGGATATTTTATAGCTTCATACTCATTTTGAATACCCCCTCATTTTGTGAGCAGTGTACATGAAGTTCAGAACAGTGAGCTCTGATCTGGGGTGGTTTCTACAGACTGTGCCTTCCCACAGTTCATGTTGAAACCTTAATGTCCAATGCGAGGGTATTAGGAGGTGGAGAATTGGGGGGGCTGATTATGTCGTAAGAGTTTTGCCCTTACAAAGTAAGCTCCCAGACAGTTCCCTTGTTCCTTCTGACATGTGAGGACGCACCCGCACACGTAGCCTATAAACCAGAAAGTAGGCTCACACCGGGCACCAGACCTGCCAGCACCTCGACTGTAGACTTACCAGCCTCCAGAACTGTGAGAAGTGCATTTATAGGCTGCCCGTCGATGGTATTTTGTCCTAGCAGCCTGAAGGGACTAAGACGGGTAGCAATCATGTCAGTCCTTGCCCAGGTCGGGGTCTCAGCGGGGTTTCTGTAAAGTAGCAGGAGAGAACTTGGGGGTATACATAGCTTAAGTGGTGCTTACAGGGTTTTACGCATTTGACAAAACTCAAAGAACCTTGTACTTTTAATAGGTACATCTTATTTAAAGTAATTTTACCAAATACAGTTACTTTTTAAAAATGACTACCAACATGTCCACCCATCATCTGCCATATGAGAAAAACCTTTTTCTAAATTTACCATGATTTCTTGGCCAAAATTCACTTTTCTCTCTACTATTTATATTTATATTCTTCTTTGTTGTTCAGAATCAAATCTGTATAAATCTATCTTTATTACTTGTAAGAAACAGCAAATAACAAAATGTCCCAGTATTGTGAGTAAGCTGGGCAGTCTCTGTATATGACAGAAAGCGTAAGTGTTGTTATGACCTGAAAAAGGAGCAAGATGGTGGCTCTTTGAATACATCTGTAGAATATATACTGGAACACAGAACCAAGGGAGCCTGAATTCTTAATGACCTCTAATTCGGAGGTATACATGGTCACAGCCAGCCGAGCTTATGCCTTCTTGTGTAGGTACAATTCTTGTCCCTTCTATCCCTCTCATTACTTTGTAGTCATGGCTTTTTGTGCATTTAAATTTATAAACACCTTGGTTTTCATCATCTATTCAAGACAAGCAGTTATTGATCGATTACATTTTATTCCTCTTGAGTCTTATCTCAGTTGTTTGCCAAGACGAGGTCCAATGTAAAGAAAGTACAGGTAAGCATCTCTAGATTGATCTATATTAACAGCCTGAGAAATGGCTGAAGATGCCAGGCTATCTCACTGCCTCTGTCTACAAGCAGAGAGAAACCCAGAATGCAGCATCGGTTATAATGCCAGTCAGTTACCTGAGTCCGTCACAGTTACGGCCCTCATGTTCACTGAACCATATCCAGTTGGCAGAAGTTAATCTAGAGGGAAGAATCCAAATATCAACAAAATGTGTTTCTGGTTAGATAATAAAACCTTGGTGGAACCGAGCAGTTGGCAGTCTTCCAGGCCGGAGCTGGTCTGGCACCTGCACCATCTATTTGTTTCATGTGACCTCTGGTTTATACGCTGTCATCGTTAGAAAAAGCAAACTGCTCCAGTCGTCCCATTGCCAGTCCCGGCGCCTTGATTTAGTTTAAGGAATTCCAGTGAATGAGGCCAGAGATCCTCATAGGAATTTTGATCCACTGCCAGGACATGCAATACAATTAGACTTGTGCCAATTTTTCAACTCAAAGTGTCCTCTTTAAAGAAACTTACGAACTTTTTTTTTCTGCTAGAGCCCAAACATGATTCCATGGGTCTGAATGATAAAAGTCGGCAGAGCTGCGGTATCAAAGGGGAACAGATCATTCTAGGGTGTAGCTTTGGCCTTTTATTATCTTTCATCTTTTGCATCTATTTTATTTTATGCATGTATTTTAAAGCATATAAAATATAGTTGAAACTCAAGGGAGTAGGATGTAAATATTTTATTATTGCAACTAAATAATTTATTTAGAACTTATTAGCAGTAGGCAAATATCCTATACTTTTGCAAGTCAAAATAATCGGGATGCAAGAATGTATGGTAGGGGAGACCAAAGCGGCATAAGACGTAAGGAAGTAAGTTTTAACACATTGCTGAATTTGACTCATAACACCGTTTCTGTAGTATATACCCAACTCTGCTTTGAGAGTTTATAAAGATGGAAAAAAAAAAAGGAGACATCCTGGCTCTGTCATATCTGTGAGTTTAATGACAGTCTCTCCTTCTGTGAACTAGGGGTAATAATATTAATTTGACAGTAGTGTTTCAAAAAGAAAAAATTAAAGGTAACTATCAAGTAACAAGGATAATGTATATATAATAATTTCTTTTTTTCGTTTTTTTTTTTTGTATTTTTCTGAAGTTGGAAACGGGGAGGCAGTCAGACAGACTCCCGCATGCGCCCGACTAGGATCCACCCAGCACGCCCACCAGGGGGCGATGCTCTGCCCATCCAGGGCGTCACTCTGTTGAAACCAGAGACATTCTAGCACCTGAGGCAGAGGTCACAGAGCCATCCTCAGCGCCCGGGCCAACTTTGCTCCAATGGAGCCTTGGCTGCGGGAGGGGAAGAGAGAGACAGAGAGGAAGGAGAGGGGGAGGGGTGGAGAAGCAGATGGGTGCTTCTCCTGTGTGCCCTGGCTGGGAATCGAACCTGGAACTCCTGCACGCCAGGCTGACGCTCTACCACTGAGTCAACCAGCCAAAGCCATATAATAATTTCTAAACTAAACGTTGGTACACACACAGAAAAGTCTAGAAAAAATTGTAATTTGTAGACATGTTTATAAATTATTTACTCAACAAAATGCTGACTTAAAATTCTCTCTACATACTGCTTGGATAAAAACAACATTAAAAAAGAGAATTATGGTCCCAAGGCTCTAAAGCCTTGTGTCTCTTAAAGCTAGTTCTTTGAATCCTTTTCTCTGGACTTGGCCACATCGTCTCTAAAAATTAATCAATGAGATAAATAATTATCTAGTTCTTAAGTGTGCTTATCCAAATCTCCTTCTTTAAAAATGTAGTTCCAGAGGGGAAAGATAAAAAGAAATAAAATCAAGAAAGGTAATTAAACAATTGCTTATTTCTTTGTATTCTGGCTCCATTCCTAGTCCTAGAATATTGGTTTATCAACATTCAAATGAGCACTTAGAGGGTAGTAGATTTCAACGATGAAGGCTGGAGATAAAAATGTGAATGGAACATGGTATGCAATTTTAAGGCATTCTCAGTCCAGTTGAAGACTGACACATTAATGGGCAATTTCAGTATACAATGTAAGTGGACAAATAATAGATTCTCATGAGGTACTACGGAGCATAGAGGAGGTGAATTTCCCCCCAAGGGTAATCCAGTGTCACGAAGTGTGCGTTGGTTGTCATTAATGTTTGACATCGCCATTGTCTTTGAGATTTTTAAGTTGATTTTCTTGTCAGAATCAAAGTGCCCAACGGTATGATCCTCATCAGTTTTCTTTAAAGTTTACAGGACATAATTGTCTCTGTGACAAGAGGATGATTTTCTCTTTGTTCACTATTTTACATACTGAAAAATTGCATAGAGGCGGGCAGCTGAGTGAGGAGACACTTTGTATATCTCTCAGTGTGAGATTACATATATATATGTACATATATCTTCCTGGGAGATACTGGAGAGATAGTGATAAATGACCTTCATATATTTGATCATTTAGTTTCCTCCTTGATACTAGAATAGTGTAAATCATAGGAGCTAAGAATTTGGTGAAATGAATAATTTAAAATATGGAAGCTTTGGATTTCTAGAAATCAATACATTTTTACCAAGTTCTTAAAATATGCCAAGAAATTTTAGATTTGAAAGTGAAAAGACAAATACAATACACTTTTCACCTCTAAGGAGTTTAGCTTAGTAGTTGGGAGGGGATCCTTTTTCTCTTTGTAAGAGCAGTTGGTATTTTGTACAAAGGCAGTCGACTGTTTTCCTAATTTTCACAAGTGAAACAAAACGTTACAGTTCTGAAGTACATCAAAAACTGATGGCTAGGCACGTGAATAATCTGATTTTTCATTATCGCAGTTATTACCTTACAAACATAACCTAAGATTTACAGAAGTGGACATACTAATATATTGATCCCTGGAAATTTTCCAGAATCTTTGAATTTTCCAAAACTATCCCATTTATAGGCAGCCATGGATCTATTCCTAAATTGTCACTGATTTTAGTATTAATATTTAATTTTAAAAATGGATTGATTTTAGGGACAGACACATCAATTTATTGTTCCACTTATTTATCCCTTCATTGGTTGTTCTTTCATGTGCCCTGACCAGGGATTGAACCTGCAACTTTTGCATATCAAGACGATGCTCTAACCAACTGAGCTACAGCTACCTGCCACTGATTTTAGTGTTAATTTTTAAATCTTATCCTTCTTGGTAGGACTCAGTATTACCCCTCAGTCTCTCTAACTAGATAAAAACTATCTTTATATGCCTCATATACATATTGTGATATGTGTGCATCTTTATACACATCTGGCTTGTCTTTTACCAAATGTCAATGTCAGTAATTGTCAGACATTTGGTCACTATGAGATATTACCCTCATTGGTACCTTGATAGCATCTCTAAAGCCACCGCCCCAATACCAGATATAATATCTCATGTGCAAAGTCCTGTAACAGCTTCACACAAGCAACAGTACAGTGGAAGGAATGTCAAGGCAGTTCTTCTGTCCCAATAGCTAGCACAGAAGCTGGCACATTGCAGACACCCTACTGGATGACAGACCAGGGCTATAAGAAAACATGACTCAGCACTCCATGTATATAACACTCTTTTAGAGTACTAGAACACCAAAGAGAACAGAGAAAGAATTCACGCTCCCTTGGCTTCCTCTCAGAAAATAATAAGAGAGCGTGGGTAATGTTGAAGGGCTCTAATTATGTCAACAAACCAGCTTGCGTCTGTGTTTTGATGCATACAGTAGTCTTAAAGGTACGAGAATCCAAGAGAAATAAAAGGTGAATGATTCAGATTTGTCCATCCGCTCTCTGTAAAGTACTTAGGTGGTACTAATAGGCAACTTAGTATACAGGGTGCATATAAAACCTATGAAAAAATGTCATTGCCAGAGTTAATGAGTATGGAAATTGCCCAATTCCTCTAGCAAAACCGATTTTTATGCAGCTGCTGGAAGACTTTTAAAGGTTAAGGTTTTGATGTGTGGAACTTGGGGCTCCAGTTTGGAAAAACAGCAGAGGCTCAACCCCAGCTGTTGAGAATCCTTCACTAGAAACGTAATTACCTATATTTCCTTATGAACAGCATACGCCCCCTCGAGTGCTATCCTTCTGCCTCTAACGCAGTGCCATTTGATCAGCACACACAGACTGTGTGCTTTTATAGCAGCGTAACAGAGATTAGTGGCCTGATGTGTAGTTACCAAACAGCCAAAGTATTGCAAGCAAAGCATCCTGTCTGACATTTATCTCTGAAAATCTGCCTCAGTAGATGTATTCGTTAGGAGTGGAAGCCATAAACTTGGAATAAAACTGGCTTTCTGTAGTTTGCATCTTAGGAGGCAGATGCCAGTTAAGTGATTGAACCAGTGACAGACAGTAGGGTTCAGTGGTTCCTGACTCCATCGGCTGCATCATCAGAATCAATCTGCCTCCACTCGAATGGCTGCTATAAAAAAGACAGACAACAACAAGTGCTGGTGGCTGTGAGAAGAAATGGGAAGCCCCATGTATTCTTGGTCGGGGTGAGAAGGGGGGCAGCCTCCCTGGAAAACAGTTTGAACAGTTTGACATTTGTTTAATATGTTAAGAAAGTGTTACCGTAAAACCTCAGTACTTCCATCCCTGGTATCTATCCAAGAGAAATAAAAATGTGTCCCACAAAGACTGGGATGTGAGTGTTCATGACAATTCAGTTCATAATAGACAGAAAGTGTCAACCATCCAAATGCCTATCAGCCAGTGAATGGGTAAATATTATACAATGTGACCTGTTCATACAATTGGTGTATGTTTGACAATAAGATGGGTGAAATTACTGGTACATGTCAAAATGGATGAACCGTACTAGCTTTACGTTAAGTGAAAGAAGCTGGTGGCAAAAGATTGTGTCTGATGCTCTCTCTGTACAGATCCAGGAATGACAACGCAGTGGAGAAGGGGGTAGACTGGTGGCTAAGGCTGAGCTGGGCGTAGGGGTGGCGGCCACCGCGCACCAGGTTTCTTCTGGGGGGTATGGAGAAGTTCTAAGTTCCAATCGTGAGGATAGCAGCACAAGTCTGTACATTGGCTAAAACTTGAATTGTGTGATTAAAATGAGTCAGTTTTATGATTTCTAAATCATACCTCCATGCTCCATGCAACCTTAAAAATTACAGACTAGCTATTTCCTTTATCTTCTTCCCAATTTCCTACTTGTAGTCATTTATTTTGGTAGTATCATAGTATATTTATTTCTTTAACTTTCTAAAAATACTTTTAAAAAGCATTGGTTTTAGAGAGAAAATGAAGTGTTTGGGAAAGAGAGAGAGAGAGAGGAAGAGAGTGGAAGAGAGAAAAACATCAATCTGCACCCTTTGTGTATTGGGAGGATGCTCTTACCAATGAGCTATCCAGCCAGGCTTTAACTTTCTTCATAGTTTTCTTCAAGGACAATGTGTGTGTGGTGTGTGGTGTGTGTGTGTGTGTGTGTGTGTGTGTGTGTGTGTGTGAAAGAGAGAGAGAGAAGTGAGAGGTTAAGGTTTAAATGTATATATACTCCTGTTTTACGATATTCCAGAGGACATAGATGGAAGTTAAATATGTAGAATTTCTAAAAATTATTTGATCATTTCATTTTTTTAATAAAAAATTCTAGGAAACAGGAAATGCTGTCAGTGTGGAAAGAAAGACAAAATTTAGTATGTCAGAAAAATCCTAAACAGCTGATAAAAAAAACATTTTACAAAGGTGTCATCGGAGTGGCTGCTTCTAGTTCCTTAGTGGACTGTGTAACGTCTGGTTTAAATGTCACTGACCCATCTACAACAGCCAGAGACAGTGTCTACTTAGGTTTGCATTTGAAGATAGCTCTGGGGAATGACATCCTAACTGCTCAAGCAATGCTCTCTTATAAATAATATGCATTAATTTTCTTTAATGACCCAAAGTATACAAACAATATGACCTGCCAAAAATCTCTATGTTAATTGGTTGAGTCCTTATATTCTTCTATGTCATAACTAGGTATATTTAATAGTTAGCTTTGTAGAAATGTAAAAAATACAACGAGGACATTATATGTGGTCATTGGTCTACAAAATAAACAAAGTTCTGTGGGAACTGAATACAGTTAGGACAGAATCAGGAGTTATGCTTATGGTTTCTGCAATTCTTGACCTTGCATTTTTCATTTTCGATTATAATTGTTCCACATTTTATTTCTATGGCATATAACACTGATGTCAGATGATAATCTGATTTTATTGCAGTTGAAAGAGGGCATTATTCTTACTATGGTCAAAAATACTTTGAATTGTTTGTCTCAATTATAATTTTTTTTTCTTTTTGTATTTTTCCGAAGCCGGAAACGGGGAAGCAGTCAGACAGACTCCCGCATGTGCCCGACCAGTATCCACCCGGCACGCCCACCAGGGGGCGACGCTCCGCCCATCTGGGGCGTTGCTCTGTCACAATCAGAGCCACTCCAGCGCCTGAGGCAGAGGCCACGGAGCCATCCTCAGTGCCCAGGCAAACTCCACTCCAATGGAGCCTCGGCTGCGGGAGGGGAAGAGAGAGACTGAGAGGAAGGAGAGAGGGAGGGGTGGAGAAGCAGATGGGCGCCTCTCTTGAGTGCCCTGGCTGGAATCGAAACCAGGAGTCCCGCACGCCAGGCCGATGCTCTACCACTGAGCCAACCGGCCAGGACCTCAATTATAATATTTTTTTATGTATTTGTATAACAACTTGGGTAAGGAAAGTGAATTTTTAGTAAATTTCTACTGGCAGATTTTGGTTTTTGAAAGTAATTTTGAGAGGCTCTGATTTGGTGAGGAAGTTGGTAACTTAGTAGGCATGGACTGCTTTAAACAGTGCTTTGCAAAAGAATCTGAAATTTAAAAAAACAGTATTGAAAAATCCTACTCATAATTTTCATTAAATTACTGTCCCTTGAGCCCTGGCTGGTTGGCTCAGTGGTAGAGCATTGGCTTGGCATGCAGGAGTCCCGGGTTCGATTCCCGGCCAGGGCACACAGGAGAAGCGCCCATCTGCTTCTCCACCTCTCCCCCTCTCCTTCCTCTCTGTCTCTCTCTTCCCCTCCTGCAGCCAAGGCTCCATTGGAGCAAAGTTGGCCTGGGCGCTGAGGATGGCTCTATGGCCTCTGCCTCAGGCGCTAGAATGGCTCTGGTCACAACAGAGCAACGCCCCAGATGGGCAGAGCATCGCCCCCTGGTAGGCGTGCCGAGTGGATCCCGGTCGGGCGCATGCGGGAGTCTGTCTGACTGCCTCCCCATTTCCAACTTAAGAAAAATACAAAAAAAAAAAAATTTACTGTCCCTTGAAAATGCTTAATAAACACTTAAGCATTACAAATCTTTATGACATAATTGTAAACTGGAAGGACAATTTGAGGAGACAAATTCTACAGACCTACATGAAGTATTTTACTTTCCTGATGTCCAGATTATAGTTCTGACTTTTCATTTTCATTGTAAGGTTTTCAAAAAGAGAGTAGCAAAATATAGAAATGTTTGGGGACATACACAAATGTTTTCTCTCTCAAGCAGCAGTTCAGACATCAGGAACAATACCTGGCGTGTAAAGAGTGAAAACACTTTCCAATATAACTAAAAATGGCAGGACTGGGACTCTCCTAAAAGCTTAGAAACCATTCGGCCATTATCCCGTGACAGTCTTTGTATTGTCCCCAGTGTTATTCCTACCAGGGAAAATATTATGTTTGGCATTTATTGACTTCATCTTGAGGATTATTTTTCTCAAAGTCACTGAGTCAAGACTTCTATTTGTTTCAATGACCTTTTTTTTTAGCTGAATTTATGTTATATACTAGATAAACCTGATCCATAGCTTTTTTTAAAAACAATTGATCATAATATCAAAAAGGTTATTAAATCAAATCTTATAAAATTTATGAGAAAGAAAGTTCAAATAAAATTAATTTTTAAACTGTCATTAAAAATATCAAAGATAAATATCTATAGATACATCTATATCTATAGATATATAGAAGAGAGTGTCTACTGGTAGCCAAGTACTGTCTTGGCCTAAAATGTGAGACCAGTATTATGATTACACTCAACCAAAAAATGAAAGCAATAAAATTTATGAAAAAACAATTTGTGAGTATATCTGAAAAATATGATGCATTTTTGTCCTTTAGGTAATTTTTCTATAAAAACAAATCAAATACAATATTATGCATGTGCTACTGTGTAATGCAAATTTAAGAATTTTACTTATTTTTCTTGCTTGTATTTTTTCATACAATTTTACAACACTGTGTTTTTGGGGGTTTTTTGTTTGTTTGTTTTTGTATTTTTCTGAAGCTGGAAACAGGGAGGTAGTCAGACTCCTGCATGCGCCCGACCGGGATCCACCTGGCACACCCACCAGGGGGCGATGCTCTGCCCATCTGCCGCGTCGCTCTGCCACAATCAGAGCCATTCTAGTGCCTGAGGCAGAGGCCACAGAGCCATCCTCGGCGCCCGGGCAAACTTTGCCCCAATGGAGCCTTGGCTCTGGGAGGAGAAGAGAGAGACAGAGAGGAAGGAGAAGGGGAGGGGTGGAGAAGCAGATGGGCGCTTCTCCTGTGTGCCCTGGCCGGGTATCGAACCCGAGACTCCCGCACGCCAGGCCGACGCTCTACCACTGAGCCAACCGGCCAGGGCCTACAACACTGTGTTTTAAGCTTTCTTCCCTTGTCAGCATTCTTTTACATCACTCCAGTACATAAATTCAGTAATTTCACCTTTAAGTTCTTTCCCATAGCCTCATATTTTACCTTTCTCTTTTCTATGTGATATCTTCCTAATTCTTTTTCACCCTCTCTTTGCCTTCATATTTAAGTGTGTTTTCATAAACAGTATATAGTTGTCCTGCTTTTTTATCCTGCCTGACAGCCTCTCCCTTTTACGTGTAGTTAGTCCATTTACATTTAGTAGAAAATGTCAATATGGCCATGTTACCTTCATTATCTCACTATTTTTCCTCTCTATATTTTGTTTGTTGTCTTTTCTTGTCTTCTTTCCTGTCTTACTGTGGGTAAAGTAATTTTAAGTATTTGTACCCTATATTGTCATCTCTATTAGCTGCTTTGCTCTACCTCTTTTTACTAATTGTGTAACATCATACTTTAATATCACATTAATATTTAAATCATATTCTTCTCTACAATGTTAAAATATTACAAGAGAATAATTCTGTTTACCTTCTAGCATTGTTTGTGTTCTTCTTAAACTTTTGTATGTGTTCTAAACGCAAATGTACATTATTATTATTTTTTTAAATAATCTTTTAAAGAAAAATGTGTTTATGTATTCACAGACATTTATATAATTAAGATCTTTACATGCCTCTTTATTTTTACTCATCGGCTTTTATCATGCTCTTTTGTCCTTACTGCACACCCTGTTCTGATCTGTCATGTTTCTCTGCATCCCAGGAACTGCTTGCTGCTCTTATACCATAGATGAGCTAGAAATAGTGCCTGTCAGCTTTTATCTGGAAAAAAAAAATTATTTTTATTTTTATAGCATTTAATTTTTTTATGGTACAAAATTTTAATTGGCCAGTTTTGTTTTGGAGTGTTCCCTCCAATTTCCATTTATTTTGGAATAGATTATATAAAATTTGTATTAATTCTTATTTAAATATTTGGTAGAATTCTCTAGTAAAATTGTGTGGATCTTGAGATTTCTTTTGGGGAGGTTTTAAATTAGGAATTAATTACTAATGGTTATAGTGCTATTCAGATCTTCATCTTGGTTGAGATATGAGGCTATGATTTTTTATTAATTGGCCTATTTCATCTGCATTTCAGTGACCAGACAGTTCCTTACAGAATTTCTTTTTACATTTTTATTGACTATAGGACCTCCTTTTTTTTAGTTCTCATGTTGGGAATATGTCTTCTCTTTCTATTTTTCAGTCTCACTACAGGTTTATCAATATTGTTTTAAAGCACCACCATTGCATTTCATTCATAGTCTCTACTGTTTTTTCAATTTCATATATTTCTTCTCTTATCACTATTTTTTTCTCCTGCTTATTTTGGATTTATTTTGCTTCTCTTTTTCTAGTTTCTTGTAGGTTGGAACTAAGATTATAGATTTAATACCTCTCTTCTCTTTTAATGTAAGTACTCAGTGCTATAAACTGACCTCTCAACACTTCTTTAGCTGCATCTCAAATATATTGACATATTATATTTTCATTGTAACCCTGAGCTATGTATTTTCCATTTAGAATTATCCTCTTAGACCAATCAATTATTTTAGTAATTTTCTACTTAATTACCAAGAAGTGATTTGAGAGTTACCTGTTATCTTCCTCTTATTGACTTATATAGTTGCTTTCATTTGGGTCAGAGAACATACTTTGTATGATTTGATGCTTTTAAATTTGTTAACATTTGTCTTATGACCTAGGATATTGTCTGTTTAGAAGAATGTTCCGTGTATGCTGGAAAAAGATATTTATTCTGCTATTATTAAGTGAATAGTCTAAATATATTAAATAGATCCTTTGTTTTTATTGTTTTGTTCAGATATATATGCATCCTGATTTCTTTTTATTAATGCTATGAATTTTATTGTAGCATTAATCCATCTGGGCTTTTTAAAAAATTATTCTTTCAGCTCTGTCAGTGTTTGTTTCATGTATCTTGAGGCTCTGTTATTTGTTGTGTACATATTTAAGGTTGTTATGTATTCACGGTGCAGTTTCTTTTTATGTAGTGTTCCTCTTTGTCTCTAGTAAATTTCTTTGCTCTAAAGTCCACTTTTTCCTATGTTAATACAACTGTTCCTATTTTTTAATGTAACTTTTTGTCTGTATGCCTTTTTTTCCATCTTTCTAATACCCAGCTACCTATGACATTGAATTTTAAGTGTACTTAAAAATGGCATATAGTTGGGACCTTTTTTATCCACTCTCAATCTCTGCTGTATAATAAATATTTTTAGCCATGTACATTAAAGATATTTATTGATATATTAGGGCTTAATTCTCTATTGTGTTATTTCTTTTCTGTTTGTTTCTTCTGTTTTCTTGCTTTCATGTACATTACTTGAACATCATTTTTTACAACTTCATATTGATTTAATTGTAGCGTGATTTAGTATATCACTTTCCTTAGTTCTTTTAGTGGGGACTCTAAATATTTCAGTACATATCAGTCTACTGGAATATTTATCTATTTCAAGTAAAGTGAAAAAGGCTTACTTCTATTTTGGCCCCTTTATCTCACTTTTAAATACTATTGTCATGAGCATCAGATGGTGTTATAATTTCTACTTGAATTACTATGTGTTTTAGAAAACTCATGAGGAAAAGAATAGACTATTTTGTTTAGTCATATTTGTATTCTTTCTAATTTCTCTTATTTTCCAGTATTCCAGGATTATTTCATTTACCTTTGGTTGTTTATAACATCTTTTTCTTACCTTTAGTCTTCAGAAATTAAATTATGATGTACCTTAGTCTAGGTTACTTTGAGTTTGCCCTACGCGATATTTGGCCAAATTTGGGAAGTTTTGAGTCACTAATTCTCTTTTTACTGAATTTACTGGGGTGATGCTGGTGAACAGAATCGTGCAGGTTTCAGGAGCGCAGTTTTCTAGCACATCGTCTGTGCGCTGCGTCCTGTGCTCACCAGCCCGCTGTCTTTCTCCTTGCATCTTTGGACTGTGATGATATAAATGTTTGTTTTCTTTTTTGTGGTTTTTTTTTTTCTGTATTGATCTACAAAGTTCCTGAGGTTCTGTAATAAATAATAAATGATCTTTAAAACAAGAACTAGAGGTAGAGAGTTAGCCAGATAAAACGGGGCGGGGGGAGGTGAAATGGAGAGATTATCATATGAAGAAGCTTGAACGCAATAAACAGGGAAAGTGAAAGGCAGTGGAAATGGTGAAGTCAAAATTAGCGGAGCATGTAGTTTGAAGAGGATAATGGAGGGTGGAGAGCGCAGACCCTGGTGATCCTTAAAGAACGAGAAGGTAGGGAATGGTTTTAAGAAGAGAATGAAGTGGACTTGGCACGATCACGCTGAATACCGTGTCAGCTGCTGCTGAGACAGTGAAAAGGAAAGGAGGCTGGAAGGGAACAGACGACGGTGGTGTGTTGTTTTGTGTCAGGAAATTTAGGTCCTGGTAGATAATTGGGAATATTCAGTACCTTTGTGATGCTGTTCATCAAAAGCTTCATCCTGAGAGAGCGTTCCTAATGCTTCTACTGAGCCAGAACCTGTCCCCTGTCATTAGCATTTTCCATCACCAGCACCTATCCATCTTCCCAAAGGAAACGCCCACCCAGCTGCGTTTCTCAGCACTGCAGATGATGCAGCGCGGGCAGCAGCTAGAATGACACGGAGTTAGCGGCAACAATTAACAACAGCACCGTTCTAAACACCTATAACTACGCGCTTCATTTCAAGTTAGCGGAAGAGTTCATCTATGCTAAGTCTGATCATGAATATTAACGAACCTAAAGAAAGCATTTTGCAAAATATAAAACTTAAGTTCAATAAGAAGAGACTAAAACATAAAAAATGGGTATTCAAAAGACTGATTGTCAACATGATGAGTAGGACACATTCTCTTTTTTTAGTTGTATAGTCAATGACTAGATTTTAAATATTCTGGCCGAAGAAGAGTTTTTATGCTCTTCGGGAATTAATTGACCATTGAAGAGTTACAGAGACAGGGGTTTCTGATGAAGCAGACTAGTTCAAAAACAATCTGTATTTGTCTCATGGGCACTATTTGGCATCACACCACTTGATTTTCCAGCCCTATGGAGGATGAAATCTGCAGTTGACTACATGGTTTGGTGCAGAAGGTGGCAGAGAGGCAGACGGGAAGAAAATGGATGCTAGACAACTAGTGTTTGTCGCACTCATTATTTCTAATAGTATGTCAGGTACTGTATTTATGGAGTTGAAACTAATCCTTATGTGAAATAATCACTCCTAATTTAGACCGTTATACGATCTTGGCTTTGAAGTGAACACAAGCCTTATAATCCACAAATACTATCATGTTGCCTTTTGAATTTTAATTTATACTTTCATTCCTATTGTATTACTTTTTGCTAGAGGTTTCCTCCACTGTTTATTTTAATCAAAATTCTCAATTTCTTTTCTTTTTTTTATTCGCTGTTCTGAAAAATCATTCTAACATCTACACAGTTGCTTCCTCTAACTCCCTAGGTCCCCAGCACAGAACTTGGATGTAGCAATGTGTTGAGCGTCCTGGTTCATCATGTACTTCCTTTGTGAAGCGCACACTTGGGCGTGTGGATGTAGGTCAAGTTCACAAGGTAGTCAGCACGTCGTTACAGTTCAAACCAGTGTGGCGAGGACTGTGAACGCCGCTGCGTGCATATCATTTAAAAAGTGTATAATCTTTTCATCCTCCACTTTTCCATTTTTACGTTTCCTATACATTTCAGTTCAGTTGTGCAGACTGGAATGTAACATATCCACACTGCATTTAATAGAATTCTCAAGAAATTTTCACAGAAATGATTCTTCACACTTGGAATACGGCACTTAATTTCGAATGCCACACCTCTCCTCCCAGCTTCTTTGAAAATAGGTAATGATCGGCCCTGGCCGGTTGGCTCAGCGGTAGAGCGTCGGCCTAGCGTGCGGAGGACCCGGGTTCGATTCCCGGCCAGGGCACACAGGAGAAGCGCCCATTTGCTTCTCCACCCCTCTGCCGCGCTTTCCTCTCTGTCTCTCTCTTCCCCTCCCGCAGCCAAGGCTCCATTGGAGCAAAGATGGCCCGGGCGCTGGGGATGGCTCTGTGGCCTCTGCCTCAGGCGCTAGAGTGGCTCTGGTCGCAATATGGCGACGCCCAGGATGGGCAGAGCATCGCCCCCTGGTGGGCAGAGCGTCGCCCCTGGTGGGCGTGCCGGGTGGATCCCGGTCGGGCGCATGCGGGAGTCTGTCTGACTGTCTCTCCCCGTTTCCAGCTTGAGAAAAATGAAGAAAAAAAAAAAAAAAAAAAAAAAAAAAAGAAAATAGGTAATGATCGATCAAGATGCATCACACTTCTAAAACTGACCTCTAAAGACTCTCAGACACCATGGGCTTCAACCTCCTCACTGACTTTTCCATCTGCCCACATTGTACAACAAGCTCCAGTGCCCTGTCCTTCCCAGGAAAGCATTCCGGTTACCTCACATGCAGGAACTCGACAGGCAGGTGGTAAGCACATGAAGGAGTCTGAGGTAAATAAATGTAAAGGATCCTAAGTAATTGTTTACTAGGTAAGTTCATATTTTTTTTTTGGAATCAAAAAGTTTATACTTGCATTTCTTATTCTGGAGAAACTCATAGAGTAGTAAACAAATTTTGTATTCTGCTTTTCTCATTGATTACTGATTGTGTTTTGTTTCTTTGAACTGAGTCAGTGGAGCTCTTTGCATTTGTAAGGGGCCAGTCATTCTCTGACCGTTAATGCAGAACATGTGACATAGGCTGAATGGACCAGTCATTCTCTGACCGTTAATGCAGACCATGTGACATGGGCTGACTGGACCAGTCATTCTCTGACCGTTAATGCAGAACATGTGACATGGGCTGAATGGACCAGTCATTCTCTGACCGTTAATGCAGAACATGTGACATGGGCTGAATGGACCAGTCATTCTCTGACCGTTAATGCAGAACATGTGACATGGGCTGAATGGACCAGTCATTCTCTGACCGTTAATGCAGAACATGTGACATGGGCTGAATGTGTTAAAATGATCACTGATGCGGCATCGTCCCCCAGTGGTAGAAGACAGGACACAGAAAAACTGACTAGTCACCACGACAGAATGAACCTTTGAGATGTACTGTTCTTTGCGTGTCATTATAAAATCAATTAGACGATTGCGTGGAGAGCAATGTTATTGGGCGAGGAAGACAATGAAAAGCAGCCCAACTCTGCCAACCATGACTTCCTAATTCTTTCCCTTCTGGCCTAGCAGTCTCGGGACAAAGACTTCCCTTAGAAAAAGTTGTAGAAAAGGTCACCTTCAGCTGCTAGAATTGCCCTTTGGTGCCTTTTCAGATGCACGATGCTTTCAAATCCAATATATAGTGAAAAAGTACATCGTTGGATGATTGTGATGTTGTATAAATACAATTTGGAAATTGCTTTTTGACAATAAGCCAAAAAAGGAGTATTTTTTAATGTATTCTTCCCTTTTCTGTTACCTACCATTTGTCTTTTTTTTTTTTTTTCAAGTTTTGTGGTTGCTTGTAAAATGTCAAACCCAGCACTGGTATTATTTTCGAGACCTATGAATGCCATGTAGCAAGGTATTGAATCCGTATTTAAAAGCCCCTCATGCAAATTAATTCCATGATTTTATATGTTTTTGAGGAGCTCAGGAGAATATTTTTCACCTTTATTATGAGGCATAGTCTAATAGAACACTATGTAAGAAATAAATCTATAACTTTCCTATCAGAAGCAGCATTATACAAATTTATACAGAAGGAATCTCACGTGGTGTGTTGAGCCTAGCTTATTATTTAACTTTTGAATATCTCTCACAATTGGCTTTTGATCTAATTTGGGGGAGGTATGATCTTTTGATCAAATATACTATAAATTAATTTTTAAGCAACTAAAAACATACAGAAAAAAATCAAAGGAACATAAATCGCACTTAACTTGATATGGTTACACTGCAGTGAGATGCCAGGCCTCATTTGGAAATATGCAAACAGGGTGAGCTCTCTGTTTTTGACATTGTTGCACTTCTTTATCGCCCTGTCTCTCGTTTTTCTTAGAATGATTGCTTTGAGTTTTCAGAGATCTCAAACCAAAGTCCAGGACACCTCCTTATGCTGTGTTACCTCACTCTATAATCTTAGAGCACTGGAAGTTTTCTTCACAATGCTTATCAGATTCGGTATTTTCCGTTTATTTTTGTGATTGTTGGATTGATGTTTGCCTCTTCACTAAACTGAAAACTCGAGGAAGAAGAACTGAGTTAGTTCTGTTGACAGTGGCCTTTCCCTCAGCAAACGCAGTGTCAGTCATGCAACAAATGCCTATGGAATGGATGCGTTAATCAAAGAGCCAACCCTTACAGCCAATGTGGGAAGTCTCTGTGTTCAGAGACCAGACTCACCTTTCACTGGAAACATTAGCTTTACTTGTTTCTGGGTAATATTTTGTGAAGGATAAGCACAGGTCATTGCACTGGAATCAGAAGATTATGAAGTAAGAGCTTGCTTTGTGCCTTGTGTGCAAACACTAGAATGGGAAATATTTGCATTCTTGTTTACTGCCAGTTTGACTACATATTAACAGCCACGCAGAATGTCTACACAGTTTATAAGCGGACTTCACACAAAGAATAGCAAAGGAAATAAAATAGAGGGCACGTAGTGAAAGAATATGTCACGCTTGATTCTGCCAAGCTCTGACTCGAATTGGACAGACACACTTATCTATCCAAGACTTTGAAAGAAGCACAGGCATTTCTCTCCCCGAAACTTCAATAATGGCAATAGACTGTAACCTTTGTGAGAGGCCTTGGGAAACACAAACATATGGCATGCCCCCCTTCCTTTCTGCTCAGTAAGTAAAATGTGGCTTTTAGAAAGTTCAGAGTCTATTGTTGATACACAATATTTTCAAACTCTTTCAGACTATCTCCAATGTATAAATACAATTCAAAGATATTATATGTGTAACTCTTGCCTACCTTAATAATGGTGAGAGCTTATAATCATACATATAAAAATATATTGCATATAATTATATCTATCAACTTATTCATATGCTATGAATTGATGTAAAAGGTATGACATTATTTAGCTTACATTTTTGCACAGTATAAGTTGGAATTAACTATTTAAAAATACAAATTTATCAGTTATTGATTAATGGTAATGTACAGTGTGTATTGCAAAATATATTCCAAATTTATATCTTTACTGTATGATTAGTTGAATGTAGGGATATTAAATACTTTTATGTTTATTATTTGATATATAGTCTTAAAGATAAATTTTGCTTAACAGGCAATGTATTTTAAAAGTACTTTAATGTTTATGATATTTTTGTGTTTCAGTACTGAAGACTATTCAGTTAAAACTACATCTCAGAATGTGAATTTTGGATATATCTCAAAGAGGAGATAATGATCATTGAGTCCTAGATTTAGCTGTTGTTTTAATTATGGTTGTTTTTTATGTCTTTGATGTTATTTAATGTTGTTTCAGTGTCTTAGATTGCCTAGTGTTTTTCTGTAGAAAAGCTTGAGTAATAGACTCGGTTAGTGCAACAATGAATACATTGCATATCAAGAGGAAGGAAGCCCCATGGGCTACTTGATTAATGGAGGTTGGCATTGAGTAGTCCCTAAGCTAAGATAGAATGGGACAAACTGAGAACAGGAAACAAAAATCGCTAAAATAAAAAGGAAGAAATGTAAGCAGGAATATCTTGAGGGCCGGAATGAAAGAAAAAAAAAAAGACAGAGGGGAACAAAAGTAGCAGAAAGTGAAGGAAAGAATTCAGTGAGATACATTGCTAGAGAGAAGAACCGGTAGATCTAGCTCAGGCTCAGCCTTGACCTTCCTGGCATCCTGACTAAGCCTCAGACAGGTTTCTTCCTGATTACAGGCCCCTGACCTCCCTCTTCTTAGAGTGTTTAAACTTGCAATTATAAATTCCTCCTCTGTTCCTTGAAATGTAAATCTCCAGCCTCTTGCCAGTTTTACAACCCAGCAATGTCCTCTTCAAGGATCAAATAGATGTGACGTCTGCTGTAAACTCTTCTGGGAACCATGCCTTTGAAAAGCAAACATAAAAAGATAGTGCCTGGGCTGGTTGCACAGTGCATAGATCATTGTCCAGAGCACCAAGGTTGCTGGTTTGATGACAGGGTTGCTGGCTCGATCCCCAGGTTGCTGGTTCAAGCCCTAGCCAGGGCATGCGTGAGAAACAGCCAATGGCTGCACAACTAAGTGGAACAAGGAAGTGGAACAACGAGCTGATGCTTCTCCCTCTCACCCTGTCCTCCCTTCCTCTCTCTCTCTCAAATAAATAAACAAATAGTTCTCTATGTCTCAGTCTCTGTGGAAGAGTAGAAACCTAATTTTAGCTAACATAGATGTCCTATTCTTATTAATCAGCTTCTTTCCCAATGTCCTCCAGAACTTTCCCCCTCATTCTGTCCAGTGCTTAAACCCCCACCTTTTATTTCATGGAGTTGAGTTCAGTTTCTCTCCCCTATTGCAATAGTCTTGACCTTATTGCAACATTCTTGAGTAAGTCAGTCTCCTTTACCTGTTAATTTGTCAGGGACAAGTTGTCTTTTTTAAATTTTCTTTTAGATTTTGTTTATTCACTTTTAGAGAGAGAGAAAAAGAAAGAGAAAGAAGGAAGGGGGAGGAACAGGAAGCATCAACTCTCCTATGTGCCCTGACCAGGCAAGGCGGGGGTTTTAAACAGGCAGCCTCAATGTTGCAGGTCGAAGTTTTATCCACTGCACCACCACAGGGCAGAACTGCAAATTGTCTTTGACAAATCTTACCAATATTATAAGTGAAAGAATCTGATTTTTAAAAATAAAACATTTAAGAGGCATTAATTACCCTTCTTTTATTTTCTTCTTTCTCCTGTAGGTCATCCCTCCCTTCCTCCCTTCTTTTATTATTTAAATTTGGTATCTGTGTTGTTGTTTTTTTAGCAGCCACTTTCTGGCTAAAAAGATGATTGACCCAGTTATACTAAACAACTCAGCTGGAAACAAGAGGTGGCCTTCAGAATTCTCTATTTGATAGTTCAGGTTCTAGCACAGCTGAAAAAGATGAGCTTTTCTTTGTAAATACTCTGTTCTAAGGTAATGGAAGTAACAGTGACATTGAATAAAGTCATAGTCATTACCTTATTTTTAGACATAAAAAAGTGAAAAAATATACACATATGTATAATACTTTCTTTCTCTGCTATTCAATACTGTATTTGAAGTGAAAATTTTTTTATGCCTTGTTAATTCTACATTCAGAATAGCCTCACTGTGCCTAATTGCAGTTTCCCCAGATTAGTTTGAAGCAAACTGTTCTTCCTAACTTTTGTTTATAGTTTTCTCTTCCTAATCCTGAATGAGCTCTCAGAGTCTGTATTTCTCCTTGTCTCCCTGGAGTGACTGTTTTCTTGAGAACAGGCTCTGAGGCCCTGGGAGATCGCCCTCCCTGAAGTTAGACTTTCATCCTGATTAGCTGTCTCGAGACTCACACTGTGATCTTTGCTGAACAGTGGGCCTACAAGTCCACCCTGGGGAGCTGAGGCCAGAAGCTATTTGTTAGCTTAGTTAAAATGCAGTAATAGATCCACTGTCTAAAGATTCCACACAGATAAGTCCTTGAAAAATAAGTGTGCAAAGTAAAACTAATTCGCATCAATATACTTTAAATTATTAAGACAGGCAGTTTGTCCTCTTCTCTTTAAAGCCTGTGAATGGGTTACTATATATAGTAAGTATGCTAATGTTTTCCGAGTTTTTCAGATAAAAATATATGTTAAAAAATTTTAAATGTCAAAAGTAAGCCTCCAAACATGAAGAAAAAGATAAGGAAACACTCTACAAACCAAGCGTAATTTTTAGTCCCTTCAGAGATCAGCTCATTAAAAATTAACACTTCCTTATTATACCCAATTTACTTCTAAATTATATTGCCTCTTCAAATTATTATTGACTTCCCCTGACATCTCAATCAACCACATGATTAAATCTATTTTATTCACTCTATTCTCTTTTACAATTTGAACTTAATCTTAATGACTTTTATTTTCATTTCTGAAAATTTATTCTACTATGTCCTATGTTTTAGTGTCCCATTATATGCTATAAAAAAGTATTACCTTAACCTAGACAAATATTTTTGACCTTTCTATAGACAGTTTAATTGGTCTATTTATTTTCAGATACTTCTTTCATTATTAATAACTTTATCTTTTATTGCATTAAATTTTTTTTCTTCTAGATTTTATGTTTATGCCTAACTATGAAGTCAAATTGGTAATAGAGAACTTAAATTATTATTTAAAGCACTGTAAAGCCAGTACCCACGGTCACCATCACAGCCGCCTGGCCCATGCAGGTTCGCATTGGATTCGGACAGATGGCATTGAAACAATGGAGCCAAGAACTGGTGGGCCATTAGCTTTAATCCTAGCTTGCACCTGGCGGGCAAGTAAAAACACACACTGGGCTCCAAAACCCACTCATTCAGTGCTCACGAAGCTACTGACTTATTCAAGTTTCCTAGATTCAAAGGTTTCTAGCTCACCAGCTTTATTCACCTCTGTTCCCCATCTCCTTCCTTCTCCCTGCACAAACTCTGCACAAACTGGCTTCTCCTTCAACACTTCACCATCTTGGCTGCTTCTCCTGGACTCCTCCACATGGCCTCTCTCTGCTCTCCTCTCTAATGCTAATCTCAGGAACCGAGAGAGCATGCTCCCAGTCTGCCCCACTTTATAGTGTAGAAATCAAAACCTTTAATCCAATATACAAATAAGGAAGTCTCTGATATAAAGTCACTTATCTGAGGCATGATGGAATTGAACCACCCCACATCAAAAAGGATGGGAAAGGCTTAGTCCTAAAACCAAGCTCCAGGCTACAAGGATCCTGCCTGCCCACAGCCTGCCCCCAACACACATTAATATCACCGGGGCGACTGGCTTCCATGTAGGCAGTGCTATCTTTAACAAAGTGAGCATAATATATTTTATCTGCCCAACAAACACAATTATTGCTGATTTTAAGATATTAAACCAACTCTATTGCTGAGATAGTATTTGAGAATTTGCACATTTTGTAAGAAATAGCTGTCAAAAATACTCAGTAATTGAGAATGTAAATACTATAATGTTTATGAAAAAATAGAAAAAACTTTAACCACTCTGAAAATTTTATTGAGATAGTTTTACACAATAGAAAAAGGTAATACCATAATAATAGTTAAATAATGATTAAGCACAATACAAGTTTCACTATGTACTGAGAACTTCTATTGTTTTGTATATTTAGACTCATTTAATCCTCCAAATAACAAAATATGTTACCTTCTCCATCACACAAATATGAAAACTGAAGGACAAAGAGATAACTTTATGTTTATACAGTATTAACATGAGAAATAAATTTAGTATGCAAGAGAGTAATATTAATCCTAAAACATAAATACTAGCCTTGTTTAAAAAAAAAAAAACTACCTAATTTTCAATATACTTAGTTTAAAATTTCTATTAAGTGTACCTGGAATAAAAAAATCATGATTTTTATATATTTCCCACTTTTATAATTTTGAAGAAAAATGAGTCCCAAATAAGTTCGAGGCTGGACAGTAGTTTCTTTGAAAGCAACATGACAGCAGTACAGCAGGTTTATTAGCTGGCAGAACCCTGTTTAAGTGCACGTCCACTGCTCACTAAGTCATTCAGTGCTAGCAACATGCCATAGCAATACAGCAGGTTTATTAGCCAGCAGAACCCTGTTTAAGTGCACGGCCACTGCTCACTAAGTCATTCAGTGCTGTAGGCCAGTTTCCAAGGTCTTGCACCATGTTAGTGTTTTCCCTGGCAAATAAAGGTGTTAGAAGATGTGAATTTTAAATAAGGTAAACTTAAATACGTTGCTACCGAAAAGAAAATACTTTATAAAATGTGACTTGTCTTTCTCTTCCACCCCTTACCTGGAGTGTGAACACTTCCTCATAACCTGACTTTTGGGGTCTTGAAGTACATTTCATGCCAGAGGTGTCCTTTTCTCCTCTTTTCATTTTGGGTGGCATGCCAGGTATCTGAGTTATTAGAGCTGCTGTTTACAGAAACCACTCATTTTTATGACCACAATTAGTGTAAACGTTTTTAATATTGGCGAGCACGGGAGCTGAGGTGAGACACAAAGCTAACTCGAAGTTCGCAAATGCGGCTAAAAGAACTGACGGCATGACCGATTTACGGGGAAGGCTGGAGCAAACCGCAGAGAGAAATGTGGGTTTCAAGAATACCTGGAAAAGGCCTCAGGGCTATCACTAATCTCTCTCTAGTACCATGGCTGTGTCTAAATATGTCGGGTAAAGAATTTAACCTCGCCCAAAGAACGGTCTGGCTTTCGGCCTCCTTTTGGGAGGTAATCTCTAAGCTTTCGGAACGCTATGCTTATTAGAACGATTTTGTTTGCCTGGGGACTTGAATCACCTGGCTATTATTTTTCCCTTTTCTAAATTTAAATTTTATTTTTCAATTACAATTTGAATTCAGTATTTTTGGTATTCTTTTCAGGTGTACAGCATAGTAGTTAGACAATCACATAGCTTACAAAGTGTTTCTCCTGATATTTCCAAGTACCCACTGGGCACCAAGCAGAGTTATTAAAATAGTATTGACGGTATTCCTTATGCTGTATCCCCATGACTATTTTGTAACTACTAATTTGTTCTTCTTAATCCCTCCCCTTTTTTCACCCATCCCTTCAACCTAACTTTTTTTTTGTACAATCATAGTTTAATTTTCTTTTCAGTACAGTCATAGTTTAATTTTTAATCCTTTTAAAGTTCATGTTGGTGTGAAGGTTCTGATAAACCTCCTGTTCCTTTCTTTCTAATCCTCTTTCTACTGACTTCTTTCATTTCAGCCATCTCCTAGTTAGTATTCTTTATTTTCTCATGTCTATTGTAGTTAAATACCTTTCATTTTTTTAAATTTTTATTAATTTTTAATTTATTGTGTTTACGTGGATTCAAGTGTCCCACTGAATATAACTCCCTCACCCCACCCCTGTGTCCCCCATTACACCCCCTTTGCCCCCTCCCCCTAACTTCCTTCCCCCTTCCCTCTAGGATTTGCTGTTCTGTTATCTGTATCTCTGAATTATGTATATATAGTTTTACTAATCCCTTCACCTTCTCTGACCCCATCCCCTCATCCCCCTTCCCTCTGACAGCTGTCCCTCTGGTCCCTGTGACCCTGCCTCTGCCTCTATTCCGTTCCTCAGTTCAGTTTCTGGGTATTTTAACAACGTAATTAGGATGGCACTGGCCACATCAGACAATCTAACAATATTATTTAAGATGAGAGCTTTGGGTCCCGTGACATTAGCTTGACCTCCTAAGGGGCTGTAGGCTGAAATCGAGCACATGGGGAGCCTAACTTGTCTCGGTGACGGAGTCCCAATAAAGACTCTGGATTTAACAGTCAGGGAAGCTTTTCTAGTCATCAGTACTCTGTGTGTATTATCACAATGCCAGAAACATGACATTGTCCCTGACTCCTCAGGGAGAAAACAGCCAGAAGGCCCACCATGGAACTTCCTTGGACTCTGCCATGTGTGGCTCTTGCCTTGGCTGTGTTTTAGGTGTCAGAAGACTAGACCACTGGGTAACAGCTTTCAGAGAGCTCTGCAAGTCTTTCTAGGGAACCGTCAAACCTGAGAATAGTCTGGGGTACCCCCAAACATGCAGTTGATCCCAGAAGAGTGAGCAGTCTTTTAGTCTGTTCCATAACTTGAAATATAGTATGTCAGTTTTATGTATTTTTTATCACCTCGGGGGAAGCCTCCACCAAAGCCATTCAAGGGGTAGAAGTGGGTTAGACATGCAGTAAACTCATTTCCTTTCCCTGCCTCACTGATAAGCAGTTTTCAGCTTTCCTTACGTCTTGGTGAGACCGTGTGGTTAATTCTCATTACTGGGCTGTGGGCACAAGTCTGCTATAACGTCAGGGCTTAGACAGATAAATCTGGGAGTGTCTTCTTTTAAGTCTTTCTCATTTGACACCCAGTCGTCAGCTGGATGTCACCATGTTTAAAAAAAACACATGAAAAGTGAGGAAGGAAGATTCTAGAAAGGCTAGGAAGATTCTGTGTGCTACACATGGCAGTAGGGAAGTTGCTCCCTAAGCCACAGCCACGTCATGACTTTAATGTGAGTGGAAATATATCTTTATGTTGTTAAGTAACATGTTAGAAGTTGTTTTCACCCAGCATCATGTAGCCTAACTGACAAATCCATCAAACCCATGTTCAACCAGTGCAGACAGAACGACCAGACTCTCTCTGCTTCTTGGTAAAAGAATTCGGGGAAAGTTACATGGAGTGGCTTAGTTTGGGTCCTCCCTTCCCCTCCCACACTCCCCTTTCCTGGAAAAAGGGAGCCAGGTCAACTTGTACTAACACAGAGAACTAAAACACTTATTGATATGATACCAGGAAAAGAAGGCCTTAAAAAAATGGGTGCCGGGCAGCTAATCCTGATTGTGTCCATTACAGTGGAGTTTGGGAATTCAAGTTTGCTTCTCCGATGATTTTCTGCTACTTAAATTTATGTCTGCTGCAAATATTCCTTTATTGCTATATGAAATATGCAAGCTATAGGCTTAAATTTATTGTCAACGTGGATAGTATTGTATGCAATGTCTGTGTGTGTGCACATGAAACTTTGGTCACCGATGTGTTAATTGTTCCCTATTTTACCTGCATTGATTGTCTTCAATTGCATCTACGTAGAGAAGTTAAATCTAATCGAAAGTAAAAGCCGTGATTGATCCAATCAGCCTGCTCAGTCGGTATTGCGCACTTTAGATCAAAGTGGGACTTTCAAATTTAATTAAATCCAGAGGTCTTGTACACTTTCAGTTTAGTATTTGCACAATGTCCTGCCTATGGGCTTGATTTTCCTCCCCTCAGTATTGAATCTATTCACTGTTTTTAGCTTGCTTAGATACAAGATTTGATACCGGATAGAAGCCAGACGTGGCAGGATTTGTTCATGAGGTACAAAGCTTTACTAAGATAATTACAAATATAAGAGGCTCTGCAAATCCTGTTAAATGGTCAGCAATATGTTTCCTATTTTCCCAGGAGCAACGTGAAAATGGAAAGAAAATTGGTTCAAAAAATGTTGACATATTTCAACTATATAGAGAGCTGACAAAAACGAATTGCAAAGAGTTGTCAAGCTGAACGTTAGGTGCTGGTCTCCTCATATAAGCCTGACCCTATGCCGGTTGCGCTCACAAATCTCATCTCACCTATTGTCCCAACTTTGTAAAGTAGGTCTTATTGGCTTGGTTTTATCAATGGGGAAACTGAAGCCCAGATAAATTAAGTAATTTAGCTATATTTATACATTTAGTCATTGTGTCCAGATTCAAAATCTTGCCATTTGAGATTAAAACCAATGGTTTCACAATATTATGATTTTTAAATAAATTTAGATGAACCTGCAACTGTTAGATGCATGAGAGATTCTTAAATATGAGGAATCTTACGTGTTAAAATACTGATTTCCTCAGAAAGAAGGAAGCTCGGTAATGGTACTTGGTCCTGGCTATGGGAAAGCCAGCCCCAGAACGAAGAAAGTTCGAATCTGAGGACAGAGAACGAGATGGCATAAAGCAGCCTCCAGTTCACTTTCTGAATGAATATTTGCTGTGGCAGTTACACATGAATTCATAAACTCTTAAGGTAGGCAGCCATATTAACAAAAGATGCAGTTTAAAATATTTATATGAGGGATGGAATGGTGCATAGATACAAATCTAGCTGGAAAGAATAATCATTTGCTATTCAAATTAATTAAATTACAATGTGTCAAATTATAAATCCCACGCCCTAATGTTTATTACACATTAAAAAAAATAAAGACCATCTTCACAGTTGCCTCCTCAATATTATGGTACAAAATTTCCTTATTTCCATTTAATAAAATTGCTTCTTATTGATAGCTTGAAATCTTCAGTTATCAGTTCAATTACTGTCCAGAAGAATATAAAATTAAATATTAGACTTTTCTTGATTTATTTTCTATTACATTTATCTAATATTGAGTATTAGACTTTTAATACCTGTTGGTATTCAGTGCAATCAAGTGTGCTTTCAGTGAGTCACATTCTTTTCTTAATTTATTTATCGCATAACTGTTAACTCCGTTTTCTTTGTCATCACGATGAACGAATGCCTGACTGATTTTGTAATGTTTATTCAAAATAGAAACAATTCAGAATATGCTCCATTTCCATCCCCAACTTAAAGAAAAACAAATGCTTTTTTAATCGCCTTTTTGTCAGCTGTGGATCAAAACATGTGCGCGTCCTGTGAGCAGTGCTGCTTTCGTACGAACAGAGAGGTAGTTGGAACCTGGTCCTACCCATCAGTGCTTTTGTCCACCTCCTTGGAAGGCAGACCCATGCCATGAACACCCTAAGAGATTTCTCATGACACGTCATAAATTGTTAGTATTCATTTCTCACCAAAACAAACTGAAATTTAGCAAGCTTCTTACTTCAGTAAGAAATGCACACTGTTGGAGTAGCAGACTAGCACTGATAAGACTACAGAGCCTCTTCAGAGACACTGCCGAGTTAACAGAATTGAGCTGCAATACTCAATTTGTATCTTTTTTCTGAGTTGTTGTTATTTTGTCTGCCTTTTGGAAAACAGCAGCATTAGTAAAAAAAAATCTGTATCATCTTCTTTAGTTCAAACGTGATACGTGCAACAACTTACATTTATAAGAGTTATCTTTTGTTAGCAATGACTTGTCTATTTTGTTGTATTTTGCATATAACTAATTGATTTACCTATTTCCATACCTAACATTTGTTTCTTTTTTAAAATACAACATTTTAAAACTAATATTATATAGTATTTTATGCAATATTTCACTCTAAAGAAAAGATGGCATGTATTTAACTTTTTTTACTGAGCCACATGCTAAGCATAAGTCACATATATGAGTGAAATACCTTAATTTTGAATTACATTTTGTACATTATAGAAGAGGGATATTAATCTGTAAACAGAATGAGTTGATTTTGCAGTATATTGGATGTGAATCTATGTCTGTCTGCCTCCAACATTTGGATTTCCTATTCTATTTCTGATGGAGTAGTTAACATCAGACCAACGAACTCCTACTAAGAATTAAAAATAATGAAATTTTAAAATAAGATCCAGCAAACAAGAAGTGATTTCATCTGGGGAGAGTCTGCTGAGGAGTGGATCATTTAAAGGTTCTCTGGTAAATGAGTTGGTATTAGAAGTATTTTATAATAGATATCCCTGTATTTTGCCATATGCAATTAGACATTCTCTCTGAAGTAATACTAAAGTACAGTAAGTCCTCATTTAATGTTGTCGATAAACTCTTGGAAACTGCGGGCAGATGGTCAAATATACCCTGTCTCTCTAATTAAAAAAATAAATACATCATGCACTGTAAAGTTTGTACTTTAAATAGAATACTTAAAATTATTTCAGGAAGTACGTAAAATTATTTTACAAGTTAGGATACAACATTGGTGTTTTTTAAGATTGCATGTGTTTGAAAATCTATACCTATGTTTAGGCAGTTGTTTGAAAAGAAAAAAAAAAATATATATATATATATGGTTTTCTACCTTTTTTAAATTGAAGTGTTGTGTTTTTTTTCCTAACAATCTGACAACCCACATAAATTCCCAACTGTTTTTATGGAGCTTTTCCATTATTTTTTTGTGGCTTGCTAATTACTTTTCTTGCCCAATTTCATTTGCAGTTTGAATAAATACTGGTGCTTTCTGCCTGTGGGTGACTGGTGGAATAGTCAATATGTGATGTAATAAAATCATAAATTTCTTTGAACAGGCAATTTCCAATGTATACTTCCACAGAGAGTTTTTAAATCTCTACTGTTAGAGAAACAACTTTATGAAAACTGCAAAGTTTTATGCTAATTTGTAAAGCTTGAATTCAATGAAGATTGAATCAAATGATTGGTCGTTATATTTTGACATTGCAAAGAATAATTTCATTGACTAATAGACCCTTTTTCCCATGAATTCGACATACATGCTTCTCAAATTCAGTGAACAGGAGAATTGGTTTGGGTAATAATCAACTGTATTTTGTTGGGGTGCCATTCAACCAAAAGCTTTAATAAGCTTGGCTAATTTTAATAATTGGTATTCAAAGTCAAACTGCATTTATTTGTTTTCTCATTTTTGTTCCATTCAACGCTAAACCAGTAAAGCATGTCCACAATAGTCAGTGATTTCAGCCTTTGATTTTTTTTAACAAAATCTGAAGTAAATTTGAAAACTTAGGTCTATATTTCTAATTGAATTTGTCTAGTACGAGATAAAAATAATAATGAGTATATAAAATCTGACTTACAACCTGTTAAAATGTATGTAGTTCTGTATTAATATTACTCTTTAGAATTCCCTAGGAAAAATGCTTTCTTATTTACACTTTTGAGTTTTTAGTGATATTTCTCTTGCAAATACTCTGCTTCACAAGGTACATATATCACAAGTATACTTTTACATAAATAATTGTGGAATATTCAACAACATGGTCAAGTACAATTATGGTTTTTTGTTGTTGTTTTTTTAATTAAGTAGCACAAGCTCTTTCAAATGAAAGTTTTAACCTGTAAGTATCTATGTTCTAATTATATCATATTTGTTTCTAAAATATTCTAGTAATACTATTTTCTTGAAATACAAAAGGCAAATTCTAAATACATTAACCAGTTTCTCCGAAATGATGCTTAAACACTCTTATTCTGTGAATGTCTTAAGGGTCATGGAAAGGACACATACTACCTCTTAAAACAAATGAACGCTATCTCCTCTTTTGACAGATTCTATATTAGGTGCAACATGGAGGTGACAATGTCCTAGACGTTCTCGGTTATTCAACAGTTTGGAACTATTTCATCAGCCCCTGCTAAGACTCCCCACCGGTTCTGGTTTTTAATAATATTAAAGTGCACATAAGTTCAGCAATTTCCATTTCCACGGGCGGTTGAGAGAGAAGAAGGAAGAGGCTTCCAGAGCCCATTAGTACCGGATGATGTTTATGGAGAAGGGTCATACTCCTTGGGTCATCTTCTGAAAACTTTTGGATAATTAGACTAAAATTTGCATAAACATCAGAAATTTGTAATGCTCATCTGAAATGAGCTTTTTGAAGTCATTTGCACAGTTTGACTGTGATGAGTATCAAACGGCTCTAGCCAAGGGGGTCTGCAGTATTTTATTGATTATGACAAAAGATCAAGGAAGGGTTGACCAAAAGTAGAAAACACAATGCACACAAAACGATTTTTTAAAAATAGAGGGGTTGTGAAACAGAGGATTGGAGGTGGACAGTAATCAAGGCATTAGGAAAAATGAAATGATTGCAGAGAACGATATTTGGAGAAATAATATGAGAACAGAAAGTAAAATAGTTGAGGCAATGTGAATTTCCATTTACAACTCCCCCCAAAAAATACTTTTAAGAATTTTCTAATATTTACTTGTATTTAGAAAGATTTTAGGAATATAAAAAATTAGTATACTAAAATCTTTGGAAAATATTGTTCTTTCACATATATGAAAGTATTTTCTACAAACCTCAAGTTAGGATTAATTTACTGTAAATTTCAATTATCAGATATCAAAGGAAGGATATTATATGTTGTGAAAGTATATATTTACAAAAATATATGAAAAGTTTTAATATACAAAAAGAAAGCTATCATATCTTGGAAAGAATTGTGAGCATATGTGGGTCAAACACTTTTAAAATTTATTTTTTTCTAAAAGTTAAAATTAGTAAAAACTTTGTTGGTTTTTACAGAGGTAAGAGAGTCAAGAGAAAAATTAACTAATCTCATTCTGCTGTAAAAAATCATTAGTAACAAATATTTTATCAGACTTGAAAAAAAATTCAAACGTTTTGCTCATTGACCATGCGCCTGGGCACTATCACTATACACCAGGGATAATATTGTCTCTCTAATTATTGTGTAAAGGTGTTTAGAGTTATTGTAGATAGAGTGACAGCTTCCCAAAGATGTCCACATTCTAATCCCCAGCACCTGTGAATATGTTGGGTTCTACTGCAAGGAGGAATGAAGGTTGCTAGTCAGAAGACCTTTAGCATAATGTGAGTCGTTATGCTGGGTTAGCTGGTGACACCAATGGAATGACAAAGATCTGAGGGGCTTGGGGGAAGGTTCGGGAGGGAGAGGCAAATGGACAGTAACGGAGAATGATTGGACTTTGGATGATGGGCACACAACACAGTCAACAGTTCAAATGCTATAGAAATATCTACCTGAAATCTATGTACTCTATTGACCAATGATACCCTATTAAATTGAATTTTCTAAATTAAGATAAAATTGTTTTTAAGTAGGAGTGGGAGACATGAGAGGAGAGCCACAGGCAGATGGGAATTCAGAGAAATGCTCAGAGAGCTGCCTCACTGCTGGCGTTGAAGGGGGAGGCTGGGGGAGGAACCACAGGACGTGCGTGCAGAGGTCTCTAGAAGCTAGAAAAGGCAAGCGGGCCATTTCTCTGAGAGCCCCAGGAAGAAACGCCACTTTGCTGGCACTTGATGTTAGCCCAGCAATACTCATGTCTAACTTTTAACCTACAGCGGTGAAATTAGATAGATTTTTTTGTTTGTTTTATGCCAAGAAGTGTGTGCTAATTTGCTGTGGTTGCAATATAAAACTAATACAGTAGCCTATAGATGTTTTTTAAAACGTTTTTCATTTGAAATTCACCACATACGTGTAGTGCATAAAATATAAATGCACAATTTGATAATTAATTGTAATGGTAGTGTCAAGAAGTTTAATATTGCTAGGACCCCTCTCCCCAAAAAAGCCCGTCATTACTTCCTTTTTTGGTCACATCTCCTTCTTTCTCATAGAATACAATACCATTCCTAGCCTTCTGTTTCATTCTGACCTGCTTTGAAATTTCATATAAATAGAATTGCACAGTTGGTAACATTTTTTTCTCTGAATCTGGCTTAGCATTTTTCAGTCAATATAGTTTTTACAATATATTTTTTACTCAGTGCATTTAATTCTTACTGTGTATTGTATTCTAGTTTAATGTAATTTCATAGTTTATCAACTCAGCTCTCAAAGGACAAAAGAGTTAACTCTAGTTTGGGGATAACTATCTTCCACAACCACTTTTAAATACAGTCAGACTACAATATTTATGGTTAGGAGTGAAATTTCATTCAATGTGACGAAACTCGTAATTTTTTTTGTCTCCTGAGTTGAAGATTTCTATGTTATTTTTTTTTAATTGTTAAGTGTTTGTCTATTATTTACCTCTATGTGTTTTTATTTGCATTTACATTGCTTGGGTGTCATCAAGTTCTTGAGTTTGTGGCTCATTGTTGATATTATTTGTCAATAACTTTTCAATCAAGAGTTTGCTTTCAAATATCACATCTGAGATACTTTTTTTCCTCTTCGTGTTTGAATACACAAGTTAAAACTTAGAGTCACACATTTAGGTAAATCAAATCTGAACTTTATATTGTGTTCATTCTTTTTCTAGTAGCACCTCAGAAACAAATGACAGATTGTCCTCAATTGTCACATACTGTTTTATTAAACATACCTTAGCCTACTAATTCATCACCGTATTTTCAGCTTCTTTAATATACTTAGAGAATATTTTGTTTTCCATTTTTTTAGTACTATTATATTTTCTGATAATTTAGCTCTCTCCTCAGAACTTGTATTATTAAACTATATTCCCCTACTCTCTTTCTCTCTCTCTTTAATATACACATATTATTGCATACATATGTATATATTTTATGATGTTCCTCAACTTTATCCTGACCCTTAAAAATAACCCTTAAAAGTGTTTAGCAATATAGACATAACTCTTTATAAGCATACATTATAATTCATGCATGTGGGATTGCTCAGTTTAATTAAAATACGTACTAAACATAAAATAGAACTTCAGAGTTATGCTTTGCAACTTATGTAAATGGTAGTTCTGTTCCAAAAGATTTTATTGTAGTTTAATCAATGGCAGTCCTGAGTTCTATGGTGTAATATATTTGAAGTAAGATAGAAAAATGGCCTGACCAGGTGGTGGTGCAGTGGATAGAGCATTCAACTGGGATGCGGAGGACCCAGGTTCGAGACCCAGAGGTCGCCAGCTTAAGCAAGGGCTCATCTAGTTTGAGCAAAAGCTCACCAGCTTGGACCCAAGGTTGTTGGCTCGATCAAGGAGGTACTCGGTCTGCTGGAGGCCTACGGTCAAGGCACATATGAGAAAGCAATCAAAGAACAACTAAGGTGTCGCAATGAAAAACTGATGATTGATGCTTCTCATCTCTCTCCGTTCCTGTCTGTCTGTCCCTATCTATTCCTCTCTCTGAATCTCTCTCTGTCTCTGAAAAAACAAAACAAAAAAGATAGAAAAATGTTTTTTTAAAAATATAACTGAGAAAGATCCCATCCTCAGTATTAAATACCAGAGATCCTGAAAAGTAGTCATCCTAATATAGTCACTATTTGCTGAACAGTGCTAAGGTAAAGAACTACAAAACACCACGCACAATTATAGGTGCTGGAAATTCCTTGTCTAAGAAAAGAGACATAAATCCTGTCTTTAAAAGCATACAGTCTAGGTACTAAATTTAAAGTACCTGTATTTCACTAGTTTATTGATATAATGGTATTTAATGGAATCATATTTTGGGGAGTAAGAAAAAAACTTTTAGAATTATTAGTTCATGTTAGATTGACTTGGTGAATTTTGATTTATCTTGGAGACCACTCATTTCATGTTTCACATGATTTTTTTAATACTCAGATCCTCAAAGGCTTATACCTGGATCACAAGGAAAAAAAGAAAAGGAGTTTCCAGGTGACTTTGCAGGCATACATTAAAAATTAATAAGGAATTGATTTAATTTTATCTAATATTTATATCATTTGAAGTTTCTTGGTTCTTGAAAAACAATGTAGTGAGCTTAGACCAACTGTTTAGTATTTCAAGATTTAGAGAAGGATCATTTTAAAGATTGTAAATACTAAATATCAAGTATACCTAAATAATCGTACAGATTTTTAAAAAACTGCCACACAGATGTTTAATGTTCTTCAGAGGTTTATTTCCTAAGCCATGTGCATTATTATAATTCACAGAGGCAGTACGAAGGATCTGTGAATAATGGTATTGTGTAAAATGCCTTATAACCTATAATAGCTAATAGGCCACTAGTGACTACCAGCTCAAGATTTAAGAATTGGATATCTCATCAAGAATAATTCACAACTGGTCAATGTTCTGCTGATGTAATAACATGGCCTTGATCTCTGTACCAGATCATAACTGCAAAATAATTAATTCCATTCAGTTAGTCCAAATTAGTGGTGATGGATGATTTCATTTATCAAAACATTGGAAGTTACTTAGAGAAATTCTTATCATATCTTAACCCCTTTGCTACCTAAAGCAAAGGCAGATTTGTAAGGTTGGATTTTGCTATGTCTAGGAGATTTATAATCATTGTTCTGTGCTGCCTGCATAATATATAAGCCTTGGGAGTATTCTAGCTATATGCTCTCATTTCTGCTAGAACTATAATATTAGAAAAACCGAACTGATGTGCACTTGGTCTGCTGGAGATCTGTCAGGGGCACCTATGACCTTACAATTCAGCCACAGTGGGTTTTGATTCATGGAAGAACTTATAATTTTTACTATTTGAAAGTAGTTTTCCTAAAATTATTAACCTATTACAATTCAATAGGCACTCCTTTGTGAAGCAGAAAGCCTGAATTAATTTCCGCTCTCTTGGACTAGCCATAGCTCACAGGATGGCAGTATTGGTCCCCTTTAATGTATTCGAAAAGGAGTGCATACCTGTCTCCATGTTTTATGTAAGACCAAGTGCAGGAATATGAGACTAAAGAATACAGATCAATGTAAGGGAACTAGTAATTGTGGGCATTTGAAATCATTGTGCAGCCTCATTGTCCAATGTCTGAAGGTCTGGGAATGAGTGTCCTAATGCTGATCCATTTTCCTTGTGATCATGTCTGACTGCGTAAAATGACTAGATGTTCTCTCTCTTTGTTCGCTTCCTAATATTTAGGTATAGTTTTGAATTTTAGGGAACTACACCCATTATGTAGCATCATAAAATACATTTTAGTAAGAATGAGAACTGTGCTTGCCACCTTACATCACACCATTCTTTAATCTCCTTCCCTCTATGAGGACCTCAGGAAGTTGGCTGTGATCATATTATCCCAGCTCAAGGAGCATAAGCACCATTCGAATTACTTATTTATTTACTCCCATTTATCCCACTTTCTCACTTCAACTTTCCTTCTCCACCACGGGCAATGATTCTAAAATGGTTGATGCCACTTTGAACGTATATAAATGTGCTTTGGCTACATATGTCATTCCTTCTTTTTCAATAAATAGTGTATTTTTAAGTCTCATCTGCTTTTTAGTGCATGCATTTTCTATGTTCCTAATTGTTTATTGTATTCCGTGGTGTTTGTCTAATATATCCTACTTATTTGCTCTTTAATCAATAGACACCCAACTGGTCTACAAATTCCTGTTACCAGAAATACTACTGAAATGAACTCTTGCACACAAGCCCCCTCGTGTGTGAGAATTCTTTGAGATAAAAACCCAGGAGCAGACCTGCTGGATCATATTGATTTTTGGCACCTAACCTGGCTGATTAGCCACGGTGACAGTCCGCCAGGCAGAATGGTCACGCCGTGACACTCCCAAGGGCTGTGTGAGGTTTCCTCTACTTCTGTAGCCTTGGTAAACATTTGCATTATACAGCTTTCTAATTTGTTCTTTCTGATTGTTCTAAAGTGAAACATTGCCGGGGTCCAGCCCCGGGGGGAATCCAGGGGTCCCACAGGAAGAGACGGCGTCGGCGAAATCGAGTAAGAGAGCCGAATTCTTTTCTTTCTCTTTATTCTCTAGTTAGCATTTACTGCCAGGCATCTCTGCCAATGGCTGGTCTAACTTTACTTTTTATGCACACACACTAAGTTACAATCACATGGTATTTTGAATACATCATTGTTTTAGTTTCACTATGGTTACATATTTCCAGATAACAGTTAATTCATATCTATAAGCTACAAATCAGGTGGTAAGTCATTCAAAGTACAGTTATACAATAACTTGAATAGTAATAACAATATCGGTACAAACTTCTAAAAGATTAGTACTAATTAATAACTCCATTTTACTGTTGTTGTGAGTCAAGGGCGCAGAGAGAGATAGCAGACGAAATCATCAAGGACTAGCAAAGGACCACCGCTTGCTCAGGCAAATAGCCTTGAGTTCATGTAGTGTCCTAATTCTTTTTTCACAAGACTACAAAAGGCTTGCTATTTAAGAAACTGACATAGCATTAATAGTAACTTTTACTTAAAGATACATAGAGTGCACCTGCAATATAGCTAGTAGCAACATAATATCAGAAGGCATTAATTGCTATTGCTGCTATGAATCCTACCACATTCCTCTCCTTATTCTTGGAAAATACAAAAATCTCATGAGAATGTTTTACTGAGAAAAGCCCAGCAACTGCCTTCAGTGACAAAACAAGTCTTTTAACAAAACATTCTTTACTAGCCAGCTGTATTCCCATCCAAGGCCACACAACAGGCCACTCCACTACACCTTACCTAAGATTCTAATGTCTAGTTAAACTTTATTTATTAACTATATTTATACACTAGTTAAGTTCTAACTTTATTCTTTCTAACATGATTAATAAGAAGAAATTCTCCTACAAACTTAACTCTTTATGAGGGATATCATGGCCAGCCTCTTATGTTTATGAGCCCAGTTCAAGGGGCTTACAGGCTTTTCTGTGGAACTTACACCTTCTGTCTCATTTCCAAAGAAATTACTACAAATCTACAGGGAAAGCACGGTACTATTATTCCTGTGCCATAAATAATAGCACACACCCAGGAAAGGGGCATATAAGGCCAGATTAATTCAAAAAGTCAAAGGGGGAAGTATCGTTGTGCCTTTCCTTTGTGGTGACTTTGTCAACCCACAGTTATTGGTCTTCACTGCGGTGACTTTATCAACCAGCAGCCATTGGTCTTCTTCTGCTGTGACTTTGTCAACCAGCAGTTGTGGATCTTCTCCTGCTGTGACCTTGTTAGCCAGCATTAGTGGATCGGCTCCCGACAAAACATGATATTCCACTTTTTTATTTCTCAGCTGACAAATGAGACGGAAGGTCACGTTATAGGCTCACTTAGATTGGTGTGCTGCTCTCCGGCTTCCATTTCAGCCTGTGTTCTGCTGGGCTACCTGGGTTTTGTTTGTATTTTGTTTTCTGGTTTATGTGCCTCTCTTATATTTTATATTGATTATCTTTGCTCAAGGTGTTCTTCGCTGAACAGAGATCTTTAATTTTGATGTTATGAAATACTTTTGGTCTTAATCCTTGTATTTTTCTCATATTAAGAAGCTCTTTCTTTTGCTGAAGTTCATTTCATTGGTAATTATTCAAAGGTCATGCTGTAATCACAGTAACGCCTTTGTCATTGCACTTGACTTTCTATATTGTTGACATTGTTCTTTTGGTTGGTGGTATCTTCTTCAACAGAGAGTACCTGTTCTTTTGAGGATTAGCAATGTGTTGATCACACGCTTTGTCTTCCCAAGTGCCTGGCATATAGTAAGTTCTCAATAAACATGTCTCACAATGTTCATTTACAGCCATGGCACTGGAAAACAGACAGATACCTAAGGGCCAAAGAATGCAAAGTGAGGCAGTTAGGAGTGACAGGAGCAGAGAGAGGCCCTGTAAAATCTTGCCCTCGGTGTGGCCTCCAGTCAGGCTCACGGAGTTAGTTCATCCCTTTGCTTCCAGTGAATTGCTTCCTGCCCTCCTCTCCTGTTGCTTCTCTCACTCCCTAGTATGCAGGGAACGGCTTCCGGGCTGAGGAGTAGAACGATGTCTAAGGTGAGCCAATGCTCTTATCTGCCTGCAGGTTTCTTTGTAGTACTTAATTGGAATTAACTTTAAAAGGACAACTTTTTGTTCATTCTCTTAAGCATAGCTGAGAATTTCCTCAATTCTTTCCTTCCATACTTTATAAGAAACAGATTGCATATTCAAATTGTAGAGAAAAAGATCGTTGGGTTCACATTTTGCATCTATAATAAATTAGAAGTATAACTTTAGACAGTTTCCTTGTGTACTCTTACCTTCAATTTTTTTTAATTAGGGGATACATACAAAGCCCTTAGCAGAGAGCCTGGGCACATAGAGAACTCATTAGTAGTTACTACCCATCAATACTGCTGACATTTGAACTGATGAAAGTTAAAGGAACCCTGCAGTATGAAATTGTCAGGGATCTAATACCACAGCTGCTTCTCCAACAGGTACTTCTAGTAGCTGTGAATAGAGTTCATTAAAAACAGAAAACTGAACAACTGTAAAACCTTTAATTAACCAAAAAGACAAATTGGCTCATGTAATGTCTCTGGCTGCCATAAATCTTTACTGTTTGCCTTATAAATTGGGTGTATAGCTTCCAAATTTCCATGATGAGGTACATTTAAAGTAGTCTTTATTTTATTTATTTTTTTTGTGGCAGGGACAGATAGGGACAGACATGAGAAGTATCAATTCTTCGTTGCAGCTCCTTAGTTGTTCATTGATTGCTTTCTCACATGTGCCTTGAGTGGGGGGCTACAGCAGACCGAGTGACCCCTTGCTCGAGCCAGCGACCTTCGGCTCAAGATGGTGAGCCTTCCTCAAACCAGATGAGCCCATGCTCAAGCTGACAACCTCGGGGTCTCGAACCTGGGTCCTCCGCATCCCAGTCTGACGCTCTATACACTGCTCCACTGCCTGGTCAAGCAAAGTAGTCTTCTTTTTTAATCCTTAGAAATTGAACTGCAGAAATTAAATGATTCTCTGTTATGGTATAATTATAAGATCGCTAGGAAGAGATAGTTGCGGTATCTAATTATTTTTTTATTTTCATTGATTTGAGAGAGAGAAAGAAAGCGAAAGAAGCAACAAGTCATTTCACTTAGTTCCATTTAGTTGTGCACTCCTTGATTGCGTCTCATACATGCCCTGACCAGGGGTCGAACCCACAACCTCTGGTAAGCCAGGTCTATGCTTTATCCACTGGCCAACCCAGCCGGGGCCACTAATATATTTTATGTGAACGCTGGGTCCTCTCATAGCAGAGCAAACTAATTGTTAATCTTTCACCACAGCAACACATATATGTTTCAGGGACCCATTTCTTTCTTGCGACATTTCCCCCCATCTTTATTTTTATTCAGATAAACAGAGTCACTGCCTGTTTAGTATTGCCTTTAATTGTTTATCTCATTTCTGAACAGAATTTTAAAAAAAGTTTCTAAGAATGAAATGTTATATCAATAATATCATTCTGCCGTTGTCTACTGTATCCATGGCATTAATATATGTTTATTTTCTATCTAAAATGGATCTTTATCATCATTATGGAAATATTTCATAACACTTCCCATATAGTAACCTCACTCTGCTTTCCAGTTGTTTGTTCTTCTACATAACAAAGGTCTTCAAAGAGTTGTCTATACGCTAAATTTAGTGTCTTTATTTTCTCTCATTTTTCTCAATCCCTCGTGATCATCTCGACCATTCCATCAAAACTGTACTTGTCAAGGTCACCAATAATATCCAGGGTGATAAATCCAATGATCAATTTCCAGTACTTGTCTGCATTTATCAGCAACTTTCTTAGAGAACACCACTCCTTCCTCTGGAGAAATCTTTCTTCAATGGTCTTGGAGGCCTTTTCTTTTGGGGGGGGCTGTTTTCCCTCTAATTTCCTAGTTCTATCTTAGTTCTATTACTCCTCCTTGCCAATCCTGTCTCTTTTTAAATTTGACTCCTCTGCAGTTTCATCCAGTCCTATAAATTTAAATATTTTGTATAACCTAATGTTTCAAGAATTTCTATTTTCAGCATAACACTCTCTAAAGACAGATTATATATACATTTGCCTACTGGATTGCTCAGTCTGATTGTCTAGAGATTATCTAAAAACTAATGCATCTAATACCAAGCTTGTGTCTTTTGTCTTTCTCTTCCAAACCTGCTTCTCTCAGAGTCTTTCCATCTTCATAAATAGCAATTTTGTTCTTCCCATTGCTCAGAACAAAATCTTTGGAGTCTTCCTTGAGTCACTGGAATCATGGAGAACCTATCAGTACAAAACTATATGGAAGCTTTTAACTATAGAAAAATTAATGTTTAGGGTACAGTGTATGTAATGCTAGCCCTTGTTATTTTTTCAATTTATTTTTCCTTAATCAGTGAAGTCTGGTGTTGTGTGTGTGTGTGTGTGTGTGTGTGTGTGTGTGTGTGTGTGTATTAACTAAACACCAAACCCAGGGAGACCTCTTTGAAGGGATTGGCAGTATCAATCTAGAGATCTGTAGTTCATAGAATTAGAGGCTTATAACAGAGAATAATGGTGGTTTATGGCACAACAGAGAATCATGACATGAAACTCAAGGAACAATGGTTAAATGGGGGACGTGAGGGACAATGATAGATTGAATTATGTTTACAAGGTCTTTTAAAGCATTCTGAGATGATAGATGATAGATATTATTATCCCTAGTTAACATTAGAGCCAGTATTCAAACCCATTCATTCATTCATTTAACAAATATTCATTAGGTAAATATTGTATATTATATGCCAACTATTCTATTAATTTCAGAGTCCCTGTTTCATTGATCTTACGTGTTAATTGATTTTTTTCATAGAAACATGCTAGCAAGTATGTCTAAGTAATAGAAGTAGATAATACAGTGTAATCAGCACTAATAAAAATAAATATCTTTAATTAATTTGCATATTTTATTACTTGAATAAAACAATCAGTTATCAAAGGACACAGTTTGCCTATAGAGGAAAATTCATTAAAGAACGGAAATGACTTAGATCATTAAAACAGAGAGCCCAAAAGTTTGAAGTTATTGAACATTACTTTAAAGCCCATAACTCAAAGTTAGTTGAACATAGAATTTTTTATATTTAAATTCAATCAGTATTTTGTTTTACTAGGAAAATAGATATCATGATAGGATTGAAAATATTTAACTCTGCCAAGTTCCACAAATTACAGTACCAAAAGAATAGGCCCCCCAAAATAAAAGGCTTTGTCTTAATTGTTATTGTGTGTGAAAAAAATAATAGTGGGATAGCTTATCAAGAAGGCATGATGCTATTATTCAAAGTACTTTCTACTCATTTATTCATTGTATTTATAATGTGGGCTTTAATTAGGAAAAGTCAAAGGATTTTAAAATGCTCAAATGCCTACAAACCCCTCTGGTTGCTGGTAAAATAGAATTTCTCATACTAGAAATAACAGAAAACTATTCAGAACCAAATACTCCTTGTACAATTTGTATGTAAAATGCCTCATTCATTTATTTACATTTTATTTGTAAATAAGTTTTAGCTGAAAGACTCTAATATGACAGGTATAAAAAAGAATCATGAAGGGCACCTCCTTGCTTGAAAATGTTTTTATTTTTTTGACTAGTCTCACTGTTGAATGCACTTAATTATATCTTTTCTCCTGCTTATCTCGCTTTCGGTTTTATTATAGAACTACCGAGTGGGAACCCTGTCAGTGGGTGATTTATTGCGTACCTGAAATGTTGGTGATGCTCAATGAGGCAGTGAATAATCTGTTCCCTGAAAAGAAGTTACACACATTTAGACGTGTTAAATTTTCAGTGCAGTCCAGGGACGGGGCAGCAAAAGGCTATTACTGATACTGTAGTTCCGAGATAAGTACAGCGATCAAGAATAAGAGCGGACGACGTTTTATATGCGTTTACCACCGTCGTGACATCCATGTGCAGGATCAGAGAGCCTGTCTTTACAGGAGGGCGGAGACGGGCCAGAGTGTGTGACTTCGGGGTTGAATCGCTCACGGCAACTTGTTCGAACACTTTGTCAACTGTCAGGCAAATGCAACAGGAGTCTGAGTAAATGGACTAGTCTTGGTTTTACTGTTACTAAAAATGTATATATAAATAGTGAAGCAAGAAAAGATGGAAACAAAGATGTTTGCTTGGAAATGTTAATAAATCTGTGATAATGAAACTAATGTAAGTAGCTTCAGTCCCATTATCTAGTGATGACAGATTCAGGAACTCTCAAAGAATTCTGTTTTGCATTTATTTTAAGAAATATACAATTTGCACATTATAGTAATGTAGGAAAAAATTTGCATTTTTAGCTTAATTGTCAAGTATAGTGGTTTACATAACATTATGAAGGATTGCCTTATCAATATAAGTGATTTAGAGTTTAAATTTTGTCTAAATTATGTTCTGATGTTACAACTTCGATGACAGGAATAGAAGCCATGGTATGTCCTTAGTAGTCACATACTTAAAAATTTCAAATATCACATATCAGTGTTTCAAAAAGGGCCTTCATTTAACTTGATCCCTTTGCTCACAAGTTTAAAGCATTCTAATGATGAGGCGAATGCCTTTTCTGAATGCACCGAGGTGTACACAGCTAGGGACATTGTGACTCACTTCGAGTGAGCAAAGCCTTCCACTCCTCTGTGGCATATTTCCTCCTGTGCTGACAACTCTGCCCATGTATTAGAGAAATACTGGAAACCCCTTACAGTTATGGAATAAAAGAAATACAATACTCTAGCATGGGGTATATGGAGGAAGTACAATATACAATCCAAATCTGAAGAAAACCTGGAGAATTATTGAAATTTAAAACAATCCATGAAACAATGGGTATGAGAATATCAATTTAGACAAAGTAGGTAAAATTATTCGATAAATATGAAAATACCTGCTCTTTAGGAAATGAAAATAAGTGAGAGAGTATGAATTATGGAAAGTCATAATTTATTGGGAAATAGTGAGAAAGGACTTTTATAATTAATGTGATAACCTTATCAATACCATTAACATTCAATTAGTTTGACCATAACAGTTTTGTAAGGAAGTTCTTCTAAAACTGAATATTACTAAATGAGTAACATTAACTGTTTAGTAGAAAGCATTCATGGAATAATTGATTTGAATGTTATTAAAATTAGCCAACAGAATACCCTAAGTTTCAATTTGTGTTGTCTTCATTTGTGGTGTCTTTCTGCTTTAGTAGTTCTGCAATTACTAATCATACATCCCCTGAACAAACCTGATTAGTGTGGTGGCATGCTACTTATTTAAATCTGCACAGTGTCTCTAACTCAGAATAAATAATAGCTTTGAGCAACAATAAAATGTGACTAATAACTTTGTTCATTTGAACACCATAAGCAAGGGACAAAATCACTCACAGGAAATCATGATTGGTGGAAAGAATAAGTGGTAATTGCTTCACATTAAAGAAACAAAAGACACTATCATATATTAATGCATTCACAGTTTATTACAGTTTAGAAAGATATTCTAATCAACACTGACAGCAATTGAATAGATTCGTGGTACCCAAAGGTGCTGTTTATTAATTTATCTTAACAAATAATGACGTGTCAAAGTAAATGATGCTTCTTTGTATTTGCAGGTTTTTGCATTGGAACTTGAACAGGATGATTATTCATTTTTCCTTTATTAAAAGTAAAATTATTTTAGATAAACATTTTACTGCATTTTTAAGAGAGTGTTTTTGTTTTTAAATGACTTTTCACAAAATAGTAGTAAAAGACGGTATTTGAGCTTAGTCAAACTATTAGAAACTTGTGAATTATTTATTTTTACCTTTCTTATATATAAACTAGGAGCAATCATCTGTCTCACTTAACATTTAATGTTACTTATATGAACTGTGATAAATTTAGGGGAAGTTTTTAAAAAATCGTTATAATGATTATAATGCAAGTAGTTTAATTTAAGATGAAGTATTTTAAAGTAGAAGCCAGAGGAAGTTCTGTTAGTGTGCACTTTGTTACACAGAAACAATTCCATACCCATGTGCCCCCGCCGAACAGCCTGATGTAGCCCAAGAGTACTTTTCTCTCCTGGCCTTTGCTCTTCATACATGCCGCTCAGAACAATCCCCTTGCGGCTTCTAATGTAACCAATGTTTTTATTCTGTTCGCTCATTCATTATTTATATATTTACTTATTTATTTTTATTTATTTATTCATATGACTTACTTAATATGAGATCTAGCTTTTTAACATTTTACTAGAAACAGGGGTGCTATATAGCAAATCTCTAAACCAGGGGTCTCAAACTCAACTCAGCATGTGGGCCGCAGAGCAAGATGCTAGAGAAATGAAAAATACAAGTAGGCCCCTAGGCTTACTTAATTTTATCCAAAATATTTTGAACTTCGTGGATTAGTCTGCGGGCCGCACAAAATTGTTTGGTGGGCCGCGAGTTTGAGACCCCTGCAAGTCTAAACTGTGTAACTGACACATTGAATCCATTGAACAGCAGCTCTCCGTTCCCCTCTCTTCCGGCCCCGACAGCCACCGTTCTCCTCTCTGCTGCTGTGAGTCTGACGATCTAGTGACCTGGATCGTGCAGTATTTGTCCTTCTGTGGCGGGCTTATTCCACTCAGTGTAATTTCCTCCTGGTTCATCAGTGTTTTCACATAGGACAGGATTTCCTTCTTTTTTAAGGGTAAATCATATTTCCTTGCATGTCTACACCATTTTTTTTGTTGTTGTTTCCCATTTGAAGGACTGTTAGGTTGTTTCCACATCCTGGCTATCTTGTGAATACGCTGCACTGAATGTGGACTTGAGGGTATCTTTTACATTTTTTCACAATTTTTCCATGTTTAATGGAGGTGCATTAAAAGATTCCACGGTCACCTTGAATTGCCACGTGTATTGGAATCCTCATGTTGAGCCAGATTCTCTTTTTGTAGGCCGATGAGCCAGAGGAGATGAATATAATCAGGCTACTCGAGTACCAGGGGTAGTTGTGTGAGTTATTTTTAAAGCAGATATGTATTATATGATCTTCTTATCCTTCAATCATCTAAACCGTATAAAGTTTACTTTGTTACTCTCAGACTTCACAGGATGCAGAACTCACTTCTCAGCATATAAGACAAAAAGACTGGATATCTGCATAGTCAGTCACCCTGGCATTTAGAGCAGCCAAGGTACACCGCAACAGATACAGAAAAATAAAACGTGATAAACAGAACTCAGAAACTTTGAATCCGGCATTAGTGGTGAAATCTAAAAAGTAGAAACAATGAAGAATTCAAACGCTTCATATTTGTGACCCCTTATTCATAGTTTCACCTTCCACGGGGTATCAGTTACCGGAGGTCAACCGAGATCTAAAAGTAATAAAAAGAAAAACTTCAGAAATAAACCATTCATAAGATCTACACTGTACGCCGCCCTAAGCAGCGTGATGAAGCCCACCCCGTCCCACTGCAACCTGTCCGGAGTGTGAGCCGTCCTGTCGTCCCTCCGCCCAGGCTGCGTGCACGACCCCTGTTTGTGACTCAGCTGTCAAGGTTCTCATATTGGCAGTCATGGTATCACTGGTATCACTGCACTTGTGTTAAAAATCACCCTTATTTTACTTAATAATGACCCCAAAGTCTTCCACACAACCTGCATTACAATGTAATGTTATAATTGTTCTCTTTTATTATCAGTGATTGTTGATCCCTCACTGTGCCTAATTCAGAAAGTGAATTTTGTCATAGTATTGTGTGTATAGGAAAAATATAGTCTGTATAGGGTTTGGTACTATTATCCATGGTTTCCAGCATTCACTGGAGGGGGGGGGGGTCTCAGAACAGACCCCTGTAAAAAAGGGGTACAACTGTAAGTGATGAGCAGAGGGCAGACCCTCTGAAAGCCAGGGTTTAGGACATCAGGTAAGGATTTTCCGTGGTGGAAGGTGGGGGCACCCCCCTGTTGGTCGGGTGACCCTAATAGCGGCACTGTTGGGTTGTTATTAGTGTCATCCTTATTCTACAAGTGAAGATGGAGAAGCATAAAGTGTTTACACAGTTTGTCAAACTAATAGGCGGTGAGTGTGAAGCAGGCCGTTAAGGTTCAGAGCTGTGCTCTTAATCAGCACACTGCATTGCTCTCCTCACACACATGGAAGTAAACGCTTCCACCGCCGTTACAGAGCTTTCCAAAGATGCTGACGTGTTACTCACTAATGAATTCCTCCAGGCTTTGGTGAAGTGGAAGTGTTAAGCCACCTGTGAGGAGATGTAGCTGCAAAATGGGTGACTTACAGGTTATAAACCGATGCGAAGTTCTGCGTCTCCCTATGTCTGGGAGAAGTATTTCTGCCCCATTGGTTTCCAGTCAGTCACGAGAATAAGCCATCACTTGTTTGCTTGGTTGATTTCTGGGAGGGAATCTGAATAGTGGCCAAAGATGAACACATATACCGTAAATCCCTCTATGAGATAGACATGGAATTTACTTCAGTTGAAAATGGCTCACTGATCTCAGTGGACATGGCGGGACCCTGTGATGGGAGAAATGATCAGCTGCAAAGAGGGCGTCGTCAACTGCAGGACCAGGGTGTCCATAGAGGGCGTCATCAACTGCAGGACCAGGGTGTCCATAGAGGGCGTCATCAACTGCAGGACCAGGGTGTCCATAGAGGGCGTCATCAACTGCAGGACCAGGGTGTCCATAGAGGGCGTCATCAACTGCAGGACCAGGGTGTCCATAGAGGGCGTCATCAACTGCAGGACCAGGGTGTCCATAGAGGGCGTCATCAACTGCAGGATCAGGGTGTCCATAGAGGGCGTCATCAGCTGCAGGACCAGGGTGTCCATAGAGGGCGTCATCAGCTGCAGGACCAGGGTGTCCATCAGAAGCATCCCACCTGCAGGAGTCTTCAGGTGTAGCTAGGATCACATCATTGTCAACCTGCTCAGATTCCACTTACTATTTATTATTATTATTATTATTGTGTGTGTATGTGTGTGACAGAGAGAGGGACAGATAGGGACAGACAGACAGGAAGGGAGAGAGATAAGAAGCATCAATTCTTCGTTGTGGCACCTGGTGAACCTTGCTCAAACCAGATGAGCCCGTGCTCAAGCCGGCGACCTCGGGGTTTTGAACCTGGTCCTCCATGTCCCAGTCCAACACTCCACTGTGCCACCGCCTGGTCAGGCTTCACTTATTTTTTTTAAAAGAAAATACATTAGGCTTCGGAAATGTAGGCTTGATTGAAATAAGAAAACCATGACTGTTGAAGGAACACCTAAGGCAATGCGGTCCACAGACTCAGAATGACCCAGAGTAACAGGCCTCACAATCCTCTGTTTAGCCTTCTCCAAAGAGAACAGAATAACTATACAACCAGAAAATGAAACGTAATCCTTTTGAGCATTTGTCAGCGGCGGATGTAACTGTGCGTTATTCATCTGGAGACTAAAACTGCTCTTCTTCCCTTCGTTGCAGCGGAGGCTGAGGCACCGCGGGCCAACCGGGGGCCTGAGTGGAATCCAGCTCATGGTAGGACTGCAAGGATTCTAAAAAGAATCCATCATTCATTCACAGCTAACTCGATTTACAGTTGATAAATAAATGTGCTCTTAAATGATAAAAAAAAAACAAACCCTGTATTATCATTTGGCCAAAGGGGTAAGGCCTATTTTGAGAAAGTCCAGATGAAAAAACTCCTGCAAGCTTTCATTCTTCCCCAGCTGGAGTGGTGTAGAGCCCATGCTCTGGGCTCCGGCTGCTCAGGTTGAAATCACATTTCTGCCCCTCAGCATCATTTGTGACCTTCCGCAAATATCTCAATCGTTTTAGAGTTGAATTTTTACATATGTCCTTGGATATTATAATATCTATTGCACAGAATTGCTATCTATATTTTATGGAACACCCATAATAATGTCTGGCACATAGTAATTATATATTAGTGTTCGATCAATCAATCAATCCATCAAAACTAATACCACAACTTTGGGAAGCTCAAGAAAATTTATTCAACCATGTAAAATTTTGAACTGAAGAAATAAATATTTCTTTCACGTCCCCTTTTCGTTATTAATTATTTCTGAAGAATTGCCTTTGAAAGTGAGTGCATTACCATGTGGTCGCCTCATAACTCAAATAACCCTGTTATCTGCTCTGTTAGTAGTAACTGGGACTCGAGCAGGCTTGGAAATTCTAAGGCCGTCAATCACAATAAAGGGTGCATCTCTGCATGTAATGTCTTAACCAACTAAAACAAGAAGTCAAATGTTTAGTGTGCTTTTCAGAAGCTCAAAGGCAACACATGTTATATGTAGCACTTCCCTGTTCCATTTAGAATCAGAGAAAGAGCTAACTTTGAAACAGCCCAGACATCTTTTTGGATGTATAGGATACAGGGTATTCAGCTCTACTATCTCTCTATTGGAACCTCATTGGTCTAGTGTTGCTTAAGTATCTACTACAAGATAGGTTTGGTGTAACTCTATGGCAAAGACCATGAGAAGAGTCACAGTGATGTACCCCACGGTTGGGGTGGGGAGGGGCTGTGCTATCTTAGCAATTATTTTCCCATTAAGAATTGTTATTTTCTTGATCTTGGACAGTGATATAAACTCAAATGCTTAAACATGGGACATGAGATGATCATCCAACCTGAATCACACAGGGTGACTTAGGAGATATTTATCCTGTTAGCAATGAATGGCAATGAACTTAGACATCCCGCAACACTTAATCATGAAGTAAGGCAGTAAGTGTGAGATTATTTCAAGCATGTCCATGATACACTTGTCAAAACACAGTACAATTATGTTATGAATAGGAGGTTGATTTCATATTTTAATTTTAATGGAGATTAGATATTTGAATTCTGTAGACATGTGTCTCAGTTTAATAACCATCAAATGCATGTTCAGATTGAAGGATTGAGTCAATTATTTCTCCAAAAGTATTTATTAAGAGAGTTTTAAATACAGGAGAATAGTGAGGGAACAACTCATGAATATTCTATGCTTCCAAAATTAATAACAAGTCAACTTCATAGTTTATATCTGTGGAATCATTATTATATGATTTGGAGTTGCTGAAGAGTTACCAGTTAATGAATACTAATAATTTGTGGAAGGGCCAAACAGCTCAAGGACATTAATAAGCCATGTAATAGCAGAGTGATCTCAAGTGTTATGTACAGACTTCTGTTTTTCTGAAAGAGATCCATTTCTATAGATTTCATTATATGTAATACTCTAAGCACAATTTATAAAATGCCAAATAATATAAGCACAATTTTGTACTTTGTACTTTTTGAGTAGTAAAGTGGTACTTAAATGCTGCTTGTCTTTTCTGCAATAGGAAATTATTTTTATTTGATGTTAGTGTAGTTCCCAATTATTTGGTGTATTTCAAATACCTGAACAAGAATATAGAAAGGTTAAACTTAGACGTGTTTGCCTGGTCAGGATCGCTACTAGCACTGTTTTCCTCAGCATTCAGGTGCCACTGAGTTTAGATGTCACCACTGGATGCAGACAGGGAAGAGGTGAGACAATGAAAGGGGCCAGGGAAAAGAATAATTACAGTACAGCAACGTCCAAAGTTAAAGAAACATGGAGGAAATGTTTGGGGTCTATTGCAGATTGTACTTCAGGAGACATGCCAACTAGCATGTGCTGTACTCTTGCCAAGATCTGTAGGACTGTCTAAACCTACTTCACCAAGAGACAGCAGGGAGCAGGCTATTACTTGTGGGGTGATAGAATAATTTGGTTATAAAAGGAAATGAGCAGCTATTTCTGATTGGAATTCAGAATATTTGATCAATGAGTTATAATTTGAGGGGAGCTAATGATAAAGGCAGCAGCTAAGAATAAGCTCTTTTGATGGCTGCATCTGGCTCGCAGACAAATCTTTAATAAAAAAAAAAATAATGTTAAAAATATAAAACATTCTCATGTATTACAATCCATTCATTTCCTACCGCTCCTGTTCATGGTTGTGGGTGGCTGGAGCCAATCACAGCTGTCCTCCGGGACAACACCAAATTTTTATTGGATAATGTGTAACATACACGGGTCGTTGTATGGCTCTCACAGAATTACATTTTTAAATAAGTGGTGTTCATGGCTCTCTCAGCCAAAAAGGTTCCCGACCCCTGACCTAGTATATTGTATAGTATCATCTCATTTTAACTGGATTATTGGCTTTCTTTTATTCATTCTTGAACTTATTTATCCATGCCACTATTGTTTCATGCATTCAATGAAAATTCAATAGTTCTTCTGTAACTGTGTGTCAAATGCTACAAGGAAGGAAAAGAAACCCAAAAAGATTAGTAAGATATAGTTCTTGTACTGAAGAAAATTTCAGTCTCCTGTGGGGAGTTAAGAGAAGGAATCATACAGTGGAGGAAATTTCAAACAGGAATGAACTTGATGTCATGGGACTGGCTGGAGGAGACAGCAGAGCGGGTTTGGAGAAGAGTTCCATGTTGCTGAAGTGGAATGTGTGTAGGTGAGGACTGGCAGTGGCTGAGACCCTAAAAATGTTCAGAGGGATTGATCACTGTTCTTACCTAATTCGAGTGTGCTGATCTCAGATCTGACATTAGTTTTTCTCTGTAAGGTACAGGTTTTTTTGCAATTCAAGATTTTAGGTTTTCATCTTATGTAAAATTTTTAACATTTAGTTTAACATAATGAAGTAGAATGTCTTCTTGGGCATCATCTTTGTGAAAATATAATAATTTATATAATGCAGTAAATACACTATTACACTAAAAGATATGATTGCATCAGAATTTGTCTACAATTTTGAAATAGAGCATATTAAAACACTTATTTTAATCATAAATTTGCCTGACCTGTGGTGGCGCAGTGGATAAAACGTCGACCTGGAAATGCTGAGTTCGCCGGTTCGAAACCCTGGGCTTGCCTGGTCAAGGCACATATGGGAGTTGATGCTTCCAGCTCCTCCTCCCTTCTCTCTCTCTCTGTCTCTCTCCCTCTCTCTGTCCTCTCTAAAAAATGAATAAATAAATAAATTAATTAAAAAAAATTTAATCATAAATTTTGCGCAAAACTTATTTAAATTCTATTCATGCAAAACTTTGCGTAGCTCTTGCGTTTGTGTACTCGTTGAGGACAATCTCCTTTGATGCTCCAGCAGTAGTCTGCCCATCACTAACAGCTCCAAGATTTTCGGGAAACTTATCAAGGTGACTGTTCAGGAAGTGAATCTTAATGCTCATGTTACATCCAACGTCGCGGAAAGCCAACAGCATCCTTTGAACCAGAAGTTCACAGTTTTTTGCTTTTTTGTTGCCAAGGAAGTTCTTTGTAACTGCCACAAAAGACTGCCATGCTGCTTTCTCCTCCTTATTCGTCTTCCTGGAAAATTCTTCATCACGTATGAGGGTTCGAATTTGAGGTCCATCGAATACACCTGCTTTTATCATATCTTCTCAAAAGAGAAGGCAGGAAAAGCAGAAATAATATGTTGAAAGCATTCACTTTCTCTATTCAAAGCCTGAACAAACTGCTTCATTAAGCCAAGTTTGATGTGAAGTGGGGGGAAAATGATCCTGTCTCGATTAACTACAGGTTCATTCACAATATTTTGCATCCCTACTTCCAGAGCTTCACGTTTCGGCCACTCCTTCTGTGTCCAGTGTTTCTCCCGAGCTCGGCTGTCCCACAAACACAGAAAGCAAGGATACTTCGTGAGACCTCTCTGTTGTCCTAGCAGGAAATTTACCATTTTAAGATCCACACAAATGATCCAGTTATGCTCCTCATACTTCCGAAAGTCGAGAACAATTTTTATGTCATTATAACCTTGTCGCAGATGAGTTGAATAACCAATTGGAACCGCTGCATAAACATTACCGTTGTGTAGGAGAACACATTTCAGACTCCGTTTAGAGCTGTCAAGAAATATCCTCCATTCTGTTGGACTGTAAGTGGTAACACCTAGCTGGCTGAGAAGACTACTGATATCATGACAGTAAACAAAGTGTTTGTCTTCGGAAAAAAATTCCACAAAAATTTGTTCACACTTCCTGAAATGGGATACTTTAGCTGACCGGTGAAGTACATTCTTTTCTTGAAGGCTGGAGGCTAATAACTCAGCTGCTTCCTTTGATAGGCCCAAATCTCTTACTAAGTCATTCAATTTGGGTTGGCTAAACTGCTGAGGGGTCAATGACTGCTTGGCATCAGAAGAAGACCCTTCAGATTCTATAACCATTTCCTCATGCATCTTATCAAAATAACTTGATCACCATGTTCACTTTCTTCATCCTTAGAGGAAATAAAACCATTGAAAACTAGACCAGAAGTGTCTCAGAGTGTGGGATAGGTCGTATTGCTGAAGGAATATTAGGATATGCGACCATATGATGTTTTTTCTTGCTGATGCCCTTTGTATGGATCAGACAGAAATAACAGTCACTGCTGTGGTCCTTAGGTTCACACCAAACCATGGGAACACCAAAAGACATTCCTTTGTGTTTTCCTTTTGTCCAATCACAAAGCATTTCCTCACAATTATGACACACAATATGGGGAGCCCAATTCTTGTCTTGATCGCCAAGGGGAACTTGAAAATAGGCAATATATGCATGTGTCACAAATGATGAAATATTGTGCCTTTGACGTTGAAGTGTGTAACAGCCACATATATAACAGAAGGTGTCAGGATTATTCTTACATTTACACCTACTCGAAGATGCCATGATTCAATCTTAAAACAAAATAAGAGGGTGTTTTTATCAGATAATTTTTTTTACGTTTGAAAACAACTACAATTATGTAAAAGTGATGTTTGTAAAACATTAATTGCCTTGTGGTTATGTTCATTCCAAGAGTCGTTGCCCTTTAACTCCAATTTAAAAACCAATGCATGCCATTAACTGTAACAAAAAGAAATTAAAATTGCATAAAAACTAGAGCATGCACCAAAAAAGGATTTCATATTTGGAATCAGTGATGCAGAAATATATAGGAACAGTTCTAAAACCTCATGCAACAGAAAAGTAAAAAAAAATTGTTCTCCAGTGAATTAATAAGAAGAGATTGGAGGATTTTGTAAAGGTGATTTTACTAATGGTGGGTGTGCATATAGCTTTTAGTGTTTTTGTTTTCGGATAAATACCCAGAAGTAGAATTGTTGGATCCCCTGGCATTTCTGTGTTTTAATTTTTAAGGGATCCACCATACTGCTTCCCATCGTGCCTGCAGCAATTCACGTTCCACCGGCAGTGCACAAGGGCTCCCTCTTCTCCACGCCCGCTCCGGCACTCACTTCTCATCTTCTTGTTGACGGTAGCCTTCCTCACAGGTGTCAGGATATGTCATTGTGGTTTTGATTTTCATTTCCTTGCTGATTAGGGATGTTGAACATCTTCCCACGTACCTGTTGGCCATCTGTACGTCTTCTGTGGAAAAATGGGCATTCAAATCTTCTGCCCGATTTTTAATCAGATTGCCAAATGAGTTCTTTATATGTATATTGGATATTAGACCCTTATCAAATAATTCATCTGCAGGGCTTTTCTCCCATTCAGTGGGTTGCTTTTTCATCTTGCTGATGGTTGCATTTGCTGTGCAGATGCTTAGAATTAAAGCTTTATTCTCCATTTCCATTGTCTGAAAATCCTGCCAGGAAAGCATTGCTGTGTATTTTCTCCTTCAGATCACTCTCGTGTAAATAAGACTGAGGTATAAGGGGACAGAGAGATCTCGATCAGGACAACCAACTATTTTTGAAAAAGATGAATGCAGCCCAGTCTCTTCTGCTGTTAACTTAGGTGTAATTAGAATGCGTTCTTGCGGTGCACCATCCATCAAATGCCTGGAGGCCGGAAAAATAAATAAGTAATTAAAAACACGTTTATTATGTTATGAACCTCTTGTTTCATTATCTTTATCTTTAGAAGAGTTGCTAAAGTTGGGGGGGATTTGATTTCCTAGGTTGAATAATTTTACGTGGGTAAAAGAGCACATTGTCACCAACATTCTAAGAGTGTGTCCCTGCAGCGACCTAAGATCAACTCATTGAAAAAATAAAACCCGTTGTCCATTGTCTGTCCTAGTAGGGTGAGGGCAAGAGTTTGCTAATCACTTTTAATTTTGCTACACACTCTACTAAATATTTTTGTAAATGTTGTTTCATTTAATTCCCAGAGGGACTATTTAATATAGAAACTATTACAGCAAATCCCAGAGGGAAGGGGGCGGGAATCAGGGGGGAGTGGACAAAGGGGGTGTAGATGGGGGGCACGGGAGTGGGCGGTGAGAGTGTTAGATTGAGTGGGACACTTGAATACACAATAAATTAAAATTAATAAAAAATAAAAAAAGAAACTATTGTCTCCATCTTTCAAATGAGAGAATAGATTCTCATAGATGTTGTTTGCTCCTGCTTGTTCAGCCAGTAAGTAGCAGCTAGCATTGGACCTTAAATAATTCTGAATTCCATGTCATGTCCAATGGATAAAGATGAAAAATATGATTTTAATTAATTAATTTATTAATTTTTACAGAGACAGAGAGAGAGTCAGAGAGAGGGATAGACAGGGACAGACAGACAGGAACGGAGAGAGATAAGAAGCATCAATCATTAGTTTTTCATTGCGCATTGCAACACCTTAGTTGTTCATTGATTGCTGTCTCATATGTGCCTTGACCGCGGGCCTTCAGCAGACCGAGTAACCCCTTGCTGGAGCCAGCGACCTTGGGTTCAAGCTGGTGGGCTTTTCCTCAAACCAGATGAGCCCGCGCTCAAGCTGGCGACCTCGGGGTCTCGAACCTGGGTCCTCTGCATCCCAGTCTGACACTCTATCCACTGCGCCACCGCCTGGTCAGGCGAAAAATATGATTTTAAAAGATAATTTCCTAAGCAGCTAACATTTAAAGTTTTTTTTTTCACTAAAGCTACAAATCTGTCATTTTTTCCCTCTCTAATCTACTTTTAAGGCTCTGTTCTTCACTTCAGTTCCTTATTTGATCACTTCCAGGATTTTGCTCAATGACTTTTTCTTCTCTCCTACGTTTACAGTTCCTCCCTTTTCACAGGATTCTTTGTTTCCAGCTAAAAATCCAGTTGATATTTGAAATAGTGTATTTAAAACTAAACTAGCAAATAGTTATACGTCACTTGACCATGAACTTTTCTAGCCAATCACCTTCTCCTTTCGGCCACTTTTCTCTCCTCTGGGCTCACTTTCAACTCCTAATATACCTGGGACATTTAGGAATCGGGCTTCTAACTGCAGCGCTTAAAAGTTTCTTAGGCTTCATAAACAATTCTTTTTTAATTTCAAGTTTGCCTACTTTATTTTTTATTAAATTTATTGGGGTGACACTGGTTAATAAGATCATATAGGTTTCAAGTATACATGTCTATGATGCATGATCTGCATATTGCATTGTGTGCCCACCCCCCACAGTCAGATCATCTTCTGTCACCATATATTTGCCCCCCTTTACCCTTTATAACCCCCACCCCTTCCCTCTGGTGACCACCATACTGTTGTCTGTGTCTATAAGTTTCAGTTTTATATCTCACATAAAACTGAAATCATATGGTTCTTAGCTTTTTCTGAGTGACTTATTTCACTGAGCATAATATTCTCAAGGTCTGTTCATGTTGTTGCAAATGGCAGTATTTCATTCATACTGTCTTACAGCTGAGTAGTACACAAACACACACACACACACACACACACACACACACACACACACACACACAAATGTACCACATCTTTATACAGCCCTCTATTGAAGGATACTTGGGTTGTCTCCATGTTTCGGCTACCATGAATAATTTCAGGTAGATACCCAGAATAGGGATTGCTGAGTCATACGATAACCCTAATCTGTATTTTTTTGGAACCGCCATAGGGTTTCCCATAGTGGCTCTATCAGTTTATTCCCACTAAAAGAAGGGTTTCTTTTTATCCACAACCTCTCTAACACTTCTTATCACCTGTCTTGTTGATAATAGCCACATTGAAATAAAACTATGGCCTCCTCTTTGTCTTAACTAGGCATTGAATTGTTCAGTCTTATTCTTATTTGACAAATAGAAAGCATTTGATACCATGGACCATTTACTTGCTGGAAGTATTTTCTCTTTGGCTTCTTTGCCAATCTTCTCCCTTAATCTTTGCGCCTCCTTCTGATTCTTGTACATTAAATATTCTCTTTTTCAGGCCATATTTTACTACAGGGTGCTTATAAATCTTAGTTCAATTTTAAGTTTTAATAATTTAAGAATTATAAGTGCTGTGCATTAGAAAAATTATTTGAGCATTTATTTTCTTTTTTTTTAATTTATTTTTTTGTAAATTTTAAATATTAAAATTTTAGTGTTTTTTAGTTACTCTGAATGAAGATGTCAGTATTCATTCACTGAGACAAATATATACTTACAAATTTATTATTTGAAATAAATGCAAGTAAGTTCCACTCCCACTGATTAGAGATAGAAATGATGACAAATATAGTTAAAGGAGCTCTGTTCTTACATATCATTGGACTACTTGGAAACCTCTTTAAGGAGTCACCCAGGCATATAAAAATCAACATGGTTCAAATCTCACTTACTGGTTTCTTTCTCATACTAGTTCCCCTCAACTCTGTTTCCCTTAAGTGACAGCGTCTAATTATCTCAGTGAGAAACCTTCTTTTCCTTCAACACGAACATCCAATAAGCCACAAGTTCTTAAAATCCTTCTCTTTACACTATTGTATATGTCACCTTCTTCCTGTCAATAATTCTAAGGCTTCAATTCAGACTCATAATCCATTGTCAATATTATTCAATCAGCTTTAAACTAGTCTTATAACTTTCAAATGCCATGTTATAAAATGCGAACAGAAGAATATTGAGTGCGCACACACACACACACACACAATTTAAAGACTTTCACCTTCAGGTAAGGCGTACGGGTTCAGAATATACCCATTTTTCAGAAAAACAAAACAAAACAAAACCCAAAAAACAAGAAGAGTCGATTTTTAAAGATCACATTTTTAGAAGGATTAGTTACATTGATCAGATGTTCATTAGTGGTTCCTTTGGGCTCTGGAAGGCTTCACTGATAGCAGCTGTAATGATACTTGATTGTACATGGAGTGTTTACCTAACTTGATTGACCAGGGTCTAAATGTCTTTAGAGGAGAGCTCATTTTATTGTATTCCTACCACCCTATATAATATTTACATATATATTTTGTGAAGAGTTCTATAGTGGTTTAACAAATAATTATTCAAAAAGAATAGGAAAATATATAAATGACAACACATCTCCAAATATAATTAGCAAATACTTTTCAATGTCATCTCAGTCACTGTGGTCACAAGATGATTGACATGGTACTTTCCGCTGATTTCAATACAACACTTTGCCTGTAACATCCATGATCATAAGCTGCTTCTGGTCCTTTCTTGACTCATGAAAATAAAATATTGTGTTCCAGTGCATAGTAAAAAGAGCATATGTCACTTAAGATATAAAAGGCTTATTCTCTCTCTTATGATAGGAAGAATGGGACACTTCTATATTTAAGTAAGCTTAAGATATAAAAGGCTTATTCTCTCTCTTATGATAGGAAGAATGGGACACTTCTATATTTAAGTAAGCTTTTCCACAAAATTAGAGCAAAATCATTAGAAAAAGAAAGTAGGGCTTAATATGTTGTGCATGATGCAAAAAAGTCCACCCTGACCTTTCTTTATTTCGCGTGCGTTGGTGGCAGCGCTGTTTCCGGCGGTGGTGTGGCTGGGTGCCCAGAGACAGACCTCCCCGTACCAGCCTCGACCTTTCTTTATTTCGCGTGCGTTGGCGCAGCGCTGTTTCCGGCGGTGGTGTGGCTGGGTGCCCAGAGACAGACCTCCCCGTACCAGCCTCGGTCAGTCACACAGCGAGAGATAAAGATCAATTCAGAAGTCTAGTTAGTTCTGTGACCTTCCCTGGTAATGAGGCTTGTAGGCTCATTAGTTGCAATTTAAAACATTTTATAATTAATTGCCTTCAGTTTAATGAAGTTTTTACTTACTTGGAAATCAGAAAAGTGGTAAACACTTCAACAAACTCCTTAACAATTGTTTGTGCCAGGCTGCCGTGACCTTGACGAGGCTTTTCTCTTCCTTTCCATTGTAGTGTCACGTACTACACAGCCGGCATGGGAGGGGCTTATTTTAATTTTTACAACCATTCTTTCTACATTGGAAACCTGAATATACTTGCAATCATGTATAATTCACTAAAATATGTTAAAATCTCTTCCAAAATTGCTTTTGCTCAGTTTCTTATTTTAATTTCCTGTTTGTTGGGCTTATTTGGGCCACATGATGGTCATATTGCTGCAGGCACAAAAGCAGCCACCTGACACAAATGTGTCATTATTATTTTTGAAGAACATTACCTTATGTATACATATGCTTAACAGGATTGTGAATTGCAGCCAACATTATAATGTTGGCATTATGATGGAAAATATTTATGGAATGTAGTATTAAATACAGGAATAATTTACTCTGGAGGAAACTGGAATTTTTAGTTTTTATATTTTGAACTTCTATTTTTACCTGTGTGGAAAAACAGGTCAAAATATTTGTTCAGTGGATCAATCATATAGTGCATATATATGAATAAAAATAGTCACATAATACTTTCATCCAGAGTTTATGTCCTCTGGTACTAAATTTTTATGTTTCATAATTACATTGGGCCATATTTTTCTACAATAACAGAAGTCATTTACTCTTCACTATTTGGACTGCATGCACTTGAGTTGTTTTCATAAGAGTGAGACAAATATTCACGGCAACGTTCATATACTTGAGTGACCAAGGACACATATAAAAACCCCTGAAGTAAGAGCTAAATTCTGGACTTGCATTGGGCTTACCTGGCTATTACCCAGGGATAACCACCCTTAGTTTTCAGTTTACCCACTGCTAAAACTATAAAAATAGATTAGATTACCCAAAGGAGTTATTCCAGCTTTTATTACATTGGGATTATAATGATAAAGATGATTAAGTAAATTATTAAAGTTAAATTAAGAAATGTCAACTGATTTACTCAAAGTCCAATGGCACGTTTGTTTCAATGCAGACAAAATCCCACGTTTCTGACTTGCAACCCAGCATCATTACCCTGGGAGAAAAATGCCCTACTCCAACACATCCTACTCAAAATTCTTAAATCTACATTTTAATTAGATTTCTGTGTCACTGTCACTGAGAGGGTCTAGTATTTGCATAAAAGTTCATATGCGATCATTTCTATTGCTGCAAAGCAAACGAAAATCTCTCTATTTGGGATATGTTGCTCTCCACTGTACGTGACTGTGAAACCCATCTATTATCAAAGCTATTTTGAAAACTAACCTTCTATCTTTCCATGAGTAGAGATCCTTTCACACAACAGTTAATGAATAGAATATTATAAAAATGTTCTACACCCCGTGTTTTAAAAGTGTATATCCTTCCTATAAGAGTGACTCTAAATAGAAATATGCTTCTAAAGCTTTGGAACATAAATATAACATTTTTAGGAAAATTTTGTTTGAAAATAAAATTTTCCTTGATAAAGAAGTGGCAAATAAATATAAACCTTGAATGGATTTAAAAGTTCTATGTTTTAAGTGAACACAGAGAATGAAAAATTCTCCGTGTCTCAACGGAGCCATTATAAGAATTAAGTGAGCTAATGTCTATGAAACAATTAGAACAATGCAGAGACATATTAGGTAATTAGCATATTAAGGAAATCAATAGAAGGTAAATTATTAGTGTAGTTCAATAATATTGCTGTAATAAATCTCTCTCTATGAGCAAGCAAAAAGTAGAATTTTTATAAAAGTGCTTCATTAAATCAGGATGAATTTAAAAGCCAGAATAAAAGCATCAAATTAAATGGACATGAATGTACTGAGAAATTTGCTAGTTGAGTTTATTTTTTTATGGAGCCATGTTTCTTCAAACAGCTCCCCAAATGTTTATTTTTACTTAATACAATGATCAGATGTCATCACTTCCAGGGCCTGGTCTGCCATCACAGCATCGGCACTTAGAGCGGGAACGTGTTCCCAGGTTTTTTGGAATATTTAGACTTGAGAGGACTTTAGGGATACTCTCCTGTCCCTTCTCAGTTAGCACGAGGAAACTGAGGTTGAGTGGCATAAGGGTGCCTCAGATGCCTCTTGATTATTCAAACTTAAGTTTACTGTAATTCCAGCTATCAATAGAAACGGCATTTTCAGAAATAGAAACTCTTATTTATATAAATAGTAAGAAAGGAAGTAAAGGGAGAAAAAAGAGGACTGCACAGTTGGAGTCCAAGTGGAAGAGAAAGAAGAGATAAGAGAGGAAAGGCAAAGCAATCAGGCAAGAAAAGAGATGCATGTCTGACAGCCCCAAATATGACCGCCCAGGAGTCTCAGGATGTCACAGTATTCATGGCAAATGTGTGTGTTCATGTGTCCAGGCTGACTGTGAGTTTGGAAATTACAAATATTTATACTAACAAGGTCTCACATAAGTTGGCAAAGCAAACCAAGGCACAGAACTCCGGTGTGCTCTGTGTGAAAAGAAGGGCTAATTTTTTAAATAGACCTAGTAATAATCCATATCTATTTTGTTATTTATAACTGAGTAATTTTCTACTTTAGTAATTGAAACGTTTACCTCTTTAGAGCATTGTTAAACACTCTTTGAAATATGAAAATGGTTACTTTTCTGATAAGAATTTTTCTTTAACAAAATTATAACAATCACTATCCCTTTAATTCTATATGTTGACCACATGTACCCTTAAAACTTTGCTTTGTACCATCGTTACCAAGGTCTCTAGAATTTGAACCCTTGTTGCAGTGTGTGAATTACTGCATTCTCTCTTGTTTTGTTCCTTGGTGATGACTTTTGTCCTAAGCACGTCTGGCTTATATGGAGACAAAGAGTTAGGAACAATTTGGTCAGCAATCCGATGGGAGGCTGCTGGGTCTGACCTCCTCTTCACATAAGAAGTAATCTTGGGTAAATAGACCAAAGACAGTTGACAGGAGCCTGAGTTAAGAATTATTTGTTATAAGTACAGCTCTAGTCTATGTAGTTACAATGCATAGCCCCATGAAGAGTCACAGAAACTCTTCAACTTTCTAGGGAATAAAATAGAGGTTGTTTTATAACACAAACATTTCCCACCTTTTGATGCAATAAGTCACATAATTTATTTAGAGACTGTGTCTCTCCTGGGACAAACCACGTTTGATTAATACAGGAAAGTGCAGTCGTGTTCACCAGATCTTTCACTGCTCTGGGCCCCTCCATGGCTACATTCCTTTTAATCATTAGCAGACCTGGAAGGAAGGTAAACTTTCTTATAAGACTCTGATGTGAAAATAGCATTCTTTGTGCACAAGAAATTAATTCAACATCTTCTTTTTTAAGATTTTATTTATCCCTTTTTAGAGAGAGAGAGAGAGAGAGAGAGAGAAAAGGGGGGAGAAGCAGGAAGCATCAACTCCCATATGTGCCTTGACCTGGCAAGCCCAAGGTTTTGAACTGGCGACCTCAGCATTCCTAGGTCGACACTTTATCCACTGTGCCACCACAGGTCGAGCAATTCAACATCTTTTTAACAGAAGTTTGGAAACTGTGAGTTCACTCAAAGGCAAAATAAATACAGTTGATTGTCAAAGAGAAGCATTCATTAATTCCTGTTGGTTCTCTTATACATTCTTCCATTTCTTTTTCTCTCTTCTCTTGAACTCTGACTCCTAGTATTTTCTACTTAGTACAACTGGTGAATGTACAATATAAATAAATATATATCCTTCATCATTCATCAAATTATTTCCTCCCCACCCCAATTCTACTTCAGTCACCCCCTCTACAATGATGAATAAGGCAAAATATCTTTTGTCAAGGTGCTTATGATGCCTAGCAGTAGCCTCTAGTTATAAGACTGTCTTTAAAAATCTCTTCAGAAGTTCCATAATATAGACACTTGCGCCCAACCCGGACTTACTGAATCAAAATTTCCGGGTGGGCTGAACGGTCATATTTTCTGACAAGGTTCATGGTGAATGTCAACATTCACCAAGGGATGAGAAAGGCTGGCAACTAAAGAGTATGAAGAAGGCATTTCTCTTTTTTAATTGGCATGTAATTGAGATACAATCACCTGTTAGCTTCAGGCGTACACCACAGTGATTCAGTGTTTATATACATTACATACCATATGTCTCCATAGAAGTTATTACTATACTATTGACTATACTCCCCAACCTATATATTACATCCCCATGACTTATTTATTTTATAACTGCAAGTTTGTACCTTTAATCCTCTTCATGCCCCTCCCTGCCCTTCCACCCCAACCCCTAGGACAGTGGTTCTCAACTTTTGAAGTCGGGGCACATTTAAAATTTTACAAATAATTGTAGGGGCACTATATACAAATTTCTGAGAAATATGGTATAATAATTAAGTCAAATATTAAAGAAAAAAGTATAAAGTCCAAGTGTGCTTTTATGGTAATTAAATGAAATAAATATGACAAAATTAAATTTATTCTGACATTAAAAAACATTTTTATGTTACATTTTTTGAGTTATGCTTTTTAGAATTCATAAAAAGAGGGGTTAAAAAATAAAAAAATGACAAAAAGTTTACATATATATATATATAGATAGATACATTCTTAGTAAGATTTAGTAAATTCGGCAGGTCTTGGCACAAATGTGTTTTTTCATTCTTGTGTTCATGAGAACATGACCCTGATGTGTCCTAGCAATTTCTTCATATATTTGAAAGGCAAATTCTCATTTCCTCGTCAATACATTGAATAATTCCTCTCTTTTTACTCTGAATTGTGTTGAGTGCAGAAAACCCGCACCATACATATCATCTTAACTTGACACCAAACAAAGGATAGAAGAAACTTGCCCTCAGTCTTTCCGGGGAACATGGGGGTAGTGTAAACCATCCAGCACCACAGCTTAACAGCTTTTTGCAACCCAATCAGGCAAGTGAGGTGGGGGGTTGGGCAGACTGTTAGCTTACAGCCAATTCTCCACACCTCTGTCTCCCAAAAATCTAAACTCCAAAAACCCTGTTGTTATTTTGGTCCCAAACAGGCACATATTTCTCTGGGATACCATAGCGTGCACCTGAAAATCTCACATTGAGAACCACTGTCCTAGGGTAACCAATAACTGTTTCTTGTATCTACAAGCCTGCTTTTAATTTGTACTAATTTAAATTATACAACTAAATGTATGAATTATGCATTACATACAAACATAACATTCACAAATAAATGCTTAGATAAAATAAAATGTCTCCATAGAGGCTAAAGTAACAGCTTGCTCTTTCTAGGAGGCCATTAGAATTTCATCTCATTTGAGGTTATGAAGGGTCAAGTTTTTAATTTAATTTTTATTCATTTTAATAACTCCATATTTAATATTTTCAACTTTTGGGGAGAATTTGATGAATGGTGAAGGACTGTACCTTCACCCATTGTTTTGAGTAGAAAATACTAAGAGTCAAAGAAAAGAGAGAAAAAGAAATGGAAGAATGTATAAGAGAACCAACAGGAATTAATGAATGCTTCTCTTTGACGGTCAACTGTATTTATTTTGCCTTTGAGTGAACTCACAGTTTCCAAAATTGTGTTAAAAAGATGTAGAATTAATTTCTGCCTTGATAATGAAACCCTGCTGCATGCCCAGTTAATTTCCGCGGTTCTTTTATAATGAAGGCCAGGGGCTCTGTCTTTTAAATTTGTTTCTATCTGCAAATTCTGTATTTCCAGAAAGGCATTTAAAAAAAGAGGGAAAACTTGCTTATTCATTCATTTAGTTCAACTTAGCCTAAAGGAGTAAGCTTAAAATTCTTATTTATCTAAAGTGTACTTAATATTAAATATGGTGACCAATAAAATGAGAATTCTGCTCTTTTTTTTTCCATATTTTCACCCCCCAAAACTCTTACTGGCGAGAATTCACTCGTATAAATTCACTAAATAGTTTTCCATTGCCAGGCGGATCTATTATGCCTCAGCTGCAAGCCAGTACTTCATTTTCCCTGTAATACATGCAGGCAAAAAACTGCACTCGGATAATCTTAAATTTCCATCCACTTAAAATCATGGCTTAAACCAACTCTTCCAAAAATATATTCCTAATTCATTAGAGTGATTAAAAGAGAGGGATGTAAAGTTAGAGAGAGAAAAAAGTAACCAAGATGAAAAGCATTTTAGTAAAATTCACTGTCTTGAATCAAAATAATTCTGCCCACTTAAGTTGCTCTATTTCTACCTTGTGAATGTGCAAAATTAGATTATTCTCATTGTTACTCTTTTCACTCCCAAAAATATTTTTGGCTTTTAAATTTTTTTGTATGTGTGTGGAAATAATTTGTTTCTCTACCTTGGAAAGTTTTTAAATGTTAACTTTTTCCGTCCGGCTCATCCTTACAGTAATTTATCTCAATTCACTTCAACAAAAGCATCTTGTCCCTCCCTGTGTACATAACGCGCTGAGTGACGAGGATACAATGATGAATAGAATGAAGTCCCTGTCCCAAAGAAACTTGCATTCTGGTGAGAAATATAACCATGGAAACATCATAATTCAGTGTAGTTTAGTTACCGAAATGCGAATGAGAAAGAACAGAGAGCAGCAGGCCAAGGTAGATTCCTGAAAAGTTCACCTTTTAAGGGACAAAAGGAAGCCAGAGCTCACTCACCAGCAGTCAGAGTGAATGACCCGGAGAAGAGGTTGGATGGGGGAGAAAGATGCCGCAGAGGAACTGCAAAGTTTTTATGAAGGGGGGACAGCTCAGCCCTGTCAAATATCACAGAGATTTCCTGCCAGACGTGGCTCTCACCGTCCACAGGTTGTGGCAGTAAGAATGCTGTCGATAACTCCTTACCAACAACTGTCCCCCCGATGGTGGAGACATCGTCGTATCGCTGCCAGTTGGGGCGAAACGTCAGACAACAGAGTTAAGGTACGTGATCATAGATGCTGACTGATCTTTCCCAAACCTGGATCAGGAAGGAAAATAAAACAAAAGAATTATGAGGGATATTATTTGCATTAAGGCTCAGAATTCAGTGTGTCAAATGCTCAGGGGAAATCATACTGTTATTCCCTCCTGAAATGGTCTTCAGACGTCGATGAAAATATTTTCGGCAGATAAGCAGCCTCTTCTGGCTGTCCTGAGGGAAGAGGAAGGGGATCAGGAGAGAGGGAGGGGACAGGAGACCCGCCATGCGTCAGCTCTTGGCTGGCTCTAACCGAGAGAGCGCACCCCCAACCACGTTCGTCAGCATCCCTGCCGGACAGAGAAAGGAGGCCGACACATCGGAGCTGGGCAGCAGGAAGGGACGCCTGACCGAGAAAAACTCTTCACAGAGGGGAAGTCCAGGACGGGCAGCAACCCAGCTGCTTCCTTAGTCCCGACAGCTGCGAACGCTGACCCAGGGGAGAGGTCCTCAACTGCACTCCACTTCTTTCTGTCTGTGTCTCTCCCGCGGTGCTGAATTACTTAACAGTCCTGGGCCTTTTCTAATTCATCTCTGCACCTCCAGCATTTTTGTATGATAAGAACATGAGCATAAGTTGTTTAGTACTTATATTTTACAGCTAGGATTAAACTGCTTGTCTGATGTGTTAACAGGATGTTACCCTCAAAATAAATTAACTTAACTTGCATACTGTCATTAATAAGATACCATATGGTAGAGTTTGGCTAGATAAATTAGCAGTTATTTTAAAGGTTGAAAAAAAATCCTTAAAAATAAGCCTTGCTGATGTTAAGTCTGATATAAGAATGGGTGACATTAATGAGCCTTTAACCAAAGAACAGAAAAGAATATCCATTAAAAAAAAAAAAAGACATAAATACTGCTTTTGCTTTAAGGAAATAATAATAAATAGGTAAGGTTGATTGAGTGCTTAGTATGTCCTAAGCTCTTTCTTTAAACTTCCACTTAATAATTCTCATAGTCATCATAATAACCTGAGGTAGATATGACACTATCTCAGTTTACAAAAGAAGTAATTAAAGCACGGAGTAGTCAAGAACTATACTCAAATCCATGAGACGAATAATCAATGGAGCGAAATTCAAGCTCAGACCATTTAGTTCCAAAGCCTACAAAACAAAGCAATATATCAATAGAGTTAAACACATGAGTATTAGAAATAAAGTTAGTTGGAGGGTGCTTACTAGTAATGTTCAACCAGAAATTATATACAAGTCCAAAGGCCTGAGACACAGCAGAGCTGACGATGCGAATTTTAGTCTGAGAGCTGCAGGCTTGGGACTGGAGGCTGGCTGATGTTTCACTCTGACTCTGAAGACAGAAAAAAACCAATGTGCCATCTCAGGAGTCAGACAGAAGTTCCTTCTTGCTCGGCCTTCTTGTTCTATTCAGATCTTCTATTGATTGGATGAGAGCCACGCCCTTAAGGAAGGACAAGCTGCTTTACTTAGTCCACTGACTCAAGTGTTAATCTCAGGAAGAGGTACCCTCCCGGACACAGCAGAATAATGCTTGGCCAAATGCCTGGGCACCTTGCAGCCTAGTCAAATTGACACATAAAATTAGGCACCACAAATACATAGTAAATATTCATTTATGTAGTTTCGGATAAAAATTAATCATGGCATGTTCTAACACTTTCTTCTTGTAGCCAGTAAAAAATCTTGCCTTTACAGAAGCCTGTACACTGTGCTAGTCCACTGTTCGACGACTGTCACAGTAGAGACCGTGACGTGTTATTGATGAAGTAGGAGGAGGAGCAATGGATGAAAATACTACTTGGAAATTAGTGAAAAGGGACAGCTTTGAAAGCTTGGAAACAGCTGGCTCGAAAAAAAATGTCATAAGTTCCCTCACTGCATGACAGAAAACAACAACGCAAAGAATTTGGGATATATAATAAAAACAGATCATTGTATCAGAGATTGTGCAGAGAATATGAACCGTAGAGAAAAACGCGCAGCATTATTTGGTCTAGATTAGAAAGTTTGGGCAATAACCTGACCTAAAGGAAAAGGGTGAGGAACCGTAATTACTTAAAAAACTGGTACTCGAGATGCTAGGCACCTTAAATGGATCTCATCATTCATGTTCTGTGGATTTCTTTAAACAGGTAGGGCCCATTAATTAAGGTGTCACTGGACACGGAAGAGCAAAATAAATGAATAAATGAAAGGCAGTGGGGTCAGCGGATAGAAGGTAAGCCAAACTAGAGAAAGGAAAACCAAAATCAGAAAATGAAAAATAGTCTATGGCCATACCACCCTGAACGCTCCCGATCTCGTCTGATCTCGGAAGCTAAGCAGGGTCGGGCCTGGTTAGTACTTGGATGGGAGAAAATGAAAAATGGAGGAAAAGTCTAAAGTTAAAGAGACTCACCAAAAAGGGATAATAACTTATATGAATATAGTTAAAACAAACATAAAATAATAGCACTTTTAGGCAAAGGACTGATGTAATTATTCCTACTCTTCCATTGTGACTATTTAGTATTTGACTACCATGTACTGATATGAGCAGGGAACTACATTCAATATTGTGGGGAACTAAAAAATGTAGAATATGTTATTTTGGCTCTCATAATTTTTTTTTATTTTCCATAATTAGAAAAAAAATATCACCTACATAATTAGAATATAATTAGGTTATCGGTAGTAATGGCTGATGCTGAGAGTATCAAATAAGGAGGGAGCTAATTCGTGGAAAGGAAATTATTTAACTGGGGTTGGAAGAAGTTAGCTGAGAGGAGGGGTAGATATCAGAGGATAGAGCTGTTATTCTGATGATTAGGTGGGTTCAGCTGAATACACGAGACAAGTTATCATTAATGCATAGCTATATCCAACATAGAATTCAGGCTCAATGAACTGGAAGAAAGACTCCTTTGGGGTTGGCAAAAATAAACTAGACTTTAGAATAAAGTGCAAGAATACATGCCTCCTCATCTCACCCCCGCAGGATATTGGGGTCCCTCTGCTTATAGGGGTCACCAGACAGATAAAAGGGAAAAGTTAATTAAATAAAATTATGGGTTGGTTGTTAGGTTTAATAGTAGCTTGGATACAGTGGAAGAGAGACTACACTGATCTGAGGTTCAGATTAGAATATGTACAATGAAGCATGAATAGTTTTAAAGAGTGGAATGTATAGAAAACGGTTGGTATCGACGACGGATTGTAAGATAAAGCAACTGTGTTCTAACTGGTGTGAGTGAGGCCCCGAAAGGGGGACAGCAGCCATGGGTACAGAGGTCAAGATAGACCACCCGGAGCAAGTCACGGACAGCAGCCACGGGTACAGAGGTCAAGATAGACCACCCGGAGCAAGTCACGGACAGCAGCCACGGGCACGGAGGTCAAGATAGACCACCCGGAGCAAGTCACGGCCAGCAGCCACAGGTACGGAGGTCAAGATAGGCCACCCGGAGCAAGTCACGGCCAGCAGCCACGGGCACGGAGGTCAAGATAGACCACCCGGAGCAAGTCACGGCCAGCAGCCACGGGTACGGAGGTCAAGATAGACCACCAGGAGCAAGTCACGGACGGCAGCCACGGGTACGGAGGTCAAGATAGACCACCCGGAGCAAGTCACGGACGGCAGCCACGGGTACGGAGGTCAAGATAGACCACCAGGAGCAAGTCACGGGCAGCAGCCACGGGTACGGAGGTCAAGATAGACCACCCGGAGCAAGTCACGGACAGCAGCCACGGGTACGGAGGTCAAGATAGGCCACCTGGAGCAAGTCACGGCCAGCAGCCATGGGTATGGAGGTCAAGATAGACCACCAGGAGCAAGTCACGGACAGCAGCCACGGGTACGGAGGTCAAGATAGACCACCCGGAGCAAGTCACGGACAGCAGCCACGGGTACGGAGGTCAAGATAGACCACCAGGAGCAAGTCACGGACAGCAGCCACGGGTACGGAGGTCAAGATAGACCACCCGGAGCAAGTCACGGACAGCAGCCACGGGTACGGAGGTCAAGATAGACCACCCGGAGCAAGTCACGGACAGCAGCCACGGGTACGGAGGTCAAGATAGACCACCCGGAGCAAGTCACGGACAGCAGCCACGGGTACGGAGGTCAAGATAGACCACCAGGAGCAAGTCACGGACAGCAGCCACGGGTACGGAGGTCAAGATAGACCACCCGGAGCAAGTCACGGACAGCAGCCACGGGTACGGAGGTAAAGATAGACCACCCGGAGCAAGTCACGGACAGCAGCCACGGGTACGGAGGTAAAGATAGGCCACCTGGAGCAAGTCACGGACAGCAGCCACGGGTACGGAGGTCAAGATAGACCACCGGGAGCAAGTCACGGCCAGCAGCCACGGGTACGGAGGTAAAGATAGACCACCCGGAGCAAGTCACGGACAGCAGCCACGGGTACGGAGGTAAAGATAGACCACCCGGAGCAAGTCACGGACAGCGGCCACAGGTACGGAGGTAAAGATAGACCACCCGGAGCAAGTCACGGCCAGCAGCCACGGGTACGGAGGTCAAGATAGACCACCAGGAGCAAGTCATGGACAGCAGCCACGGGTACGGAGGTCAAGATAGGCCACCCGGAGCAAGTCACGGCCAGCAGCCACGGGTACGGAGGTCAAGATAGGCCACCCGGAGCAAGTCACGGACGGCAGCCACGGGTACGGAGGTCAAGATAGACCACCCGGAGCAAGTCACGGCCCAGTCAGCTGACCCGAGTGGAAACAGCAGAAAACGTTGTCCGTGTGTTCTTTGTTTTTTATCAGAGCACAAATTGGAAGGGTATAAAAACCAAGGTATGTATAATTATATAGAACAGTGAAAAGAAGAAAGGAAGGGAGAGTGGTAGGAATGGAAAGAGAGAAGGAAGGAGGGAAGGAGGGAGGGAAGGAGGAAGGAAGGAAGAAAGGAAGAAAGGAAGGGAGGAGGGAGGGAGGGAGGGAGGAAGGAAGAGCCCATGAACCAGAAGAAGTAAGGGAAGCAGTGACAGTCCTAAAAAATTGCAAAAAGTGACGTTTTCTTTTCTCTTTCATTATCTCCCCCCCCCCCTCTCTAATTTCTATGTGATCCGCGTGCCTGGATCCCTCTCTTCCTCTGAAGATCATCTCTTTGTCATTGATTTTGTTTCTCCTTGTAATAGACCAGTGCGCCTCTCATAACTCCAGTTTCATATCCATTTCTAGTTCAGGAACACAGCTAGCGTGTCTGAGCCACAAATCCTGACTGACAGGAACGCGGGTGTTACTGACCCAGCTGTGGCTGTAGCATGTGTGCGTCCGGTATCCTGCCGCCCGCTCAGCGGTGCTTGGAAGAGCAGACTCCCAGGAGGACACCGGCATTTCTCTAAAAAGAAATGTGAGAATCGGAGGGAAATGATGGCCAGAGGGAATATTTTGCAGTGTTGATAGATCTTTGTCTAACTACAAATGTTAATTAAATCAAAGAGCATCCCCTTTAAAAAAAAAAACAAAACCACAAATGATAATTTAGAACAATTAGTTGAGAAAATTTGAATTTCACTTTCTGAGAAATTTTTACTTGGCATTTTATGGAATAGCTATATATATATCTTATTGAATCTTTGTTATATTTAATTAATATTATAACTAATATGAATGTGAGCCAGCATCTTTAATATTGGCCTTTTTACAGAGAACCAGAAAAACGTGTTTTTGTGTGTGTTTTATGCAAGTATAATGCTTCAGAACACAGTAATAATTCTGTTATATATGCTATATATATTTAAATAAATCCGTGCAGAAAACATCCAGCAAAAACACTAATATTACACTAGAATTTTAACAAAAAGAGACTGTTGAATTTCTTGAGCTACTCCTGACCCAAAATGGATTCTTTATCAGCCAAATTATATCTGCTTTATGAATATTGGCTGAAAAATTCAAAATTTCCTAGATGGAAAATCGGTACATCATTGTTTCCCAACTACAAATTTTCCTGTTTATCTTATATCCAGCCCATCAGACTCCATATTTATTTTTTCTTTTATTTATTTATTTATTTATTTTTGCTAAAAGCAAGGGTGACTGATTAACGGTGCTAGCAGGAAAATGTTTTCCTTCTGGAATTTAATTAGTTTGACTTTAACTCAAGAGAAGAGATTCAGCTAGCTGTCAGCTCCTCCTTGGATCTCTAGCTAATTAAAGCTCCGAGGAAGCCTATTAAAATTTTCAAAAAGCCAAGCCCCTTTCAAAACATCTCCAACATCGCCATACAAGGAGTGATGGCGATTTTATTGCTCACATATCTTGTTTATTGTGCTGGTGAGGAAAATGAGCCAAGATATACCATCTATTTAACTCTGCCTTTTTCCCCCCATTTTCTTTTCTTTTATAATGCTTGAAATACATCAACATTGGACACATAGTGCTTTTATTAAGCTGATACATATCTTGATAAAACATGTAATCAGAGGTGGATTTAACGGCGGGCGCACCAGGCGTGCGCCCTGGGCCCCAACTTCTGAAGAGCCCTGCAAAACCTCAACTGTATACTTTTTTTTTTAATGTAAGGGGCCCAATATTTTCTTCTGTGCCTGCGGCCTCAACTGACCTTAATCTGCCTCTGGATATAATCACAATTTAGAGTTTCCCCCCGCCCCGGAACAGTGGCCAAAATTCCCTTTGAGTGCCTATGCTTTCAGAGCGCTGGTTATTGCACTTATGAAAACTCCTGTGAAAACCCCAAATGGAAATTATTTACCTGAGTTTTCCTATTCAAGCCACTGCCAATGTGATCATTGGGATCTGCGAGGCTCTGAGACAGGACATTATCTAGAGGGCGCTTTTATGCATAAGACATATTAAAGAAATAAAAGGAGCTATTGTCCATGATTAATCCTATACTCTAAAAAAAAAATCTTAGAAAAATAAGGCTTACTCAGTCTTCACACGTACGTTTTATAGTAAGGAGTTTGTTCTTTAACAGAAGTGTCTGGTTTGCCCAGTGAGGAATAATGTGACAATCTCTATAGTAAAGATAAAAAAAAATAGCGAGAGTCAAAGTTACACACAAACACACCCACAGAGTTCTGCTGTGTGTTGTGCTGTCTGCCACCTGCCTAGCTTAGGGACGTTGAGAAGGTGTCATTGTCTTTGTACGTGCACGCTCCAAGTTCAGGGCGTGCGCGCCATGACTGTAAATTGATTTGTATGAGCAGCTTTCCTGACTCCAGTGTTCCCTGCTGGCTGGTCGCTATGACTGAGCTATTGCAGCTCTCTTCCTCTCTCAGCTTACCACCACAGGGGCTGCACTGTCTCTGGAAGGAGAACCAAGGCCAAGTTCATAAACTAACACATTAGGAAGGAGACCGTAGAACCCTTTCTGGCAGGAGGAATTCATTTCTATTTAGAGTGACACCTGGAAACCAATGCTTAATGTTTCAGCAATGAAAATACCAATATATTTTCTGGGAAAGACAATAAACTGTCCCCAAGAATGCTAGCCAAAACTTTGACTTATTTATAACTCCATGGAATTCATTGCATTAGTCCTAGTAGAGGCATAAGTATCAAAGAAGCGGGTTCATAAACGTTGTTTAATAAAGTAGCCTAGGCTCAGTGTCATTACTAAATGAATGTATCATATTTTATCTTAGAATTTGTTTGAAGAATAAACTTCTAATTAAATTTAAGAGGACTACATGTGAGAGTCAGTAGTCGCAAATTATAGTATAACAATATGTGCACAGAGGGTTTTAGAAGAAGAGAGGCAATGTTCTCTAAGATTCTCAAAAAACACTTTGTTTAGGACTTTTTGTTGTTTTGTAGCATTATTTCTTTGCATGAAACAGAAACCCTATTCACAATCGCTTAATTGCAAAGAGATAACATTTTATTCAATAAATCAAAAACTAGTAGAAGCAGCAGTGACCAGCTGCGGGGGGTGGGGGTTGGCTGGAGCCAGAGACTTCAACTTTGTTCTTTCTCTGCCATATCACCCACCCTCTCACTCTGTGCATTGCTTGTCCTAGAACAGTGGTCCCCAACTCCCAGGCCGCGGACCAGTACCGGTCTGTGGGCCATTTGGTACCGGTCCTCAGAGAAAGAATAAATAACTTACATTATTTCCATTTTATTTATATTTAAGTCTGTACAATGTTTTATTTTTTAAAAATGACTAGATTCCCTCTGTTACATCCGTCTAAGACTCACTCTTGACGCTTGTCTCGGTCACATGATACATTTATCCGTCCCACCCTAAAGGCCGGTCCGTGAAAATATTTTCTGACATTAAACCACTCCGTGGCCCAAAAAAGGTTGGGGACCACTGTCCTAGAAGATCTGAGCTCAAACTTCTATAGAATTTCATTCAATAAAAGAAAAAAAGCAACCCTTTCCTCCTATATCCAGTTTTTTAAAAGTCCCAGTGAAGATTTTTATTATAGTTCCGTCTGGATCATTTATTCCCTGACCCCAATTTGGCAAGAATATCTAGATGTGCAAAATCATAAATGTTGCAGACAAAGTTCAATAGCACAATAAAATTAACTGACTATTTGAAATGATGAGTGTAAGAGAAGGGGTGTGCTCTCTGGGAAGATAGCCAGTCGCTACCAGCGGTGTAAGTTCCAAGGCTCCGGAAGAACAAGCGTTAATTAAGAGGATGCTGAGACTCACGAACGCAGTTACCTACGGACTGTTTTCAACCCAAATCTGGAAATTGGTTTGTAGCCATGGAGTCTAATGACATGGATAGGAGTGAGCTGTGAAAGAAAGCTGGGTCCGAAGGTCAGATTATTGACAGCGCAGTGAACAATTAGCAGCACAAAGGAAAAATGGTGGAAGAAATAGGAGAATCAGGAGCATGTACCATCAACGAAAGTCAAGAATAAAATGGGTTTTAGGACAGTAAGATAGTAAAGAGTGGTCAAATATTGCCGCAAGACATCCTCCATACTTAAATCCTAAACAAAAAATGTTAAATTCGCTTATTAGTAAGCTTTTATGAGAGTATTTTGTTAGTGAGTGTAGGGGAAAGAAAATTTAGAGTAGAGTGAATGAGTATCTTTAAAAAGTGTGTGTGTTTATGCTGACTTGGGTAAGACTTTTTTCCCCCTGAAATTACACAGCCATGAAGAAAAATTGGTAAATGAGAGGGAATTTGAAAATAAGGGAATTTAAGAAAGAGAAATTAGGAAATTTAAGGCAGAGATTTTAGTAAGTAAAAGAGAGAAAATTGCAGTCAGAAATGAGAGACTAAATATTAAAGAAAGCATTATTAGTACAGCAAACACTGTAAAATAAAAGAAGGAATTTGTAAAGCCAGTAGCCACGGCCACCATCACAGCTGCCTGGCCCATGCAGTTTCGGATTTGATTCGGACAGAAGGTGATGAAACAACGGAGCCAAGAACTGGTGGGCCATTAGCTTTAATCCTAGCTTGCACTTGGCGGGCAACAAATACACACAGTGGGAAAACACTTCCCTTTCCATTCAGGGCTCCCAAAGCCACTGACTTAGCCGAGTTTCCTAGAATCAAAGGTTTGTACCCCACCAGCCTTATTTACCTCTGTTCCCCATCTCCTTCTCTCTGTACAAACTCTGCACAAACTGGCTTCTCCTTCAGCACTCCGCCATCTTGGCTGCTTCTCTCTTCCACGTGGCCTCTCTCTGCTCTCCTCTTTCTCTGCTCTCCTTTCTCTGCTCTCCTCCAGCATGGGCTCCTCCTAAAACATAATCACTCTTCCCCGGAACTACATGATCTCTTTTAAAACCTTTTGGTGCAAAAGCCCTCCCTCAACACACATTAATATAATTACGCCCATCCTAAGCAAGAAGGGCAACTGATATTATCACCTGGGCAACGACCTTCCATGTGGGCAGTGCCATCTTTAACAAAGTGAGCATAATATATTTTATCTGCCCAACAGAATTCAAGCAAGAGAACAGATAAAAAGGTGAATGTTGAAAACAAGGTTTTTTTTTTCTGAAACTTAAAAATATAATATTTAAATTAATAGCTATCTAAAGTTGTTGCAATATGTGACAAAACCACAGATCCAGACAAAGCAAAGTATCTCAAGCAGAATAAAATAAATAAATCTACGTAAAGCTGCGTGGACGTCAAATGCGGTGAGGAAAGACAGACTGGTTACAAGGCCCAGATACAGAATCTGAGGAAAAACAAAGCAAAACAAAAACATTCAGTGAGAATTTTGTACTCCACACACCTAAAGTTAAGGACAAAAGTGAAAAAAAAATGCCAGATTAAAATAACAATGCCAACATTAAAACTAAAGAACTCTAGCAAGAAATTTAAGAAAGAAAAGTGAAAACAAAATAATTCTAGGGCACTCTACGAAGCATGAATAAATAGAATGAATGGAAATGCTCAGAGTAAATCCAAACAAATTCTGTCTATGTAAACCGCAACACAGAAAATAGTAGACAGTTTGTGGGTGAGATCTAACAAGAAGCTGTTTTAAATTATTGTAAAATTAAATGATAAAAAGGAAAAGGATATATAAATTCATGATAGTTGTTACAAAATTCAAAATGAATAAAACTATTTTTCGCTAAGAATATAGACTAAGAAAATATGTCACTAAGTTTATTGTGCGCACCTTTGCTAACAGGACTAAACACTATCGGTTACTTTTGTTTTTACACTTTTTGTGCATATCATACTTCTGTAATAAATTATAATTTTTAAATTAAAAAACACATTTATCATATATTTTGGTCCAAAGTTTATCAATCTCAGTGAAATTTCTATTAGAGAGCTCACTGTTCTACATTTTTACATTCTTGTTGCTGTTTCCCAAAGAATATCAAACATCTTTGTCGTGTAAGAGAGATTGAGATAGAGTCCCACAGGAAGCTGAAAGCTATACAAATTCCTCTGAAGATCATGCATGGTGCTTTTCCCAAATTGACTGTGAGGGTTAAACCGAAATCAAAGGACACAGTGTTTCTGATAGACCACTACTAACCCTAAAATCTGAAAGAGGGGAAGGACTAGGCCTAACAAGGACCCTTTTAGTCATGACTATTTGCAGTCACATTTTAAACTAAAATGTCAGTTATCATACATTTTTATTTGTGGATTGCCTCATGACGTCATTTCTAAATTGCCATGCATCAAAATTTGGAAAATATTACTTTTAATATAGAAAATAAAGGTAACATTGAACTAATAAGTCAGCATAGGTGTTATTAGACAATGAATGGCAAACTACTGATTCGTTTTGATGCAAACATGTAATTCCTTCATCTTTAATTAGATTTCTCAAGCTGAAAGTAAGTTTACTGGAGGGAGGGAGGGAGTTAAAAATAAGTAAGCTAATCACAGCACCACCGTAGTTACATTGGCTTGGTAATATTGATTGATGGTGGCAAGTGTGATGAATGTGTTATTACTGATCACTGATCATCTGAAGCTGTCATTGCTGCAGTTAATTCGAATTGTGAGATTTGTCTGCATATAGGCATGGATACCTTTCTGTGCAGCAATAAATGTAAGCTTCAAAATAACTAAGTAGCAAAATAAGAGCATTTAAGATAAATTTTAGGTCATATTTGAGATGTTGGCATGCATCTTGGATAAAGACCAAGTTGGAAAATGAAGATAGCATTGGGATTTTATTCTTCCTAAACATGTCAAATTGTTAAAATCAAAAAGTAATCTATGCCTGACCAGGCGGTGGTGCAGTGGATAGAGCATTGGACTGGGACACAGAGGACCCAGGGTCAAAACCCCAAGGTCACCAGCTTGAGCATGGGCTCATCTGGTTTGAGGAAGGCTCACCAGCTTGAGCCCAAAGTCGCTGGCTTGAGCAAAGGGTCACTCGGTCTGCTGTAAACCCCTCCCCTCTCCCTCAAGGCACATATGAGAAAGCAATCAATGAACAACTAAGGTACCACAATGAAAAATTGATGCTTCTCATCTCTTTCCCTTCCTGTCTGTCCCTATCTGTCCCACTCTCTGTCTCTGTCACAAAAAAAAAAAAAAAAAAAAAAAAAAATGTAATCCACACTAAAGAGCTTATTTTGAAAACTAGAAAGATATGGATTGAAATGCTATTTCCTGGTGTGGTAATATGATTTTCATTAGACGAACTACAGGAAATAAAATTTTGAGGAAAGATATCAATTATGAACAAATATAAATTTAGGTGCAATTTTCTTCCTTAAGGCTCCAAACAGTTACTTAAAACTCAGTTATTATGTCATGTGGAGCAGTCAACAGAAGGAAAATGCTATTAAGAAAAGGTTCCATGTTATGCATTTGTGTGTAAAATTACTTGTCCAGATGTTAAACTATATGAAACAATGTTTTCCTGCATTCTAACAGTTTTATTTAACCTCAAATAAATACATAACATGATTCCCATTGTCATTAAGAAATATTATAGAAATAACAAAACAGTCCAATTTACTTCCAAATAGAAAATTTCACAAAATTTGCTGACTGAATATACAATGTATTTTAGCAAAATTATGAAAGAACTGTGATGAGAAAAAGCTGAGAATAACCAAAACATCAACAGTTTTGGAAAGTTATTCTAAAATGAGTTTCATGAAAAACAAGTCTCAGTTACATAGAAGAAGCATCAGAATTTAATGGGACAAAATTTGGACTAGAAATATAAAGATCCAGGATGTTGTCTCAGCTCGCTTTACAAGAGTGTGACTTCCTCAGTTTGCATTTTCAGAAGTACTCCAACCTAGTTCCAATTGACTAATATTCATTTTTTTTTCACTAGTATGTTTAAAAATTTTTAATATGTTGCCGGGGTCCAGCCCCGGGGGGAAGGATCCAGGGGTCCCACAGGAAGAGATGGCGTCGGCACGAATCGAGTGAGAGAGCCGAATTCTTTTCTTTCTCTTTATTCTCCAGTTAGCATTTACTGCCAGGCATCTCTGTCAAATGCTGGTCTAGCTTTCTTTTTATGCACACACACTAAGTTACAATCACATGGTATTCAGAATACATTGATCAATCATTGTTTTTGTATCACTATGCTTACATTTTTTAGGTAACTATAAATCAGGTGGTAAGTCATTCAAAGTACAGTTATACAATCACTTGAACAGCAATAACAATGTTGGTACAGACTTCTAAAAGGTCAGTACTGAATAACAACTCTACCTTACCTATGATGCTATTGTCTAATCAAATTTTATTTATTACTATATTCATACACTAATTAAGTTCTAACTTTACTTTTCTCAGAGTGTTCCACCACCTGCAGGTCAGGTATGCAAGAAGAAAGGAAAGTTTCTTTACTCTACTACATGAAAAGGCTAGGGAGGAAAAGTGATGAATTAAGTGAAGGCTGAAAGGTGCTCTGTGTATAGTTACTGTTTCCTACCTATTCAAAAGTCACAATCTATTCTTTCTAACATGATTAATAAGAAGAAGTTCTCCTACCAACTTAACCCTTTATGAGGGATATCATAGCCAGCCTCTTATGTCTATGAGCCCAGTTCAAGGAGCTTACAGACTTTTCTGTGGAACTCACACCCTCTGTCTCATTTCCAAAGAAATTACTATGAATCTACAGGGAAAGCACGGTACTATTATCCCTGTGCCATAAATAATAGCACACCCAGAAAAGGGGGGATATAAGGCCAGATTAATTCAAAAAGGTCAAAAGGGGGAAGTATCGTTGTGCCTCTCCTCTGCGGTGACTTTGTCAACCCGCAGCTGTTAGTCTTCACTGCGGTGACTTTATTAACCAGCAGCCATTGGTCTTCTTCTGCTGTGACTTTGTCAACCATCAGTTGTGGATCTTCTTCTGCTGTGACCTTGTTAGCCAGCACTAGTGGATCGGCTCCCAACAATATGTATTAAATTTAATTAAAGTATATATTGATAAATATTATATTAAATAGTATATAACATGTTATGTATCATAATATATATGAATTAGTATATAATATGTTGGTATAATGCATGTTAATATATATCATGTAATTATATTTAAATGTAATATATATCAATTTGTTATATAACTATATTAATATGTAAAACAATATATTACTTTATTTTATGTAATATTGGTTATATTATACCTTATTTAATAATGCAAAAAGAACAACCAACATAAACAGCTAAAAAACAAACACAACTAAGGTAAGTATAAAAGTGAAATGATTCAATAAGTGAAGATGAAATTAGTAGAATAAAGAATAGTTTTCAATGAGTGTTTATCAGTGTGTTTTATAAAACAAATATGATGTTGATTAATCAGGAAAATCAGTTACCAGAAATTATTTAAGAAAACTTCCGTGTAACACATATACTTATTTATATTATATTAAACAGATATGTTTAAAAAACCAAGTCAGTTTATTCTCATAAATCTCTGTATTGTTATGTCAGCAGAATGTGAACTCTTTGCAATGTTCTTCATTGCCACACCCGGCCAACCGTCATGTACCGAGCAGTGCCAAATTGAAAGTGACTGTTATATAATAATACCCTATATATTATTTTTGAACTCGTGAACAGTTTAAATTGGTGAAGGAAAAAGCCTTATTTACAAATGGACTTTCCTTGGTTTTGCAGAACATGGAGGCAGCATGTCTTATGTATAGCACGTACTTACGTTTAGGTATAGCAATTATTCCAGCCGAAGTTAACAGTAACGTCTACCTATTCCATTTACTCAGGGAGTGAATAAGTATAACTTTCTCTATTTGTGGTCGTGTATACTTCAACTTGTAGAATGTTCCTGGCACACTGAGAGATGTGCTCTTTTGAACTTGATTACAATAAAAATGAGAATTTACATCTATTGATTTTTTCCACTCATATGTAATTATTAACACTTTAATATATTTATCATTAATAAGTGTACATTCTAACATACAAAATTAATTTTAACAAGATTAATAATCTCAGTCACCCCAGTGTTGATCAATATCCTTTTGAATTAAACACTGATTATCTCAGAAATCATTTTATGTCATGATTACCTTACAATAACTATTGAATTTTGTAAGAATTTGAGGAATTTCTGACATCATGTTCTTTTGCATCTACATGAGTGGCCTCAATCTCCAGATAAAAAATATCCCCAGATGATTACATAAGTTTTTGTATTGTGAAACATCACTTTTTGGAATTAAATATTAGCAGGCATTAAGTTTTTTGCCTGTAATTGTATTACCTATACACCAAGTTTGTTGCATTCTAAGTTTGTAAGAGTAATCTGCCCTTGCATGAGTTGACTTCTTAAAAAGGAGTATAATAAGAATATTTATAACTGGGAACAGGTGCTTTAAAAGAGGATTCATGTTTTGATCCCAAAGCTCTTTTTCAAGAACCAAACTAAATTAGACACAAATTAGAGAAGGAGCAAGCAGGAGACACCTGTCTAAAACAATGGGAAAGAAGAACAGCTGTTAGTCATACAACAAAATCTGTAGAAAGTTTAGGAAAGCTATTGTGAAAGTTTGCTTGTTAGTGAGAAAATAAAAATAAAACTAAACAATAATAGGGCCCTGACCGGTTGGCTCAGTGGTAGAGTGTCAGGCTGGCATATAGAAGTCCTGGGTTTGATTCCTGTTTAGGGCATGCAGGAGAAGCTATCATCTGCTTCTCCAGCTCCTGCCGCCTCTCCTCTCTTCCCCTCCCACAGCCATGGCTCATTCCAGCAAGTTGGCCCGGGTGCTGAGGATAGCTCCATGGCCTCACCTCAGGTGCTAAAATAGCTTGGTTGCTGAGCAACGCAACAATGCCCCAGATAGGCAGAGCATCACCTGGTAGGGGGCTTGCAGGGTGGATCTCAGTAGAGGTGCATGCAGGAGTCTCTCTGCCTCCCTGCCTCTAATTTTAAAAAACAAAAACAAAGAATAATAGAATCATTGTTGTCTAATGTAAAACATAGTAAATAATAAAAATAATTTCAGAATGTTATGAATGGCATAGATATAATTTTAATTCTACATGACACTGCTATTTTGAATAGTTTTCAAAATGTCTCCTTTAGTAGTTCAAATAATTAAACTAATGTGACTCATGTACCATTGTCTCATTTATTATATTAGAATGTTAGTGGTATCTAGAATAGAGGGTGCAATGAGCAGAAATATGTGAAAATGTTTTAAATAAAAAAGTACCATGATTGTAAGCTATACTCAACATGACTCAAAATTTATCAGATAAAACGTTCTTTTCATGGAAAACAGTAAAATTAGAATAAGCATCTAGACTATTATTAGAATAGATACTTATTTTTTATTCTTCTGACTTAACATACTCATCAAAAGTGAGAAATTAAGACAATCTTTCAGTTCATTTTTTGTTTGCTTCATTATTTCTTGTTGGATCATAATTTGTTTTAATTGTTATGAAAAGATTTCTACAACATCCTACTTGGTAAAAGCTACAGGAATCCTTTTAGTTGTTTTTTTTTTTTTAAAGCAAGTTCCAGAAAAATTGGAAATCTATTATCAAAGGTCACTTCACATTAAAGGTATTCCGATGAGTTAAAATTGCAGGGACTTATGCATTATACAATTCTTGAAGGTAAAACAAAACAGACAGTGTTCATATAAACATCGATGAGAAAACTGCCATAGGCCTCTCTGTGGACAGTGTGCAGATTTCTTGTAAATTAACAACACAACAGAACAAACAAGGGTCAGCAGCTCTTGTTAGTATATTCATGAATGCAGAAACACTGATGACAATAATTGTGCCCCTATTGTCAACATATTTTTAGCACTAATGAACTAGAATAAGAATTATCGTTGATGTAAATGACAAAGAATGCTGGAATCTGTTATCCGTAAAATGATGATTGCCTAGAAATTTTAGATACTTGGGTGGTAGCAAACTTTGAAAAAGCTTATTGTTTAAGGTTTCTTGCTTTCACTTGGGATTGTGAGACTTCTCTAAGCCCTGCAGGCACAGGTGACATTTGGAAAGGGGAGTCAACATAGCAGGACGGAAAAGCAGAGAATTGAAATAGCATCCTCTCAACTGAATGACACTTGTATAAATAATGTACCAATAGTGAGATAGTATCATATATGCATGAGGAGAGAAAAAGTCAAAACGCATCATCTATGAGTTCAAGACATAGCCCCACCAGTCACAATCCTTTGAGTTAAAGATATAACATAAAAGAATTCAGCTTTGCACAGTGGCAGTCTCATCGTAGCCAATGAGGTTTATCCTAGGCACGATCATTGCTAATTAAAAACTTTCCCGCCCATCCTATGGTCCCCCAGTGGGTAAAGTGTTGACCTGGAACTCTGAGGTCACTGGTTTGAAACCCTGGGCTTGTCTGGTCAAGGCACATATGGGAGTAGATGTTCCTGCTCCTCCGCCTTTTCTCTCTCCTCTCAAAAATGAGTAAATAAAAGAAAAAAAGAGAAAGCTTTCCAAAATAATTTGAAATCCTAACCAAAGGTCCTAAATTATAAAGGAAAGCTGTGTCATTTCCAGCTTCTTTTTTAAATTTCCAGGTTAGACTTTCCGTGATGGGATGGAGGCCTCAGAGAAAACACACAGGAAGTGCTCCGCCCATGCGTTTTACTATTTTGCAATTAAAGTGGGTACCAGACCCAAGCAGATGCCGACAATGACATTCACCCAACCATGCTTTCCTCATAGAGCTGCCGGAAGCGGCACTGCCGACGTAAACAACACAATGATGATTATAGTTAGTACTGTAAGAAGCTTGCTGAGGTCAGCCTGAAACAGAAAGAAATTCGTTATTGATAAACGAGGGGAAACATGATCAAGATGAGAGAAGTCTCAGGCCTGAAATTGAGAACAAACACCAGAGGAATCTGCCCGCCTCCCGTCTGTCACTGTCATAGCCCTGAAGTGAGCATCTCAGATTGAAGCGTTCAAAAAACTCCAGGCCTCCAGCCAACCCAGTATGAGCTCTGCATCTCAGCCCAGAAGAAAGAGCTGTCAAAAAATAATCTTAAAAGGGACTCAGAGATGAAAAAGAACAACACGGAGCTGGTGGCCGAGGTCAGTGGTCCGGTCCCCCCGCTGGTACCAGGTGAATGGCCGCAGACACTTGAGGAGAGACCACAGTTTCTCTCTCCTTAACTTTGCCTGCCCCCCCCCCTCCTGTTAGTATCTGACCTCAGCTTGAAAAATGCTTCTACAGTCTGAACAATTTAATCTGCTCTTGACCTCACCTTGGCATTGTGTGTGTGTGTGTGTGTGTGTGTATGTTTGAATGAGTCTCTGCTCATGCCTAAAAGTACACTTTAACCCCCCCTGTGGTTACCGTGTTCCGATCTCTCTCCCACTCTCCGTCAGCCTGAGCTCCACACACGTCACTGAGTTAGACGATCTTTAGCCTCGCTTGTCTACACCACCCAGCTTCCGACTCTGCTCGGAGAGTTCAGGCTTCTCAGTCACACCACCGCCTTGGAGGCTAAACAGTAAATGTCTTGCCCGTGTTTGACTAGCCTGTGAAGTCTCAGACCTTGCTTTTCTGGTTTCCCACAGCCTTTCTCTGCTTCTTTCTCTGCAGCTACTAAAGGAATTTCCCCTGAATTCTCATCCCCTATCCAAATCCTGCTGCAGAAGCAGGCCAAACAGAAGCTGCCAGAAGATTGGAGCACTGCAGTTCTTCATTCAGAATTTGCAGAACTATTTATTACTGGCAGATATTCAGAAGTTTTCATTTGTTAAAATTGTCTCATGATTCTTGGTTTCCTGCCAGTTTGACTTTAGGGCCAGGAATGGGGGGTGGGGGAAGGTAGCTATAAAAATGAATATTGCTCCATATGTTAAAAGTCTAAACACACAGCATCACAGACTAAATTAAATGCAAGACTTAGAACATCATGACTATAAGAAAATATATCAGACTCCCAGAGTAGATTTTTTAGGGAAAACCATTGTTCGTTTCCATGTGTATCATTGCGACTCACCACTGTGCCGGGATGTCACCTCTGTTAGAATGACAGCTTGTTTCAGCGTTCATAAACGGCACATTGTTATAAAAGTATTTTCCCCGAACATGTCTGATAGGTCTTCTTCCATTTAAGGAAACATAACACCTGCCCGTCGATCTCCCTTGGCACCCCCGCCTTGGATTGCTGTCGTCTTCTACACTATCAAACGCAGCAGAAATTGCTCATGTCAGGACTCAGGCAGGCGCTATTGTACCTCAGTATTAAATCATTACACACCCACCTCCCTGCGGAGCACATATCAGCTTCCAACTCCCATTATTTCCATGCAGGATTGCGATACCGTTACACATTCAACACTTATTGAAGGTTTATTTACAAACTGTCATGTGCGTAAAACTTCAATGTGTTTCTCTAAACGGAATAGCTGATACGGATCGTTGTTACACACGGTTTGATGTTCAGAATACGGGGTAGGTCTTCACGCTTCTCTCAGAACTCCGAAATGGGTAGCCTAACCAGCCCGCCTTAAAAGAGGCGTGCTTTTGTTTGGTTATAGAACTAAAACTATACTGTACCTTATATTTTCTTCTTGTGTCTGATAGCAGAGGCGCTCAGAGTGAAATCCTTTTTTCTTTCTTAGCATCAGTGTTTGAGGAAAGTTACTTTTTAAATTCCCCCTCTCAACCCTCATTTTAATATGTAGCTCCTGGGTCTTAATTTCATGGTGTTTTTTTTTAGTTTGGTACATTCGCGACTTTTATTATAAATTGTATAAAATAATTTTTAGAATTAAACAGGCTACGTATTTTTAAAGTAACACGCTGATTCATGTTTGTTCGATTTTTCACAATGCACTGTAGTTGACAGGGTAGGAAGATAGGTGTTAGCTGAAGGTAGAAAAAAATGTTATACATGGTAGACTTCTAATTCTTTTATACAAATAAATAGATGATAGAAGTTCGGTGTGTGCAGATGAGGGGAACATTGTTAATTGGTCATAACCAGTGGAAATGACCGCCCATTAGAAAGGTGTGTTTGGCATCATGAAAAGCCGTTTGCGATGTTATTCTATCATCAGTTCTCTGAGATAGACTTTTGTCAGTTGGAGAGTCAAAGGGAAGGAACATGAATAATCCTAACCAATGCTAATTTTTCTTAAAGAATCAAAACAGAAAAATTCCTGTCATTGAGAATGGGAGGTAAAGAACAGGGTAGGACTGTTGAAGGAGAAGGAAATAGGGGAAATGGCAGAAATCAATGCCGTGATCAACATTTTTTTTTATTTATTCATTTTAGAGAGGAGAGGGAGAGAGAGAAAGAGAGAGAGAGGAGAGACAGAGAGAAAAGTGGGGGAGGAGCTGGAAGCATCAACTCCCATATGTGCCTTGACCAGGCAAACCCAGGGTTTCGAACTGGCGACCTCAGCATTTCCAGGTTGATGATTTATCCACTGTGCCACCACAGGTCAGGCAACAACATTTTTTATTGATATATGTCCTAACAGCTAGATGCATAATACCATTTGCCAGTGCTGACAAGTCATCGACACTCATTTTGTGATTTAATATTTATGCATTAGCCAAAAAAATAAATCTACATTGTTATCAAAAAGAGAAGCACAGCATCCTTAGGTAGTGTGTGTGTGTGTGTGGGGGGGGGCTGAGATGTTAGAAAAAGGCCACTATGACTTTTCTAATAGTGATTGCTCTGTTACTCACATTATAATTATCATCATTTACACTGGCTGACAGAGACGAGATTACCTTTATCAGAAGATATTGCTGCAAGTCTAATGGCTTAAATGATACAATTTTCCAATAATAAAAATGTCAGGCACAAACATTTACATTAAGCAATCTAATTCTCCTCATTTTGGGAACCCTTTATAATGCCTAAGAGAAATTTCTAAGAGACCCTGGTTGCTTTAAAAGTCAGATGATGATGTCCTAGAAAAATGAAAATGTGCACATTAAATAAAGGCAGGCGAATGTTCAAAGTGACACCCAAAGCCCCTGGAAATGGCTTTGTGCTGCTGGCGATGGTGGCGTCCTCGTTTTTATGTGACTTCCAGGTTAACCAGACAGGTTGTGTCTATGAAGCTTACAGACTCTTTGACGCATTAGGCATTTGTACATCACAAGACCTAATGACATATTTAACAGATTTTTTTCCATTGCTATATATGCTGTATAAATTTCTGTTTTCAAAATGCATTATTCTGAGGACATTTTACAGTTTCACACACAAACGTTTTACATACAGAATCTCAGTGGAGATAAATATATAGAATAGCCGTTCTTGAAAAACAATATATCAAAGTCCTGTGGCTGAAGCTCAGAAGACAGTGAAGGGATGAGGTAACAAGATCACAGAAAGAACAGAAGCCCTGACAGGTCTACCATCTCCCGTGAGGGACGTGTCAATGGGATAACAGGTGCTGAGATGCAAAAAATGTGTCAGAGCTTCTGACAGTCTCGTGGGCTCGGGCTGAACAATGGGAGTCCCGTTCATGATGAAGAGCCAAAGATGCCTTATGTCAAGTGTATGATGATCACAATGTCTGAAGCACATATGCCAGTCATCTCAGTCCCTAATCGGATAAAGGTTTTCTGGGCTTAATCTACCACCAAAAAGCAAGAAGAATAAATTATTTCTGAATAAAATCTCATAATCAAGAGACTCAAATTATCATGATTTCTTTTAAAATTTAATGTTTGGCATTCAATCAAGGTATGCAAAAATAGTTGATAAAAAATGAATAGGGGGGAAATGATGGTGATAAACAAAGGTACACAGATATGGGAGTTGTCAAACTTTCAAACAAATGTGATGGACTTGTTGAAGATTTCTAAGTGGCACAATGGAGGGTTTGAGAAAATCAAGGTATTAAGGGGAGTATTATACACAGGAAACGAAAGCTAACCTTCACATACAAGATGGACTGAAGTGGCAGGTTAGACCTACGAGAGGAGAGACTTGTTGAGTTGTATCACGTGCCAAACATCCATGAATCAGTGCATGCCAGAAGGAAGCACAGAAACAAAAGAATGAGACAAAAGAGGCTTCCCTTTTCAACTTGGACATCTTTCTGCCCATTCTCACAAAAGTAAAGCATCAAACAAAACAGTAATCAATTACTTGTCTTGGCCCATCAGAAAGCTGAGGTTGCAAAGGGAGTTCACCACCTTGAAATGTGGAAGACTGGCAAACCTGAAGACGCACAGCCAAGACCTGGTTACTTTGAGCAGAAGCCACTGGAGCTACAAACTGATGGAAACACAAAGACAGCCATTTCACCCCTGGCCGATTGGCTCAGTGGTAGAGCATCAGCCCGGCATGTAGAAGTCTCAGGTTCGATTCCCAGCCAGGGTACATAGGAGAAGCACCCATCTGCTTCTCCACCCTTCCCCCTCTCCTTTCTCTCTATCTCTTTCTTCCCCTCCTGCAGCCAAGGCTCCATTGGAGCAAATTTGGCCCGGGCACTGAGGATGGCTCCATGGCCTCCACCTCAGGTGCTAGAATGGCTCCGGTTGCAACAGAGCAACACCCCAGATGGGCAGAGCATCACCCCCTGGTGGGCATGCCGGGTGGATCCTGGTCAGGCGCATGCAGGAGTCTGTCTCTCTGCTTCCCCACTTCTCACTTCAATAACTTGCTGGCCAGGGCACCCTCCCAGATTCTAGTAGGGAAGACCCTGAGCTCTCCTCCTGCAGCTCTAGCAGGGTGATAGCAAACATAAACTTTGTGAAACAGGCCCAGAACATTCTCTATTGAAGAAAGGCTACTTTCTTGAGGAAAAGACATTATGAGAGCTTTACTTCAGTTGGGGGAAAGAATTTTCTCACACTCCTGCATTCTTTGCCTAAAGGGTTAGGGAGCCATAGCACTGGAGAGACAGACACGTGTGGAAGTCCCAGCCTGGAGGCCTGGTTCACTAAAACTGACATGTAGCCACTGGTCTACAGGAAGCCTCCCCCACCTCACACCTTCACACCACGCCCGCAGAACTCCGGCGGAGTAGCCGTAGCTTGTTGCTGGAGAACAAAATCCAAGAGGGAGTCACTTCTTAGTAGCATGTTGTTTGATCTCCCCGTATTTTCTTCCCTTTGCTTCCTTTTTGCAGTTGATTTCTAATTTCAAAGCACTGTAGGCAGAGAACATGCGTGGTATGGCCTCAGTCTTCTCCAACTTGTGGAGGCTGGTTTTGTGTCCCCACATATGTCTGCCCTTGAGAATGTCCCATGTGCACTGGGGAGGAATGTCTGTGGAAGAAGATTCGACCTTGAGTGCTGGGCCCACAGTGCCATAGACAGATGATGTATCGTGCAGTTGTACACTTGAAACCTATATCACCTTATTAACCAATATCACCCCAATAACTTAACTTAAAAAAAAACCCCAAGAGGTGGACTTTCTCTCAAGGGACTACTTAGGGAAAAACAAACTTCCGAGTCCCACCTCCTCTTATTGCTGAGTGTATGGTCACCCCACAGCTTGTTTATCCGTGCAGCTCCTGAAGGACATCTTAGTCGATTCCAGATGTTAGTGATGTGAATAAAACGCTGCTATAAACATTTGCATTTTTATGTGGACAGAGTTTAAAAAGAGTTGAGTAAATACACAGGTGCACCATTGCTGGATCGCGGGGGAAACGAGGTCTAGCCTTGCAAGACACTGTGAACTTGGTTTCCAAAGTGGCTGCACAACTTCGCAGAAAAGAAGGAGAGTGCCCGTGGCCCCACGTGGCTGGTCGTCACCGCTCGGCACAGCCGGGGTTTTCTACAAAGCCACCGTCACAGCTGTGTGTGGCTTCTCACTGTTGTTTTGAATTTCAGTCCTCCGATAACAAATGGTTTGGGATGTTTTATAGATGCTCTCGTTTGCCGTATTTTTATCTCCTTGGGCGACGTGTCTATTCAGATCTTTTGTCCATTTAAAAAATTATGTTAGTTCCCAATTGTAGAGTTTTAAAAGTGTTTTCTGTATTTTAGGTCCAAGTCCTTCATCAGCGATATCTTTTATAATTTTTTTCCCCCATTTTGTGGCTCGTCTGTATTCCTAACAGCATCTTTCACAGAGTACAGACGTTTTGAACTTAAATCCAACTTAATGCTTTCCATGTATCCTCAGGCACGGGTCGTGCATAATGACTTCCTTCCAACGAGGACGGAAAAGGGGAAAATAATGACTGTAGGAGGGGAACAAGTGACGGACACTAATGCACCCGGAGATACGTCGTGCCATTAGAACGGACTCTTGGCATGGACTCGGAGGAGAACGGCACGTTACCTCTGTGGTCTGACTCCAAAACCTCTGTAACTCCGGTCACATCATGAGTAAAATGTTAGACAAATCACAGTTGAGGATCTTCCACAAAACACCTGACAAAAGAAACTTTTTTTTTTTTAAAGAAACTGGCACAGCCAAAAATAGCCTAAAGAGCTGTGACAACTATAAGTTATGTGGTGTCTTGGATGTGGTCCTGGAACAGAAAAAAATACATTTAGCAAAATCAAGGGAAATATGAATAAAGTAAGGGCTTTAGTTAGAGCAGCGGTTCTCAACCTGTGGGTTGCGACCCCGGCGGGGTCGAACGACCAAATCACAGGGGTCGCCTAAAGCCATCGGAAATACACACAGGTTGAGAACCACTGAGTTAGAGTAATGTATCAACACTGGTTCATTAATTATAAAAAATGTACCACTCTTATGAAGATGCTAAAAACATGGTAACCTGTGTTTAAGACATATGGGAACTCCCTGTACTATTGCCATAATTTTTTTTTGTAAATCAAAAATAGAAGGTCGATTGGAAACAACCAAAGCAGCGATTGAATAGACAAAGAGCAGAGAGGCCTTTGGGATTATCTTTCCCCGATTGGAACAAAAGACCCATGGATGTTTTCACTTGGTGAAAATTCATAGAGGTCTACGGTTTGGTTCTGTACCTTTCTCTGTCTCTACTGTACACTTCAAGTATGAGGCTTAGCAATGAACCAAAAAGAAAGCACAACGGTGATTACCTGCTGAATGTCCAGAGCAGAGCCTGTGAAACGGACTCTCTGCATTGTAAATACATCACAGACCCAGTCCAACTTTCACAGAATCCCTACGTTGTCAAACCGGTAGGCAGTTGTCGGCCCCAAAAGTGAGGATGCAATCTTCAGAGCATAGACTGAAAGTCTGAAGAAAACCCATTGGAATTCCAGGGTCCTTCCTTCGTTCTGCGTGTGCAGAGCACACCCACCCCACAACCTTTGAAGGTGATCTTTAGTGTACTAGAGGTAAGAGGACTCTAAATTCATGTAGAGTTAAAATTTGAAAATACAGTACTACACTTTCTTTATTCCATTAAGCTATAATTCCATAAAATTATTGAATCTTCTCTAACAAAAAATACCTGAAAACCCCTCTGTAAAAATACTGACAAGTACAGAAACATAAATCAACAGACACTGATATTTTTGGATCCTCTCACAAATAAGCAATCAAATGGAAAAAGCAACACTCAATTTTCAGCATGCCCACATTGATACCGGCTATTAGGAAATGGAGCATGTGGGCATATCTGGCTCTGGTCAGCCTGAGAGCTGGACAGCAACCAGAAGCTGAGCCAGCCAATAAGTCACAGTAAACCTCACATTAAAAGATGAGGCTCTGCTTGCCAAGATCCATGTGGTACAGGAGATGGTTGGCTTTGGAGATCTGTCTTCTGACATCCTTCCTGCTAAAGAATTTTCTGTGTGGGGTTCTGATCATTCCCAGAGAAATGACTCCCTGGATGCTTCGCCATAGGATATCTGGGATACAGAACAAAAGAATCATCACCGTAAACGGAAACCCATCCATTTAGTTTCTTTGGCTAGCTTACTGGTTGTTTTTACTGGGTGACAGTAAACTGGACGACCATAAGCCATGGAAATAAGAGATCTAAGAAATGTATCAAGTGACTGCAGAAGTTAGTGAAAGTTTATTTTGCAGTAGAAATTCTCCTACCATATAACAACAACACCCTGTGCAGCCTTCTGTGGTACATGCTTCTTCATTGTCTGAATGTGCTAACAGGATCCCAGGAATAGTAATTTTGGCCTGATGCTCATTTTAGTTAATCTGATTTCAAGCAATTCCTAGAGGTTAAACTGAACCATTTACATCCAGATATCTCAGATATGTTGATCATTTCAAGGGAACCTATTGGCCAATATGTCTTCTCTTTAATAACCATGTGCTCCTTATGGAACACAGACATTCATCAAAAAATAACCCAACATCCAAGATTAAACTAAAAAGCTCTTCTGAGAATTTGTGATACTCTTTTTAACATAGCATAGCTCTACTTAAGGAGATGACAACTAATTTATGAATGCAAAAACACCCTTTGAATTTAAGATTTTATTTTTATTCATTTTAGAGAGAGGAGAGAGAGAAAGGGGGAGGAGCAGGAAGCATGAACTCCCATATGTGCCTTGACCAGGCAAGCCCAGGGTTTTGAACCAGTGACCTCAGCATTTCCAGGTCAACGCTTTACCCACTGTGCCACCACAGGTCAGGTGACACCCTTTGAATTTAGAATCAACCTTAAGCAAGAAGGCTGGAGTTTTCTCCACACTTCTGATATCAACCTGACTCTCAACTTGGCCCTTAACAAATGTTTAAGTAAGGGTATACTACATAAGTGAGGTTAGACCATAAAGGGCTGGTACAGGTATAAGGCTTTTGGGAAAAAAAGAAATAGGTACAATTAATGGTTATTTTGATTCTAGTTTAAGAACCAAACAGCCTGACCTGTGGTGGCACAGTGGGTAAAGCGTCAATCTGGAACGCTGAGGTCCCTGGTTTGAAACCCTGGGCTTGCCCGGTCAAGGCACAAGCAATCAATGAACAACTAAAGTGAAGCAATATTAGTTGATACTTTCACTCCTCACCTCCTCTCTTTGTAAAATCAATAAACAAAATCTTTAAAAAAAAAAAAGAACCAAACAGAAAACAAACAATACAAAAGATATTTTCTAAACCTCACAAGTACTGGGAGGGGCCAAAGGAGGCCTTACAGTTGTGATACAAATAAATACCGTGAGGCAGGTTTACGTTGGTGCCATATTCTATGAGCTTATAACATTTAATTATGTTACACTGTGTTTTCCTTTAGTTAAAAGGATAAAACCCATTGAAATTGTTCTCTAGACTTCACATTAATTGGGTTAGTTTTAGTTGAAATATGTTATCATTCACCAAGTGCAGCGATTTTCAACTGGTGAGCTGTAAGAATTTTTATAACATGGAATATCTGACTCTTTAGTCAGGGGCTCTGACCTCTTCTCCCTTAGATTGTAAAATGAAAAAAAAATGACAACAGCCAACACAATAGCCATCTGGTGTAAATGAATCAAAATTATACTTTTTTCTTTTTTTTATATCAGGTCGGCAAAAAAATATACTAAATGTTTCGGTGTGCCACAGAATTATAGTCATTAGTTTATGTGTGTCATGAGATGAAAAAGGTTGAAAATTGCTGTCTTAGTGTATAATAAAGTAAGGAAATAGGGCTGAAAATTGGACTTGAGCAGTATTCACAGCTTGCATATGCTTCAGCCAGTTTGCCTCTGAAAAGCCCCATCGGTCCAACCGATCTTTCTGCGTGGATTTGCAGACTATCTGTGTCATTTCCAATCACTGGGCACTTTTCATCTTAGACTCTATTAAGTGAAAATTGATAAGACTCATTTTCAGAAAACGCAAGGTTTATACCGAAATGAGTAGAGGTAGAGCAGAAAATAAGATTAAAATGATGTGATTGTATCACAGAATTTCTTTTGATGATGATATTATCCATGGGCCTTCACTCACTTTCAGGAGATGATATGTGATCGAGACACTAAGTGTATTCAGGTTATTTTAGGAAGCTTTCAATATTCAATGGACTGTCCAGGATACAGGTGATTAATACTGCTAAATTATATGTCCAACTTACTCTATCAAATATACTGCAGATTATTCAAATTAAATGAAATCAGAAATATTCTAAGATTGCTACTGTTAATTATATTAAGCCTTTTTTTTTCATAGATGGACATTTTAAATTATTATAAATTATTATGTAATCATTGAAACCCTCAAGGTAGTTCCCTTTTAAGAGTGTGTCTTATAAATGAGTTTCACCGAACGGACCTAGGGAAATAGAATGCTCTCTGAAAGTCATCTCGTTAAAATTGATACTTTCATGTTTTCCTTTCTATGCTCCCACTTTGTATCCGCATGCAGAGCGATCAGTCCCATGAGTGTCTGGATTTCTGTCCCAAACCTGCAGCCGAAGACTGTTTCTAAAATTTGCCACATATAAAGCACCCCGCCCCCAACCGATGTCGGCTGAGGAGACCATAAAGGTTGCCTCTGCCATCGAGGACTGGTAGGGATTGTAACTAGGGTTCTATCGGGGTCTCGCGCGTTCGGTCATCCACCGGAGCACGTGGGTTCCGCAGTCTTTATGATCCTCCAGCCCACGCAGTCTGATTTAAATGTGGCAGTCGTGTGCATTTCCAGGGCTGTCACAGAGAGCAGAGGGACGCTCTGGGTTGACAGAGTTCAACATATGGAACCAGCTGGAGACACCAGAGGATGTCATTGCTTTCCTCTCTCACTTACGATAGGAAAACACTCTCCAATGGTTTGTTCTGGCGAGAAGAATGCAGCTAAGATTCCACCGAAACGCTTGTATGGACTACTTATTTTTAACATATTTTACCACAGCAGAGTGCCTGAGTTATATAAAAGGGAGTTTTCCCCCTGATTTTTTAAATACTAAGAACTACTTACTGTGACCAGAGCACTGGGTTCGGCACCAGACGATGCTGTTTACCATCAGTCTGGTCACTGGGATCATTCTCTTCAACTTTCCGAGCCCCAGTTTCTTGCTGGTAAAATGCTAATGACAGTCTGTGTCGCAAAGCTTGTCTTCGTTTCCGTGGGCTGCCGTGACAAAATACCACCGACTGGGGAGGACCCCGCTTGCCGCACTGCTGGCCTGTGGGAGTTAGCCAGCCGACCGTGGTGTCCCCTGGCTTGTGGCTACCTCACTCCCCCCTCCGCCTCCATTGTCACGTGGCATTCTCCCCGAGTGTGTCTGTCTGTGTCTCCTCCTCTTCCAATAGGAGGACACCAGTCATAAAGAATGAGGGGCCCACCCCACCACAGTATAAGCTCATTTTAACGCATTGTATTTGAAACAACCCTACTTCCAAGGAAGATACTGGGGCTTAGCACTTCAACGTAGCCTTTGGGGGGCGCCCTTCAACTCATCACAGAGTTGGAATAAAGACTTCAGGAAAACATGATAAAGATGTTCTTGCATAGCGTCCAGTGACAGTAACTTCTCAATAAGTCTTAGAAAAGAGTTGAAAAAGTTTAAAATAAATAAAATCCCCTAGACCTTGGGTCGGTCAGGCAGGGGCCTCGTGGTCGCAGTAACGATAAAGTCAGATCGTAGGACAGGACATAAATGGCTGAGTAAGGGTTGATTCCAGAGACTCAGTGCCCTGTGGGACAGGCAGGGAACTCTCAGAAGTCAGCATTTACGGAGCACACATTGGAGCAGTCTGCATCTGGTTCCCTGAGACAAACTTTTTTAAAAAAAATGAGATTTTAGACCTCCAGTCACTGTGGTTCAGTAGATTTAGGTAGAAAAGGTCGCAAAATTAATACCCAATTAGGTTTGAGAGCCGCTAAGTAATCTGCTCCCCAAAGCAACCTAATGTTAGCAAATCTATTGTATTTTAGGTGAAGTGTTTTCAGTGTTAAGATATTTATTATTTTTAGAAAGTAATTCTTTACTGGCCGGTTAGCTCAATTGGATACACCAAGGTTGCAAGTTCCATCCCCGGTCAGGGCACATACAAGAATCAACTAATGAATGCATAAATAAGTGGAATAACAAATCAGTGTGTGTATGTCTCCCTCCCATTCTCTCTCTCTAAAATCAATAACTAAATAAAAATTAAAATAATAAGAAAGCAATTCTCCTTTGGAGTTCTTTCTGGTTTTCACATCAAGATTTCCTCATTATTTAGCTCCTCAATTTCATGCTCTCTATTGAAGATCATAGAATCAAGCTAAAACAAGAGAATTAAATTTGTAGCTAGAGTCAGGGAGAAGTAATGAAAGATAACCAGACTTTAATCAAGGGGGGAAAATCAGAATCTGTAAGTTTTTACAGAAGAATGTAAAGAGGTTAAAGCTCTTTGAGAAGTTTATAGATGTCCAGACTGCTGTGTGGGTCCGTGCCCCTGGGGACTGACAGTTCCCTGCAGAGACCTGCCATGGATTATGTGGAAAAGTTACCATGTGGGTCTATGGTCTGGGGGTTAATAGGTACAGTTAAGAACTTGAACACCCTAGAGGCAAAGGCACATAAAACATTATGGGATCAGAAATCTATACCACTTGAGGGGCCAAAAAGAACAACAACAACAATGTTAAATTATCAATGAAAATAGAATTTGCACTGACTATTAGAAAAAGTAAAATATTTACAATTGATACATTTTAAAATGCTGATAAATGCTAAGGAATCACAAAGTTTAAAAAGTAATACATTTATAAATTGACTGCCTAACAAACATCTATAATACTCTTTCCAAGAAAGAAAACCAACAGAAGTTAGGAATCTGAAATATGTATGTATATAAATATGTATATACACAATTTTTCATTGCTTTAGATATTGTGTAAATATATAGAACTAGAATATAAACATGTTTTGTCAGACCAAAATCAAATCAATCAATACAGAATATTCTTGAGTTTAAAAATCAATCAAGGTGACGCGGTGGGGTGGAGAGAGTGTCGACCTGAAACACTGAGGTCACCTGTTGGAAGTCCTGGGCTTGCCGGCTGAGACCCCTGCGACAATCAATGAACAGCTAACATGAAGCATCTATGAGTTGATACTTCTCATCACCCTCCTCCTTTCTCTGTAAAATCAATAAATAATTTTTTTAAATTAATCAAATACAGGCATAAAAACCATTAATTAATGTAGTCATAGAGAAATTTTCGAAAGCATGTATAAACAGCAAAATGACTGACAGTTGCTGCCCTCTGGCCGTCAGATGCTCTAAAAATAACCCTCGGCTACTGAGGCTACTGAGGCTACTCAGCCTGACTTTCTCTTCTGCGTTCAACAATGAAGTTGTCCGCCGAAGCCTCCCCGGCATTTCCCTTTATTAGACAGCTCTGTCCACAGCAGACAAGAACGTGCTTTGCTCAACGCCACAGGCTCATCCATTTATTCCTTTTTCTTTTCCTGAGTTTTCTGCTCACTGTACCATTCCAGAAGACCTTATTTTCATGAAAGAGTCAAAGGAAGAGCTGTCGGACAAACATTACGGAGTATTTAAAAATGGTGTTTAAACTCAGGGCACAAAACAAAAATAACCGATATTAGTAAACTATTTTTTACAATACAACTTTTAGAATACAGCAGACATATTCCCTTCTTATACATATAAATTTCCTCTAGAGATTTTACTTTTGCCGTAAGTTAAAAAAATATAGATATGACCTAATAAAAAACCGAAAGCAAATTATGAAGTAAGGGTTTATTTTCTACAATGTATAGAGCATTTTACTGTTTGTAGATTCCATGTGAAAATTCTTACATCTCTCCCTCTCTCTCCTATGTGTACGTCTGCGTGCTTCTGTATACATTTGCACATTGTGAGCCTTTCAACAATTTGGTAAATAGTAAATTAACCATTTTAGAAGTCATGGTTTCAGGGCACAATCCAGTGAAATCAAAGCTAGAAGAAATCACATTTATTTGCAGGAGAATGTGGTTTGTACCTACCATGTCCATAGGCATTGCTTTGGGTGATTTCCTGTTGCACAGAACACACACCCATCTCATCTCGGGTGTGCAGTGAAATATATACATTGATGCTTTTATCAGATCTGATAGCAGAGGACCTACAGGCTTTACCCAGATCCTCTGTCAGCACTTACACGACTGTCACAGCGCTCCTTTCTCCTACCCACTGGCTCCATCCTGCTGCACGGGGAGGAAATAGAGACTGTGCTCTTGTCTCACCAGCACGGAACAGAAAGTCCCAGGAGGGGGAGAAAAAGTGCGACATGGTGGTGATAGATTTGGGGTTTTTTTTGTTACTATAGAACAGAATTGAAAAGACCATAATTTTTATAGAAGGTAGTGTCCATTTGGGATGGATTCTCTGTTAAAGTAATAGCCAGGTGGCTGGGTTGCTGAAACGGACTTGACCTGGTTTCCGGGGCCACGAGGGGTGGAGGCACGCCAGGTGTGTCTGTCATCGCTTTGATACATCCTCTGGAAATTATGAGTGTACATATTGTCTTCCACTGCTCTGTGTCTCCAGAAGGGACAGGCATCACGTGTTGACTACCATGAGCAGGTCTGCGACCTAGAGCACACGCTCAAAATTTAAAACAGAAAAATAAATGAATATTGAATTAGTCAGTCAGTTACTGGTAAAAATAATAGCCCCTGAAAGAGTAAGAATATTGATGTGACTTTCGAAGGTGCTTCAAAATTTTGTTTTGTTTTTAAAGGAAAATAACAGTGATTCCCACTGGTATGCTTAAGTCCTTAAATAAGTTCAAAGATAAGTTCAACAAATCAAACCTCTGCTTTGGTCCTATTACAATTTTTTTCCTCTATATTTACACAATATTTAAAGCAATGAAAAATTGTGTATATATTTATATACGTACATATTTCAGATTCCTAACTTCTGTTGGTTTTGCATTCTTTCTTGGAAAGAGTATTATAGATGTTTGTTAGGCAATTTATAAATGTATTATTTTTTAAACTTTGTGATTCCTTAGCATTTATCAGCATTTTAAAATGTATCAATTGTAAATATTTTACTTTTTCTAATAGTCAGTGCAAATTCTATTTTTATTTACAATTTAACATTTCTTTTGGCCCCTCAAATGGTATATAGATTTCTGGTCCCACAATGTTTTATGTGCCCTTGCCTTTAGAGTGTTCAAGTTCTTAACTGTACCTATTAACCCCCAAACCATAGACCCACATGGTACCTTTTCCACATAATCCACAGCAGGTCTCTGCAGGGAAGTGTCAGTCCCCAGGGGCACGGACCTCACACAGCAATCTGGACATCTAGAAACTGCTCAAAGAGCTTTTACCTCTTTATATTCTTCTGTAGAAATATCCAGATTCTGAATGTTCATGGGAAGCAACAACATGCCAGGAAGCATGCTAGGTATTTGTATTCAAAGACAAGTAAAATCTAAACGTGTAAGAAAATAAAGAGAAGGAAATAATTAATAATGGGATAGACCAGGGGTAGTCAACCCTTTTATACCTACTGCCCACTTTTGTATCTCTGTTAGTAGTAAAATTTTCTAACCACCCACTGGTTCCACAGTAATGGTGATTTATATAGTAGGGAAGTAACTTTACTTTATAAAATTTATAAAGCAGAGTTACAGCAAGTTAAAGCATATAATAATAATTACTTAGCCCTGGCCAGTTGGCTCAGTGGTAGAGTGTCGTCTTGGCGTGCAGGAGTCCCAGGTTTGATTCCCGACTAGGGCACACAGGAGAAGCGCCTATCTGCATCTCCACCCCTCTCCCTCCCTCTCTCCTTCCTCTCTGTCTCTCTCTTCCCCTCCCGCAGCAGAGGCTCCATTGGAACAAAGTTGGCCCGGGCGCTAAGGATGGCTCTATGGCCTCTGCCTCAGGTGCTAGAATGGCTCTGGTTGCAACAGAGCAACACCCCAGATGGGCAGAGCATCGCCTGGTGGGCATGCCGGGTGGATCCCGGTCAGGCGCATGCGGGAGTCTGTCTGACTGCCTCCCCATTTCCAACTTCAGAAAAATACAAAATAAATAAATTAATTAATTAATTAATTTTTAAAAAATAAAAAATAATAATAATTACTTACCAAGTACTTTATGTTGGATTTTTGCTAAGTTTGGCAGAATAAATCTATAGAACAACTTACTATAGTTAAATCTATCTTTTTATTTATACTCTGGTTGCTCCACTACCGTCCACCCTGAAAGCTGGAACGGCCCCTAGTGAGCAGGAAGGACCAGGTTGACTACCCTGGTCTAGACTATCCTGAAGAATTGATATGTTCCCCACATACACCTTCGACCCACCAACTCGTGTCTCTGATACTCACTGCTAACCATTCTCTCCGTGCGCACTCTGACTTACTTAACATCAGGGGTCCCCAAACTTTTTACACAGGGGGCCAGTTCACTGTCCCTCAGACCGTTGGAGGGCCAGACTATAAAAAAAACTATGAATAAATCCCTATGCACACTGCACATATCTTATTTTAAAGTAAAAAAACAAAATGAGAACAAATACAATATTTAAAATAAAGAACAAGTAAATTTAAATCAACAAACTGACCAGTATTTCAATGGGAACTATGCTCCTCTCACTGACCACCAATGAAAGAGGTGCCCCTTCCGGAAGTGCGGCGGGGGCCGGATAAATGGCCTCAGGGGGCCGCATGCGGCCTGCGGGCCGTAGTTTGGGGACCCCTGCTTAACATACTGAACTGCACCCTGGCAGTTTCTCTCATGCCAGCAGATTTTCTTCCGTACATTGCAGCCAGAGTTATATTTTCATCTGAAAACTTCATGCAACTCTTAAAACTCTCTAAGTGATTTCTCATTGTCTTCGGATAAATTTCTAAGATATTTTAGGATTCTCTATTTTCTGGCTCCGTCTTCCTCTTTAATCTCATCCTCTGACGTGCACGCGTCCGTCTCCTGTGCCCGAGCCCCTTCGGCATTCTCTCTGTTCCGTGACAACATGAAGCTGCCTCCCACCTCTCAGCCGTGGCATATATGCTATTGCCCTGCCTCGTAGAATCGCTGTGGGCTCCGCGGCTCCTAGTGGGTAAAGTATAGGCACCCAACATAGTAAATCCCATCAGAAGATACTCATTAAATATTATTTTTGTTCCCTTTCATTCTATAGTGTGGTATAGTCGAGGTTTTCTGGGTAGTAATTTGGGGAGTAAGTCAATAATTGGCATTGGGACAGAAAAAAATGACAAATGACAGGTAGAGAATGAGGAATAGGTATATAAACACAGTTTTGCCCAGGAAAATGGACAATACTTTGGGCCCATGCTTTATTTTTTTTTAATCCATCATTCCTTTAAAAGCAAATTGTGGCCCTGGCTGGTTGGCTCAGCGGTAGAGCGTCGGCCTGGCGTGCGGGGGACCCGGGTTCGATTCCCGGCCAGGGCACATAGGAGAAGCGCCCATTTGCTTCTCCACCCCCTCCCCTTCCTCTCTGTCTCTCTCTTCCCCTCCCGCAGCTAAGGCTCCATTGGAGCAAAGATGGCCCGGGCGCTGGGGATGGCTTCTTGGCCTCTGCCCCAGGCGCTGGAGTGGCTCTGGTCGCGGTAGAGTGATGCTCGGGAAGGGCAGAGCATCGCCCCTGCTGGGCGTGCCGGGTGGATCCCGGTAGGGCGCATGCGGGAGTCTGTCTGCCTGTCTTTCCCCGTTTCCAGCTTCAGAAAAATACAAAAAAAAAAAAAAAGTAAATTGTAATTAACCTCATCTTGTCAAAGGTTGTGTTAAATACATTTTTCTAGGCACACTTCATGAGGACATCACTTTCTTATAAGGCTGAACTAAGTGTGTTAAACGAGTGTACTACATAAAAATGACCGAAACTATAGATTCTAGCTATTTTCTTTTCTTCAAACGCCTTACTATCTCTTTACAGCGGATTTAGATATAAGCATCATCTTGCTCTTCAAATTTAATTCTTACTAGAAAAATCTTTAAGGTTCTTGTTCATTCAAAGTATCTATGAAAGAGTCTAAAGCCATTAACACGATACCAGACTCTGTTTCAGATCTAAGTGATTGTAAAGGAAGAATATTGCAGGGTTGTCTTGCTGAAAGGAAGTAATGTGCTAGACACAGTTCTCCCTGAGGGCTGCACAGCATTGAGATTCGGCTGCGAGAGAAAATAATGACCCTTGCTAAGCTAAGTGTTTGAATGAGAACCGTGTCATGCATGTACAGATGTATTTTTTAACAAGAAGCAAGTTGAAATTAAAAAGAAAAAAAAATGATGTCAGATGCCATAAAATAATCCGAAAGCACCTTGGGCATGTGGCATAGCATGATATTTTTAAATACCGTCTACTTATGTTTTTTCTGGCTCTAATAAAAATGTCTTGAGCATAAATTTAAAGCCAGGAGAGGCAAAGGCAGACGCTCTTGTTCCATGAGCTATGTGCTCCTTTCTGTCTTAGGAGAATTAGCTCTCTGCAGCACGAATACTGAGTCACTCAAGAGGCTTATTAAGTGCACTGAAGTTCTTTTCGGAGGTCAGAGAACCAGGGGTGTTTCCTTACACAAATTCCTCCCCTCAGCAGTGAGAGCAAGGTCTTCAACGGCTCCTACCCTGTCATGTAAGGTGTTTGCCATTTATGCTGGAGTCAGCACATTAAAACACATGCTCACGAGTCTATACATTGGGATGAAGGCATAATTGCTAGCTGGAGAGTTCACCACTCATCCCACGGTAGGTTCCCATGCCAACAAGCAAAGGGGCTGGCAAGCAGGACTCATCAGAATACGTCCCTCTGCGGTGGCACCTGTGCCCAGTGCACTCGTGTGCTGTCACATAGCTAAGGCTTTGGGACATTTCATTTTCCTATATCAGTGTCAAACCGCAGCCTCCCAAGTACGTGGCGGTGTTACCTAAAATGTGCATTAAAAATAATTACTTTTAGCTTGACCAGGCAGTGGCACAGTGGATAGAGCGTCGGACTGGGACACAGAGGACCCAGGTTCAAGACCTGAGGTCTCTGGCTTGAGCACGGGCTCATCTGGTTTAGGCAAGGCTCACCAGCTTGGACTCAAGGTCACTGGCTCGAGCAAGGGGTCACTGGCTCTGCTGTAGCCCCCCAGTCAAGGCACATATGAGAAAGCAGTCAATGAACAACTAAGGTGCTGGAACAAAGAATTGATGCTTCTCATCTCTCTCCTTTCCTGTCTGTCTGTCCCTATCTGTCCCTTTCTCTGTCTCTCTCTGTCTCGGTCACAAAAAAAATTACTTTATCTCATTTTTATATTTCAGTAATTTTCATGTGTTTATTTTTTCTCTCTCTATTGGAAAGAATTTAAATAGTGTTCTTGTTTATGTTTTCTAGTCATTATTATTAGACCGTGATGACAGTTTTCCAACGAAAGATAATTGGTAGTGGTACTAAATTAAAATCAACATAGATTTTAATTTATTATTGAAGTAACTTTCATTAGTTATTTACAGCGTGCAATGACGAAAACTAGTTTTTCCGAAAATATTATGCTAAACGTTTAGGCTTGGCTGTGCACTATTCAAAATTAATAAATGAATAAATTGATGAGAATTTGTATATCCATGGGTTAGACTCTCTGCCATTATTAAGTTCCATGATTTAGTAATAATATGCATGTAAATATCTCCTCTTTAAGCTACTATTACTGTGCTATTTTATTTATTTATTTATTTATTTATTCATTCATTCATTCATTCATTCATTTTAGAGAGGAGAAAGGGTGGGGGGGAGAGGAGCAGGAAGCATCAACTCCCATATGTGCCTTGACCAGGCAAGCCCAGGGTTCCAAACAGCTATTACTGCGCTATTTTAAAGGACAAAATTAGATTTTTTTTATAAAACTTTATCTTAATAATTTTTATCACATTATACACTTCTTTTCATAAGTTAAAATTCACTTCTTTGTCCCAGTAAAATTTTATGATATAATAACTATTTTAAATGCATGTGAAGTATATAAATTGTGCCTACTGTATTTTCAAATACATTATCTTATTTTTATGTGACCTTAACAAGTTGAATAATAATTTCATAACACAAGTAGCCACATTCACTTTAATAACATCAACAACAAGAAAGACCACCATAAAGAACAACAAAGTTTATATTAAATTAAAATACACTCAGGAAAATAAATTTTCCTAGATTTTATCCGGAAATTCCTATTTCTGTGGAAGTTCCAAATTTATCTTATTAGATTAAAAACTTCTTTGGTTCTCTTAACATCTTTTGCCGGAGTTCTTAAAGCTTCTTACTGTAGTGTGTGATACTGACTCCTCGTGTGTTCTTTATATTCCAATCAGATATGGAAGAATACTAGATTTTGAACAGCAGATGTTGGCTTTGTTATCTGTGGCTCTATCATCAACACGAAAGAAAAATAACCAAAAAAAAAAAAAAAAAGGAACTGAGACAGACTCCAGATCTTTATTTGGGAAAGTTAAATTATTTCTCATACACCTTTGCTGAGCCCTAACTCAAGGGCTAGATAAAACACATATTCTTGGAGCCGATTCAGCAGGCAGATATGAGCATAAAGTAGCTTAGGCGGGAGCTATTTATTAAAAGCCTCTTCTCTGCTCCTGAGCCAGCAGATGAGTCTGCAGCAGAAGCTTTGTTCTTGTCCTGCAGCCGGTGGGGGGTGCAAGAAAAGAATTGCTTTTCATCTCCGGGCCGCAGCTACCTGGACAATTCAGAGACCCAGGAACAGGGCTTACCAAGTTTACTTTTCAGATCACAGCTACCCTCCTTGGCAGGCCTTCAAAGACTCTTTACAATCTGGTCACCAACGCCTTCGTGTCCAGTTCTGTAATTGGCCCTAGTGAGTTTGAACTTCAGATTCCTGAAGTGGTCCTGCCTGTGGGGTCACAATGTCTTCTCACCACGTCTCCAACAAGTAGAGCCTTACCTTTAAATCATTTAAAATATCTTAGTTTTTCCCTCTGTCCAATGTTTCCTGAAAAGCCTCAGTCAGTTACACTTCTATTCTTCCTCCATGATTGCATATCTGATTTGGATTTCTCATGTGGAACCCATTACCCTGAATTGTAATTACCTGTTACCATGGCTGCCCTCGGCACTTGATTCTGAGTTGACTGACACCTTGATGGGTGTCTGCTCTGAAACAGGCAGACCTGAAGCCCAGTGCTCTTTCTCCTGACGGCAGAGAGCTGGAAGGACAGGGAGGGAATGGGAGGACCCACACGACAGACAGACCTTCCCTACAGCTTTGCCCAGGACCAGCTCTGTATATTGTGTGATGAAACTCAGAGCATTTGGACCATCAGACATTCCTTCCTAAAATAAGCAATCTCATTTAAGACACAGGCTTTTAAACTGAGCTTAGGAAAGATTGTGAAGTGAGGGTTATTAATGCAGAACCCAGTTACTTCAGAGCAGGCAAACCAGTGGATGCTTGTAATGGAGTGTTCAGTCATATGTCACCAGCAAAGCTCCTGTTTTCAAGTAGAGAAGGGAAGGGAAGTGGGTCGGAGGGGAGATCAGGACAGGATTTCCCTTTTTAATCCAGGATTAATTATAGGGTGAGGGTACATATAATAGCACATAGTGGATGCTGACTCATAACCCCTTTTGGTGTGCTATGACATCCATGTTTAAAAGCAATTTATTTTAGTGGCTTCCAAGAGCTGCCTGAAATCCTATTAAGGAAGGGCTCTCTGAAGACATACATCTTACTTGCTGTAACAGGTTTACAAATACAGGTATCTCCGAGTAATCCTGTCTACAACCAATGTTATCTCTAATGCAATGTTATGCTGAGCAGTCATAAGCTGCTTTGCCTCCAATTCTACAGAAAAATGTATTTGAAAGAACACACTGTATCTGTGCCTGTGATACTTTTGACTAAGTAGAAAATTGTGTGTGGAAGAGAAGAAAGATCACTATCTGAAGTGATATTCATTCATCCAGAAAGTATATACTCCACATGGCTGTGAAGCCAGAGACTGTTCCAGGCCCCTAGGATAGAATGATAGCTACGGAGAGACAGAAGTCTTACTCTCCCTGGGAGACAGATACTAAATAACAATAACAAAGGGAAACGAGGAAGGAAAACAATGATTCTTTGAGGATGTCATAATGTGAAACTATTACAATGTTGGAGTCCTTTTAAGGAAAAGAGTACAAAGTAAAAAAAAGGCTCAGGTAGTGGAAATTGGAGGGAGTTCCAGAAAGGAAGAAATTCTGATACTTAAGACAGAAAGAAATGCTCCATGTCCTCTTCACATCATTTATATGTATTACAAAGGAGCCTATGACAGGTAGGAGATATATATATATCTCCTACCTTGCATATATATATTTCAAGGATGGGGCCAAAACTGTGAAATTCCAGGTAAGAAATGGGGAGGCCTGAGCCCACACTGAGCTCTGGCAGGCAAAGGAGGAGAGAGATATTCAGAAGGCCGTTCTGGTAAAGGTGTAGCTAGCTCCCTGCAGTACCTGGTTTGTACCATTGGCCACCTGCCGTGGTATATAAATGTCCCACCAAGGCCAATTTAAAACTAGCTTATCCACTTCAAACCATATTACCACCAAGCAGAACAGAGAATCTAGGACCAGCCGGTACAATTAATAAAAGGTGTGGGTTGATGAGATGAAGTATATGATGGGGGGGGGGGGGGCTTGTATGTAAATCCCAGATCTCCAGCTTCCGAAAGTAAATGTGTCAATATTTTATAGCTTGTGTTTTATTCTCACAAGGTTTTGTTCTCTTCTAAAAAGTAAAAACAGTAACCACAGTAATAATGATAATAATTGTAATGCTTGCTAAAAGAAACTGTTCAAATAAATATTTGCATTTAAACTGACATCCTCAGGAGACATGGTATCTTAGCTTTAAAGGCATGTAAATGGTGTCAGGAGGGACTTCAGGGAAGCACTTCTGTGGAAAGTTGAGCTAAACTACTCTGTAATGTTTCTGCCCCCTTGTGTATTGTATGTGGCCACGTGGCTGGTGGTGTGCAGGGCCCTGGAGCTGACACTAGCCCCTCCTTCCCTGGAACGTACAACATTCACAACAGCCTCAGGGTCACAAGTGAATGTAATATCCTGTTAACTGTACCTCCAGCGATGCCCTTGTGATAAGCATTCCCCCTCCTCCCAGGGATTTCCCCAGGGGTTCCCCTTAGAGAGGACCTCCATGAAGCTTACCAATGCCCTGCTTTTTTTGGTTTGAGTTAACAAATCTGGCCTTAGCCCAGGAACCCCAAAGCACTGTACCTATGGACCACAACTGCCTGTGAGTAAAGAAATCCTCAATTTCACTTCCGTTTTTCTGTCTTTTGTTGAACCACATCACCCAACACCCAGACAGCCCTGGGCTGCACTTACCTAGTGTCAGTTTAACCGTGGCAGGGCAACATCAGTGGGGAGAGTTTGGTCTTGAGGCTAAGAGAATTCAGGCACTCCTCCATGACTCAACCCAAGACACTCTACTTATCGAGGACATTGATAAAAGTTAAAAGAAGAGACAATACCAAACCTAGACTCAACCAGCCCTATAAACAACATACCCAAACACACAGATATAATGAGAAGACAGAGAAGTGCAATCCAAATGAAACCACAAGAGAAATCTCCAGAAAACGAACTGAGTGATATGGAAATAACCAAACTGCTGAATGCAGAGTTTAGAATAATGATTGTTAGGATGCTTAGAGATCTTAGAACAACAATGGGTGGCCATTACAAACACCTAAATAAGGAAATAGCAAGTATAAAAAAGGACATTGAAATATTTAAAAAGGGCCCTGGACGGTTGGCTCAGTGGTAGAGCGTCGGCCTGGCAAGCGGGGGACCCGGGTTTGATTCCCGGCCAGGGCACATAGGAGAAGCGCCCATTTGCTTTTCCACCCCTCCTCCTTCCTCTCTGTCTCTCTCTTCCCCTCCCGCAGCCAAGGCTCCATTGAAGCAAAGATGGCCCGGGTGCTGGGGATGGCTCCTTGGCCTCCCCAGCGTGACTAGAGTGGCTCTGGTCACGGCAGAGCAACGCCCCGGAGGGGCAGAGCATCGCCCCCTGGTGGGCAGAGCGTCACCCCTGGTGGACGTGCCGGTGGATCCCGGTCGGGCGCATGTGGGAGTCTGTCTGACTGTCTCTCCCCGTTTCCAGCATCAGAAAAATACACACACAAAAAAGAAATATTAAAAAAGAATCAGTCAGAGGTGACAAATACAGTATCAGAAATGAAGACAACAATGGAAGGAATAAAAAGCAGGATGGATGAAGCTGAGGATTGAATCAGCGAGTTGGAAGACAAGATGAACAAAGGCACAGAAGCAGAGCAGAAAAGAGAAAAGAGACTCAAAAAGTCTGAGGAAACTCTGAGAGTGCTCTGTGACAACATGAAGAGAAATAAAATCTGCATCATAGGGGTTCTTGAAGAAGAAGAGAAAGAACAAGGGATAGAAACTTTATTCAATCAAATCATAGCTGAAAACTTCCCTAAATTGATGCAAGGAAGGGTCTCACAAGTTCAGGAAGCACAGAGAACTCCATTAAAGAGAAACCCAAAAAGACCTATACCAAGGCACATCATAATTAAAATACCAAAGCTAAGTGATAAAGAGAAAATATTAAAAGCTGCTAGAGAAATGAAGACTGTCACCTACAAAGGAGCTCCCATAAGGATGACATCCGACTTCTCAACAGAAACACTTGAGGCCAGAAGGGAATGGCAAGAAATATTCAAAATAATGCAGAACAAGGGCCTACAAACAAGACTATTTTATCCAGCAAGGCTATCATTTAAAATTGAAGGAGAAATAAAAAGCTTCCCAGACAAAAAAAAAACCTCAAGGATTCATTACAACCAAACCAATGCTGCAAGAAATGTTAAGGGGCGTATTGTAAACAGACCAAAGTGGGAAAAGAATATAGCAAAAGAGGAATACAGCTTTAAAGAATAAAATGGCAATAAACAACTACATATCAATAATAACCTTAAATGTAAATGGATTAAATAATCCAATCAAAAGACATAGGGTAGCCTGACCTGTGGTGGCCCAGTGGATAAAACGTCGACCTGGAAATGCTGAGGTCGCCGGTTCGAAACCCTGGGCTTGCCTGGTCAAGGCACATATGAGAGTTGATGCTTCCAGCTCCTCCCCCCCTTCTCTCTGTCTCTCCTCTCTCTCTCTCTCTGTCTCTCCCTCTCCTCTCTAAAATGAATAAAATAAAAATATATTTAAAAAAAAAAAAAAGACATAGGGTAGCTGCTTGGATAAGAAAACAGGACCTGTACATATGCTGTCTACAAGAGACACACCTTAAAACAAAAGATGCACACAGACTGAAGGTAAAAGAATGGAAAAAAATGTTTCATGCAAACAGAAATGAAAAAAAAGCTGGGGTAACAATACTTATATCAGACAAAATGGACTTTAAAACAAAGACAGTAATAAGAGATAAAGAAGGTCACTACATAATGATAAAGGGAGCAATCCAACAGGAAGATATAACCATCATAAATATCTATGCATCTAATATAGGAGCACCTAAATATATAAAGCAGACTTTGATGGATATAAAGGGTGAGATCAAAAGCAATACTATAATAGTAGGAGATTTCAGTACCCATCTAACATCACTAGATAGATCCTCAAGAAGAAAATTAACAAAGAAACAGCAGACTTAAAGGACACACTAGATCAGCTTGATTTAATAGATATCTTTAGAACTTTTCACCCAAAGGCAGCAGAATATACATTCTTTTCAAGTGCTCATGGTACATTCTCTAAGATAGACCACGTGTTAGGACACAAAAGCAGTCAAAACAAATTTAAGAAGATTGAAATCATATCAAGCATTTTCTCTGATCACAATGGCATGAAACTAGAAATCAACCACAACAGAAAAACTGAAAAACACTCAAACACATGGAAACTAAATAGCATGTTATTAAATAATGAATGAGTTAACAATGAAATTAAAGAAGAAATAAAAAGATTCCTAGAAACAAATGATAATGGGCAAACAACAACTAAAAATTTATGGGACACAGCAAAAGCAGTCCTGAGAGGGAAGTTTATAGCACTATAGGCTTTCCTTAAGAAGCTTGAAAAAGCTCAAATAAACAACCTAACCCTTCATCTAAAAGAACTAGAAAAAGAAAAGCAAGTAAGGCCCAGAGGTAGTAGAAGGAAGAAAATAATAAAGATCAGAGCGGAAATAAATGACATAGAAGCTAAAGAAACAATATGGAGGATCAATGAAACCAAGAGCTGGTTCTTTGAAAGAGTAAACAAGATTGATGAACCTTTAACAAGACTCACTAAGAAAAGAAGAGAGAGGACTCAAATAAAATTAGAAATGAGAGTGGAGAAATAACAACCGACACAACAGAAATACAAAATATTGTAAGAAAATATTATAAAGAACTGTATCCAAAAAATTAAACAACCTAGGTGAAATGGACAAATTTCTTGAAACGTATAATCTTCCAAAAATCAATCTGGAAGAATCAGAAAACTTAAACAGACCAATTACAACAAATGAGATTGAAACAGTTATCAAAAAAACTCCCCAAAATGAAAAGCCATGGGTCAGATGGCTTCATAAGTGAATTCTACCAAATATTCAAAAAAGAACTAACTCCTATCCTTCTCAAGCTATTTCAAAAAATTCAAGAGAAAGAAAGATTTCCAAGTTCCTTTTATGAGGTGTGCATAATTCTGATTTCAAAATCAGGCAAAGACAACACAAAGAAAAAAAATATATAGCCAATATCCCTGATGAATTTAGATGCTAAAATCCTCAACAAAATATTAGCAAACCAGATTCAGCAATATATGAAAAAAATCATACATCATGATCAAGTGGGATTTATTCTGGGGAGGCAAGGCTGGTACAATACTCACAAATCAATCAATGTGATTCATCACATAAACAAAAGGAAGGAGAAAACCCACATAATAATTTTAATAGATGCAGAAAAAGCATTTGATAAAATCCAGCACCCGTTTATGATCAAAACTCTCAGCAAAGTGGGAATACAGAGAACATACCTCAACATGATAAAGGCCATCTATGACAAACCCACAGCCAACATCATACTCAATGGGCAAAAATTAAAAGCAATCCCCTTAAGATCAGGAACAAGGCAAGGGTGCCCCCTTTCACCACTCTTATTCAACATAGTACAGGAATTCCTAGCTACAGCAATTAGACAAGAAGAAGAAATAAAAGGCATCCAAATTGGAAAAGAAGTAAAACTATCATTATTTGCAGATGATATGATACTGTATATAGAAAACCCTAAAGTCTCAGGCAAAAAACTACTGGACCTAATAAATGAATTCAGCAAGGTGGCAGGATATAAAATTAATACACAGAAATCAGGCATTTTTATACACGAACAATGAACTGTCAGAAAGAGAAATTAAGGAAACAATCCCCTTCACTATTGCAAAAAAAATAAAAATAAAGTACCTAGGAGTAAATTTAACCAAGGAGGTTAAAGACTTATACTCAGAAAATTATAAAACATTGATAAAAGAAATCAAGGAAGACACAAACAAGTGGAAGCATATACCGTGCTCAGGGTTAGGAAGAATAAACATCATTACCCAAAGCAATTTATAAATTCAATGCAATACCAATTAAAATACCAATTACATACTTCAAAGATATAGATCATATATTCCAAAAATTTATATGGAACCAAAAAAGAACACAAATAGCCTCAGCAATCTTGAAAAAGAAAAATAAAGCGGGAGGCATCACACTTCCTGATATCAAGTTATGCTACAAAGTCATTGTACTCAAAACAGCCTGGTACTGACATAAGAACAGGCATATAGATCAATGGAACAGAACAGAGAACCCAGAAATAAACTCACATCTTTATGGACAATTGATATTTGACAAAGGAGGTAAGAGCATACAGTGGAGTAAAGACAGTCTGTTTAACAAATGGTGTTGGGAAAACTGGACAGCTACCTGCAAAAAAAATGAAACTAGACCACCAACTTACACCATGCACAAAAATAAACTCAAAATGCATAAAGAACTTAAATGTAAATCGTGAAACCATAAGTATTCTAGAAGAAAACTTAGGCAGTAAGCTCACCGACATCTATCACAGCAATATCTTTGCTGAATTATCTCCACAGGCAAATGAAATAAAAGACAGGATAAACAAATGGGACTATATCAAACTAAAAAACTTTTGCACAGCTAAAGAAAATATGAACAGAATAAAAAGACAAACCACACAATGGGAGAACATATTCGATAATACATCTGATAAAGGATTAATAACCAAAATTTATAAAGAACTTGTAAAACTCAACACCAGGAAGACAAACAATCCAATCAAAAAATGGGAACAAGAAATGAATAGACACTTCTCCAAAGAGGACATACAGATGGCCAATAGGCATATGAAAAAATGTTCAACATCACTAATCATTAGAGAAATGCAAATTAAAACCACAATGAGATACCACCTCACACCAGTCAGAATGGCGCTCATTAATAAAACAACACAGAATAAGTGCTGTCAAGGATGTGGAGAAAGGGGAACCCTCCTGCACTGCTGGTGGGAATGCAGACTGGTGCAGCCTCTGTGGCAAACAGTATGGAGATTCCTCAAAAAATTAGAAATGGAACTGCCCTTTGACCCAGCCAACCCACTTATAGGAATATATCCCAAGGACACCATATAAGTGACTGAAAGAAAGATATGCACCCCCATGTTTATAGCAGCATTGTTCACAATAGCGAAGATCTGGAAACAGCCCAAGTGTCCATCAGTGGACGAGTGGATTAAAAAGCAGTGGTACATATATACAATGGAATACTATGGGGCCATGAAAAAAAAGGAAATACTACCTTTTGCAACAACATGGATGGACCTGGAAACTATTTTGTTGAGTGAAATAAGCCAGGCAGAGAAAGAAAAATATCATATGACCTCACTCATTTAAGGAATCCAAGGAATAATGAGAACTGAGGAACAGAATTGAGACAGAGGAGGGATCAAAGGGACCGGAGGAAAAGAGGACAGAGGGAAAGGGGATGATAGGATGGGATAAACCTGAAGGGAAGGGGGGAGGGCGCTGTAGGGAGAGAGACAAGGGAGACGTTGAGGGGAATAAGTAGGGGGGGTGCATTCGGGGCAACCCTGGAATCTATGTAAACACAATTAATTAAATTAAAAAAAAGAAAAAAAAAGTTAAGCTTTCTTTACTTCATGTCGCCTCTAAGATTTTAGTATGCTAGTTTGCTCTGTGAAACTAAAGCTGGAATAGACTCTACAGTGTTTTCCTAAATAATTGGGGAAAGATTCTGTTTTTACGGAGTGTCTTGAGGGCCAGTATCCTGGGTAAGAATTGATGTAGGCTCTTCTTTCTAGTGATGGAATCAGCATTCTCTGCATTCCTCATTTCAAAATGAGGTGCCTTCCTTATCATTACATTATAACTAAGTAGGAATTTATTGAATGAGTCCAGCAGCCTATACATTGGATACTTGCAGTTCTGCATGAAACCCAGTTGACGGACTTCTAGCTTGAACTACAGAAACGACATGTAAAATATTATTAGACATCCTAATGTACATATTACCACTACAAAGATATATATATCCTCCAGGGGAGCGAGGAGGACATATCTGGTAAAGACATTTTCTCCCCAGACGGCAGTATAAATGAATAAATAGGTGGACTTTAAAGATACATACATTCAAAACATTTGACCAGGTGAGAGGGATAAACATTGACTCTGTCATTAATTCTGAAACTATACCCATGACGACTGAATAGTAGCTTGTCTGAGGGGCTAATAAACGCCTGGAAGGAGGTGTGCAGCATGGAGGATAAAAAGTACCTGCCCAGAGATCATGGTGTTTTCTTCTGGATGTCAAACAATAAGAGCAAAGAAACGATAAGATGTGGTTATTAGGCACAAGCTAAGTAACTTACTACATTAGCATTTTCTTGTCTGAGTTCACAGCACCCCTACAACTTATATGTGTTATTGTTTCTATTTTTCATATGAAGACATTCAGTTTGGGAAATTTGAATTCATTTATATCAGCATCATAAATGTGAATGCTCTTAATCACTGTATTCTCCTTGTGTTCTTATTGAAAGCTAGAAAAATATCACTCTGCATTCTTCTTTATGGAATAAGCCATGTGTCCAACCAAGGATACACAGTCTAACAGTAAAGCTGACCAGTTTTCTTAATGAATGAATGAGTGTCCCAACACTTCTCAACCCAAACAATTTCTCTTTACCTGTCCAGTTTGCTCTTGCCATATTCCTTTGAATCCTGTCGTTCCTATTTATTTTATCTATCTCCTGCTCTGATTGTTCCTCCCTTTTGGTTGACTGTTGTAACTTTTCTATTATCTTTTCTTGGTTTTCTGCTCTTGGCCCTTTTTAATTTCCTCTTTGAGACTACTAAATGAGTTGTTTGCTTTCATTTTTCATGATTCCATGGGCCAAAGATACTTGGCAAGTATTCACAAGAAGAAAACACCAGGTACCCTAAGTGCTGGCAGATGTGCGACCCGAAGGCAATGTCTCTGCCTTACGTAAGGCACTGCGGTGCCAGCCCTGAGTGTCTTCCAGACAAACCAGTTGGCAATGTGGAGAAAAGACAAGTGCTTCCTCGCTGTGTGCATCAGCAGTGGCATTATGAGATTGTTTTTCTAACTGTCAGTGTGTAGTGATTGTTTCAAAATGAGACATAGAAAGACTTTTGAGCTAGCAGGAACGTGTTCAAGCCAACTCCAATTTGAGGAATTGTTTGCCAGGTCGGTAAAACAGAACAGTGTCTACACGGGACCATGTATAAACCCGGGTCCCACAGCCATTCCCAGAGCATTCAGAATGATCAGTGTCTACACGGGACCATGTATAAACCCGGGTCCCACAGCCATTCCCAGAGCATTCAGAATGAGCAGTGTCTACACGGGACCATGTATAAACCCGGGTCCCACAGCCATTCCCAGAGCATTCAGAATGAGCAGTGTCTACACGGGACCATGTATAAACCCGGGTCCCACAGCCATTCCCAGAGCATTCAGAATGAGCAGTGTCTACACGGGACCATGTATAAACCCGGGTCCCACAGCCATTCCCAGAGCATTCAGAATGAGCAGTGTCTACACGGGACCATGTATAAACCCGGGTCCCACAGCCATTCCCAGAGCATTCAGAATGAGCAGTGTCTACACGGGACCATGTATAAACCCGGGTCCCACAGCCATTCCCAGAGCATTCAGAATGAGCAGTGTCTACACGGGACCATGTACAAACCCGGGTCCCACAGCCATTCCCAGAGCATTCAGAATGAGCAGTGTCTACACGGGACCATGTATAAACCCGGGTCCCGCAGCCATTCCCAGAGCATTCAGAATGAGCAGTGTCTACCCGGGACTATTTATAAACCTGGGTCCCACAGCCATTCCCAGGTCATTTACAACATACTTGCTTGACAATAAATTTTTATGAGACTAGATGAATTCAATCAAAATTTATTCATTTATTAAACAGCTGAATTTTTAGACGGAAATGATCATCTTTACCCAGATTTTCTGCACTGTTGAAGACAGCAAAGATAGAGTTAAGATGTTATTTACATATTTCCTGTCCCTCTAAGACATGGGATGCTGTCATTCCTGCTTTTGCCGCCATCACACAGAGGACACGTGGTAGGTTCCTCAGAAACCCTCGCTTGTCGAAGTAACCCCAGCGTGGTCACAGTATACATTTGTGAAGTATGTGTAGAAGAATGGTCAAAATATATACAAGACACAAATCATGAAGTGAGAGAGAATACAACAAGGAATACCTGGTGTTCTAGGGGGAGTTTTAAGTGGCATCAACAGGCACGAATACTTTGACACATTTTATCTATATGAATTGATTTCTGTCCGTGGCAGCCTTAATGTTGGTGACAAAGTCATGGGATAGAATTTAGAGAACTTGGAGAACCATGGCACCATTTTGGGGACTGTTCTTTCTAAATAGTTTGTCAGCACAGTGGCCTTTAAATGGCTTTTTTATGTTTGCTTTTTTTAAACAATTCACGTAAAAGTGGCATCATATTTTTCCCCAGGAAGGACTTCTATTTTCTTGATCAGGACTTATCCAGGACATCTCATCTTAAGCCTACAAGGAAAACACAATAGCAAAAGGAAAAATATAACAGGCATGGGTTCTTCGTTAGGCCAAGACTTCTGACTTTTTAAACATAGTTCCTGTGTTATCGTAGTCACATGCAAAATCTCTCCCTGGTCATAGAGCAGATACAACAAACCACACCCCAGATAGCAGATTGCACACACAACTAACGATGGCACTGATCTGAACATTGTTCTTAGAATAAAAATCTATTCACTTTATAAAAATAGTCAAATGCAGTGTGCTAGTTCAGGAGCACCTTAGCCATATGAACACAATTATCTGGTGTTTTCACACCTAAAATCACACTCATCACTGACTGTCAGCGTTTGGTGCCTGTGGCCGTCCACAGACACAGGGCCCATCCTGCCTCCTTGTCAGGACGGTCATCCTGCAGGTGGCCATGCCAGATCCCCGGGAGGCTGTCCAAGTGTCCAATCCACACAGCCAGGACACTTCTGCCCAAGCCATTAAAAACTTCCATTATTCGACATCACCATGAGGGTGCCTTTAAAAATAGATCCTCCCAGTAGCAGTCTGGCTTTTAAATTACCCCATGCCTTGACTCTAAGGCGACTCATGCCGTTGCACCAGTGAAGAATTCATAACCCTCTGTGTAAACATTGCAGGGAAAAGAAGAAAAATCAAGATTCTCCTTCGCTCATTTTCGGCAGCTGTCCGCCACCTTGACCTTGCCGTTTCACCCAAAAACAGTAAGTACTGCGGGACGGCAGAGACACACAGATCTGTCTGCGGTCGCTGTGTACACAGGAAGCGCCTTCCAGGCAGAGCTTCCAGTTCAGCGCATTCATTACCTTTTAATTGCTTCTAAATTGCACTGTGACCTGTCGCATCAATAGCCGAATCTATCTAACAAGCCAGCGCAGTGTGGGCGCGTGCGCTGTGACACGTTCCTTCCCTGAGGGCTCCGTGTGCGCCTCTGCGTCTGGGCGGGCGGAGTGTGCCACCCCACATGTTATTACAAAACCAGGCAAAGACTAGTGAAGGAAAAAGGCAAATGCATTGCTCGGAACATGGATAAATAATAAAAAGAGACAAATTTCACCCAAACATTTGTCATGTGTGCATAGTTACATAAAAAAGAAGAAAAAATGTTAACTGTTGAATGGAATGACTTGCCATGTCAGATGTTTCCTGTGTCGGAAAAAGTGTGGCCGGACCCTGCAGAATTAAGCATCGCACTTAAGGTTTTAAGCTATGTGAGAAAATTCCAGCAGAAGAAAAGATGAGTTTGAATATTTCAGGCTAGGCCGCAGTGAGCACAATGCCATTTATTTAAAAAAAAAAAAAAAAAGGCGCTAGACGCGCACCGCTGTGAGCCCTGAGCTGTACAGATAGATGATCGTGCTCCTGGAAGAGTGCCCGGAAGCCATCTCACAATCATCTGTACAATGTGCACACTTCATCCTGCCTTCCGAAAACGTGCGCCAGGAAGCCCGTGTTTCTCGGCCTCCGAAGAAAAATGCCGTCATTCAGAACCTCAAGGAGCGCCCTCAGTTCACCTCACCGCTTTTTATTTTGTCCATACATCCAGTTTATAGTCCAGTAAGAGAAAATAAAAATGCAGACAGCGAGGGAATTAACTCATTCTCTCTCTTCAGGTCTTTCGTCAGCTCCACCCCAATTAAGCTCGTTTCCAGAAGGGGCGGTGGAACAGTGTGGGACGGAACTGCTTTGGGAATGAAGACGCAGCCTGTGCGGTCTGTCCCGGCCCACGCGGGAGGCGGGAACAGGGCGGTGCTGGGCCGAGCGGGCCACCGGGGCGGCAGGTTCGGTGTTGGTTCTGCCCTCGGCGTCCCGTGGAGGCCTTCCAATGCAGCAGCCCTGCTCTTGGCATCTCGGGGTGTGCAGCCACGTCGGAGGGCGTGGACGATGAGAAGGAGCCAAAAGCCCAGAAGAGCACGAAGATAGACACGAAAAAGAACCATCGAAGGGCCCCCCATCGTCAGCCAGTGAAGTGGGAGGAGAAGGACAGAGAGCAGGGTTCCAGGAGTCAGGCCTATGTCGCCCCAAGAAGCTGGGACCGCGGCCACGTGCAGATAGGTCAGATACAGGTACGGCCAATCAGTCCTGGGGTTTCCCAACATCTAAGATAGTACCGATATCTGAATAAATAAATAAATAAATAAATAATTGTGTGTTTTTCTGAAGTGAGAAGCGGGGAGGCAGTCAGACAGACAGATTCCCACATGTGCCCAACTGGGATCCACCTGGCATGCCCACCATGGGCGATGCTCTGCCCATCTGGGGTGGTGCTCTGTTGCAGCCAGAGCCATTCTAACGCCTGAGGTGGAGGCCATGGAGCCATCTCAGCACTGGGGCTAACTTTGCTCCAATGGAGCCTTGACTGCAGGAGGGGAAGAGAGAGATAGAGAGAAAGAGAGGGAGAAGGGTGGAGAAGCAGATGGGCGCTTCTCCTGTGTATCCTGGCTGAGAATCGAACCCAGGATTTCCACAGGTAGGGCCGATGCTCTACCGCTGAGCCAACCAGCCAGGACCCTGATTGTGCAAAATTTGAAGGATATTCTTGAGTAGAGACAGAGTGTAGGGATCGAGCACACAGAGGAGAAATGTATCTGTGGAAATTGAGGGTGGGTAGAGTAGGTAACATGAGTTCAGACACAAGCTGAGACCCACTGGAGGAGGAGTGGGCAGTGCTCTGACTTCCGTACTGTCCCTGTGACAGGGGTGTGTGAACAGGAGCTGAGGATGAGGAGGAAGGAAGAAGGCACGCTTGACGTGGGAGGAGGAACAGAGTAGGAAATCTTTTCTTGGAGAGGGGTGGCGTGACATTGCACAGGGCATGTGTAAGAGCACCCCGGGCCAGCTTGGAGTTCCCGTATGTTGATTTGTGGAGAATTCCCGGTTCCATCAAGCATGACGGTGGTATGTTTTCTGCAGCCAGATCTGGCTTCTGAGATGTGGGTCAAAGGTGGTGAAGCTGGACCTAGTGGGGGAGGGATGTTTCCTGGTGAGTGTGACAGAAGGTGTAAAGAAAGAGACTGCACGTGAGGCAGTGGCTGTGATACCAAACCCGGGCCTCTGTGTCGGGGGAGGAGGGAAGGAAGGAAGGAAGGAGAGGAAGTGTGGAAAATACAGAGAACAGTACACAGTACACAGCAAGTCCCAGTGATGTCAAAGAGCCACGAGAGAAACATAAGCTGGAAAGACAGCGGCTAGAAAACCCAAAAATCAGACTGTGGCGTGAGCAATGATTTCAAATAGCAATGTCTACAGGAATAGGTGACAAAAGTAGTCTCCAGAAAAGACCCTTGTAGAAGATGAGGTCAAGGAAATAAATGGCCAGATAGCCTGACCAGGCGGTGGCACAGTGGATAGAGCATTGGACTGGGACGCGGAGGACCCAAGTTCGAGACCCCGAGGTCGCCGGCTTGAATGCAGGTTCATTTCGTTTGAGCAAAGCTCACCAGCTTGGACCCAAGGTCGCTGGCTCAAGCAAGGGGTCACTTGGTATGCTGTAGCCCCCAGTCAAGGCTCATATGAGAAAGCAATCAATGAACAACTAAGAAGCCACAACAAAAAACTAATGATTGATGCTTCTCATCTCTCTCCATTCCTGTCTGTCTCTATCTCTTCTTCTCTCTGATTCTCTCTGTCTGTGTCACTAAAAAATAAAAAATAAATGGCCAGATAAAATATGTAGGTAGCCTTGGAAAACAGCAAGAATTATGACAAGAGTAAATGTCTGCGTGAGTGACAGTGAGCCCTACAGGGGCAGAGTGCTGAGAACGGTGGGCTGGAGGCAGGCTGGACGCTTGGAGGTCAAGTGCAATTCCCAGACTTGGCAGAACTGAGTACATTACTGAGCCTCCCTCTCTCCATCTAGTAAATTGGAGTAATGACAATAGTAATAATACCTAGTTTAAAGAGTTTTGTGAGAATTAAATGAGTAAGACTTGTGTCTTTTAGTGGCTTCACAAGCATATTATATCAGCATTTCTGTCCTGTCTTACACAATCGTTTTCTTATTCTGCCATTAGCTGACATGCATGTTTTTATTTTCCTATTAAAACAGAGTAAACTCAATCTGAAAGGCTATATTCTGTATCCCAACTCCCGTATTTCCCCATGTATAAGGCACACCCTTTTTCAAAAAATTTGGAGTCTGAAAACTGGGTGTGTCTTATACAGTGGTTGTAGATATTTTACTTGCATTTCCCATTTTCTCGTGCTTGTTTTTGCACTCATTGTTGAAGACAGTGATTTGTCATCAGACACAGATGAGGATAAGCTAATGGATGGGAGTTTTGACAGTGATGAGGAGTTGTATGAATTTTATGATGAATAAAACTTGAGTTCAATAACTTTATGTAATACATTTTTTTTTTCAAATTTTGGGCCCCCATCTTATATATGGGAGCATCTTATACATGGGAGTATCTTATACATGCAGAAATACAGTATAGGACCTTCTGGAAAAGTCAGAGTATGGAGCCGACAACAAGATCAGGGGTCATGGAGGTTGGAGGGGCAGGCAAGAGCAGGCAGAGCACAGAGGACGTAGAGGGCAGTAACGGTGGCTACAGGTCATTGTCCCTGTGTCCAGATAGATAGATCACACACCAAGAGTGTATCCTAATGTAAGCGATGGACTTTTGGGAGACTGTGTGTCACTGTAGACTCATAAATTGTAACAAATATCCCACTTCAGTGGGGGATGTTGGTACTGGGAGGCACGCACGTGTGGGAGAGCAGGGAGTATATGGGAAATTTCTGTGCCTTCTGCTCGATTTTGCTATGAACCTAAAACTGCTCTTTAAAGAAAGTCGATTAAAAAAAAACAGTCTTAACCACTTTCCCCTTTCGGCCGGCACGCAGTTTGACTAACATCGGTACTTCTAGTCCATCTTTCACTCTTTTCTCTTTTCTGAGATCATTTTTTTGTTTCTCTCTTGCACAGAATTCCTGTTGTGGTGGTCTGTACTCACTGCTTCTAAATACCCCCTCATTCTTTCTTAAATTAACTCCAAATACAGATCAGTTTTCCTCTTAAAACCGCTTGTTTAAAGAGTCATCAGTAGTCTTGATGCTTCTTACTCCGGTGGCTAACTCTGCTTCATTGTTGACCTAGGGAGGCCTTAGAGCAGCTCGGTCCTTTCTGGCTCCCTGGACACCTCGTGCATTTCCCTTGCCCTCATCATTCTGGACGCACCTCCTCAGGCTCGGTGCTGAGTCATCCTTTCCCCCTGACTCCGGAACACTGGGATGCCCTGGGGCTCATTCCGCGTCCCTGCGCCCTTCTCTTCTGTGTCTGTGTCCTCGCCTCCCTGCTGATCTCTTCCAGGTCGTAGACCGATGGTCCCCATCTCCACATCTGTTCTCCTTGAACTTCAGTTCGGATGACTCATTCTCTTCTCAACATTTACAGCACTTGCCATTTCCCGCAGCTCACCTCATGACAGATTCACTGTTTAACCCTTGGAGCAGTACGGGCGTCCCTGCACCTCCTCGTGCCTCCTGACCACCCGGAGTGCGATCGTAGGTGTGTAAGGCAACATTGAAAAGAGGAAAATGTATGTTCTTCTTGTTTCCATAAATTAATGATCAAGCAAACATGATTTTAAGTTAATAAAACTGTAACTGGAACTCATTTTATTTTTTGAAAACAAACAAACAAACAAAATTCACTCCCAAAAGTCAGCAAGCATGAAAAAACTCACTACTCAAAAGGTTAAGTGGCGCAAGCCAAAAATCTCGACATCAACTTGGATTTTTGTCTCACACTTTGCATTCAAACCAGTAAAAATCCTTATGGGATTGCCTAAGAGGTGACCTATATCAGAAAACAACCCTCCCCACAGAAACAACTAAAATCTGAACAAAATACAAAACACACACATGCATGCCATGCATACCCATGCATGCCTGCAAACTCCCGGCTCCTGTTGCAGGCAGCAGAGAACAGAGTGGGCTGGGACCCGGGGGAGCAGAGGAAGTGTCACCTCGTACTGGTTTCCCTTGAGGAGTTTACCCACGTGCAGTCATCAGGGGCTGAGAACAAACAGAAAAGGGTGGTTCAGAGCTGTTGACCATTTCATGGGTCTGAGGAGGAAAATCAATAATGTGCTCAGGGCTCACCAATTAGGAAATTGGAAACATTAGATTGTGACGTGAAACTCCTAGAGGAGCTCTAGGAGGAAAAGCAGATGGGAAACAGACAAGCCACTTGGGGTGATTGAACTCCAGGCCCAAATCATAGCAGAGCTTATTGGACCAAGATTATCTCTCCTCTCTAACTGCCTGACAGAAGTTCTTCAGAAATTACATTTCTTTTTTAGAAAGATACAAGCATCCTGGATCACAGCCATTTTTCAAACACAACATCCAAAATTGAGCTAAAAACCTAACAGATATTTAAAAAATAAAAAACATCAACAAAGAAAAAAATATGCAAACACAAAAAAAACTAGGAAGAACTGGTCCAATCCACGAGAAAACTAGACACTGAGAATAAGTTCCCAGGTCATTCCAATATTAGAGTTACGCTGTGCAGACTTTGAAATGATTTTGATTAATATGTTGAATAATATAGACAAGATGGAGAATTTCACCAGAGAATGGAATCTGCACTAGAATATAAAATCCACATTCTGAAACTACAGATTACAACATTTACAACAAATAACGGAAATAGCCACACATTTGATGCAGCATAAAAGGAGTAAACCGCACTTTAGGTGAGTAGAAATGTCTAATGTAAAGACAGGGCGGATAGCAAGACGTATGAGAAACACCTAATGTAGGAGATGTGCGTGAAGGTTGGAACAGAGGTGTAATTGCAGTCTCTGAACAGGGCGTGTGAGACGCAGCCTGAGAAAAGTGACTGGGAATTCTCACAGCTGCAAAAATAAGAATCTTCCAATTAAAGGAGCTCAAGAAAAGCGAGAAAGGGCTCTGGCTTTCTGGTTGGCTCAGCAGTAGACTGCTGGCCCAGCATGTAGAAGTCCCGGGTTCGATTCCCGGCCGGGGCACACAGAAGAAGCGCCCATCTGCTTCTCCACCCTCCCCCTTCTCCTTTCTCTCTCTCTCTTCCCCTCCTGCAGCCAAAGCTCCTTTGGAGCAAAGTTGGCCCAGGCACTGAGGATGGCTCCATGGCCTCCACCTCAGGTGCTAGAATGGCTCTGGTTGCAACAGAGCAACAGCCCCAGATGGTCAGAGCATCGCCCCCTGGTGGGCATGCCGGGTGGATCCAGGTCAGCACATGCAGGAATGTGGGAGTCTGTCTCTCTGCCTCCCTGCTTCTAACTTCAGAAAAATACAAACAAACAAAACAAAAAAAAAGAAAGAAAGAAAGAAGGAAAAGAAAAGCTGGAAAGTATAAAAAGACCTTTGCACCTTCTACTTCCATCATAATAAAACTGCTGAAAACCAGCAACAGACAAACAAGAAAGTCTAAAAGCAGCCGCAGAAAACAAAGACATAATCCTGTTAAATAGAAAGCATCTCACCAAAGGCTAACTTTTCCATAGGAACAGCAGAAACAAAAGAAAACAGAATCAATGATTTAGCGACCCAAAAGAAAAAAAAAAATCCGCCAACTTAGATTCTAAAATCTTTAGAAAATATTGTTCAAAATGATAGCTATGTAAAGATGTTTGCAAAACAGCAAAACCGAAAGACTTTTGCCTACAGACTTAAATAAAAGAACTAACAACGGCAACTCTGGAGACAAGAGCGAAATCATCCTCCAGGAAAATACGGCAACGCAGGAGGAAAGACGACTGGAAAGAGACTTGTGGGTAAACAAGAAGTAGCATTGATAGAACTGTCTCAATGTTATGAAGCTGCTTATATGGGAAACTTCAGCGCATGCAGGTAATTAGACAATGCACGGGAGGGAATTCTTGTAGAGGTCTACTAAGCCCTTGTTCTAAGTCTGGATGGTAGTCAAGAGTTGATTGACCGTAGACTTCAGTAAATCCCAGATGTGCATGACAGTGTCTAGTAAAACCAATACAAATAATGAAAGATGGCACCCCAAAAGGTTAACTAAGGAGTAACACGGACCAATACAGGCAAAGTGTATGCAGAATCTAACCTCCCTCATTTCCTCCTCTGCTCACGTCCGTCCTGACCTGGCCCCGCCAACATGCTCACCAGGATTCCGCAGTAACACTTGGCAGCCTGTCGCCACCATTTTTCCATTGTGTGGTGTTCACAGTATCGCAGTCACGGAGATCCTTGTCAGTGCGCCCGCTCCCGGCGCCCCTCGGCCCAATTCCTCCGCGCGCACCTCATTATTGCACATCCCAGGTCACAGCAATGGCCTCACAGTCCTGTGTGGTCTTCACTCATGACCTCGTGCTTTCCTGACTCCTGTCACTCTGCTGCTGTCTCCTAGGCCTGACTGGCCCACGGAAGTGTCAGGTGCACGTTAGCTGTCGTCCCTCGATGCTGGCTCTTGCTCTGGCTGGACTGTCCGTCTCCTGTGGAGGCGGCTCGCTCACGCCCATGCCCCCTTCAGGCCTCTGTTCAAGCACTTCTCAGTGTGGTTACCTGGGTCGTCTATCTGAAATCAAGTCTCCTGCTTGCATTTATTTATTTATTTATTTATTTATTTATTTATTTATTTATTTACAGAGACAGAGGGTCAGAGAGAGGGATAGATACGGATAGACAGACAGGAACAGAGAAAGATGAGGAGCATCAATCATCAGTTTTTCATTGCGACACCTTAGTTGTTCATTGATTGCTTTCTCAGATGTGCCTTGACCGTGGGCCTTCAGCAGACCGAGTAACCCCTTGCTGGACCCAGTGACCCTGAGTCCAAGCTGGTGAGCCTTGCTCAAACCAGATGAGCCCGTGCTCAAGCTGGCGACCTCGGGGTTTCAAACCTGGGTCCTCCACATCCCAGTCCGATGCTCTATCCACTGCACCTCCGCCTGGTCAAGCTCCTGCTTGCATTTCTGGTCTCTTTTTTGTTCTGTTTAGTGCAGCCCTTACTACCTTCCTAAATCAGAATACATCACTCCTCCGTTAAGGTACCACAGACAGGACAGAAATCCCACTGCACCCTGCTCATTATCTGCAGATCTGTATTTTCTACAAGGTTGTACCACTTGCACGAACTTGTTCCTACCAGAAGGATATCTGTGTTACTCCATCTGATACTGTGCTCAGTATATCATTTCTAAAGCAATGGAGAATACAAAGTATTCAGAACATAATTCTGACTTTTAATATTCTTAAAAGATTTGTGAACCACTCATGATTTGAAGTTATTACTATTGATAAATAAGCCTAGTTATTCTCACAATGGAATTCATATAGCGATGAAAATGCATGAATTATATACAACAGCAACACAGATGTATCTCAGAAACAATAAGCAAAAAATTAAATGGTAAATATTCACATACAATAGGATACTCTTTATAAAAGAAAAAAATAGATAAACCAAACAGTATATCGCTTGGGGATAGATCCACAGATATATCAAAAGAACCTGGGCACTGGCTTCAGGAAGGCGGCTGTCTTCGTGTGTAGACAGGGTAGGATAAGATCAGATAGACTCCTAGGTACAGTATGTCAGTGTCCTCGTTCTCATTCTCATTGAGGTTCACAAAAGTTCATTTTATTTATTGCTTGATTTTAAAGAGAGAAGAAGGAAGAGAGAGAGAGAGAAACATGGATTTGTTATTCCCCTTATTTATGCATTCATTGGTTGATTCTTGTATGTGCCCTGACCAGGGATCAAACCCACAACCTTGGCATATCGGAATGACACTCTAATCAACTGAGCTACTCGGCCAGAGCTAAAAGTTCATTTCATTATTACATTTCATGACTCACCTTATATTTTATTTTGGATGTAGCAAATATTGTATAATCACACATGATTTAAAATGTTAAACATTCTAGTGTCTTAATCCAAAGTCATAAATTGAGTTCTACACATTCAGTCAGAATTAGGTCTTCAAAATAGCTCTTGAGTTGATTTCTCCAAAATATTTTTCCTGGAACACTTGCCCAGAGCTGTACTGTGATAAAGACAGGAAGTCACAAGGCCCAATCATGTTTTGTTAGAATGTCCAGCCTATTTCCTTGTTCAGCATTTCTCAGTTTGCACCTGCAGACGGGCCTAGGGAAACCCTTCCATAAATACAGTTGTTTGATTTGTTTAATTCAGTGTTTCTCAGAGTTACTTGACCACAGAACTTTTCCCATCATTTCTCAGCATTAGGAGTGGTTACCCATGCAGGGGTCCCCAAACTTTTTACACAGAGGGCCAGTTCACTGTCCCTCAGACCGTTGGAGGGCCACCACATACAGTGCTCCTCTCACTTGACCACCAATGAAAGAGGTGACCCTTCCGGAAGTGCAGTGGGGGGCTGGATAAATGGCCTCAGGGGGCTGCATGTGGCCCGCGGGCTGTAGTTTGGGGACGCCTGCAGAGAATACCACTGCCAAGGTCACCAAGGTTGCTGCAAACCTGCAGCTACACCCGGCATCCAAGACCCCAGGGAAAGGATGAAAGACACTATGAAGGACCGTCCTGCAGATGGGTCTGTAGGCCCGACTTTGTGCAGAGGTCACGCCTCTGCTCTGTGTCCCTTCAGCACACAGATTTTTGTACATATGTAAATTCATATTGACCTAATCATATCCTGCTGTCTTAACTTTCTTAATTTTTTTACCCAGGAGTGTGCATAATTTATGTCAGCTTTGTATTAGGTTGCTGGCTCACGTACACCAAGGTCATTTCTTTTTCATCCCACAAAGAAATTGGGGGGAAACTTTTTCCCGTACAAGGTAAGGTGTTTGAGATCTTTCAGGTCCATTCTTGTATGTACAGGCCAACTTTTTATCCAGATTTAGTCTCCTCTTCGCCTGACTCCTTATTTGATGATATGGTCCTTTTAGAGTATGGCTATCCTAATTACAAAGATTCTTCTTCAAAATCTGATTATGCTCCATCCACACTGCCTCAGATTAGTGGGTAATGTGAAGATTACAATTTATTCGACAAAGGGCAGTAGCAATTCAGGATAGTTTTGTGAATAAAGACATGTATTCTAAGAAGAAAAGTGAACATTTTTAATTTTTCAGTTAACCCTTGAGAAGTCAAATGCTTTATTTCAATAAGCTTCTTCAGATTATTTAAATAATTCCTTTAAAATGGGAAATGTTAGAAATTTTATATTTTGAAAATATTGAAACTACAAGAATTGGAATTAATTATAACCTTTCCAGCATCTTTTTATTGAGTTGAGGATTGCTATTTGCGTCACCTAAAATTTTAGGGTGTTGGTATATCCAATAAACAATCTTAATCTCTGTCTTGAGAAAAATACCAATCCAGTCAAAGCTATTTTTCCTTGAATGATTCTTTGATTTGTTTTCCGCTAGACTCGAGGAAAAACTCAAAGGTCAACACTGGCATTAACGTATATTAGTCACTGGAGTGGACCGTTTCCCAACTGGGTGGCACTGCATTTCCAAAGACCACCCAGTGAGTGTGCAATTGACTTATCCGTAAATCTTACAAAGCAATACTTTTACCCAGTAAATGGTACCCAGCACAGCAAAAACCCTGCAGGGCTGAAGGCATATAATTAACTCTACGGAGGCACTCTTGATCTCCAGAGACCTGGGGATAATCAATAATTAGTTTCATTCTGAGATAGGTTTGTTGCTATAACCATGACACAGTGTTTTCTGAATTACTGAAGTTTTGATGACTGTTGCTTATTTGGATCAAAACGGAAAAGCTGCAGCTCACTCAAGCTTCATAGCATAATAAATTTTCCCAAGTACCCTGGGATTAAAAACAATCAAAGTAAATGAGGCATCACGTACCATTTATCTTGCAGAATATTAGTGCTTACAAAAACAAAGGAGGCCACACTAGCAGCCACTCTGTATCCATCACATTCAGTGGTATATTAGCAACACGTTCCGTTTCATGAAACGAAGGAGATTATTAAGGGAGCTGACTGGCTGATAAACATTCTGACTGTGGCTTTCTGGACAGTTCATGATCTGAAATTTATGAGCACCACCACTTAATTAAGAGTAAAAATTCTGAGCACAGAGACTATACTCAGTACAATTCATGGGGTTCAATATTTATGGGACCCCTCAGTTGGCAAAGTGGGCAGAAGGAAATGAACCCTCTGATACTCTAATTTAAAGAACTCCAAAAACAGAATTTCTAAATGAACTAAATTCAGAAAACTCAAAATATATGCTCAGCAGACGCTATGTAAATAGGCTTTTAAATACAATTTTCTGGCCTCGTGACCCCATTCTGCTTTGAAGTTAGAAAAAAATTGTTCAATGATTGCAGCTCTCTCTCTGTTCTAATTGAAGATGATATTGAGGCGGATTTATCTTCCGGCTTCCCGGTAGTGATGGAGCGCGTCCCGCCCTCTGTGCGTTAGCTGTGATAAACGCAGCCAGAAACATGGGCGTTCAATCCTGGACTGAAGTAGATGTACGAGTGAAAGAAGTGCACGCTAGTGATTTTCTTAGTTACGATTACAGACACCCTGAGATATTAAAAGAGTAAGCAAATCACATCATAACTTCAAGAATATTTACCAATACTAGATGGACCTAAAAAAAAAAAAATCGGTACCGAATGATGTTAGTCTAGAACAGCGATTTTTAACTGGTAGGCCGCAAGAATTTTTAAAACATGCAATACCTGACTATTTAGTCAGGGGCACTGACCTCTTTTCCCTTAGATTACCAAATTTTAAAAAAATGACAACAGCCAACACAATAGCTGTCCAGCATGATTACACCAAAATTATACCTATCTTTTAATTTTTGGTCAGATGGTCAAACAATATACTCTATTTTTTGGTGTGCCATGGAATTTTGGTAACTAGGTTATGTACGTCACGAGATTAAAAAGGTTGAACATTGTTGCTCTGGGACCTTTCAAGTTGTGCAGCATATTGATTTTTTTTTTTTTTGAATTGTAAAAACATATAACTTATAATTCCACGGGATGACTGTCAAACAGGATATGTAAGCAAATAAGGAGTATAGGAACATGTATTATACTCCTTTCTGTGTCCAAGAGGACAAAACATCTAGCTTGAGGACGAAACTGTGTCATGGCAGTTGGGGACCCTTCTCAGAAGTCAATTAGAGGCCTGAGTGTCCCGGGTAGTGGACACTCTGTTGATGCGTTCCTGCGTTAACCTGACTTCCCACCTGGCTGCCCAGTATTCACGTAGCCACACAGCACGCCGATCTAAGTTGGGTTTCTGGACATGTTTGTCTGTTCACAGCTTTAAGAATAATGCTAGAGAGTCCCAGAGAAGTCCTCATATAAAGGAGGAAGCTAGACTTTTTCTCTCAATTGATGCATGAAGAAAGAAATACCTCTAACAATTTATGTGAGAAAATAATCTCAGTATGTGTTTGAAATTCCAGAGGAGAGAAGACCTGATGTGAAATATATAAGGAGTCATTTATTACAGCTCTTAAAGTTGATGGCCCTGGAGTCAGACTCCACAGGCTTATAGTACAAACTTCAACATTTACTCGTTGGATGACCCTGATAAATTTTAATGAACCTGTCTGTAACCTCAGTTTTTCCATTGAAAAAGTGGGGTTAGGATTTATAGTTATTATATGCTTGTTATTAGTTGTAAAAAGTATCCATATGCATATATAAAACAAAGATGACAATTATTATTCTGATTGTTCTTAGAGATGATCATAATGTTTATAAATTAAGTGGTAATAATAACGACCATAATTACAACCACTCATCTAGGTCTGTCTAGTGTCTAACATTCTTGCATACTTAAGCCATTTAATCCCCACAACTTCCATATATTTTCTGCTTCTACTAATGGAGACTTAAATAAGCCAGTTAATATACTTTTTTATTATTTTATTGAATTTATTGGGATGACATTGGTTTGCAAAGCCATCCAGGTTCCGAGTGCACAGCTCAACAAACCACCTTCTGCCGCCCTCATCCTGCAGCCTCTGCCCCAGCAACGTTCTTTCTGTCCCCCTTTTCCCCATTTCTGCACACCCCCACCTAGCCCCGCCCCACCTAGCCCCTCCCACACTTAGCCCCACCTCCACCTAACCCACCTCCTTCCCTCTGGCCAGCACACACTGTGGACTGTTTCTGTGCAGTTAATATATTTTTTATGCCTTCTTATAGGTTCCAGCAATAAAAAAAAAAAAGTTGCCCAGCTTTTGTAAGAAGTTCCATTATATTAAAATGAGATGAGAATAAAAAAGAATATATTGATAAAATGGAATACATTAATATCAATTAGTTGGGAAATAATTATATAGTTTTATACTACCAAGTTTGAGAGGGTTGCTGTAAGATAAATTTCCAGGAAGAATACATTCAAAATCTATTATTTACCAAAGAATATTTTGAACCTACCCTCTGAGCTACTGCTTTATTTTCAGTTTTATTAAATGTCCTCCTGCCCAGGCATCTTTTGCCTTTTCCAGCATAGAAGGTTACAGTAGATGTGACCTTAGAGTTTGTATGGAGATGACCAGTAGTAATCTGCATAGCAGTTTGCCAATTTGATATTCACATCCTTGCACCTTATTTTCAATAATTGGTGAATGAACAGCCTCTCAAAAACCTTGATAAGTGATACAGAAACTCTGAAGAGCTCACTGTTCCTTTAAATAACACACTGGCATGGGTGGGCCTGGAGACTCCTATGCTGAGTGAAATAAAGCCAGTCAGAGAAAGACAAGGACCATGGGATTCACTCACAAGTGGAATCGAATGAACAAAATAAACTGACAAACAGAATAGAAACAGACTCACAGATACGGAGCACAGACTGACCACTGTCAGAGGGGAGGGGGTGGGGGGCTGGGTGGAAAAGGTGAAGGGATTAGCAAAGAAAAACATTCCTAGTCACAGACAAGGGTGTGGTGATTCCAGGAGGGGAAGGGGGTGGGGGGAGGTAGAAGAGAGTAAAGGGGGGATGAATGGTGATGGAAGGAGACTTGATTGGGGGGTGACCACACAGTACAATAAACAGATGACCCACTATAGAATTGTACATCTGACACCTATATGATTTTTCTAACCAATGTCACCCTCATGAAAGTCAATAAAAGTAATAAATAAATAAATAGCCCACTGAAACTCTTGTAGAAAAAGCAATATTGGCTACAATTTTCAAAGTTAACTTAAAATTCCTGAAGCTATTTATTTTCTATGGAAAACAGAAGAAACATATTTTTAAATCAAATAAAGCAAAGTGTATGAAGACAACACTATGTTGTGCTTAGACCAGCGATTTTTAACCGGTGTGCTGCACGGATTTTTAAAACATGCAATACCTGACTATTCAGTCAGGGGCGCTGGTCTCTTTGCCCTTAGATACTGTCAAATAAAAAATTGACCACAGCCAACGCAACAATAGCCATCTGGTATCAATGAATGAAAATTATACATATGTTTTTTGTCAGATCAGCAAAAATACAATATTTTGGTGTGCCGCAGAATTTTAACAATTAGTTTATATGTGCCATGAGATGAAAAATGTTGAAGCTCGCTGGCTTAGGGCATGGCATTTCTTGAAGATCAGACTGCACATTTCAGCACCGTCTGTATTTTTCCTTTAAACAATTTATTTCCGCCATGAGTCAGTTTTGTGCAGAAGACTTGAAAGCTAATTAAAGCCATATTGAGTGGTTTGGACCAAAACTAAACAATGATGAATTTTCAGAATGTTTTTGTGTTCAAGGTTTAAAATTCTCCAAGGAGAAAATGTGTCCCTCCCCAACCCACCCTGTGCGCCTTCATTTCCAGTGGGACAGCGCCTCACACGCTACAGGAGAACTCGGAGGGTTCACAGAGCCCGAAACATAAACAAATAAAATTTATACTTTCTTATAATATATTTCCTAAATCATAAGAAACCTGGAATTTTGCTAAATTTAAGACAGTTGGCGACTTTATCGGCCTGAAAACTCACGTAAGAAGTCGAAATCGCATCCAGTTTAAGGGGAAACATAGATTAGGTTCTGTACACTTAAATTGTAGCTCACAAGTTCTTTACATTTCATCTAAATTAAGTAAAATGACCAGACAGATGGTTAGTCTCCAGGGGTACAGTCTCACAAAATAAGACTACACTGTCAGAAATTATTAGTCTCCTAAATTAATTCATACTAACTCATTCTTCTGGTTTCAGAAACTACGTAGAAGAAACACCTTAGTTGTTCATCCAAAGCGCCGTGACTGGACTTCTCCACCTTAGGATTTCAGCCTTTTCCTTTCTAAGTCTCCAGACCTCATTGTTACCCAGTAGCCCTCAGCCGCTTAACAGCGGGATGGCTGAAGCCATGTTCCAGTTCATCTCCCATAAGCACCTAGCTGGAGGGGGCAGGGAAGACTGGGGAGAGGGGTACCCGCTTCACCCAAGCTGGCATCTGGTCACAGGTGACAGCTGTCTTGAGATCTTCTCACGGTGCCTCTAGGGAAACACTGCTTCCAGCCTAGGCTACAGGCTCCCTCTGCCGGTAAAGCGGGGAACTGTCAGGTACTCCTCCTCTGCCAAACCGTCAGCCTCCATATCAGCTGAGACACCTTGACTTTTCCTTACTTTCAGATCACTGCTGGCCCATCCTGTACACTCGACAGTTTCTCTTCACGTCAGCTTCTCTGGCCTTCACCATGGGGTCAGACAATGCCTCCGATGTTTCCATCAGACTTCCTAATGGAAAATCCGCTTCAGAGAAAAAGGCCCCCCGCTCGCTCACATCTCGCCTACGAAAAGGGGGTGTAAACCATGAGTGTGCAGCGAGTGAGTCACGAGGACTTTTCATGAGTCCTCTTTTCTCTCTGGGCCTGGCCTCTGAGTGAGTCACGTCCACGGCCAGGCCCACGTTAATACAAAGAGAGCGAGACTTTCACACCCCTTCTCTCTTTCCCAAACCTTGCAGCCCGTAGGTCTGGTTTAGTCCTCTTTGTATCCCAAACACATTAAACAGATGACGCGCACCACCGGCAGACTTGTTTAGGAATTCCCTATTTAAATGACGGAGGCGGAGAGAAGAACGCACAGGACCACAGTTTCCTTCATCCCTCACCATGTGCAGGCAGCCTGCGGTACTGGAGCTACTTACCTCTGACCCTCAAAACTCTGCAAGGAACGATCCGCTCACACCCGTGCACTGCGGTTTTCACGTCCAAGCCTCATAGACTGGCTGGCACCAAGTTAGCAACAATAAATAACCACGTGGCTGCAAAGATATATATTTTTTAAGTATAATGATCATATAGCTTTACAAACATTTTTAAATGTGCTGACACTAATATTAAAAATAGCATACTTCTTCAATTCTTCCCCCAGAACCTAGTTTATTGATGTTTAAATAAAATCATCATAGTATTTTATGTCTCCTATCATTATCTGCTTAAAGTTTCCATTTCTAAAAGATAATTTCTAGCCATTGCAACTTTTTAAATAACAATTTTAAAGCTCTATATATTCAATTATCGTCTGATAAAACAAATAGATTCCACTTTATTGTGCATACAGGAGTCTCTCTCTGCTCATTTAAGTCTTCATCATCTTTCAATTTAGAAGTAATAGATCATAAGTAACTCTTCCCTAACATTGTATTCCAATAAAGCTCAGTGTGCCCGTGGCCATCACACTATAATTTGTACTAACGAAAGATATAGCCATTTTAAAAGAACACTCAAAGAGGCGGATTGCTTGGAATATTCCCTTAATACAGTAGGAGGAAAAACACGTTTTGAACAATTGAATATCAATTGCTAAGTCAGAACGCCCAAGCATCATTTTTTTTTTCTTCTATTTTGGTCTGTGTCTTCTTGAAAGTCTGAAATAAAAATGCTAATGCATTTTTAAAGGTTAATAGTTGCCTAAGTGGTCCATAAAATAGAAACTTTAAACATAGCAGCTTGCAAAATTTAATGAGAGGGCAAACACAAGTTCACCTTGTCTTTTTATCTTCCTTAGCTGTGTCGTCTAGAGACCTGTAAGTGTCTGAAGATGATTATATCAACTGCAGGATTAGGCGACACGGGGCCCAGAGCAGATTAAACAGCTCAACCTCGGTGCACTGGGGGGTTCACGTGGCAGAGTGTGTAGACTTCACTCCGAGGGCAAACGCATATTCCTGATGTCGGCGGTACCATGAGAATAACCAGCAGGTTCTGGTTTCCATCCATCATGTTTATATCTGAAGAAAGCCTGCCTCCAGACTAATGAATGCTCAGGAAACGGAAGTCAGTGGAGCCGCTTGTCCTTAAGTGTCAAAGCTCTAAACTCATCGAAAACTGAGACCCGACAATGAAACCAAGTGGTACCTTTTGTTTCATTTTCCCCTCTTTGAGATGTCTGAACCTACCAAAATCATTTCACTAAATAATAACAATAACCCATTGAGCTAAACGCTTTAACACGTGGCAATGTCGAAACTTTGCCTAACACACTGTGTTCTAATCTCCAGTCCAATCCTGGATTGATTGGTGGTTCTCAGTAGGAGGCATGGTACCTCTCCTAGCCTCCCAAACTCAAGAGAAACTGCCATATTTAAAAATTAAAATGTAGGGTGCTTTAGTTGACCTTGAATTCCAGATCAAAATTTTTACTATACCTGATCTATACAATATTTGGGATGTGCTTAAATAAATTTTTAAAACGTAGTTTTTGGTTATCTGTTTGAATGCCAATGTAAGCAAGCATTCTGCATTTTTTATCCAGCAACCCTGTGGGCCACAGAGGACATGTGACAATGTCTTCAGGCATTTTTTTTCGTAAACATCCTACAATGCACAAGACAGTCCCCTGCAAAAAGGATTTTCCAGCCCCAAATGTCACTAGTGCTAAGTTTCAGAAATCTTGACCTTGTTGTAACAGGAAATGTATTGCATGACCATCCAGGCTAGCTTTTGCTCTATTCTGGGTCTTAGTTAGCTCTGCTCATAGATTCCAGCTACTTCTGGAAAGCAAGTGGTTATAAAGATAGTAATAAATAGATGAGCAGTGGTGCAGGGAGGAATAGACCATCGGTGGGAATCTGAGATGTTTGGTGAGAGAGCTGGTGCTCTGGGAAAGATGAGTGAAACAAACTTGATCTCCTGGAAGCATCCAGTAGCATTGCAGAGCGGTATGGCCACGGGAGGAATTTGTGAGCACCTGAAAAATGAACTCAAATGGAATTTATAGGACTATCAGGAGATTCATCATGGGTGTTACTACTAAAACTTCTTTCTACAAAACTGAATTAAAATGTTCTTGATGTGACGAGAGAGAGAGAGATTGAGACTTGAGACGCAGAGCTATTTCAGGGAAGAAGAAAAACTCAGGTAAACATTCACTGACAAGTTTAAGTTTTAGAAGTAGCCTTGTCTGTCAAGAAGGGCTTCAACACCGATGTCCTGTTATACATAGTTTCTGTGCTTAGGCTCTGCGTATCACTATTGTTTTCCAATATGTAGAAGCATTACTTAGCCATAATGGTTGTTTTAGGCTCAGTGTGATCTGCTAAGATGTGGAAATTGTGATAGCTACTGAATTTTGACGACGTAATTTTATTATACTTTTGAAATATTTGGGACAGTCAAGAAGACATGCTGTTCAGTTTCACTGCTTGTTTGGAGGGAGAGATGCTCTCTATGGGTGTTTTCGTTGTGTTTCCTGCCAACTCTACATTAATGAAATGAATCACTGCTTACTGAGAAATAGACTTCTTCCTACTTCTGTTCGCCACCTACACCAGCCTCATGGAATCTGTTTTAACCTGAGAATTGTTCGTAACTCTGACAAAAATGCCCAGCGCCTTTTCTCAAGCACACGCGTGACCCCTTTATGGGTCATTTTCATTCACAGCCTCCTCACATCTTGCTTGACTCTGTTATGAGCATCTGCATTGTGATTTTCTCCTTACAAAGCAGTCTCCTCCACCAAACAGTACAGTCCTCCAAGGCAAAAACTGTCATATTTTTCTGGCTGTATTTATGACAGTGTCTTAAGAAAAAATTTTTTTGTATTTTTCCAAAGTGAGAAGCAGGGGGAGGCAGACAGACAGACTCCTGCATGCGCCCGACTGGGATCCACCTGGCATGCCCACCAGAGGGTGATGCTCTGCCCATCTGGGGCATTGCTCCCTTGCAACCGGAGCCATTCTAGCACCTGAGGCAGAGGCCATGGAGCCATCCTCAGCACCCCGGCCAACTTTGCTCCAATGGAGCCTTGGCTGCAGGAGGGGAAGAGAGAGATAGAAGGGAGAAGGCGAGAGGTGGAGAAGCAGATGGGTGCTTCTCCTGTGTGTCCTGGCCGGAAATTGAATTAAGAACTTCCACATGCTGGGCCAATGCTCTACCATTGAGCTGACTGGCTAGGGCTGTCTTAAAATATTTTGGCTATATGATTTAATGAATAAATTTTGGAAAGTATGTAATTGTTATATCTGTAGAATATAGGCAGATAAATACTCTTTGGCTAATAATTAGGGCTGCAAGTGTTCATTGCTTCTTCAATGTATACTCAATTAACACTCAGGGATTTAGGTCCTACGAGTATGAACAAATAACCATGTACTGTAAGCAGAAATCACCAAACAAGAAAGTAATAAAAATAACAAATTACAGATATTGAAATTATAAAATATAAGATCAAAGTAATAGAAAGAATATGTTAGACTAAAAAATAGATGTTAATAGGGATGGGGGAGAGATTATAAGGAGTTGGATCATAGTATAAGGGAGACTGAGATGTTTTTAGACCTGCTATCTGGAAGCTGGAGATCCTGGCAAGCCAATGCTGTAAATTCTGGTCTGAGCTCGAATGCCTGAGCACCAGTGTTACTGACAGTAGAGGTCCCAGGCCTCGGGCAGAAGAAAATTACCGTCTCAGCTCATGCAGTCATGCAAACTGAGAGCGTAAACTCTCCCTGCCTCCACGCGGTTGTCCTGTTCAGGCCCTCCATGCATTGGATCATGCCCCCCACGTGGAAAAAGGCATCTGCTTTACTCAGATGCTGATCTCATCCTGAACTGCCCTTGCGTGCCCACCCAGAAATCACGTGTGGCCAGAAGGTGGGCACCTCGTCTGTGATCCAGCCAAGTTCACACATGAAATTAACCCTCACATTGTATATCTATTGATGTTTCCATAGTTTATATTTAAAGACTGGTACATTCAGTGAACTTTTAAATGGCATATCCAGATTGATTCTCCATAGAGTATCACCTAGATGACTTAGGGATAGCTAAAACCGACCACGTTGAAAATTCTCTCTCCAAAACTAAACTGTCGCACCAAAACATTCCCTCTTTCGTTTTTCCCAACTCAGATGATTGACGTTTCATTCGTTCACTTCTTCAAGTAAGATCTCACAGTCGTCTGGTACTTCTTCTTCTCCTTTTTTTTTTCTTTCACATTTCATATTTCTTCTGCCTGTCATTTTAAAATATTTTCAGACTCTGCCACTTTTTTTATTACCTCTCTTTCTATCACAGCGGCTCAAACTAGAATAATTTCTTGACCAGACTATTGTACGTGCCTAGTAATGGGTCTCTTTTATTCCGTTGCTTGTCCTTCCTATTCACACATTCACAGCCTTAAATTTAAAAAACAAAAAAACAAAAAACGTAAGTTAGATCATATTATTCTTCTTGCCCAAAATCTTACGATGGCAACCCATCTCATTCAAAAGTTACAGCCCTGGTATTGGCCCACACAGCTCTGAGCGACCCTGTAAGTCCGCCCTCTCAAGCATTCTCGCTTCCTGATACATCACATCTCGTTCGCTTGGCTGGGTCATGCTGGACTCTTTGAGCATGACCAACTTGCTGGGCATATTCTTACAACAGGGACTGTACTGGGTGACCCCTCATCCTAGGGAGCTGACAACTTATTTCTCTACCTGCCCTGGGCTTTTTTCTCTAATATTTTCTTCTTAACGAGGTCTCCTGGCAATATTATATAAAACTACAACATACCTTACACTCCTGATTTCCCTAGCCGACTTTTAGCCATTTTACTTACCACCCAGGAAAAATGTTAATATATAAATTTATATTTCTATATTGCCTGTTTTTTTCTACCAGGAAGTATCTTCTTAAAGGGCTAGGTCTCTGTCACATACTAAATGCTCAATAAATCTCTCTTGAATAAATGCACCAACTGGAATCACCATTTTATTCCTCATAAAGTCCTTTTTTCTTTGCTCCTTACATTGGCAAACGATGATTTCAGATGACAAGCATCAGAGTCAGAATATTGATTTCTCTACCTGATCTTAAACCTTCACTGGATCACAAAGCTTTTTCAAATTTATCTTTGAATACTCCATTCTCTCTATGATCATAGATATATATATATATATGTATATATATATATACATATATATATATATATCTTTGCTTATGAACTGACGCTGTATTGTCTATAAATCGAGGGATCTTTCCACTTCTAGTCTCACCCGCCTCGGTTACATCCAGGAACCATGTGCCAGTTGTCCCTCTACTGAGCTGGTCGCCCTTCGTTAAAATGAGTATCCCCTTTGTCATTATAAACTCCTTAGAATGACATTGAAAACATTTTACTTTAAAGTCTTGGGCGAGATCTGGTCTTGACTTCTAGAAGCTGATGTTGCTTCAGACATCCTGAATGGTTTGCAGACAGTTTCTGAAGGAGAAAGGACAGTTTCCTGATTTGAGCACCTGCTGTTCTTGTGAACCCCAAACTAACACTCCCTCTTCACCTGACAAAATTATGTATTTTTTTTAATCATCGGTCCATTTACTCACCCTCTTGAAGGAAAAAAGCAACAGCACAATAAAGATATCCTGAGTGTTACTTGATCTAATCTCCCAGGCCGTTTTGTGCGAACGTATCTCATAGCATGCGGTGCGTGGGTTTATGCTAACACACAGCGTGCTCTCTGCCACATACCTGCTGGCCTCTCTGCTCGCCACTACCCTTAAAATGTGAATGTTTGTCATCAGTGTCTCCTAAAGCTCCGCTCAGTGCCTGGTGGTAGACGCTCACGAGTATTTTCTGATAGAAAAAAAAACAGCAAGAAACCTGCACAAAATGATACTATCCCTAAGAGACAAAAATGAAAAATATATATATACATCTATTCTCTCCATCTGGGATAATGACCAGGATGACCGTGCTTAAAATTATGTAGACCGTGGAGAGAATGATCTGGCCTCAAGTTGCTCAAATATAATGTAAACCTGCTTTGATACCAGAACCGGCTTAGAGATGCAGGCAATCAAAGAGCCTGGGCCTTCACAGGATGCCTCATGATTTATGGAATATATCTTTGGGGCTAAATTTTCCAGAGGCTGTTTTATCTCTTTGTAGAAGGGAGGTTGTGATAATGAAATAAACAAAAGGGATAATAAGTAAGCTGTCATCTTAGATACCTCCCGTCAGCCTCCCACCTAGTTGTCATCCGCTGTAACTACATGTTGTCTAAGGTAGCTGTCGTTTCTTTTTAAGAAGTCGTGCAATAAATTATTGAGGCTCTGAGTTAGGTCTTCTCATCCTGTTCTTTCTCCTGAACTCATAACAGAAAGAGAAAACTATTGCTTCTTAGATTAAAAGCAAACTACCAGACAAAGCAATTCTGTTTTATTCTACTTTAATTTTCTTTCAATTTTGCTACATAAATCGAATCATTCTGTGGATATAAACACGAATTTGATTTTAAAAGCCTTTTTTTAAGGTCGTTGGCTGCAAGCACGAAAACATAGTAGGAACTGTTCCGACAAACAATAGACTTAATTTTAAAACAACAGTATTGTTGAAATTTTAAGATAAATTTAATAATTTGAATAAAAATAGAAAACTTGTATAGGGTAGTAATGTGTCAGTCCCTCCTCTAGAGCGGTATAAATAACAAAGTATAAGATATTTTCTATTATTAGCCATTGTATATATAGGAAAACCCTGAGAAATATTTTGATAACTATAACTTGGCAAATATTAAATTTAAAAATGCCAATTCACTCATGTCTAATGAAAATGGAACAGGCCACATATATGCAAATGCATGTTACATGCACAGAAAAGAATGAGAGTCATTCTGAAGAAATACGCAGGCAAACGTTGAAATGCATTTCCCACCACTATATTTTAGTGTATTTAATGCCAAGAGTTCCTCCACTCAGACCCACTGTCTGTCGCTTTCCTGCTGAAATGGACGTTGACTAGCTATCTGCTTTGAAATTCGCCAGGTTGCCGGCTTCTGTGAATGTCTTAAGTCATCTGTGAACTTTCTCCCCTAGAGCTCTCTAAAGAGCAATTTCTGTAATTTTTAAAGCATAACTGCAAAAATGCGAGGACAGAAGCAAAAGAGAAAGCAGCAAGGAAACAGATATAAACTAAATTTATGTTTGCCTACATTTACAACACAGCATTTCTTGGATTTAATATCTCTCTCATGTTTGACTTGCAAAGTCTTTGATGTGTGAGCTTTATTTGTCGACTGTCGCATTCATTGTTGATGCTTTATAAATAATAAATGAAAGCAATAATAATGAAATAAAAATGTATGAGACTATCTACTTTTAAGCTGATAAAAAAGAACAACTTTAAAAATTATTTGACCCAACAGGAATATTAGCAAGAAAAAATAAACTTTATAGATAACTTCAAGGAGTAAAACAAAATTGCAGGATTTAGTTTTTTTTTTTTTTATTTGAGCAAAATGTGTGTATGATGATATGGTAGGTCTTTACAATTCGATGAGTCTTAATAAATGTGCATACCTGTACGGCTGTAGAGGAGGAAAAATAATGTTCTTTCTACCTATAACTTCTTCTGTCTGGACTGGTAGTCAGATCAACAGGAAACAGATTAACATGCGGAAAAGATGAAATTTAATACGTATGTAATATGGAGGTGCCACAGAGTATAAGACCCAAAGACAGTTCTGGTAGCTACCGTTAACAAACTATCTTGAGCTAAGGAGAGCGGGGTGGAATTGTGGAGTGGGACTTCCCTTAATCAGTATATAATAATTTACTAACTAATAGCAGCACCTGCGCTTTGTTTGTACTTGTGTGAATGTGTGTGTGAGTGTGTGTGTGTGTGTGTGTGTGTGTGTGTGTGTGAAGACAGACACCTCTCAGTCTCAACTCTCCACTCCCAGTTTTATTAAACAGGTTTTATTTATTTATTTGTTAAACAGAGCTGCCCAGTGTAACATGCATTTTCTTCTGTCTGATTAAAGCAGGTCTTCACCTTTTCTTTATTTATTACAAGGAATTTCTACACAGTTGCTACCTGTCTGTGGATATTGTCAGTTAGTGCAGTGAACACACAGGCTTTTCTCTTGACAGTACCATGGTATGCTGTGTGCGCAGGGAGAGCTTTGTAGACTTGCGTGTCCCATAATGAAGGCAGCCAAGATTACCTCTGTGTGGCCATTGAGGCACACATTAATTAATCTCACTACTTCAATTACTTTGAGTGACGTACACAAGCACAAATTGAATTCTGACTGGTTTTTTATTATAATATTGTGTGCACAATATAAAATGGGACAGCTTACATTTTATTATGGTTTATATATACTTTTGGGAGGCGGTTTTTGTATCTACATGAGATCATGAATATTGACAAAACTTTTTGTGGTACTCATTTCACAATATATATGCAAAGTCAATATTCTGTACTTCTGTCTTAAACTTATACAGTGCTTTATGTCAATTATATCTCAATACAACTGAAAATTATGCATAATATAATTTTATAGTCATATACTATAGGTTTATAATTTAATTTACAGAATTTACTCAGACTGAACAAATACTGGATTTAAGGCAATGGTAGAGCATGCTGGGTAAAGCACATTGATCCAACTTTGGACAAAGCAGAAGACATAAATCACTTGTGAGAAGAAAAAGACAGAGTCAATAGTTTAGAACATTTTGATGACTTAATGTAATCTTGCTAAACCAAAACCAATATTCCACTGTCATGAGGAATTTAACAAGTGACTCTGAATGACAAGGAGACTAAATTTAGATTTTTATCTATCTAATTTTTAGATTCCATCATTTAGATGAGATTTGGAGTTTTCTGATATCTTCAGACCTTCTGATTCTTACAGTTACTGCCTTTGAAAAGTAATGCAACCAGTGACATCAAGAGAAATTTCTTTTCCTTTGATGCTAGATTATATAATATCCCTAGTCCGTGTCTTGTATGAAGTAACCAAATTTAGCACTGGTTCAGAAAAAGACATATATAAATCCTCCAGAAACCATTATCGTTTTCTTACCAGTTAAATGAGTTGTGTGAATTCAATTACTCTACCAGTCACATTTCATGAATGTCCTATCAGTGTCTTTCCCTCTGTGTCATCTCTACTCAGAAGAAGAATTTTAGGAATTTGGGGAAAATAAAAGATAAAAGAGGAAAGTAATGATCAAGAGCTGTAAAATTGATATCTTATATATTCATGACATATTAGATGCATACGCTCATCAAATTATACACATTAAACATGTGGGGTTTTTATATATCACTTATACCCTAACAAAGCTGTTTTGAAAAGATAAATAGATTTTTCAAAACCATGTAAATTTCAGTACTGTACTGAGTAGTAATAATATAGTAATAGCAGTAATAACAATCATGAGTAGTAGTTATTTATCAATTATACATTGATAAAACTTAAGAATTCAGTTTACAAATTAACCTAATCTCTACTCTGTTATCTTACGCCTGCCAGTAAGATGAAGAAATATATATATATATTTTTTTTACTAAGAACGCCCAAAGTATCGTCCTAACCAGTAACACCCTCGAGCCTGAGCAGAACTTAGGGAACCCACTCTGGCCCTCCTGGGGCAGTTCGACTCCCCGTGGAGCAAAGAGTCTCAGGAGCCAAGGATACTTCCACCTAGACCACTGCTTTTAGACATTGTCCTAGGTATCCGGGACCCCCAGATTCCTTGTCCAAATGACTCCACACCCACAATACGCCCCCTTGCAGTGTTCAGAGCGCTGCGCGTGAGGCCAGACTTACTGCTTGAGTGCTGACAGAGCTTGGATCGCAGGCGCATGGTCGCCGTAGATGCGCACTAACGTGTGGACATGCACATTCCTCCGCGCAAGCTTGCTGAACCGGAACCAGTATCCTACGGTCAGAAGGAATTTAACAGGTGAACCGGAATGCCGGGGAGGCTGAATGTAGATTCCGTGACTCTAAATTCAGCTAGGCGGTCAAGATGAAGTGAGGAAGAGACGGGGGCAGATTTGGCCTGGGGAACTGGCCCCCGCGCGCTCGCGCCTCCTGCTGAGGAAAACTCAGGAGCCTGAAGTTCCGCACCGTCACCTGGCCTTCTTCCAGATGTTGGGACAACCCACCTGCCAATGTCAGAAGGTCAGAACTTCGCGGTGTTTGGAAATAGGGACGCGGGCCTTTATCGGTTCTCTTGCTCTGGGCCCTGCAGACAGGGGTCTGCATTTCGTCCGTCTCATCGGAGGGTCTATACACGTTCCAGGCTGTAAACGGTGAGTGGAGGGTTATCCACATAGAGAAGGCGACGAGAATAGAAGTTAGAGCCGGCGGATGCTCTGAGTCCATCAAGCGCACTTCCTGTCCGCAGCAACACTCGGGGGTGGGGGCCCCACGGGGTGCAAAGGCGGCAGAGACTGGCACCAGCTGTCTTCTGTTTGCATTCCGCCTCTGAGGGCGATCGGCGGCCTTTGAAAAAATAAAACGGTCCTCTTTTTATCATTTTAGCAATTCCCATCTTGTTACATGCAGTCTTTTCCCAAGTTAAGTGCCTGAGAGTCCGTGGCCAAATTAAACTGTATTGAATCAAGTTCATCAGGTGGAGCGTTCTCACGGGAGGGGGAAGCGAGTGCAGGGAATGGAAATGATGTGGGGGGGAGACTGAAGGTCAGCTCCCCAGCGCCCTGTGTGGGGGGCTACCTCTGTCTGTGATCGTGCAGACTCAAAGCCGGAAATCGATCCCACCCCCAGGATCGGGGCTTTGCCAGGGAAGTTACCTTAACGGTAACGGAGAGAATGGCAGCGGGCTTGAGAGTGTCGTGAGTTAAGCCGGTGACAAAGGGCGTGATGGGAATGAGGAATGGTGAACTGCTACGTTGTTTGCCCTGCTGGGGGCAAGCAGTTGCTGAGAGGAAGTCACCAGGTAAGAGAGCCGATGGGAATCTGCTAGAAATTGAAATAAAGGGAGAGTGTGATGATTGCTAAAGACAAATCTGGGACATGGCTTTAGATAGGACGGAGTAACTCAATAAGGGTAGGTAACTAGGACAGAACAGAAAGAAAACGATGTCAGCGGAAACTGAAACCGAGAACTGTATGTAGCAGGAAAGGTGCTTGAGATCGACGTGGTCCAGCTGCCAACTCTTCACGGCAGGAGGGGAAGCCCTGGGCAAGTAGGTAGTCAGCAGATTAATGCTACCCGAGAGCTAGTGGTGACATAGGCTGGTGATACAGATTCAAAGTGAGGCGGCCTCATACCCCCACCGCCCCACCCCCGCCAGGGGACAAGTGCACAGAAGAGAACGAGAGAACCGTATGCAGATTAGAGCACAGAGCTGTTGATAATAACTGAAGTAAATGGGAAACGTACTGCAATAGGCGAGGTCAACATGATGAAGTCTGGAGTTCCATCAGTAAAAGGGAGAATGAAAGAAGATAAAAATACTTAAAAATGCACTTGACACAACTAGGTGACGCTGAGTGTGGCTGAATGGAGGGAGGTGGGCAATCGGTTCCGCCGAGGCCTGTTGAGTGTGAGGTGCCTGTCGCACACCCACCTGGTAACAGGTGCACAGCCTGACACATGTATCGAGCTCAAACAGGTGGCACGCGGGTGTAACTGAAACCGTAGACATCGTGAAAAAAACCTTAAGGGAAGCATGGCTCCGAGGCCGTAGCAGAGAAGAATGGCCCAGTAAAAACTTGGTTGAAGTGAAGTCTTATTATTATAACGGTAGCAGTAGCAGTAGGGGTGGAAGTGGCCTACAGAGAGCTAGTGATAGCAGTAGAAATAAAGATAAAATACTAATTATAAGGAAACATTAAATCAAGAGCTATTATGTCACAGGTTTGTTAAAAATTGTCTTCTATTTTGTATTTTACCAATTCTGTGAATGTCAACACCAAGCACCTTGCCTGAACTCCAAATAGGCATTCAATAAAAAACTGTTAAGTTGGGGGGAGGGGGGTCTGAGTATTTCCTGAAAGAACGGATCAAATCTGTGCATAAGTAGAACAGTCTAAGTGAAGTTCAAGAATCTTTTACCTTGCCTTGGGTCCCAAAGTTTTGCCATTTTATGCTTTGAGTGGTTTAATGATCTGTGTACATCTCAGCTCTTATTTTCTTGAAGTGAATTAATTGATCAGAATAATGTCAGGGAATCCAGACAAAAAGAGCAGCATCGAAACAATGAAGATGTCAAACTCCTCTGACTAAGGCTCTCCTAGGCTGTTTCCTCTCCCTTTCTCTCACTGGAGTCCCCGCACCTATGAAATCCCGGTGGCATTGACTATATATACACAGCTGCAGCTCAAACTGAAACTTTCAACCTTGGATTTTTCAAATGGAGAAAAGGACATTCAGGAGGTGTTACTTGTGAAGAGCCAGGTGACAACAGATACGTTGTAGAGCTTCGATTTTCAGTTATACTTGCTGATGTCAGTGTTGCCCATATAATAGATGGCACTTGGAACTAACAGTGTTCTAAAAATATAACCAATTTCTCTCAATTAAAATTTGATTTTTTAATTTCTTCTCTAACCCTATACCTAGCAACTCTGTTGGCAAATATAGCATCATCTTAAATAATGTAAACTAAAAACAAATGACCTGTTTCAGGATCCCAAGCTATTTTAGAAACACTGCATTATGCATTGGATTTGTTGTCCAAATTAGGCCCACAGTAGAATGTAAAGAGCTGACATCAATAATTAAGAAAAAAATACGAGTTTTGAGTCATTGGTTCATGTTTTCAATGTTTACATAATGTTACTGCCACAATTAAAAACAATATGTAATTGTAAACTATGTTAAAGTCCTATTTCAAATATGCTTAAATTTATACACTGCCAACGTATACTAGTGTGTGTGTGTGTGTGTGTGTGTGTGTGTGTATTGTGATAACTTTTCATAATGTCCAGCACACACATTATTTGTCAGAGTTCAATTCCTTTCTGAGTAATGATTGAGATTGTAGTTAACTGGGACATGTTTTGGGTTGTTTTTGACTTAGAGATGTTTGACAAATTAAAAACGGGAAAAGTGCCATTCATTGTAACAATATTAAAATAAGTACACACTGTCTGTAAAAAACACTTTTGAGATCTGAAGTGAAGTTTGTTATCCATTTGACAGTTGTTTTATAATCACCCGTAAAATTCACGGGAAGAATCTCTAAGCCTCCCCATGTATTACAATTTTGCTCCAAAGCGTGCTCCTTTGGTTTTGATAAATTATTACACGGGCTCCTAGAACTTGGAGGAAAATATCCAAGGGGTTAATCAAAGTCAGTAAATTAAGTATTACCTATTTACTATCTAAGGGAATAGTAGATGAGTTTCATCTTCTTTATTCACTAGAGTGAGGTCAATTTTCCGTTCTCCTTGTTTAAAACGGTGACATGTCTTTTCTGGTTTACATCAGCCAGTGCAGACAGTCTCTGTGATCAAGGTGTCTGAGGCTAATGGGTAACAACTGGGTGGGTTGTGAGATAGAATGGGAAAAGGGACCTGAAAGGCACTCGCACTTGATAGATGTTGGAATAAAAACCTTCTTCAAAGCCTGGAATGGGCGGGAACCGGATGTTCCAATGGAGCGGCTGTTATACATGAGTGTGGCAATCTGATTGAACAAGAAGGGAAGCATTGTCTTCTTTTTTTTTTTTACAGTTCTCATTAAAAGGAAAAATAGCGAAGGCCATTACCTGGTAAAATACCTCAAACCCGTGTGCCTCTGTAAGTTTTGAAACTTGATCGTGGCGGGGGGAGGGGGGTGAGAAGAATATGTCAGTAACGAAATGAGTCTTGAACTGTGGTGATGAAGGTAAATCTGACGCCTTGAGTGAGCAGACATCCTGTTTGACTAGGCGTGATCCTGGTCCCAGTTTCTTGTCAAACACGTTCGTTTCTGCTGTCAGACAACGCTATTCCATTTCTGAGAGTTCAACATCAGTCTTTCGCTATTACAAAACCAATGCCGTTGGCTGTCAGGACTTTACAGTTTCAATTGGCAGACTTATCTATCTTCGGCAGGATTAGACAGAAATATTTCTTATTCAGAAGCTGTCCCCGTGGAAGACGGTGGCAGCCCCAGGAAATTTGAGTACATTAGCTTCAAAGGGCCTGTCTGACACCTTCAGACAGTCCCCGCTGCCAAGTCCCTTCCTGTCGCCGGCTCCCTGGGGACTTTCTTCTGCCTCTTAAATGTGGATATGTGGCATTGTATGCAACCTTTCGCCATCTCGATGTCTTAATATTATTTACAAGCCATAAATTGTCACAAGCCGGAAAGTGTCATTTTTTGGTAACCTGCATAAAAACCACGGGGGAAGATGATACGATGTGTCTCAGATAAAATTAATTAAAAAAAAAAAAAAAAAACAGAACAGAATGAATGAGAATTTAATACCAATGGGCTGTAACTTCAAAATAACGCACTCCTTTAAAAGCAGTGTTAACTTGTGGTTTCAGTTATTAATATTTACAATACAGATGAGTTGTCAGAGGAAGTCATGGTGCTTTTGTTATTTGAGGATAAAAAGGTGGCAGTTGCTTCTGATCATCTGAAAGGGTGCAAACTGCTTCCAAGGATCCTAGCTGCATTTCTCCTCCTATTTTGTCCCATCTTCCTCCTCACCCCACTCCCCACTTCCTCCCTGAAAGGGCCAATGAAGTTTCTGGAGGTCCAGGGCGTATGTGAACACGCATGCGAACTTTCTTTTCCCAACGGACCTCATCATCGGGTATTTATTTGCCTCTAAAATTTTATCAAGAGCACTATAACCTATGCATTGAGCATTTTATTACTCCGTAAAATCTGCAAACATCTCAACTCAGGGAATCCCAACCCGTTCTCTAGCGTGGGAAACTGACCTGGAACACTAAAAAAGTGTCAGTGACCACAGCTGGGTTTGACTATTTTTATGGAGACAAGTGAGATCTGTACACTATTCCTTTAAGTCTCATTTTTAACATGCCGTGCTGGTAAGTCACAGGGCCTCACTGGTTTATTTTATTATTTTTGCTCTCATCGCTTGTCTACTTGTTGTAGCCACCACACTTTCCGGAGTGTGGTGATGAGCACGTAGCAGACCTCTCTGTCTTAGTCGATGCCTTTGCAAGAAACGAGCTCACTTGGATAAATTTTCAAAAGCCTCTTAATGCAAAATGATACAAAGCAGTTTATGGCACAATGATAATCAGAAGCCCCTATAGTGACAAAAAATAATAAGTTTGTATCCTACATGCTTTGCTTCAAAGAGAGGTAAGAGATGTTCATTTTTAATCAACACACAATTTTAATGGCATAAGATAAACCACGATCTATGATTTTATAGCTCAAAGTAAATGGAACCCCCACAAACCACTGCTTTAACATGATCAATGGAAACAGCTACACCAGCTAGCTTTATTTAATACATAGCTATTTCTCATGAGGGGCCAAGAAGACACACAATACAAACATGTAGCCCTGTCTGTAAGGGGCGTGCTTCCCATCCACAGATTGGATTATTACCAAGCACCTTGCCCTCACACATGTTTGCAGTAACTCCCACCGAAACAAGGTTACTAATTATATCGCGCTTTTCTCATAGGCATTTGATTCCTTACTTTATAATTCTTTAGCGCTTTTCTCTGGCAAAGTCTTACATACGTCAGTCAGTCAAGCCAGAGAATCTAAATTAAAAACAGCCCAGCAATGTCATTAGCCCATTGTTTACTCTGATGCTTTCATATCTCTCCGTTTCATAGCAAGGATCCAAGGAACTTATTTAGAAAATGTTTGTTGAGGGCTTAGTGTCTGCCTGGAACTACAGACCCTGTCCATTTCTAGAAGGAACTCACAGTTTGTGAAGGAGGACACAAAGCATCTAATTTTAATAAGGTTTGTGTCAAATTGCCAGTAAGAATTAAGCATTTGGGAGTACAGAGAGAGATTGGTTCATTCTCAAGGGCTTGCAAAGATTCACAAAAAGTGCTACCTGAAAGGGAAAATACCAATGATTTCATTTAAAGGGCATTTTTCATCTTTGAGTGCATTTTTTTAAGTGGAGCTCCTCTTTTTCTGATTGTTTGTGCCTATAAACAAATTTATACTGCACAATACTCAAGGCAAATGTTTAGTTTTCTCTATGAACTATAAACTGTGGAGTATGTGCTTAGTATTGTAAGAATAATGACTTTAGGCAGAGCCTCGCACACCCTTCTGTACGCCTAAACTGGTGGAGGTGCCAATCCCTGACCAGTAAACGGGACAGTGGGACTTAATAATGCACCGAACATTCTGGAAATGTGATGCGGTAACTACTTCATTTATGTGTCCCTGAACCCACCACAAATATGTTTACTCATATTCATCATCAAGAGAAAAAGACACATACACACACACACACATACACACACGCGCGCGCGCGCGAATCAGAGGAGTTCTGCTTGTATGTTTATCTAAATGTTCTGTGCTTGAATATACAGAAATTCTAACTCAAAAAAAAACATTGAAGTATGTGTCAGCCTAAAATAGTAATAATATGCATATCGCTTAGCTTGCTACTGTTTGTAACAACTGCTGATAGCCATTGCCTTTGATTTATATAATTCTAATTTATATATTTTAGAAATCAAAACTGCAAGGGCAATGACATATCTGGGTAGGAGAAAATAAAGCTCAAAAGGAGACAGAGCTCTAAGATCATCACAGAAAATGAGCTGTTTTCATTTTGGCTACGATGACCTAATCTTTTTTCTCCCTAAGTGTCACCCTCTAAATAGGGAAGCCGGCTTATCCTCTAATATTTAATGCCTCTCTGTTAGAAGTCGCGTTGCTGAGCACCGACATTTTCCTGAGAGCAGCACGGCCTCTCCCACATTTTATGTCATTCGAAATTATGCACGCCTCAACAATGGCTGATCCCAGTTGAGTCATATCAATGTAAATAAGAATGCAAAGAGGCAAAGTCGATAATATTACCAAAAAATTGGTGTTTAGGGTGTAATGTGGAGATTCATCCTGCACAGATGTTCGGCAGAAATGAGCTCTGCACCTCAATTGAGGAAGAGTATTACCTGTTTTATGGCCCTGCCTGGATGCAGCAGGCAGGGAGGCGGGGGACCGGGAACCGCGACCTTGACTGCGTAGCAGGAGAACAGGAGCTTCCGGAAGAGGAAGCCACCTCTCAGAGGCAAGCGTGTCACACACGGGAAGGGGAAAGAGAACCAGTAATAAAGAAGTCAAAAGTTAAAGAAATTAAGCAGGCAAACGTAGCAATCTCTAATGTTTAGATGGAGGGCGGCCGCTGGGAATGCATACATTTAAGTCGAGATAAAGGAATCGAAAGGTATTTTATTTCTTCAGTGAGACTTTGGATTCAAAGAACACACCATTCCCTGCCGTTGCTGCTGGTGTGCACAGTTGTCCGTTGTGTCTAGGAGGGTCACTCAGAGGGACTTGATTTTGTGAAGGTTATAGCCAACTTCCTGTCTTCCTGAATGTGTCTGTTTATCTACATAGCTGTCTGTCCATCTGTCTCTCTCTCCATCTGTATTTAAAGTTTATACCTTCTGATTCCTAATGCTTTGAAAATAATGGTCAGAAACGAAGCTAATAGTTACCAATTAGCTTCGAAAAGGAACAAGTCAATTTCTAATAAAATTTGGGCACACAGTCCCCCACCACACACACACACACACACACACACACACACGCGCGCGCGCGCACGCGCACACACACGCACGCACGCGCGCACAGCCTCTGGTATTTTCCTAAAGCAAGAAGAGCCCTCTCCTCATCTCCCTCCTTTATTTCACTTGACCTTCCTTCCAGCAGCCAGATAGCTAAGGGAGTTGTGGCATTAATTGGGTCTTAAAGAGAAACACGTCCTTCAGTTTGGCATTTTCTTCCATTATGGGTGCAGGTCTGTCACCAATAGACGTAATGACTATTTTTACGTCACAGCATAGCTCTATCTCACCAGAGTGAAGACGGGGACTCATGTCTCCACTAGCTAAAATCAGACTTTTCCTTCCCTTCAAAAGAAAATGTATTTCAACAACCACAGTTTTATCAGAAGGCTCTCAACAAACATCTTACTTTTTTTTATACTGGTGGGTATAAATAATAGGGGATTTGCCGTGTCATCAGAACATGTAAAGTGTAATTTACCACCACAGGTCCCAGTGCGACCACCCTCTACCTCTGTCTGGCCACATCCCACCCCCTGCGAATGTGGAATTGGAAAGACGGCCACTGCTCTCCACGGTTTCTCTTTTCTCCTTTCGTGTCTGTCAGGAAGTGTCAGCAGACTTGATCCTCATTTTCTGAAACAAATCCATTTTCTTCTAATCTCCGAAAAACAACATCAGCATTTTCACTGAAGCGTAGACATCAGGGCTTTTATCCCATGACTCTCTAGGCAGCTGCACTTTTAGACACATCTCTGCCTGCCCGAAGTCCATACACAACCAACTAAGAAACAGTTTCCCTCTGTCTTGAGCTTGATAAAATTTTATAGATTTTTTATTTATACAATAAGCATCTCCAAGATGTTATGGGGATCACAGAAAAATGAATCAAGGCAGGCTTCATGGAGTAGGCTGTACTTTAGCATAAGAGTTAAAAAATAAATATGCTTTCAATAACTAGGGAAGCAGTAGCCAAAATCTCAACTCTCTCTGGCAGAGAGTTTATGGAGAAGGAGCCTAGGAAATATATCTGAATAACATACCAGATTTTGAAGACACTTTACCCTCAGGATGTGCAAGGCTAGAAATATATATGATGGTTATGTGTATGAATATGTATATAGGTATGTGCGTGTATATTCCATATGTATACTGCTCACAAAAATTAGAGGATATTTCAAAATGAATATGAAGCATTAAAATAGTTTCTAATTTTTGTGAGCAGAATATTTTATGTATTTGTGTATATGTGATATAGGTACATATAGACAAGTACATATATACATATATATCATATGTGCACATACATGATATATGTACACATCATATATGATACATTCATGATAACACAAAAAGACAACATAAACAGGAGAAAGAAAGGATGATTTCTGCTCCTTCTCCTGCTTTTGAACCAAAAAGGAAAACAGGGACTGGATTTATTCTCCCACCAAAACCAATATAAAATGGGCAAAATATATGAAACATTGATTTTCAACATCAAGCTTCAAAGCAGTGATCTCTGAGAGAAACATCTCCATGAAGCCTGTAATTGCCCCAGCCTTGAGGGAGTCTCCGGGCCACAGCACCATAAAGAGGAGCCCGCTCCTAGGCCAGAGATCTCCTGGAATTAAGAAGGGGACGCTGAGGACCTGAGGAGACCATGGCATCTAGATAAGAGTGGACCAAAGCCGTCAGCACAGAGAGCAACCCAGAGCAGAGAGCCGCAGAGAAAGCCAACTCCGGGGATGCACAGAGAGCCCCCCCCCCTCCACCCCAGACATTTAGCAAAGCCTGCTCAGTGCAAGCAAGTGAGAACAGCACCCAAAGCCAGGGAAAAAAACACGGCGTCCCATCACACAAAAACTTAATAAATTGAATTCTCTTAAAATCAAGCCACAGACTTAGAAAAGGTAGTGCCAATACTTCCACCTAACAACAACCACAAAAAGGTTAGTATCCAAGATACAAAAAAAGAAGAAAAAAGGAATCAACAGGACAATATCAGACAACTAAATTTAAAAATAGGTGAAACATTTGAACAAACACTTTACAAAAGGGAGACACAAGCTGCAAACAAACATGTAGAAAACTTCTCCAAATAATTTGTCATCAGAGTGATACAAATTAGGATAGCAAGAAAAAAAAAATCTAAAAATCCAACGGAATGCGTAAAGTCAGAATGACTGACAATATCGAGTGCTGACCAGGATGTGGAGTGGCGGAAGTCACACGTGACTAGCTGGAGTGTAAGTTGGTACAATAACTTCAAAAACAATCTTTGGCAGTACATATCAACTAAAGCTCAACATATGCCTACCTTATGGCCCAGCAGTTCGGCTCTGAAGTAGATTCCCAACACAGCTGAATACTAATTACAGATTTCTAGATGATTAGCATTCTTTGGGAGACTTTAACTTTCTGGGGATTTCTTTATTCTATAAGAAAAGAAAAGGGTTATAATTACTTAGCAACTACTATGTGTGGTCATGCTGATGTGTTCAATGCACTATCTTGTTGAAATCATAAATTGAAGGAAAATACCATTTGGTTTTCCTCACAGTAGGATGTCTTTTATTTGTCATTTGTGTTAGCCAGTGGGTGTTCTGATGTGTCTTAGTAATGAGGAATTTATTTAAATATAATAGTTGAACATCACTTCGTTACACAAGTAAGCAGTTCCAGGATTCTCCATAATTCTTCATAGATATGTTTTATCTTTTTCACATTTAGATGCATTTTGAATATATTGGCAATATTATCCAATGGGTTCTGAATTTATTTTTATAGTTACACCGGGTTTTGTCACCAATTGTATTTGTGTCCATCCATATTATAATTCACATCATGCTCGTCCATCAATGTGAGGAAATCAGAAGTCAGAACTGATAAGGTGAGGATTATATCAAGGTCGCTGTATTTGCACCTGCTATGAATTGCTATATAATGCTTTTGTTTTGTTTTTAGCATTTGCCATTTCACTTTTCAATCACTGAAAACCACATATTCCGCTATGTCACCGGCATCCGCAGTAATCTCTGTCTTATATTTGCATAGTTTTCTCCCTTGCTGTACCTTTGCATAAAAAATACAATTTTTTAAATCAGGCAGAAATTAAATTCAGGCTTTGGAAATAACATCTGTGACTACACATTTAAAAAGCTTTATTAGACATTTAAAAAGATGCTTTCCTTTGGAGGTAAGACTGAACCTGGAGAATACAGTCACTGTGGCAAATGTATCTCTACATTATTTTAGACTAATCGAAGGCCTTGTTTTTAGGTAGAAGAGAAAATTTATAAATATATATATATATATATATATATATATATATATATATATGTAAACGGAATCCATTTTACAGAATACTCTATAAAACCTACATTAAATAGATGTCAGTGATCATGGTTTTGTTCTAAGACAATACAAACAAGTTCAAATACAGCATTATTTGGTAACTGTATTTGGTTTTGCTTTTAAAAATCAACATGTATAATAAGACTTAATGTCTAGTTAAATCCAGATCTGGTTGACCTGCACGTATTTAATGAATCATTTTACATACGTACTCTATGAAATGTACAGAAATATCTCAGTGAAAAACCCCACATCCATTTGCATGTGTTAAACTTGTGTGTGTGTGTGTGTGTGTGTGTGTGTGTGTGTGTGTGTGTGTGGTTGAGCACTTTTGTTCCCGTTTGGTATGCATCCCGAGGAGGAAGGATTCGCACAGAACCGCACGGGGAGGATGACCCCGCCCCTCCCCCCCCCCCCCGGAAATTACAGACAAGGACGGCCCTTGACTAATTACTGAATTTGTACAAACAGCTATTTAAAGAAGCTGGGCAGACTTTGTAACTAAGGAGACGGTTAGGAGGAATTAATTTGACTCGGTATGGGTTTGTGTTGTCCTCTTTCCAGCACAGAGTCCAGGGCAACACGGAGTGGATGGGAGAAGGGAATGAGGTAGAGGAGGTCATCGGTGTGCCGCAGGCTAACGCCTTCCTGACCCGGCAGTATCCCATAGCCACCCCAATCTCACTGCTCAGTGGGCTGGCCGTCCCCGCTGCCCCGGGCCGGGCGGGAAGGATACAGCCGTCCGGTCTACGAGGCAGGCCTCGAACGGAGCGATTGGTTCAGCAAGGGTGTGCAGTCTGAGTAGGAATAGTAAGAGATATTTTAAGAATTTTTTTCTGGCGCGGTAAGAAAACACAATACTGACCTCTTTCCCCTCATTATTCCTGAAGTGTTTGTAATTTTTTGTTGTATTCTGTTATGTGTTCTTTAAGATTCTGATGTGTAAAGATGACACGGGTTTCGGTATTTCCAGCGACCATAAAGTCATGATAAAGGAAAGAGCTTAAAAATTAAGCTGAGCCCTGGCCGGTTGGCTCAGCGGTAGAGCGTCGGCCTAGCGTGCGGAGGACCCGGGTTCGATTCCCGGCCAGGGCACATAGGAGAAGCGCCCATTTGCTTCTCCACCCCTCCGCCGCGCTTTCCTCTCTGTCTCTCTCTTCCCCTCCCGCAGCCAAGGCTCCACTGGAGCAAAGATGGCCCGGGCGCTGGGGATGGCTCTGTGGCCTCTGCCTCAGGCGCTAGAGTGGCTCTGGTCGCAATATGGCGACGCCCAGGATGGGCAGAGCATCGCCCCCTGGTGGGCAGAGCACCGCCCCTGGTGGGCGTGCCGGGTGGATCCCGGTCGGGCGCATGCGGGAGTCTGTCTGACTGTCTCTCCCTGTTTCCAGCTTCAGAAAAATTAAAAAAAAAAAAAAAAAAAAAAAAATTAAGCTGAACAGGAATATAAAAAAATTTTTTGAGAGATAAACAGTTTCAATATCATTTATCTCATACTGTATCTTGCCATACTTAACCATATCCATCATTTGAATTTATCAATTCTAGATATATATATATATATATATATATATATATATATATATATATGTTAATGATTCTTTTTCTTTAAGACCTTTAAAATTGTCAAATAATTGGAAAAAACTTGGTTATAATATTTATGATGTTCCATAAGTTCTGTGTGTATACTTGTGTATGTGTGCACATGCATGCATGTGTGTGTGTATGTAAGATGCATAATTTTGGTTTATATAGTTTAAACTTTGATCTTGAGTCCTGTTGTATCTGAAGGTATATGAATTATATAAACAGCCATTAAGTTAAGTGAAATTAGGCAAACAACACTGTCATCTGGTGAGAGAAGCGTAATATTTAAGTAAGTCGAAGCTAGCTTTCATCCCAGTTCCACCTTGGATTACCTGTCTAACCTGAGGTTATATGGCAGTGTGGGCCCTCCTCATAGAAGGGTCCAAGACAGAACTCCACTGGCGTGGTTACTGCAGGAACCATCGGAAAGAAGCGAGAGAAACGCCCGTGGGGCGAAAGGGGACTCAGACTGCAAGCAGGTCTGAGACAAGGGGGAGGAGCATCTGTGGCTCGTTCCATTGGCCCAGTAGTTACCTTGATATTTCTCTCTGATAATGAAATAAATACAGCCATACTGTGGAAAAATTAAAATGCAGAGGAAAGTATAGAAAAGAAAAAGTATTTTATACTAACTCTACATAGCAATATGTACTAGTGATATGTTTTACTCTTTATCTCCAAATTGGCTAAAATTTTAAATATATCTTTCTAACTTTATCATATTATTACATCGTATATATCACACATTTCTAATGAAGTCTACTCAAATTTATCAAAGTTTAGTCACTCATAATACATTGCCAAGAAAGACGGGGCCCTGGCCGGTTGGCTCAGCGGTAGAGCGTCGGCCTAGCGTGCGGAGGACCCGGGTTCGATTCCCGGCCAGGGCACACAGGAGAAGCGCCCATTTGTTTCTCCACCCCTCCGCCGCGCTTTCCTCTCTGTCTCTCTCTTCCCCTCCCGCAGCCAAGGCTCCATTGGAGCAAAGATGGCCTGGGCGCTGGGGATGGCTCCTCGGCCTCTACCCCAGGCGCTAGAGTGGCTCTGGTCGCAATATGGCGACGCCCAGGATGGGCAGAGCATCGCCCCCTGGTGGGCAGAGCGCCGCCCCATGGTGGGCGTGCCGGGTGGATCCCGGTCGGGCGCATGCGGGAGTCTGTCTGACTGTCTCTCCCTGTTTCCAGCTTCAGAAAAATGAAAAAAAAAAAAAAAAAAGAAAGACGGGCAACCTGTATGCATTGTATAAAATGCATGAATTGAGGACAAGATTATGAACTATTCTCCTAATTCATGATATTCAACTTTCAAATCTTGTATAAAATCTAAATGGAGAAAATGAAACGTTTTGAATGTTTAAAAATAAACGACTTCTTTGAAAACCTTATGCCTTTAAGGAAAGACTTACTATGAATTCAGATATTTACAAACCAATATTTAAAGTGTTTTGACTATGTACTCAGTTGGCATAGACTGTTATTCTTTAAGTACCAGTGAAAAACATTAGAAGTGTTTGATTCTAATTAACACCCAAATAATAATTCTTGATAGAAACACAAATGCCAGATGTTTGAAGAGGCGGATTATCCCTCAAAAAGCAAATATCAAGTTATGAAGAGTCATTAAAGATATTTTCTCAAGAGTGATTCTAGATTTTCTTCTCTTATACTACATTGATAATTGTTTTTGAATAAACATTTGTTATTCAAAGTAGATGTATTTACTTAATATGTAAATATTACTCACATTTTCTTTGTAAACTATGCCTTTTATAACTGTATAAATATCTGGGAAGGTCCCTTATGACTTCCAAGAACAGCTGACGTTCTTCTAAGTTTTTTGGCCATTGGACTCCGCTATGTTGAGTATGTCAACAAACATCCAAACAAGCAGAATGTCTACCTGTTTGAGTAATACTGGATTAGTATTTCTCTTGAGTGTATTTTATGGAACCCTAAGGACTTGGAGGAAGGGAGAAGAGATGAGAATTTTGCATTTAAAATTATGTGTGCGGGCCCTGGCCGGTTGGCTCAGTGGTGGAGCGTCAACCTGGCATGCAGAAGTCCCAGGTTCGATCCCTGGCCAGGGCACACAGGAGAAGAGCCCATCTGCTTCTCCACCCCTCCCCCTCTCCTTCCTCTCTGTCTCTCTCTTCCCCTCCCGCAGCGAGGCTCCATTGGAGCAAAGATGGCCCGGCGCTGGGGGATGGCTCCTTGGCCTCTGCCCCAGGAGCTAGAGTGGCTCTGGTCGCAACAGAGTGACACCCAGGAGGGGCAGAGCATCGCCCCCTGGTGGGCAGAGCGTCGCCCCCTGGTGGGCGTGCTGGGTGGATCCCGGTCAGGCACATGCGGGAGTCTGTCTGACTGTCTCTCCCCATTTCCAGCTTCAGAAAAATACAAAAATAAAAATAAATAAATAATAAATAAATAAATAAATAAAATTATGTGTGCGGTACATGGGAATGGTGTCGTCATAGTCTTGCCATCACAAAGGGACTTGGAGCTCCTCCCACCACTAAGTGGAGGCCTCTTTGCTAAGCCCTGAATCTGAGCTGCTCGGTGATGTCCCTTGGCCAAGAGAACACAGCAGACATGATGGTGTGGCGTTTCTGAACCTGAGCCTCAAGAGGCTTTGTGGGCTTTACTCTCTTCAAACTCAGCATTTGCCATGAGAACAAACCCAAGCTAAGCTTTTGGAAAATTTAAGAGTTTGGGTAGCAGGGTCAACTTGGTCCAGTTATCCTAACCATGGTTGCAGACATGTGAGATTAGTCTATCCAAGACTAGCAAAGCTTCCTACCTGACCTGCAGCAGACCACAGATCAAAAGTTTGCCTCCTGATGATTGGTTGAGCCCATCTCTGTCTGGTCAGCCAAACTGCCCAACCAAGTCATAGATTTGTGAGCTAAATAGATGTTTATTGCTTAAGGCATTTAAACAAATGCTTGTTTGTTACACAACAAGCTCTGATTACAAGATTACATATGAAATGTTTTACATTAAAATTTTAAGTAAAACCCAATTTAATTATTTTTATAATTGTGAGTTCTCCTTGTAAGCACATTTTCAATGTTCAGTAAATATATATTTTCATGAAATAGTAAGGATTCATAGTTGTTGATTATATATGATTAACTTCCACAGTCTTCTAAAGACAACGTAACTTGTCTTTTGCATTAATATAGCCAAGTTGTTGTTTTTTTATTTCTCCCCTCCAAGAGAAAATAAATTATTTACCAAACATTTAAGACTTGTTGGGAGAAATATCAGCCAGCCAGTTAACATGATATAAAGTAACTGGGAACGAAAGTGAATTCAAGAGCGTGGTAACGAGATGCTATGATAACGTCTCGGCTCCCCTCCATCAGTGAGTCTCAGTGGGCGGAGGGATGGTTTTACCCTCCCCCAGGGGAACCTCGTCAAGTTTCTCAGCCTTTTTAAGAGGCAGTGACAATTGTGCAGGCCAGAGATGATGGCGGTTTGGACCAGCGTGGAATGAGCGGAACTAGTGGGGAGTGATCAAGGATGTTTTGAATGCAGAGCTAACAGGATTTCTTGTCATATCATATGTGAGGTTAGACAAATACAGTAATGAAGAATGACCTCAAGGCTTCAACATCAAAGAAAATATAAAGTAACATTTTGAAATACAGTAAACCAAATTTCGTGCAACATTACAGATACTTTTTTCCGGTCTGTATCTGTGGGGCAGCCGCAGGTGTGCTCTGTGTGAAGGCGGAGCAAAGGCAGAGAGGTGCCGAGCTCACCTTACCCTGGTCTTAGGTCAGGGGACTTCCTGCTGTACTCCCCTACACAGTCCGGAAGGGAATGATGGTACATTCAATGCGGAGTGAGAGAAGTTAATGAGTACAATGAACACTAAAAGATCGTTTCTGTTAGGGTAGGAATTAATTTTCATTACCCCTATAATTTTATCTGAACCCATTTCTTAACTGTTGGGATGCTACGGAAAGCAGCACACGCCTGGTCCTTCACTCCTTTGCAAGTCCAGTGAGCATCTTTCTCATAACAGACCTCACATTTTCCACTTCTCCCCAGGAGGCATATTCCAGGGCCCTCCACTCTTCTCAGATGACATGGTTTCTATTGATAACGTACTTGCTACGCCTGCAGGACAGTCCGTCCCCTTCTTGTCTTTGCGTCTGTCGAGTACGTGACTCGTCTCACAACGTGACGGTTGATGCTGTGTCCTGGGCCCACAGAGACACCTGTTCAGCATCGGCCACTTTCCCGAAGAAAGCTAGGCTTCATTTCAAGCGGTGGTTTCAGTGACGTGTGTGTAAATACCAAATGCACTAATTAATCAGGAAAGTGTCAGAACGAGAGGAAAATACGCCTCTTATAAAAGTTTATTGTTGAGCCGAGAAAAAATAGTATGAATGTTTGTGAGAAATGCATGATAATGCAGCATAAAAATTTTCAAATTTCACTTTGCATTTTTTCCAGGACTTGTAGAACCTAAGTTGTTGCATCCACATCCATTCTATCCATTTAAATACACCAGCTGTCAGGCTCTTTGGTTCGAAAATTCCAGTTGAATGGGAGTATATGGATATGACCTTGAACTCTGTCGTAGTTTCATGTCACACACACGGAGAAGCCCGGTGACATCATGGAGGACAGTTTCCAACGCTCCCTCCTTCCAGCGGCTGCACGCACACAGAACGATACATTGCGCCCTCAGACTTTGCAAAGTGGGAGTTACGTGTGTGCATGCCCATTCCTCTGTAGTCATAAGGAACATTAAGCTTTCGCTGTCCAAGTTCTTTTGAAATTAGAAAGATAAATTTCTGATGAGCCCAAGCAACCAGGCCACGTACAAGGATGCTGTTACTGTAGGTCCTCCTCTCAGCAGATGTGTAAGAATTTGTTTAGTGTTCAAAGAAAAATTTCAACTCAGTTTTAAACCCTAGAGAGGACAGAAAGGGCTGCCATGAAGTTTGGACCGTGCTTGTCACACATGACAGACCTGCCCAGGTCCTGCCCGTCCGGCGGCCACGTGCTTGGGAGTCCGCTATTTGACGCCATAACCCGTTCCCTGCCTGCTTCTATTCCACTTCCCAAATTCAGTTTTCCCCTGAACACTTATCCCCACCTGGCCTCGTATTTGTTTACTTAATCTATTTACTGTCTCCTCGATCATTAGCATTAAGCTCTATAAGAAGGGATGCTGGGGGTGTTTATTTTTAATCCCCTAAGACTGTGCCTGGCACATAGTAATCACTTAATCAATACTTTCACAAAGCTCACTGCTCAAGTACATCACTCCAGCGATTTTCTTCTCCTACCTTTTTCTAAAATTCCTCTCAGATTGTTCCCATTCATAGACAACATATACTCTTCATATATTAATATACTGCCAAATAAGGCACACGTGCACGCCTGCGCACATACACACACTTCGGGCCCTACCTCTTTCTACAGCTGCCTCCCCATTCCTCACGCTCCTATTCAAAACCTTGTGTAACAGATTTGCCTACTTTGTTTGTCTACGATTTCTTTCATTGCCTTCACATCTACTACCCTAATCCAATACACATTTTTTTTTTTTTTTTGTATTTTTCCGAAGCTGGAAACGGGGAGGCAGTCAGACAGACTCCCGCATGCGCCCAACCGGGATCCACCCGGCACGCCCACCAGGGGGCGATGCTCTGCCCATCTGGGGTGTCGCTCTGTCGCAACCAGAGCCACTCTAGAGCCTGGGGCAGAGGCCAAGTAGCCATCCCCAGCGCCCGGGCCATCCCTTGCTCCAATGGAGCCTCGGCTGCGGGAGGGGAAGAGAGAGACAGAGAGGAAGGAGAGGGGGAGGGGTGGAGAAGCAGTTGGGCGCCTCTCCTGTGTGCCCTGGCCTGGAATTGAACCCGGGACTTCCACACACCAGCAATAGACATTTTTGAGTGGCTAGATCAGGGATCGGGAAACTTTTTGGCTGAGAGAGCCATGAACGCCACATATTTTAAAATGTAATTCCGTGAGAGCCATACAACGACCTGTGTACGTTATGCATTATCCAATAAAAATTTGGTATTGTCCGGAGGACAGCTGTGATTGGCTCCAGCCACCCACAACCATGAACATGAGCGGTAGTAAATGAATGGATTGTAATACATGAGAATGTTTTATATTTTTAATGTTATTTATTTTTTTATTAAAGATTTTTCTGCAAGCCAGATGCAGCCATCAAAGGAGCCACTTCTGGCTCGTGAGCCGTAGGTTCCCGATCCCTGGGCTAGATTATTCTAATTGTCTCTTAACTTCTCTTCCTTGTTCAGACTCTTCCCTTCCATCTGTTCCCTTCACGGCAGCCAAAGCGACCTTGATCCTCCCTTAGAACCAGAGCTCAAGTCATGTAGTGTATCCACTAGGAAATTCTAGTGTACTCTTATCTCACTCAAAATAAAATGAAACCATCATCCTTTTCATGACTTGAAAGGCCGTACATTGTTTGACCACTGGTTACCTCATGTCTGCTCCTTCCTAGGCTCGGACCAAGTCCCCTCCAAGCCAAGCAGACACTTGCCCTGGCTCAGCCTCTGCCTCGTTCAGACTGTGCTCAGATGTCACTGTGTCGGAAGACCTTCCCCGACCGCCCAGAATAACACAACCGTTTCTTCCCTAACGCACACACCGTCCACTGTCTGTATTCCCTACTAACAAGGAGTTTTTCTCCCTCCCTTTCTCTGTCTTCTCTCTCTCTCTCCTCCCTCCTTTCCTCCTGTTTCATAATAAACCATCAATAATTAGTAATTAAATTTTAAAAAGAATATAAAAGGATTTCATCTGTTAAATCTCTTTGGACGAAACAGATGAGAGCAAATACGCATCACAGACACTATATGCATGGATTCGTGTTTCCAGAGCTTTGGCCGCCCCCTCCTAACCCAGGGACCCCTCGTCGGTCCTTTTTCTGTTGGAAGGCGGAAGGGCTCCTCTGGGCTCGGCTTCCCTGTGTTCTTCTCTTACTCTGGGCTGTTGGTCACCTCTGCTGACTTGACTGCTGCTCTCCGATCTCCCGTCAGCGATGGGAAGAGTGAGCACCCACGTTCCTCTGGGCAGCGTTTTCTCCTCCTGTCAGCATCCCTTATCACAGTTGTCCAGGCCCAGAGCCCCCCTGTGAGCTGGACCTCTGTGTCCCGCTGTCAAATGTTTCAACTTGGGTTTATCTAGGCTGCTTCAAAATTAATCGCAGACCTATAATCACAGCACCCCCTCCAAAAAAAAAGACTCTTCTTCAGTATAAAAAACCTCAACAAATAGAATCCACGGGAGGAAGAAAATTAGAAACTATGAATCTTTTCTTTTTTTTTTTTTTTTTTTTTTTTTTTTTTGTATTTTTCTGAAGTTGGAAACAGGAAGGCAGTCAGACAGACTCCCGTATGCGCCCGACTGGGATCCACCCAGCACGCCCACCAGGGGGCGTTGCTCTGCCCATCTGGGGCATTGCTCTGTTGCAACTAGGGCCAGTCTAGCGCCTGTGGCAGAGGCCATGGAGCCATCCTCAGTGCCCGGGCCAACTTTGCTCCAGTGGAGCCTCGGCTGCAGGAGGGGAAGAGAGAGACAGAGAGGAAGGAGAGGGGGAGGGGTGGAGAAGCAGATGGGCGCTTCTCCTGTGTGCCCTGGCTGGGAATCGAACCCGGGACTCCCGCACAGCAGGCTGATGCTCTATCACTGAGCCAACTGGCCAGGGCCAGTTTCTTTTCATTTTCTTTGTATCTTTAATAGTGTACCAAGTCTGCCTCTCTTCCTCTCACACTTTGTTTCAACGTGCCGTTTGTGGAATGTATTATTGGACTCGCCCTATTCCTTCCTCTTCTCTCCAAATTGTTTGTCGATCTGCAACTAAAGGCATTACTTTTTATTTTTTCTTTTCAATAAAGGTGAAAATATTTCGCGTGGCCTACCATGCCTTGCAGTGTTGGCATGCCCACTAGGTAGCTTGTTCTCAGGAAATCCTAAAACATTGTTACCAAAAGTAATTTTTCTAATTTGCTTATATTTCAGAAAATGTATCCACCTATTCTCCTAAAAAGAATCCAGTGTTTGTTAATCTGACTTATGATTGATTTTATAATTATATTTGAAAAGATTGAGTATTAAAATACAGTGGTCCCTGTCTATCATGGGAGATAGGTTCCAGAACCCCCCACTATAGGCAAAAATCCACGAAGTAGCAACCTTATATATGTTTTATTAAATATATATATATTTTTTAAGGCTTTATAAACCCTCCCCACACTCTTGTAAACCTTTCCCACACTATTATAAACACTTCCTATGCTCTTAATCACGCCCTACACTCTTAAACCTGTGTAAAATCCCGCAATAGAGCAAAAAATCCACAATACAGAATTAGATATATGCAAGTTAAAAATCCACGATACAGTGAGACCGCGAAAAGTGGATCACAGTATGGCGAGGGACGACTGTATTTCCAAATGTTAACCCAAATGTACTTGACTGCTTGAATTATTCTCCCCTTCCCCTGTCTGACCGCACTAATTTTTTCCCGCTACCAAATAGCGATCCATGCCACATTTATCATAGGCCTAGGCCCCTAGTCTTCTCTCTGTTCAAACTCTCTCTTCCCTCCCCTCCTTAGATTGGCAGCTGGTAAAGGACTTCAATCATGAGCTCTTAGCTGGAGTCTCTTCCTTCGGCCACTTTTTCCTCCCAACACTGACTCAAGTTCCCCTCTGGACTGCTCTCAGGTCGCATAGCAGACATCAGAGTCTGCAGTCCTGTTATCAGTTGTTTAATAATTTTCTGACTCGCGATGGCTCCAATCACACTGCGAAATCCATGAAGTTCTGTTACATGGTTGGCACTCCGCGTCTGTCGCACACTCAGATGACCCTTACTGTAATGAGAGGACGAAGTGGATATACATTTGTCCAGTTGTGGGTTCTCTTAAACGTTTAAGGTTACCTCTGGAGTTCATTAAACCTTCCTTCGTCCTCTGTCAATATGCTAATGCAGAGAAGGCGCTGCCTCCGTGCACAGAGCTGCAGCCTCCTGGGCGCGATTCATTCCTCTCTGCCAGCTGCGGTGCCGAGTCGACGACCTTCCCTCTCCCCAGTGACTGGGACATTTATTTAGTCATTTGTGGTTATTTCAGTGTCATATTGTATTATTCCCTTTATTGGCCCCAGAGGACGCTGCGCAGATGCCTCGGAGCCGCGTGCTTTGAAGGCAGCGAGTCTGCAGAGGCGCGGGGAGCATGCGCGGGCAGCACGTTGCAATCCCCACTCGGTTCTCACAATTCCTGCTAGAAGCGCGATGACCTCTAAACCCGCACTTCAGTCTTAGTCAATATAGACTTTCTATCGAAACAAAACTAAGCACCTTATTGTTCAAAAATGCAGAGAAAACTATCTATTTGACCTAAAAAAGCGTGGGGGGGGGGGGATGGAAGCAGGTTTACAATTGTGAGTGCACAAAACACAGTTTATTGTATGATTATTCATTAATTATTGTATTATTTTCCATATAAACAACTGTTAATATTGCCCCACCTTGTTAATATTGTTTGCCCCACCTTGTTAATATTGTTTTATTGTACCATGTTTAAGCATCAATGAAATTTCTCATAGAATAGAACAATAATATATAAGATAATAGAAAAATATAATAAAAATCTCATAAAAATAGATTCATAAATCTTAGCACTTTTCTTTCAGATTATCCAGCTGGCTTAAATTAGTCTTAACGTTAAGCAAATAAATTTGATACTATACACAGACAACTCAACTAGATTTGTTTCTTATCATTGCTGAAATATCTAATATCAATGTAATACGGTAATTCCTGAAATAAACGAAGACAATACACCCTTATGTGCAATCAGTATTGTAAGGATCAAGTGTCAAGAACTTCCCTTCATAGGGATTGTCTGTGAAAGCAGGTGCAGCCCCATCATAGCTTCCTAGGAAACCCACAGTATCTCAGAGGGGTCCCTCCTGCCACTTGGTTCACCCCGTTGTGTTGCAGATAGAGAAGGGAGTCCTTGAGAGGTTCAGAGATCACAGGCTCGGGTCAGTGGTCCCCACTGCTGCCAAGCGGATGGGTGCGCGGGGAGGGGGGGCAGTAGTGAGGACCAGCACCGCCCAACCTGCCGTTCTTGTCCTGTTAGAACTCACAACCACAGAGAGAAGGAAACCAGACAGAACTATTTATCATGTCACCTAAGGATGGCGTGAGTTTCCACTGACATCGCAAGTAATAAGAATGGTAAGAATTTGTTTTAACAAACTCCTTTTGGATGTCTTTGCTAATAAAGTTGCAACTGCACTTCAGTTTGAATAAGAAAACTCTGTTGTTTATGAATTTACAGAACTGCTTTATATGCTTAGTGATAATTACTTTATATAAAGAAAGTAATGACTAATAACCATCTTTTGTATGTTTTTTAACAAATGTACATTAAATCCATACTAAGGGCCACTCTAAGAAAAAATTAATACTGTGACTTTGTGGAATGGGCAGGGCCTATATTACTATCCCAAACTTTTTAGGTGAAAGGATGCTTCCAAAAATAAATCTGGCGAAGGTCACACTGGTAGCAAGCGGCAAGTAATAGAGAAATATGGAATGTCTTAAGTGATTACAATATGCTTTGTATTATGCAACACCTCATCATCAAAATATAAAAAATATCCTACCAAAATTGTTGGAGGAGAGAAATGTAGTAGGCAGCCTTTAAATGACCCCCAATAGTCCCTTCTTCTTGATGTTAGCCCTTGTGTGACTCCTTCCCTCTGAGTATGGGGTAGTGTTTTGACTCCCTTGTGATGACTAGCATACAGCAGAGGTCATAGACAGTACCTCAGAGATTAGGTCATAAAAAGACTGTGGCTTCCATTCAGGTGCTCCTCCCCCACTCAATCTTCAGCTCGTTCTCTCAGAAGAACAGACTGCTGTGTTGTGAGGTCCTCTGTAGAGGTTAAGGTGACAGAGGTCGCTGAGACTCTGACCAGCAGTCAGTGAGAGACTGAGATTCAGAGTTCTACAGCCCGAGGCTTGCACTACCAGACTGACGCCCGTGAGGCACGGACTCCTGCCAACATCTGCATGACACAGGAAGTAGACCATCCCCTAGTAGAACTTCAGAGACAGCAGACCAACTGAGCGCTTGACTGACACCCACTGAGACACCGTGAGCCAGAGGCCTCCTGCTGAGTCATGTGACATTCCTGACGTATGGAAACAGAGAGATAATAATATTTGTTGGCATTAGGTTTTAATTAATTATGCAGAATAGAAAACTAATATAAGAAATTGACTTGATCCCGTAGAAACTTATTAAAATGAGTGCCTGAGCACTTACAAACTATAAGATATTTTCATTATTGCTATAATATTAACAAGAAGAATATATTTGTTTTTAAAAATTATAAAAGAATGAGACATTGCTATGATATGTACAAATGTCAGAGAGTTATCAATTATATATGCCTCCTTAGTAACAGTTACAAAGTCTAGAAGGGCAAATAGGAAGAAGTTTAATTCTTCCAGCATTCAAAAATCATAAATTTTTTCCTTTCTAATAAACATTTTATTTCATAGTCAAATATCAGTGCATTTCATCATTAACCAAACAAAGCATCTGACTAATCATTCTCTGTCACAACAAAGGTGATAAAAGTAAAGAAGGCAAGAATAAGGTGGAAATAAGTTCTCACATTCCCATAAATGTAACAATGTTCATGGGATTTAGTTCCCAAACATATGGTAGAAAAGGTCAGAGAAACCCATCCCTTAAAGAAATCTTAAATGACTGAGCTGGATGCAGTGTGACTTTCGAGACCAGATTCCTTGGAATTAAGCACTTGTTGAAGCTCACAGCTGCCCTGGAGACAGAGCCCCTTCACGCCTGGGTGCCTCGTGCCTAGCGTACGGCTTGGTCCCATCTGTAAACATGTCACTGAAACGATGACCTCTGGAAATACCCCAGGGGAGGTAAACATCTGCGCCAGTTCGCAATATCCAGGCATTCACAGCCATGGGAAGGAGCAGTGCTCACAACAACAGTGGCCTAGTTTAGTAAGCAGTGTCGATGACCCACAGAAGGATAATAAAACACCAAGTGTTAGAGACAGAGAAGTAGAAGAGACAGAGAGCCTCGCGACAGCGGAGACAGAGGCTGTTATCTCCTGCATGGAAGAGCTGTTGGAGCAGAGCAGCTGACTCAGAGCTGAGAGTGGTCGCTTCAGATCTCCAGGGACTCCAACCAAGGCACCCGGTCCATCCTGCAAACATTAGTGCTCTGATGGGGCAAAGCTAGTGTTCAAATATCTGGAACAATTAGCCTGACCACATGGTGGCGCAGTGGATAGAGCATCGGCCTGGCATGCTGAGGACCCAGGTTCAAAACCCAAAGGTTGCTATCTTGAGTGTGGGATCATCCAGCTTGAGTGCGGGGTCGCCGACTTGAGTGTAGGATCATAGATATCACCCCACAGTTGCTGGTTTGAGCCCAAAGGTTGCTGGCTTGAAGCTCAAGGTCATTGGCTTGAGCCAAAGTTACTGGCTTGAGCAAGGGGTCACTGGCTTGGTTGGAGCATTTACCCCGCCCCCCCCCAGGCACATACAGCAATCAATGAACAACTAAGGAGCTGCAACTACGAGTTGATGCTTCTCATCTCTCTCCCTTCCTGTCTGTCTGTCTCTCTCTTTAAAAAAATATGGAATAATTATATTGGATATATTATGCAAGGTGAAGAGATCAATCAGAGGGTTATGTTCCAAAGAAGGGCCCAGAGGACTCACGGTACCCCCAGAGCATCAGAAATGGGGCGGTGAGAGGCACACCATTACCACGAGAAAGTTCCGCGGTGGCTCTCTTCTACAGGCTAGAGACAGTAACGGAGGCAATGGGTCCCCAATGTACTAGAAGACAGGGTTTGATACACGGCCTCTAGAAGCCAGAGGCCACGGGTACTCTTAACATTATAAGGTTGGGGGAGCAGCCATGGGCCCTGACCTTCAAGAAATTGCAGAGCTTATTTGTTAGTAAGTCATGGAGCGAAATGGAGCAGGTGCTGGGGATATCTATAACCACAAAGAGAGAAAGAGTAAAAAACCAGGATACTGGGCAGTCACTGCCCCCCAAATTATGATCTCTTGTTCAGTTCTTAGATAGTAGCCATTTTTCTAAGTCCAGAATTCATGGACTGAAAGGTGTTCAGTTTCCTAGGAGGAAGGACCCTCCGATACTGCAGCGGCAGATACTTCAATGACTCCCACAGTTCTTTCTCTAAAGACATGTAGGCCTTCCTCGAGTGACTGAACGTTGGGTAAGCAATGATGGTCAGAAGTTTCAAGGGACTGAGTTGGTACTCTTGCCCACAGATCCAAAGGGTCTTTCCAGTCCCCTCTCTCCATTAAAGTCACGGCTTAGGAGAAAAAGTATTAAACGGACTTCTTGCTAAAACTTAGCTCACAGAGGACTCATTAGTCATGTCTTCATTCTCAAAGTATAATTCAATTTGATAAAGTTGGCAGTTGGAGAAATCTCCATATTGGCTCCTCGGCTAATGGGGTACACAGGTTATCATAGGTAGGGAAGACCAAGTGGAAACCTCTGAATCTGCCCCAAACCCTGGCTAAGACAGTACATTGAAAATGATATTGCATTCCCCATGGGATGGTGGAGGTTGGTGCCAACATTAAAGACCTGCAGTATGGCCTGACCAGGCGGTGGCACAGTGGATAGAGCGTTGGACTGGGATGCAGAGGACCCAGGTTCGAGACCCCGAGGTCACCAGCTTGAGCGTGGGCTCATCTGGTTTGAGCAAAGCTCACCAGCTTGGACCCAAGGTCGCTGGCTCGAGCAAGGGGTTACTCAGTCTGCTGTAGCCCCACAGTCAGGGCACATATGAGAAAGCAATCAATGAACAACTACGGTGTCGCAACAAAAAATTGATGATTGATGCTTCTCATATCTCTCCATTCCTGTCTGTCCCTGTCTATCCCTCTCTCTGACTCTCTCTCTCTGTCTCTGTAAAAAAAAAAAAAAAAAAAAAAAAAGAATATGAAATAAAAGTGAGTGATTAAAACAATAGAAATTATTTGGCAATTGACAAGAGAATCTGTGGAAAAACAAAGACCTGCAGTACGTAGGGGCGGTGGTGCCTCCTATAGCTCTACCATGTACATCTCCAGTTTAATCCCTACGGAAAGTACAGGGACCTTGGAGGGGGACTGTGGAATATCACAGCCCCCCTCAGTTGCATCTTAGAATGACTGACGAGTTCTCATTGTAAGCCAATTGATCAATCTTACATAGATGCCGTGCAATAATTAATTAACAAATGCATTCTTTTTAGATTCCAATTAGAAAAGAAAATCCAAGAGAATTTGTATCCACGTGGGTGAACAACATTCGTTTCTAGTTTTGCCTCAAGGCCATGTTAAATCTTCCCCCCCCCCCCCCCCAGTGTCTTGATGCAGTCTGAAAAGACATTAATGGTTTAAGCGTGTTACTGAATATCGTACTGATCCATTACCTACCACTCAGTGACATCCTCGTGATCAGACAAGACAAACTAGAGGTGGCTAAGATGTTAGATGCCTTAGGAGGAAAAAGAAAATAACATGCTCTAGAGGGTGAGAGGTGAATCCTATAAAAACTCAGGGACCTCGGCCATCAGTTTAGTCTGGAGACCTCCAGTGTCAAGGGCCTGGCAGCACACTTCTCGCGAAGTCAGACAAGTGGCTGCGTGTTTCCTCCCGACCACCGAGGAGGGAGCCCAGCCACTCCCAGGTCTTCGGGTGGCCCCTAGGGCTGCTGAATCTGACTGGCCCGCTGCGCGGTGGGTGGAAGTCAGCCAGCACTCCACGGGGCCTGGCCAGGAAGGTCTGGGCCGGCCGCAGGTCCACATTTCAATGCAAGCATCCCTGCCCCCAGGGCCGTGTCATCTGCCCGGCCCTAGGACATCGTGAAGACATCAGTGGTAACAAAAGATGCAGCCTAAGGCATGAAAACATGCCGCAGTGGGGGAGTCACACCCAGGCGCCTAGGTGTCCTCATGAAAGAATCATGCATGTTTTAAAAAGAGAGAATAATGTCCGTTTTGATAAATGAGTACTCTGTGTTATGTGGCCCTGGTGGATACAGAATGCTTGAGCATACAGCACCATGTGAAAATGTGTGCAGAAGTGCTTATTATGAACGGGCTCCTTTGGACACACCAAGTCACGGGGTAGAGTGAGCTCAGAAAGAACCCGTTACAATGGACACGGTATAACCGGGAGAAAGCAGAGGGCACAAGTGAACAGCATTAGCAGGGAGTGCGGACCTCCATGTTTCTAAGAGCAGCTGTATTGTGATGCGAGAAGCCTAGAGTGCCTTCCATAAATAAAAGAAATGGGGTAGGAGGAAACCCTCATCCACTGCTGGTGGGAATGCAAATTAATATAACCATTATGGAAGAAAGTACTGTGGTTTCTCCAAAAATTAAGAATAGAGTTCCCATATGACCCAGTAATCTCTCTACTGGGTATCTACTACCCCAAAAAACTCAAAAGCATTGGTACATGAAGACACATGCACCCCCATGTTCATCACAGCATTATTCACAAGACATGGAAACAACCAAAGCGTCCGTCGATAGAGGACTGGATAAAGAAGAAGTGGTACATACAGGTAGTGCTTCACTTAGGACCACGATTGGTTCTGACAGACCGGTCGTAACATGATTTGGTCATAAGTTGAGTAGGCTATATGTACAGTACTGTGAAATGATGTTATGAAAATCTTTGTCATATTTTATCATAATTTTCTTTCATTATTATATATCATAATTTTCTTTGTTCATTTTATGCCATTTGTATCATCTCTACACCATTTTGTTTCTTCTTTTACATTCGTCAGGTTTAAGTAAAACACTGCACTACCAGTACAACTGGTTTAATATTTGCAAAGACAATTTCCTCTTGGTATACATCTTGGGAGGGGTTAGATGAAAAATATCCAAGACACAAAACACAAATTGCTGTACCGAGTCTGGGATAACAGTTGAAATGGTGCACGCAGAGATGGTAGTGCTGCTGGAAGCTGGTCCGCACTGCCCTACACCCAGCTGGGCAACGCTTGCGCTGCCAGACGCGAAGCAGTTGTGGCTAGCGAATGTGGTCATAAAGTCGAATGGTCGTAAGTTGCATAGGTCGTAAGTCAATCAATATTTGTATATGCAGTGGAATACTACTCAACCATAAGAAATGATGACATAGTGACGATTATGACAACATGGATTATACTGAGTGAAATAACTAAATCAGTAAAAGCTAAGAACTGTATGATTTCACACATAGGTAGAATGTAAAACTGAGATTCATAGATACAGATAAAAATGAAGTGATGACCAGGGGTAGGGAATGAGGGGGAGAGGTATGGGAAGGGGGTGAGGGAAAGGGTATAAAAAGGGACAAATATAAGGTGACGGAAAATAACACTGGCGAACAAATATTTTTTCATTTTCTGTTGCATGAGGTTTTAGAACTGTTTCTATATATTCCTGCATCGCTGATTACAAATCTAAAATCCGTTTTTTGGTGCATGCTTTAGTTTTAATTTTTTTTGTTGCAGTTAATGGCATGCATTGGTTTTTAAAATGGAGTTAAAGGGCAACGACTCTTGGATTGAACATAACCACAAGGCAGTTAATGTTTTACAAACATCACTTTTACACAATTGTAGTTGTTTTTAAGTGTAAAAAATTATTATCTGATAAAAACACCTTCTTATTTGGTTTTGAGATTGAATCATGTAGGCGTAAATGTAAGAATAGTCCTGACACTTCCTGTTATAAATGTGGCTGTTACACACTTGAACATCAAAGGTGTAATATTTCATCATTTGTGACACGTGCATATATTGCCTATTTTCAAGTTCCCCTTGGCAATCAAGACAAGAATTGGGCTCCTCATATTATGTGTCATAATTGTGAGGAAATGCTTCGTGACTGGACAAAAGGAAAACGCAAAGGAATGCCTTTTGGTATTCCTATGGTTTGGCATGAACCTAAGGACCACAGCAGTGACTGTTATTTCTGTCTGATCTATACAAAGGGCACTGGCAAGAAAAAAATGACATATGATCGTATATCCTAATATCCCCTCAACAATACAACCTATCCCATACTCTGAGACACTCCCAGTTCCAGTTTTCAATGGTTTTATTTCTTCTAAGGACGAAGAAAGTGAACATGGTGATCAAGTGTATCTTTTGATAAGATGCATGAGGAAATGGTTGTAGAATCTGAAGGGTCTTCTTCTGATACCAAGCAGTCATTAACCCCTCAGCAGTTTAGCCAACCTGAATTGAATGACTTAGTAAGAGATTTGGGCCTATCCAAGAAAGCATCTGAGTTATTAGCCTCTAGGCTTCAAGAAAAGAATGTACTTCACCGGTCAGCTAAAGTATCCCATTTCAGGAAGTGTGAACAAATTTTTGTGGAATTTTTTTCCAAAGACAAACACTTTGTTTACTGTCATGATATCAGTAGTCTTCTCAGCCAGCTAGATGTTACCACTTACAGTCCAACAGAATGGCGGCTATTTCTTGACAGCTCTAAATGGAGTCTGAAATGTGTTCTCTTACACAACGGTAATGTTATACAGCGGTTCCAATTGGTTATTCAACTCATCTGTGAGAAGGTTATAATGATATAAAAATTGTTCTCAACTTTCTGAAGTATGAGGATCATAACTGGATCATTTGTGTGGATCTTAAAATGGTAAATTTCCTGCTAGGACAACAGAGAGGTCTCACAAAGTATCCTTGCTTTCTGTGTTTGTGGGACAGCCGAGCTCGGGAGAAACACTGGACACAGAAGGAGTGGCCGAAACATGAAGCTCTGGAAGTAGGGATGCAAAATATTGTGAATGAACCTGTAGTTAATCGAGACAGGATCATTTTCCCCCCACTTCACATCAAACTTGGCTTAATGAAGCAGTTTGTTCAGGCTTTGAATAGAGAAAGTGAATGCTTTCAACATATTCTTTCTGCTTTTCCTGCCTTGTCTTTAGAGAAGATAAAAGCAGGTGTATTCGATGGACCTCAACTGAACCTCATATGTGACAAAGAATTTTCCAGGAAGATTAATAAGGAGGAGAAAGCAGCATGGCAGTCTTTTGTGGCAGTTACAAAGAACTTCCTTGGCAACAAAAAAGCAGAAAACTATGAACTTCTGGTTCAAAGGATGCTGTTGGCTTTCCGCGACATTGGAGAGTGTTAAGATTCACTTCCTGAACAGTCACCTTGATAAGTTTCCCGAAAATCTTGGAGCTCTTAGTGATGAGCAGACTACTGCTGGAGCATCAAACAGATTGTCCTCAACGAGTACACAAACGCAAGAGCTACAAATGCAAATTTTTGCCTGAATAGAATTTAAATAAGTTTTGCACAAATTTTATGATTAAAATAAGTGTTTTAATATGTTCTATTTTGAAATTGTAGACAAATTCTGATGCAATCATATTTTTAGTGTATTTACAGCATTATATGTTATTATATTTTCACAAAGATGATGCCCAAAAGACATTCTACTTTATTATGTTAAACTAAATGTTGAAAATTTTACAATAAGATGAAAACCTAAAATCTTGAATTACAAAAAAACTGTAGCTTACAGAGAAAAACTAATTTCAGAGTTGAGATCAGATCAGCACACTCGAGTTAGGTAAGAACAAGTGTTTTTTTGTGGAGGCAACAAACATTTTGTTCCCCAGTGTAATTTGACTTCAGGTGATGGGTATACAGCATAAACAAAATGCCTGACCTGTGGTGGCGCAGTGGATAAAGCGTCGACCTGGAAATGCTGAGGTCACTGGTTCGAAACACTGGGCTTGCCTGGTCAAGGCACATATGGGAGTTGATGCTTCCAGCTCCTTCCCACCTTCTCTCTCTGTCTCTCTTTCTCCATTTCTCTCTCCTCTCTAAAATGAATAAATAAAATAAAATAAAATAAAACAGTTCAAATGCTATAGAAACGTTTACCTGAAACCTATGTACTCTAACTGATTGATGTCACCCTGTTAATTTTCTCAATAAAATTTAAAAGTTTTTAAATTAAAAAGAAAAAGAAATGTGGTCAAGAGTTCCCAGGCGCTGGGGCCGTGCGTGCTAGAGGTCAGGTGGTGTGTGGTGCAGCGCAGGGCGGGAAGGCCGTGTCTCAGACCCGCCGGTGTGGGAGGAAGAGTCATGTGAAGTTGACCTGAACCCTTACTCAGGTTAAGTGGGGGAAAGGTAGCTATAGATACAGTGGAGAGCCATCGGCTAGAAAGATGGGGCCGTATTAGTTAAAAAGAATGTATTTTATCCAGAAAGGGAAGATGAGTCGCTAGGAATCTCATCAGGTATCATTATTTTATTAGAGACTGTCATCTCCTTCTTTGATATTTCATTCTGCCAATATTGAATTATCAATATTTCATGAGTTCCATTTAATATAGTCTATCCCAGAAAATTTCATCTGGGGTCTGTTCCCTCCCCTGATTTCAGTGACGATAAAGCACATACTTATTCCAGAAACTGATGGTATAGCCCAAATACACACTGACATAGGAATGGGTGAGGCATAACGCTATGAGAAGTTTGATTCATGCTCACAGCTCTGCATTGCTTTAAAAGAGTTGCTGTTCACACTTCCCCTTTACGTATTTGTACCTGTACCTTTTTTTTTATCTTCCTTGTCACCCATTTTATGTTGTCAATGAGCTGACTAACCCTCCCTCTAAATGGCTGATTTGGCATCACGTGAAACATTACGCAAGGTCAAAAGGTGAACCAACATCGAACAAGCAACTGGAAAAATCTATTGAACTCTACAGTCTCAAATCACGTGCTACATCACACATTGGTTAAATGAACTGGACAGAGATTTCAGCTGATACTGGAAAGGGAGAGGAAGGCAGACATTTGAATATAAAGGACACCACAAGGAGAAAAAGAGAAATATTGCTTCAAAAGTATCAGTCATACCCTGGGCTTGTGATAGTTCTGGGAATCGGTGATTGGCTTAAACAGCCAGAATTCAATTTCCTAGGGAAGAATCCTCAGTGACTTGTTTCTGGTCCTGCTCTCCTTGTCTGTTATGTATAACCTGTATACTTTCACGTGCTATATTTATAGTAGAATACACAGGCTGAGCTGGAGTAGATATAATTCATGGCTGGAGATCTCAAACGTGTGTGTGTCCAAGAATCTTTTTTTTTTTTTTTTTTAATTTAAACCGCAGTCACCCCTCCACTGGGTAGGCATTAATCAACAAATGTCAGAATTTGCGAAGCTAGAAGAGAAATGACAAGCAGTATACTTTAAGATCTTCATTTTACAGAGAAAAACACCAGCATCCAAAGAAGTGAAGGTTGTTGTACTGGACAGAGAACACTTGAACCTCAATCTCAGTTCAGTGGTATTACTGCCCGGCAGCCACATCCTCATCAAGAGCTTAGAGTCTGTCGTTGTAAGTCCTCACAAACTCAAGCGCCTAGACTCTCACCATCTCAGGTGAAAAGGAACTTTCGGCCCTGGCTGGTTGGCTCAGTGGTAGAGCGTTGGCCCGGCGTGTGGAAGTCCCGGGTTCAATTCCCAGCCCAGGCACACAGGAGAAGCACCTATCTGCTTCTCCACCCCTCCCCCTCTCCTTTCTCTCTATCTCTCTCTTCCCCTCCTGCAGCCAAGGCTCCATTGGAGTAAAGTTGGCCCAGGTGCTGAGAATGGCTCCATGGCCTCTGCCTCAGGCACTAGAATGGCTCTGGTTGCAATTGAGCAATGCCCCAGATGGATAGAGCATCGCCTCCTGGTGAGCATGCTGGGTAGATCCCGGTCGGGCACATGCGGGAGTCTGTCTGATTGCCTCCCTGCTTCTCACTTCAGAAATATACAAAAAGAAAAGAAAAGAAAAAAGAAAAGAAAAGAAAAGGAAGTTTATATTCAGCTGCAGAGTTACGATTTTTCACCTGTCGGTGCTTCAGGTACTTGAGAACCTCCCCTCGTTCAGACGTTCTTCCTTGTTATGGGTCCTACACTACACTGCCTCCTTCACCATAAGCACAGGCATCTGGCCTCGCTTCCTCTATCTGTAACCATTCATGAAAGACCGGAGCGTTGAAGGGAGCGAAGAGCCAGTCGTGTTCCCCACAATTTACCTTCGGTTGTATACACGGTTGAAAGTATCAGCTTTCCAGGGGTGAAGGCTGCAGCACCCCTGATGTAAAGGGTCAAATGCCATTGCAGTGGCAAAGAGGAGCGTGTTTCCTTAGAGAAACTTGAGCTTGTGATTGAGTGTTGTGGCTAGCTTCCTGCCTCTCAGGCCCTTCCAGGGTTCCACTCCGTTTCCGATGTCATTAAACAGATCTCTGCTTCTCGGTTTTTGTGACTAAGATCAATGAGCCATACAAGGAGTATGGTGTTGTTGTTGTTGTTTTAATATTTACTAAGCGATTACTGTGCCACACGCTGTGGAGAATAAAAGCTATAAAGTTAGTTCATGGCTCCTGGGAGCACACATACTGTGAAAAATGCTAGCACTTAGGTAGACCATGCTAAGGGTTGTAAGAATTCCAGAAAACCAAACAAAAACCAAAAACTCAAGAGTTTAGAGAAGGGAGATCATATTAACACTAGTGGTGATAAGTAAAAATTCAGTGTGGGAGCCCTGGCCGGGTTAATCAGCAGATAGAGCATCATCCCAGTGCACTAAGATCGTGGGTTCAATCCTTGGTCAGGGCACATATGAGAAGCAACCAATGAGCGCAAATTAAATGGAACAACTAAGTGGAACAAGGCATTGATGCTTGCCTCTTTCTCACTCCCTCTCCCTCTCTCTCCCTTCCTCTCTCTCAATTAAATGGGGAGGGGGATACAGTTCAGTGTGGCGTCACAGTCCTCTGGACTTTCCACATAGAGTGCAGACCTGCAGCTGCACCACCAGAGCGGAATAGTTACAGCTGCCCGGGGCTCAGGAATTTGCACTTCTATTAAGACCCCAGCTGATATTGATAAAGCTGGTACCCTGGGTCCACCTATTAAAAAGCACTAGATTAAAAACTGGACAGAAGAACTCAATGTACATTCTTACAAAAAAAAAAAAAAAAAGACACACAAATGGCCAACAGGCATATGAAAAGATGCTCAAGTCGGCAGGAAAATGCAAATCAAACTCCGAATGATTATTGCCAGTAAGACAAAAGATAAAGTGTTGGCAAGGATGTGGAGAAAAGGAAACCTTTGTACACCGTTGGCGGGAATGGAAATTGGCGCCGCCCCTGTGGCAGAGAGGGTGGTGGCCCCTCAAACAGTTGAAAACAGATCTACATGGTGATCCAGCAGCTCCGCTTCCGGGCGTAGACGAAGGAAAGGAACACGAGGTCTTGGAGGCGTGGTTAGGGCGGCAGTATCCACAGGAGCCCGCGGGCGGAACCAGCCGGAGTGTCGACCCGCGGCTGCATGGATCAAGAAGACGTGAGCTGTGTAATGGAATATTACTCAGCAATGAGAAAGAAGGAAATCCTGCCATTTGTGACAACACGGATGGACCCTGAGGGCATCGTGCTAAGTGAAGTGTCAGACAGAGAAAGACGAACACTGTACGATCTCCCTTATATGTGGAGTCTGAAAAAAGCCAAGCCGGTAAACAGTGAGGTGGTGGGTGCCGGGGCTGGAAAGTGGAGAAATAGGAGAAGGGTTATGTAAGGGCACAGACCTGCAGTTAGTTGTAAATAAGTCCCAGAGGTCTAATGCCCAGTGCAGCGAGAGAGACAATACGGTATTAGGGTAGCCAACCTTGCTAAGAGACCGGAACTTAGTTATTCCAAGCACACGAAGAAAGAACTGATCATTCTGTGTTGTGCTGAGGGCGCTGACCGGCACTCCAAGGGCGATCACAGTAGAGTACATGAGCGTGTCAGACCAAAATGCCCACGCGCTACATTCACACAATGTTATGTGTCCAAGTCATTCCGATAAAAATGTGTGTCCAGGAGAACATTTAACTAAAAAATAAAATCAATTAAATTAGAACAGAAGGTCGTAGAAATTTAAGGAAGAATGTTATCCTTAGAAATCCTGGTTCTCTTTTCCCAGGTTCTGTTTGATCCCTGTGGGCTTTTTGCTGCCTTTGCTGATCTCTTTTCCAAATGTCGCAGGATTTTAGGTTTTCAAAAGTGACGTGGTATTATCCAAATGATACTGCGTCTCTCACGGAAACCTGAGAGGGCCTCAGAGCCAGGTGCTGCACAGTGAAGGGGTAACCAGAGCCCGAGTGAAGGGAACCAGCCGGTCCGGGCAGTAGTGGGCTCCCAGAGTGACGACCTCCTATTGTTTATTTCTCTTTGCCTATCTTGGTACCAATCCAAATTCTAATGACCTTCCACGAGGTCGGTCAGTATAGGCCCTGTTCTGGAGGAATGAAAAATGACCCTCAAATCTCAACGGCTTATTATTATTATTATTATTATTGATGACTTATTTCTCCCCCACGCTACAGGTCAGGCCGCTGGCTGAGGGTCCTACTTTGCCAGAATGGAATGTCAGCTCTGGGAGTGGAGGGGGTGGGGCAGCCCCTCTGTGACCTGGCAGAGGGAGCGAGGCGGCAGCACACGTCCTCATTCTCAGCGTTCCTATCCGTACAGGCGGCAGCACAGGACAGGTCCTCATTCTCGGCGTTCCTATCCGTACAGGCGGCAGCACACGTCCTCATTCTCGGCGTTCCTATCCGTACAGGCGGCAACACACGTCCTCATTCTCAGCGTTCCTATCCGTACAGGCGGCAACACAGGTCCTCATTCTCAGCGTTCCTATCCGTACAGGCGGCAACACAGGTCCTCATTCTCGGCGTTCCTATCCGTACAGGCGGCAACACACGTCCTCATTCTCGGCGTTCCTATCCGTACAGGCGGCAGCACACGTCCTCATTCTCGGCGTTCCTATCCGTACAGGCGGCAGCACACGTCCTCATTCTCGGCGTTCCTATCCGTACAGGCGGCAGCACACGTCCTCATTCTCGGCGTTCCTATCCGTACAGGCGGCAGCACACGTCCTCATTCTCGGCGTTCCTATCCGTACAGGCGGCAACACACGTCCTCATTCTCGGCGTTCCTATCCGTACAGGCGGCAACACACGTCCTCATTCTCGGCGTTCCTATCCGTACAGGCGGCAGCACAGGACAGGTCCTCATTCTCGGCGTTCCTATCCGTACAGGCGGCAGCACAGGACAGGTCCTCATTCTCAGCGTTCCTATCCGTACAGGCGGCAGCACAGGACAGGTCCTCATTCTCAGCGTTCCTATCCGTACAGGCGGCAGCACACGTCCTCATTCTCGGCGTTCCTATCCGTACAGGCGGCAGCACACGTCCTCATTCTCGGCGTTCCTATCCGTACAGGCGGCAGCACAGGACAGGTCCTCATTCTCGGCGTTCCTATCCGTACAGGCGGCAGCACACGTCCTCATTCTCGGCGTTCCTATCCGTACAGGCGGCAGCACACGTCCTCATTCTCGGCGTTCCTATCCGTACAGGCGGCAGCACACGTCCTCATTCTCGGCGTTCCTATCCGTACAGGCGGCAGCACACGTCCTCATTCTCGGCGTTCCTATCCGTACAGGCGGCAGCACACGTCCTCATTCTCGGCGTTCCTATCCGTACAGGCGGCAGCACACGTCCTCATTCTCGGCGTTCCTATCCGTACAGGCGGCAGCACACGTCCTCATTCTCGGCGTTCCTATCCGTACAGGCGGCAGCACACGTCCTCATTCTCGGCGTTCCTATCCGTACAGGCGGCAGCACACGTCCTCATTCTCGGCGTTCCTATCCGTACAGTTTTCGAGGCTTTTGTTTTGTTTTGGTTGTAAGTGGAGCAGGTCCCCTGGGGGCTCTAGCTTGGACTGGGCCGGGCCATGGACTCGGACCACGTGCTGGTGGGGGAGGGGGGGAAGCCGTGGTATTTGTGAACCACCTGTCTGTCAAAGGGGTTATTGTGAAAGCATTCTGATTGATCTTTCTACCTCCAGAATCGAGTCTAGGGTCCAATGAATCTACTTAAGCATGACTATGCTGGCTTAGTTCTTTCCCGGAAAATGTCAAATTGCCTCCCGATGTTTAATAAAATACAGTATCTCTGAGGACCCCCGCATCGTGGCTGCTCACCCATCCCTGTTCTAACGCCTGACACTTTTCCTACAAGAACCCTGTGCTCCAAGCATTTGTGTTGTGAATGTACCTCAAACTTGTTTTTTCTTGTCTAACTCCATTTCTTATGTTGTCTGGAATCCCAAATCCAGGCTAATTGGCACTAATTAAGTAGTGATTATATGTCACATAAATTACTTGTACAATAAGTATTTTGTTCTCATAATCTATTTCTCAATGTGCTAGCAATTCTTTTTTTTTTTTTTTTTTTACGGAGACACAGAGAGAGTCAGAGAGAGGGATAGACAGGGACAGACAGACAGGAACGGAGAGAGATGAGAAGCATAAATCATCAGTTTTTTGTTGCGACACCTTAGTTGTTCATTGATTGCTTTCTCATATGTGCCTTGACCACGGGCCTTCAGCAGACCAAATAACCCCTTGCTCGAGCCAGCGACCTTGGGTCCAAGCTGGTGACCTTTTGCCCAAACCAGATGAGTCCGTGCTCAAGCTGGCAACCTCAGGGTCTCGAACCTGGGTCATCCGCATCCCAGTCCAACGCTCTATCCACTGCGCCACCGCCTGGTCCGGCATGCTAGCAATTCTTGAATTTTATTTTAAAAGATAACCTCCTCTGTGAAGACTGCCATGATGTCTTCAATCAACTGTGGTGTCCAGCCGCTCAATGTCCTTAAGGTCTTTGGATAAACCTTCACTTTAGCATGGCATATACTCTGCCTTTTATTATAAATATCTGACACCTATCTATTCTTCAGAAGAAAATATCATAATGAATATTTTTGGGTCAGGGATTGGACTGCTTTGACATCATCTTCTGTTCAGCACTGTGTGAATAATAGCATTTATTAAATAACTATTTATTGCATTGTTAAATAACTAGATATAGCAATTCCTGGGCACCAACTGATGACATATTTCACCATGGAAACAAGTTTTTTACAGTGTTAACATTTAGGGATTTCTTAGACACTGTTACCCGGTGAACATTAATATACTGCTCACAAAAATTAGGGGATATTTCAAAATAAATATGAAGTGATTAAAAAAATAAACATTTGATGTTTTTATTAAACAAGATATCAGAAAAGCAAATGACAAGTCAAATAAAGTTATTTTTTTATTTTCTTCCCAAATTTTTATTTATTTATTTATTTATTTTACAGAGACAGAGATTCAGAGAGAGGGATAGATAGATAGGGACAGACAGACAGGAAGACAGGAACGAAGAGAGATGAGAAGCATCAATCATTAGTTTTTCATTGTGACACCTTAGTTGTTCATTGATTGCTTTCTCATACGTGCCTTGACCACGGGCCTTCAGCAGACCGAGTAACCCCTTGCTCAAACCAGTGACCTTGGGTCTAAGCTGGTGAGCTTTGCTCAAATCAGATGAGCCTCGCTTAAGCTGGCAACCTCGGGGTCTCGAACCTGGGTCCTCAGCATCCCAGTCCGACGCTTTATCCACTGTGCCACCGCCTGGTCAGGCCAAATATAGTTATTTTATTATGCAAATGAGAGGCAAAACCAACTTTCATTTCATGGTGAGAATACGCTGTACAAAAGGCTGAAAGTCCTGGAGTGTCTGCACGTTCCCTGATCCCCTCATTTTTGTGAGCAGTGTCCATTCTCTCTCTAATCAAACAAGTAAGCTAGTTACTATAGTTCTGAGCAGAAACACACACACACACACACTAGTTCTGACAATGTCTAACTTGCATTTTCGTTCAGGTTGCTGAGTTTGCTGGGGACAAGGGAGAGCTGAGGGCAGACGGAGTTTAGCTCTTCCAAGTCCGGTCAGTGGGACTCTCCTTTGCAGCTCGTTTGAATAATTCTCCATTTGTGTCCCCACGCAGCCCTCAGGTGCACTGAGGACACAGGAGGACAGGACGGCGGGCTGCCGGGTGGGAAAGCATTTCCGCTAGGCGTCGCACTCGCTCATGGCATTCAGGGTGGAACAGAAAGCAGGAACGGCCACAGAGGATGTGATTTCACTGCCTCTGAGAAGCTCCTCTGTGTTTCCGAGGATTGTGTGTTCCCGGCGGTGTCTTCAGGAATACTTTGCCACTCTCTGCGGCTCATTCAAAGTACTGGCCATTCCCCTCTTTCTGGCACCTATTTTCAAGGTTATCGCTGGTAATAACTGTCAGATTAATGTACAGTTCCCACGCGTGTAATAGAACACGTGAGATAGACTCGCCGTTGGAGGGTCATGCTGCTCTGGAACGGATGGCGTGATTTACATTTTCTCCCTGAAGTGCCATATCTGTATTGACAGAAGGAACAGTCTTCAGTTTCTCTTGACTAGAGCGGTTCTGTCAAGGAGATGGGCTGACGTCTCAGAACTCGGACGGGACCTTGTAGTCTCTGAAGAGACGGCATTGCATTGGGATATGTTATTTTGTAGGATTATCCTAAAACAAAGTGAGTGAATAATGAGCTGATTTAGACCATACGCATGAGCGTGTGTGCAGACGCCGCGTACTGACGGGGGCTCCCCGTTAGCCCCGTCATTCAGCACCCCGTGGGTGAGCAGCACTCGGCCCCCAGCCAGGGACAGGTGCAGGGTCAGAGCCGGCGCTGTGCCTCCAGGTGAGATGGAACAGGGAGAGACGGACTGTAAGGGAGGTGACAGTCACCGAGAGACACGCCCACACAGACACCCTCCTCTCTGTGTCCACACTGAATCTGTCTCATCCTCATACTCTGGACATGGTCACTGGGTTGAGGGGTAGCCACCTGTCCCGAGCAGCCCTTCTGATTTGTTTATACTGGGATGAAGAAAAAAACATATATGCAGATCTTTTCTGGGGGTGGGAAATATTGGATGTCAAATGTGATAGTTCCCTGTTTCCAGTCAGGCTGAGTAAGCCCATAAGCTGTGAGGAAGGATGAAACCCACCAAGAAGAACAAGAATAAGAAACAGGAGGCTCTCTGGCCCCATCGGAGTTGCTAGGCCCCCTTGCTCTCAAGGGTTGGCTGTGCCCTCCCCTTCGCACGGGTCGTTTGTAGACTCGCCTGTGAATTACGTGAGTGGGGAAGCATTGCCCTCACTACTCATGGAAGGGCGCTCCTGCACAAAGCGGGGCCCTGAGGCCGATGGAACCGACCTACAGAAACAGCGCTGGGTTTGCCCTGATGCTGAAGAGTCAGCCAGGCCGGATGGACCGTAACATGCAGTACAGCAGAGAACGGGTGATGTGAGGCTGGCGTTATCGATTAACAGTACTCCTCCTCGCTTTGTGGGGAGCTACTAATCCCTGGCCCGTTGCTTCAGCCAACGGCATGTGAGCTGATACGTCGTGACCACAGATTTTGACTTGTCCTCTTCTGTTCCCTGGATCCATCCGTAATCAGAAGGGTATGCTTCATTTCGCCTACTGGCCCACGAACAATGTGCAAACAAGTGAAGCCGACCTGAACTCAACCGACAAGCTGAAGCAGGGCCACCCCAACCTATACGCAGGGCATTCGTGAGGAAAAGAAACGCTGGCTGTTGTAAGCTGCCGCGTGTGGGGCTGGGTGGTTACGCAGCTCTTATTTTGGGAACACTGACTGATACACACAAGTAACGAGTCATAGAAATGAAAGGCAAAGCAAGTATAAGAACGAGTAGGGAGACAGCAGGAGGAGAAATAAAGGAGAAGGTTACCAACAAGGGAGACAAGAAAGAATTGCAAATAAAAAGCAAATGAGGCAAGTTGAACTATGACAAGTAGTAGAGAGGGAGAAAAGTAAACCTCAGTGGGCTGACAGGAAACAGAAGAAGCAGGCAGAGTACAACATACAGAAAAGAAAGGCAGGTGGGGCAGGTAGTAGAGATGACAGGGCTATACTGGTAGAGGGAAGAGTGGGAGTCAGAGGGGAAGATGCTAGAGAAGGGCCACGGGCAGGCTAGAAATACTTTAGAAAAAGCGTACAGCGCTACCTGTGGTAGCGCAGTGGGTAAAGCGTAGATCTGGAATGCTAAGGTTGCCGGCTTGAGCCCTGGGGCTTGCCTGGTCAAGGCACGTATGGGAGTTGATGCTTCCTGCTCCTCCTCCCTCCTCTCTAAAAATGAATACATAAACTCTTAAAAAAAAAAAGAAAGAAAAAAAAAAAAAACAGCCCTGGCCGGTTGGCTCAGCGGTAGAGCGTCGGCCTAGCGTGCGGAGGACCCGGGTTCGATTCCCGGCCAGGGCACACAGGAGAAGCGCCCATTTGCTTCTCCACCCCTCCGCCGCGCTTTCCCTCTCTGTCTCTCTCTTCCCCTCCCGCAGCCGAGGCTCCATTGGAGCAAAGATGGCCCGGGCGCTGGGGATGGCTCTGTGGCCTCTGCCCCAGGCGCTAGAGTAGCTCTGGTCGCAACATGGCGACGCCCAGGATGGGCAGAGCATCGCCCCCTGGTGGGCAGAGCGTCGCCCCTGGTGGGCGTGCCGGGTGGATCCCGGTCGGGCGCATGCGGGAGTCTGTCTGACTGTCTCTCCCTGTTTCCAGCTTCAGAAAAAATGAAAAAAAAAAAAAAGAAAAAGCATACATTAAATGCAGAAGTGGATGCACATAACAGGAAGAGATAAATAAGAAAGGGAAAAATTGAGACAGTTGAATATAAACAAGTGTGATTGCAATTACCTATTTTTTTTAACCTGTTAGGATTTTGACTGATAAAATTATCTTCAACTCAAACCTACAGTGAATACCCTAAAGGTTTTCAGAACACGTCTTGCTCAAACATAATAAGCTAAGCATAATAGAATGATGGAATGTGTAGACTCTTTTGAGAACACTCAAGACGTTGGCATTGATGTTTTAATGATAATATAATGAACAAGTTAAATTTTCAGCTTGTAAATGGGATTTTCACTACAGAAGGTGTTTTCCTGTTAAAAAGAGAAAAAGAAGATGAAAGAATGGAAGGAAGGGTGGGGGGCCGGGGAAGAAACCAGGTCCATACTGGTCAGCAGTGGTCAGAGGGAGCCAGCCCTTGGTCACGCAGAAACTGTATGACTCAAAGACACTTCTGTGTTTGGTATGTGAGGCTAAGTTTGACTAAAGCCGTGATTTATTAGACTCAGCTCCGTAAATACAGTGGAGAGGTAAAGCCAGTAATAGTTCCCGCTTCTGCCTCAATAAGAAGCTACAAGTGCTAGTCCTCGTGCACGAGTTTGGAGAGAAGGAATCAGTGAAAGGCTGGTCCCGTTCAGATGGGTGAGAATGTGGACAATGGAGCTTTGGGAACGGTAGTGATTGTTAACCCGGAATGCAAAATTGGACTCCGGAACACCCGTGACAGTCACTCTGAATGTATGAGGCTCGGAGCAAACGTTAACTATCTTGCCTTTCACAGGATAAAAAGGATGGGCCCTAAATTGTAAAGGCAGAACACAGGAAAACCTAACAACATTACACCATATGTTACAGCTAGCTCAAAGGAGTCACACCCCAAATGAGACACATCCTCTAGGTTAGGCCCAGGGAAATAGCTCGTTTGGTCTGTGAATCCACTACCTCCGCTACTTTTCTTAGTGAAATTTGTTAAAAAGCGCTTCTGTCTAGAGAGCCGGGTAAGTGGCTTCAGAGAATGGGAAGAGAATATAAATTATGTATTTTCTTTAAAATGATGTTACAGATTAATCATATTTCCAGATTCTTTAGGAAAATAACTGAATACTTTGAACATATTAGGGTATTTTATATTAAAGAGTATAACTCAGTAAAGATGATTTTTTTTCTCTATGTAATTTGATAGATATTGCACTAAAAGTTTTTCCAAAATAAAAATCTCAAGAGTAAAACTCAGAGATTTTCATTGAAAATTGTAGAACATCGCTTTGACTATAAGACACTTTTCTCCTTTGAAAATCATATAAGTTGAAGCTTTGTTTTCTTAAAAATTTATGTATTTTAGAAGAGAGTGTCATACCATCCCTGTGCCTAACACTGCAATTGAATATTTCATAAAAATATGGCATGGCATAGTTGCCAGTCATGCATATAGAGATTAGCCACAAACATTTAAACTTGATTGCTTATAATTCAAGTAGCATTCAGGATATTAATATTTAACTCTGTAATGAAAACGGAGCAGGAGAAATTCAAAATCAGTTTAGGATAATGACTAATGCTTAGTAGGCACACAATAAATAGTTATTCTGGGACTCAGAAATTGCCTTGAAATAATATTTCACGTGGTGAAATAACCATTTGATGTATTCATGAAGATAATAAAAATCCAAAGCAGTATAAATAAATCCTCCGTCAAACTGTGATAGGAAAATAGAAAATTTAGCCTATCTCAATTCTAACTTCTAAAACAATATAAAAATCTAAAATAATAAAAATACCTCATTGGTTAAAGTGGATTGGGAAAAACACAGCACTTCTCTAATTAAAATGCAGAATCTTCAAGTAATAGTTAAAAACATATTGAAATGTTCTTGCTTTAATGCCCAGAACAATTACTATCAGTGCACAGTCTGACAACTCTGGCTAATTGTAGCTAGTTTGTATTTGTACAGTAGGAAGTCCATGCTCGAGTCAGAACTTTGATCAAAGGCAGAATACAAATGTGTTGAGGCATTTCTTCTGGGTCAGCAGGTATGCAATCTTTTAAGGAATTAGAGTGCCTACAGTGAAAACAATCCTGAAGGGAAAGAGATTCTGATACATACGCTTCAGGCACCAATAATTCAAATGCAGGCGAGAAGATGCTGTATAGTTCGCCATGCTAGTTTGGCACTTACCTCGGTGGATGTGCATTTGAGTCCTAAAGAGAGCTGATATGCTTAAAAGTTATAATTGAAGTAATTAGTTCTTTTCACTTAATAGTCTTTGAAATGTCAGGTCTACAAAACAGCAGTATTGGGTGATCCACACAGAGAATGTGGCGGAATCAGGGTGCCAGGGCACTAACATGCGTCAGTTCTCCGGGCCGCAGATGTTAACACTGTCTTGTCAAGATAGTGAAATATTCAGTGCTTACAGAGGCGTGAAACGCTCAGTGCCCTGGGGCATGTGGCAGATCTCGGGGAGAGAAGATCACCCCACCATTGAAAGTCTTGAAAATCTTAGCAGACGTTGGGGCTGTGAGGGCTTATTTCAGAGCATTCAGGGGACACTCCTGGGGTGCCAGATAGGAGAGGACCATGAGCTCAGGTGAGTCAATAACTGTGATAGGCCTGAGATTTTAGACTATTTTGGAGCTAACAAGCGAGTCGTTGTGTTCACTTCATCCAGGCAGATGGACACTCCTGTCTCCAAGTTTGCTTGATCCTTTGCGCTGGGGTAACTATATTAGTTATTATTCAAACTGGGACACCTCTCAGAGTGAACAGGGGGATGCTATAATTATGCTAATAGAAGTATAAACCGGGTGGGGCATTCCCTGAAAATCTCCAATGTATGTCTACCCTATATGTACCTTAGACTAAAGGGACAGAAACTATTGTAGCATCCTCATATTAGCATTTTATGAAACTTGTAATGGATTAATGTGGATTGTATGCCTATCCTGGAGGCAATTACTATGGACAAGAGAATGGAGTGCTGTGATTGGAGGCAATTACTATGGACAAGAGAATGGAGTGCTGTGATTGGAGGCAATTACTATGAACAAGAGAATGGAGTGCTGTGATTGGATAGTCTGCTCCCCTCCTTGTCTCCTTTTCTACTTTTGTGTTTCTCTCACAGTATTTGACCTTGTGAGTTAGAAGATCCATCACCAGCCCTGGCCAGGTAGCTCAGTTGGTTAGAGCATCGTCTGGACTCTCCAAGGTTGTGAGTTTGATCCCTGCCAGGGCAGGTACAAGAAATTACCAGTGAATGTATAAATAAGTAGGAAAACAAATTGGTGTCTCTCTCTCTTTCAATTCAATCAATAAATTTTAAAAAAATTTTATTTAAGACCCATCATCCCTTACTTTCTAGTTTGATAAAACCTGTTCCTGGCTCAGTCTTTTATGGTAGATTCTTTTTTTTTTTTTTTTTTTTTTTTTTTCATTTTTCTGAAGCTGGAAATGGGGAGAGACAGTCAGACAGACTCCCACATGCGCCCGACCGGGATCCACCCGGCACGCCCACCATGGGGCGACGCTCTGCCCACCAGGGGGCGATGCTCTGCCCATCCTGGGCGTCGCCATATTGCGACCAGAGCCACTCTAGCGCCTGGGGCAGAGGCCACAGAGCCATCCCCAGCGCCCGGGCCATCTTTGCTCCAATGGAGCCTCGGCTGCGGGAGGGGAAGAGAGAGACAGAGAGGAAGGCGCGGCGGAGGGGTGGAGAAGCAAATGGGCGCTTCTCCTGTGTGCCCTGGCCGGGAATCGAACCCGGGTCCTCCGCACGCTAGGCCGACGCTCTACCGCTGAGCCAACCGGCCAGGGCCTATGGTAGATTCTTATACTTAGGAAAGAACATTTATTAGACATACCCCCTCATGGAAGAATATGATGTTATTATTATGAAAGACCTTCCTACCAGCAGTGAGTATAAACAGAATTAAGGTGTCAAAGGACTCCACTCTGACACACACACATGCATGCACACACATTTGTATTGGGTCTCTTGAGTTCAAACCTTAATTTTGGATAATTTTACCAGGATGATTTATTTCTGTGGATACAGCCAAAAAATTAAGCATTGATTCTCAAAATGATTTACTTTCTGTAAGTCAAAGTAATGGATTAAATAAATATACTAAGTGAAATGGAGCTTGGCAATATTACCATTTTGTTAAAGATAAATGGGAGTGGTGATTATAATAATTTATCAATTCCTACCTTCATCTGAAGGAGTAATTAGGTCACTGGAAACACATTTCTATACAATTTGCTTACATTTCAGAACTTTTCTGCGCTTATCCTTACAAATAAACAGAAGTATTTTTGTTCAAAGAGCAGAGAGCTGCCCTCCTGCTGTCTAAGAAGGAAAGATGAATTCCAGTTAAATTGGAGATCAAGTTGGCATTTTAGGAGTCTACTGTTAAAAGAAAATATATCTACACTATGACAAAATAATTTATTTACTTTCAAGATATTCAGGAAGGTCTCTGTTGGTGGAAATAAACCTCCCATAGCTTGAGTTAAGAAGTATTCTCTCCTGTTTGATGGGACATTTGTCAAGGATTGATGCTAATTCTTTACATGACTGGCAGAATTCACAAGTGACCTCAACTATGGCTACTCTGTATGTATGTGTGTGTGAAATGTTTTTGGGCCCTGGCCAGTTGGCTCAGCGTTAGGGTGTCAGTCCAGCATGTGGATGTCCCGAGTTTGAACCCCGGCCAGGGCACATAGAGGAAGCACCCATCTGCTTCTCCACCCTTCCCCCTCTCCTTCCTCTCTGTCTCTCTCTCCCCCTCCTGCAGCCAAGGCTCCACTGGAGCAAAGTTGGCCCAGGCGCTGAGGATGGTTCCATGGCCTCTTCCTCAAGCACTGGAATGGTTCTGGCTGCAACAGAGCAATGCCCCAGATGGGCTGAGCATCGCCCCCTGGTGGGCATGCCGGGTGGATCCCAGTCGGGCACATGTGGGAGTTTGTCTGACTGCCTCCCTGCTTCTAACTTAGGAAAAATACAAAAAATATATATATTTTTTATTATTTTAACCCAAAATTTTTACTTGATATAGGTCTACAATATTTTTTTTAATTTTCTTTTTGGGTAAACTTTAGTTTGTGCCTTTTTAGGAAGTTGTCCAATTCCTCTAGATTATCTGATTTGTTGGCATACAAGTCGTCATGGTATTCTTTTAATTTTTGAAATATTTCTGTAAGGTTGCTCATAATATTCACTCTTTCATTCTATCTTTTAGTAATTGCATCTTTTTTTGGGGGGGGGGTTTGGCTACTCTAGCAAAAGATTTGTCAATTTTTTAAATAGTTTTTTAATATGAAAGTTTAAGTTACTGGTTTGAGATATTTCTTCTCCTTATAATACCGATTTTTACAGCTATTAGTTTCCCTCTCAGCAGTGTTTTAACTGAATTTTCATTAGTGTTGATTAGTCTGTTTTTCTTTTCAAAATTATATTTTTTAATTTCTATTTTGATGTCTTATTTGACCCACTGGTTATGCAAGATTGTGTTGTTTAATTATGTGTATGTGTGAAATTCTGAAATTTCCTTCTGTTATTTTTATCTAGTTTAAGTCCATGTGGTCTGAGAATATACTTTGTATGAAATTTAGTTCATATTAATATTAACTTTTTTAAAGATTTTATTTATTCATTATAGAGAGGGGAGAGAGAGAGAGAGAGAGAAAGGGGGAGGAGCAGAAAGCATCAACTCCCATATGTGCCTTGACCAGGCAAGCCCAGGGTTTTGAACCGGCGACCTCAGCATTTCCAGGTTGACGCTTTATCCACTGTACCACCACAGGTCAGGCCAATATTAACTTTCAATAATATTCACAACTTTGCTTCCAAACAGTGCTGTTCTTTCCTCTCCTCTCTGCGATTAGTGTCACAATTATAACTGTATGTATTGAGTTTCCGTCAACATAGATGTACAATTATTGCTATTATGGTTGTATTGTGAACCAGGAATTCCTTTAGTTTTTCTGTAGAGCTGATCTATTAGTGGCAAATTCTGTCTGATTTTGTTTATCTACTAGTGAGTTTTTTTCTCTTTCATTTATGAAAGATAGTTTTGCTAGAAATCTAGTTCTGGGTTGAAAGGATCAATAATTTTTTGGATCTGACACGCAAAGTACAAGCAACAAAGTAAAAACTCAGCAGGTGGGACATCAAACTGAAAAGTTCTGCTACATAAATGATCAACAGAAGGCAAAGGCAGTCTACAGAATGGGAGAAAATATGTGCAGACCACACATCTGATAAGGCGTTAATGTCTAAAATATAAATGCATAAGAGTTCATATAACGCAATAGCAAAACTAAAATACCCCAACTAATTAAAAAAAAAATCCATGCTTAGTTAATGTTTCTGGGTTCAGACAGTCTGTAACACTTATTTATACTTTTTGTTTACAGAACTAATGTATAAAAAATATTATCACATTTTATCGTTCCAATAACTGTGTTGTGACCAACAGGACATCACCAACAATAAGCCTTCTTGCCTCCGCACCTAGCTGGTCGTCGCTCATGGCACATGGCTCAGGTAGATGGGTTGGCGTGGGTCAGATGTCAAAGTTCTTCTTAACTCTCAGCCTTTCAAGTGGCAGATTCCACAGGTGAAAAATGCTGTCCAGTCTCAGGGTTCAGTTCCTGTGTTTTCTTCTCTCAGAGTAGTCCCACCAGCTCTTGCTGCCTGGGTAGTTTGACAGTACATACTTTTAAACAGAGTTTGAAAAATAGTCTTCCTGATTTTTCTGGTTGTTTTCAGTGGAGGGTTTGATTGAGAAAACTCACTGTGCCATTGCTGGAAACTGCTCTGTTATTGTTCCTGTTGTATTTAATTATACAGCAGAGATAGACCTTCTCCATTCACCAACATATATATTGGGACTTCACATAAGTACCGTAATTCCCGCTCTGCTCCATAAGACGCACCTGACCATAAGACACACCTAGAGTTTTAAGGAGGAAAATAAGAAAAAAAAACCACTCTGAACCAAATGGTGTGTTGAAATGTTTAATAAAATATACCACAATAATATTTCAACAGTGTAAACTCAACAGCAGTATTAACAACCATTAGCACTGTTATTAACAAATGAGAGAGTCTTTAATGTTCATATACTCTTCAAATTGTCCAAGAACCCGCAGCAGCTAAAAAAAAAGAAAGAAAGAAAGAAAGAACACTTGCTCCATAAGACGCACAGGCATTTTCCCTTCCGCTTTTTTGGGGGGAGAAAGTGCGTCTTATGGAGCAAAAAATATGGTACGTAACCTTTTAAAAGTCGTTTGAGTTTATGATCCCTGAAAGAGCAAAATCATTAAATTAAAAATGCTGGGGACCCCAGTTAAGCTTCGCGAAATACAAGCGCCGGTCTGGGAGTCATAGGGAAACAGAAATGTCCCTGGGGAAGCTGTCCACGGCGGTGGCTAAGTTGTGACTTAGAGGTTTCTCCTCAGTGAGAAATGGCTTTTATCGCATCATCCGCACGGCATTTGCGTGGGAAGGACACGGGCCGGAACACACCTCTTGGTGTGGAGAGAAACCCCGGAGCAGCCCTCCAGCGTACAAAGAATGAAGCAGCCTTGGACATCAGAAAGTCTCAGGCGCAGACTGCATCATCAGATACAGTCCTGGAAACTAGAAGTAACCTGGGATCCCTGGGATGACCCGAGCAGAGAATATTGTAGGCGACAGTTTACACCGAAAGTCAAAGTGGGCTGTGGCAGAAAGAGGGACCCTTCTGGGACAGAGGGCAGGAGGAACAACAGACCTAGGCGCGGTGAACAGGGCTGAGACAAACTGTCAAGTGCTGGGGACTGCTTTAGGATTGAGTATTTGGGTAGGGGACAGCGGTGGGTCTCACAAAGGACTTAAGCAGCGGGAGAATGAGTGATAGAACGGAATCTGAACATGAACAAATAGCATTTTTTAAATGTCATAAAATATCGTGGAATTGTGCACCTGAGACCTGTATCATTTTGTTAACTGGTGTCACCCCAATAAATTCAACAGAAGGGGAAAAATAAAACATAATAAAAGCCCTAGAAAGGAGGTCGTTTCCCCTAGCCTGAAGCAGAATACGGGGGCGGGGGGGGGAGGGGAGGCGAAGCTGGCTAGCCAAGCGTGGGGTCCGCGTGCTGAGATGAAGGATGAAGAAGTCGCCGTCTGCCATGGAGGCCCCCGGACAAGGACAAGGGGACTGCGCCTCACCCAGCGTCCAGGTTGCAGGAGGAGGGCCGCTGGTCGGTCTCGGATGGTTACAGCAGTTTTCAGCTTCTTCCCATATGTCTGCACTGTATCTTCCCGTTTCCAGCTCTGTGTCTGTCACGCTCAGCTGACTCTCCTGGGCGACGCCCGCCCGGAGTAACCTTTACTGTCCATGAGTGAAACCAGGCTCCGGACCACGGCCGCGCTCTGCCTGCCGCACCTGCGCATTTCTGCTTCACTTGCAGCCCGCCTGGCACTGCAGGTGACCGTCAGTACCCTGTCAGAAGGGACCGACTCTGCCGTGTCCTTTTCTGCATGCCCACCCCTCCGTGTCACAGCACGAGACGCGCAGGGAGGGCTCAACAGGAGGTATATAGTTCATTGATCGCTTATCAATTCGGCTCCCCCTGTAGACAGGCTCAAGCGGGTCCCTTACCCAAGAGGGAACAAGAGCAATAGAGCAGGTTATGAAGTCCGAAAATAATTCAGTGAAGGACTAAACTGTGAGCTGCTAATGAAAAGAAGCACTATTCTATATATCATCTTGTCCATAGGACGGTCCTCCTCTACTGAGGAAAATTCTTCTTCACCCTACCTGTAATGCAGACATGCAAATGAACGCTGGCGATCCGGGAGCAGCAGATGCCGGAGCCAGATGGCCGATGGCTTGGAAGTTGTTAACTTGTACTCAGGCGGTTATATTTCTTTAAAAGTGTTCTATAGTCAGTTCCTTTTCTTGTTTTAACTCAGTAATGAGTGGGCAGTTAAATACTTTATGCTATTATTTTAAATAAGAATGTACTTTAATGAAAAATAAAGAGATGAATGATTACCTGTCTGATGCCTTGATGTAATTAAAACAACTTAGTCCAAGCCTTCAAACCTCAACTCCTATCACTAACTTTGCTGAACCAGATTTATTAAGAAATAGTAAATATTGATGACTGACTATCTCAGCAAAACCTTTTTATTGGATACATTCTCAGAAAGTAGGGAAAAGATTCAGTTTGAAATTGACAAAGTTAATTTGGGAATTACAATTTCAAGGTCATTACAAGGGGTCACTGGCTCAGCTGGAGCCCCCCAGTCAAGGCACTTATGAGAAAGCAATCAGTAAACAACTAAGGTGATGCAACTACCAGTTGATGCTTCTCATCTCTCTCCCTTCCTGTCTGTCCCTGTCTGTCTGTCTGTCTGTCTCTCTCTCTCTCACTAAAAATATAAATAAAGAAAGAAAATAAACAGCAGGCTGAACCCAGGGTTACAAGCGAAGGCAGCCCTGCTGGCTACAGCTACTTTTTGTACCTCTTACTAAAATAACTGTCACTCACACATTGTTAAGATCATTCATATTTTGAACATGTGAAATCATGCCTCAAACAATAGCATGTGTGAGTACATTCTGTGGTAGTTTCAATCTGTAAAGTGATCTGTATGGAGCATTTAAAAAATTTTTGGTCTTCAAAGACATCATCTTATCACTTCAGAGGAATATCAGTTCAAATAAATACTTTCCAAAGCATAGCAGGCTTATTATATATATTTCCTGTTTTAAGTGGCCTAGAGTCTCAGTTTCTCTCCTACAAAATAAAAGATGGCACAAAAGTATGGCGGATAAACAATTGGCTTCAAATTAAGATTCCGAAGTTCTGCAATTGTCAACCTGGTATTAGTATGGCTGTTTGATAAGTGATGAAAATGATACCAATATCTTTTCCCGAAAATAATAATAATAATAATAATAATAATAATAATAATAATAATAATAATGGGTGGGAATGAGATGGTCTTTGAATTTGTGGGTCTTCTATTTGTCTTACGTTAATAAAGACAAGGGATCCTCACACTCTGGCTTTCTCACCAACCATCCAATCAACTCTGCTTGCCAAGGTCATCACCTACAGGCTCTTTATGACAAAACCCAATAGCTCCATACAGCCCTCACCTGACATGATCTTCCAGCGTTTTCTTCACTTTCTATTCTTAGTAACTAAAAATAAAAGTTTCTAAGTAACAGCCTCTTTCTGGCCACTCACTGTCCTGGTTTCCTTTCTTTTCTCCCTTACCGCCTCCTCTTGGCAGATGGTCTGGCCGGACGGTTGTCAAGATGGGCTTCCCCGAGAAGGAGGAATCTGAGCAAAGCCTTCACAAAGGTAAGGATGCTGGCTGTTCTCTTTCTCCCGATACTTCAGTGACTGTTCACTATCTACAAGGTGAGTACCAGAATTTATATTCCTCTAAGAAAAAAATCAAAGGATGTGACTCCTTGCTTAAAAGCCTCTTCATTATCTGTTGGAGAAAATTTAATTCCTTAATTCATGATATGCCTTTTAATTTTTATTGAATATATTGGTTAATAAAATTATATAGGTTTCAGGTGTACAATCCTATAGTACATCATCTGTATATTGTAGTGTGTGTCCAGCACCCCTAGTCACGTCTCCTTCCATCACCATTTATCCGCCCTTCACCCTCTTCTACCCCCCACTTTCCCTCTTATAACCCCCACACTGTTGTCTGTGTCCATGAGTTTTTTTTCTTTGCTTAATCCTTCACCTTTTTACCCGTCCCCTCAACCCACAATCCCTCTAAGAGCTGTCAGTTTCTTCTCCATATCTATGAGTCTGTTTCGATTTTGTTTGTTAGTTTATTATGTTCACTAGATTCCACATAAAAGTGACATCATATGGTACTTGCCTTTCTCTGACTGGCTTATTTCACTTAGCATAATGCTCTCCAGGTCCATCCATGCTGCCCCAGAAGGTCAGATTCATGATATGCCTTTGAAATAACGCATGATAAGCTTTTTAAACTGTTTATACTTCAGTTCACCCTTTATTTAACCCTCTGACTAGTACGGACGTCCATGTACGTCCTCACTCAAAGGGTTAGCAAAAAACTCACTATTCGAAGCGTTAATCTGATAAGCAACTTGAGGGCAGGATTTTTCTGCTTCGTTCAGGATGGTATCTTGAGAACGTCAAGCAAGGATTGAATTCAATTACTTAATTTAAAAATGAATAACTGGATGTTCCACGAGTGAATTCTACCTCCTTGCTTTTTACAAAGCCTAACATGTGGTGGGTACACAATGTAGCTGTCTAAGAAATAGCAAGGACTCCTTCCCACACCTGTGAATGCCAGTCTTTCATTAATACAAAAAAGACTAAGAACACTAGCTTTTTTTCTCTTGATTTCTCATCTCCTCTAATAACCCCCACATACAAGAGGGATTGTCTCTGAGTAAGCAAGAGAGAGAAATGATTGTAGTGTCCTCGCCCCCTGTGCCCTTGGCTATAGGTATGGGCACGGGCTGCTTATATACTTTTACGCACTGAAGACAAGGTCAGGTTTATTGGCTCTAACCCCTTGAAATCATGTCAAGAGTTAAGGAATCCGTAGAGTAAAAATTGCAACTGAGGTTCACCTCAGTTTCATACTCAATTAAACAGTTTATAGTGGCACAAAACTTTATCACACCATTTTTTAAATTAATTTTACTAGGGTGACATCAATAAATCAGGGTACATATGTTCAAAGAAAACATGTTCAGGTTATCTTGTCAATCAATTATGTTGCTTACCCATCACCTAAATTCAGATTGTCCTCTGTCACCTTCTATCTAGTTTTCTTTGTGCCCCTCCCCTTCCCCCTTTCCTTCTCCCTCTCCCCCCACCCCTTGTAACCACCACACTCTTATCAATGTCTCTTAGTCTCGCTTTTATATCACACCTATGTATGGAATAATGCAGTTCCTTTTTTTTTCTGATTTACTTATTTCACTTCGTATAATGTTATCAAGATCCCACCATTTTGCTGTAAATGATCCGATGTCATCATTTCTTATGGCTGAGTAGTATTCCATAGTGTATATGTGCCTCATCTTCTTTATCCAGTCATCTATTGATGGGCTTTTTGGTTGTTTCCATGTCCTGGCCACTGTGAACAATGCTGCAATGAACATGGGGCTGCATGTGTCTTTACATATCAATGTTTCTGAGTTTTGGGGGTATATACCCAGTAGAGGGATTGCTGGGTCATAAGGTAGTTCTATTTGCAGTTTTTTGAGGAACCACCATACTTTCCTCCATAATGGTTGTACTACTTTACATTCCCACCAACAGTGTATGAGGGTTCCTTTTTCTCCACAGCCTCTCCAACATTTGCTATTACCTGTCTTGTTAATAATAGCTAATCTAACAGGTGTGAGGTGGTATCTCATTGCCGTTTTGATTTGCATTTCTCTAATAGCTAAAGAAGATGAGCATCTTTTCATATATCTGTTAGCCATTTGTATTTCTTCCTGGAAGAAGTGTCTGTTCATGTCCTCTTCCCATTTTTTTATTGGATTGTTTGTTTGTTTGTTGTTGAGTTTTCTGAGTTCTTCGTATATTTTGGATATTAGGCCCTTATCTGAGCAGTTGTTTGAAAATATCATTTGCCATTTAGTTGGCTTTCTGTTTATTTTGTTGTCAGTTTCTCTTGCTGAGCAAAAACTTCTTAGTCTGATGTAGTCCCATTCATTAATTTTTACCTTCACTTCTCTTGCCTTTGGAGTCAAATTCATAAAATGCTCTTTAAAACCAAGGTCCCACACCATATTTTTTTTAATCAACTCTATGCTTGACTGGGTGCAAAGCTTTATATGGTGTGATATTGCAAATGACTGTCATTATTAAAGAAAGGGCAATTATAAAGAAAGAATTAGGTGTTGCCATCCCACTTAATGCCTGAGGAGTTACAGGTCTGCTGTAAGAAGGGGGCCTTCCACAAGCGATTTCAGTCAGTGAAAGCACGCACACTGCTTTACCCAAGGTGCACGGTACAGATGGCTGAGAGAGCAGGCTGCCATTTGTCACTTCATCAGCGCATCCTGTCACTTTCCCAAGTACGTTTACATAATGACACAGCAGTCCGAAAACCATGACCGGCTTTTTCTTCCCCAATAATACAATATTTGTTAAGGGACAATTACAGATATGATACAAAAGATTAATCTTCACATCCATGGAGCTCAACACATCTCAAGAATGATAAAGTTTAAAAATTTCATTTTTAGACACATCACTCAAAATGCTGAAGGCTAAAGACAAAAGAAAATTTTAAAAGCAACAGGAGGAAAACAATTTCTTATGTACAAGGGAACACCAATGAGGTTAATCATTGATTTCTCACCAGAAACACCAGAGGCCAGAACGCAGTGGGGTGACATATTCGAGAAGACTAAAATGGACTGTCAGTCAAGAATCCTGTATGCCAAATTTTGTTGCCCATATATTTATATTTCTCACTTTGGGTGATTAATCAAAGTCCGTTAATCTAAACTCTCATGGTCTTGAAAATCGTCAATGCTTCATGGAAAAGAAGAAGAAGAAGAAAGAAGAAGAAGAAAGAAGAAAGAAGAAGAAGAAGAAGAAGAAGAAGAAGAAGAAGAAGAAGAAGAAGAAGAAAAATTAACTTTAATCAAACGCTTTAAATTGACAAATTAAATGCTATACCCTTAAACATACATTGTTATTTCTTTCTTATAAAAACTTTTAAATTAATTTTTGAATGCAATTTATCTAAAAACACATAGCTGAGGTCTTCACGAAGCTTCCAAGATTCTAAATTCTATGCTTTCTTCAAAAATTCTTCATGGAAAAATAAAGTAAAATTGCCCTATAAAGTAAGTTCATCAGACTTCCATGGCATTAAATAAATATAAAGCAAAACTTTGGGATATAATAGCAATATTACGACAGTATTACATATTTCGAATATATAAGAAGATGAACATTCACAAAATAAGGAAAACTCACCTATTCCTTTAGAAACCAAGTTAGTTAAAATGTTCAGGTCATATTCTCATTTCTTTTTGCAATAATCATCCTCACCAGGAGATCTTCTACAACAGAGCCAACTTTGAAGTTCACAAAATTTGATTCAGTGTTGGCATACCAACCTGACTTCAAAGGGATTTTTACACCGCTCGCGAATTTCACTGAGTTGGAGAAAGCAAGGGGCATCTTGGCTTCCTGTGAAATCTGACTTCAGAGCACCTGGTACCTCCAACAAAATTAGATGCAACTGGGTGTCAGGAACAGGGATTGGAAAGCACGGTGCGGTTCACACAGAGCATTTCTTTTTCATTTCCTGTTTGGAGAACGTTTATTGTGATGTGACAATAGAATAACTAAAAGTCGGAAGTTTAGTATTTGGGGGATAAAGCTTTGCCGAAACACCTATTTAATTCTAGGTAAGAAACAACGTTGGCATACACTTGTTTTTCCGGCCCATTTGTATGTGCAGGTGTGCTCTGACCATCTCTCTCTCTCTTTTTTTTTTTTTTTAGATTTCCATTTCTTCTTTTTTTTTTGTAGAAATTACATTTAATGGGGTGGCATTGGTCCACAGAAACACGTAGATTCCAGGTAGACATCTCTATAGCATTTGAACTATTCATTTGTTGTGCGCTCGTCGCTCAGACTCAAATCATTTTCCGTCACCACCATCTCATTCTTATCCTGCCTACAAAGGCTTGCCCTAACACTCCGCTTATTCTTCATAAGCAGGAGCTAGGGAACTTGATTTCATTTCATTGAACACTGAAATTTTCAGCCTAAGAATTACTGGAATTATGCTCAGAAGTTTCCTTCATTGTGTCTTGGACTTTTTTTTCTCTTTTTCTTATGGTCCTGGCCTTTCGCCCCCCTCCCCCTCCGCTACTCCGTTATAGTAGTGTTAAAATGTACAGCTGTGGAAGTGTTACTTATCCTTCAATCTCCACTCAGATTTATTTCAAAATAAGGAATTTTTAAAAACCAAATAATAAAAAATTACAAAACTGGTTTATAACATATTTTCTGTTTCCCTGAGCTAATAATATATCCTATAATTCTGTAAGTATTATAATGTATCTGTACATGTATTTTCTTTTTCTAAATTATACATTTTAAGCTATCGGGTCAGTGTGAAAGAAAATGTAAGGTAATTTTTATAGTGTTTTATTTTTAGTCTATGATGGAAAATTACTATTCTATGTCTAGCCACAATAGCAATCTTTTTAACAAGGAACCACCATTAAATTATCATTTTCTTTGTTTTTTCAACTCTAATAAAAAATGCTAGACTCTCAATCCAGCACTGATAACCTTGTGATGGCTTTTAGTTTTTGTGGTTTCTATAACATTATATCCTAAAACTCCAGGAACTGAAAGAGCTACTAACATTAAGTCATCTTAGTGAACTCCTTAGGAATATCAAGGAAAAAAAAAGTTCTCAGATCCATCAAACTGGACACAGAAACATAGGCAATGATCTGAAGTTATTCTAGCTTTTAATGCTATATGCTGGTGATTGACGTGTTCTCTGGGGCTACTATTTGGGAACATAATATGTAAGAACTCCAACTCTTCTCTTCTTCAGTGAACAGGTGAAAAGATGAACAGAAATGAAAAGTTATGTATAGGGTGGTCTAAGTTTAGAAAGGGAAGGCATTGTTCTTGCTTAACACAAATTGGATAAAGTTGAACTATTTCTCACTAAAAGAATGCTTTGGCCATCTGAACGCAAATACATTGTAAGATGAAAAAAATCCACCTTAGTCAATTACATTAACTTTTAAGAGTGAAAAAGTCTAACTTGAAAATATCGACTATATAATTAGGTAGCCAGTTGTTGAATGTCCAGAACTTCGTGGAAAATAAAAGAGAAGAGTGTTTTTGATTAAAGATTGTAGTAATGTTTTGCCTTTCCTCCTGTCAAGAAATGGCATCGACATCTTTATTTCTCTATGGCTGAGATCATTACTTGCTTTAAGCACCAGACCCTCCTGAAAGTGACACTAACTTCTGAAGCTGTGCCTAAAAAGATTAGTGGTTTCTTTTTGCAACTCTTGAAGCACTCCATTTTGAAATCCAACTATCATTCTATAAAAAACCCAAACTAGAGGGAAAGGTCCCCTTTACTAATAGGGAGAGAGACACTGTTGTCCCCAAAGCACTAGGGAAAGACCGTGGAAGTGAATACTGCAGCACCTTGATCACCAGCCTCAACTGAACACCCAGCCAACAGCCGTTACTGAACTGTCAGACACGCAAGTCAGCCATCTTGGATGTCTCAAGCTCAATGTAGCTTCCTGGTGATTTTACTTTATTATTTTTAATTAATTTTTTAGAGAGAGAGAGAGACATCGATTTATTGTTCCACTTATTTATGTATTTACTGGTTGCTTCTTGTATGTGTCCCAACTGGGGATTGAACCCAAAACCACTTCTAGGTGATTTTAGCCACAGTCAACGCGACACAGAACAAATGATTCGCCCAAACGTGCTCAGGCAAGACACAGAACCAAGAACTGCAATAAATGGCTGTTGATGGTTTAAGTTTTGAAGTTTGTTATATAGCAATAAATAACCAAGATAGAAAGTATGTTCTGAGTTACCCTCCTCATTGGAGTATGCCATTTCTGTGGTTACAATGGCTGCTTGCAATTTAGTAGCCTCTATAATACTTCCGTGTCAATTTTATTTTACCTCGATCTTAAAGCAGTTTTCAGAAATCTTTTGATAACATTTTTCTAACATAAAATGCGTTCTTCAAGTTACATTTACTTCAGTTCAAAATATTTGTTAAATTTTGTGTGTACTACTCAGTTTAGTGGAATAGAAAACAATAAAAACATTACAAGACATAGCCCATGTCACTCAGAGCCTCATTACTATTATAGAGACAAAGACATACAGTATGTTTATTTAAAAAAAAACAAACCAATTATAAAGAAACTCCATACTGTTTTCCACAGAGGCTGCACCAGTCTGCATTCCCACCAGCAGTGCAGGAGGGTTCCCTTTCTTCACACCCTCGCCAGCACTTGGTGTTTGTTGATTTACTGAGGATAGCCATCCTGCCTCTTAACCCCGTGATCCCACTTCTGGAAATATAAAACACTAAGAAATCTGAAACACTGATTTGATAGAATCAATGCACCCCTATGTTCATTGCAGTGTTACAATGGCCAAGATCTGGAAGCAGCCCAAGTGTCCCTCAGTAGATGAGCAGATAAAAAAAGCTATGAACATTTACACCATGGAATACTACTCGGCGATAAAAAAGAAGGAAATCTTAGCTTTTGTGACAGCATGGGCGGACCTGGAGAGTATTATGCTAAGTGAAATAAGCCAGGCAGAGAAAGACAAACACCATATGGTCTCATTTATGTGTGGGATCTAATGAACAAAATGAACTGATGAACAAAATAGAAACAGAGGCAGGGTCTCATGAAACAGACGGACAGCTGTCAGAGGAGCCGAGAAGGGGGTTGGATGAAAGAAAGTGAAGAGATTAAGCAAAAAATGTGCACGTGTGTGTGTGTGAAAGACATGGACACAGACCACAGGCAGCCGTGTGGTGACAGCCAGAGGGGAAGCCGAGTGGGGGGTGGGGCCGGCAGAGGGGGAAACGAGTCGGAAAGAGACTTTGCTCTGGGTGACCCGCGCGCGAGGCGGTGTGCAGGTCGTGTTTTGTTGAGCTGTACACGTGAACGTTCTATGGTTCTGTGAAGCAATGTCACACTGATAAATTCAATAAAAAAATAAAATAAAGAAAAACAATTATTTATAAAGCACCAAGAAAAAGACTAGCAGGAAGTCCAGGAAGAAACTCAGAGATTTACATGAGACTGAAGTTTTTCTGCAAGGCGAAGAGAAGTGTCCAATCCTCAGAAACGTGGAGACTCCGAAGCGGAAGGAGAAGTGGGGGAAGGGCTGGTCCCGGGAACCACGTGTCAGGACAGGAGAAGGGCCCCGGCCCGCGGGAGGCCGCGAGGACACCACGTTCCCCGAAGCAGAGGGTGAAGGTCAGGAAAGGACAGGAAACAATAACCAAAAATAAAAGGGACTCGTGTTTTCCAAACGTACATACGCACTTTGAAGTGTTCCGATATTCTTTGTTCTGGATTCAAGGACTTTCCGGACGTCACCGCGGGGCGGCGGGCTCCGGGCCACCACCGCACACATTCCCGCATGCAAGTGAGCGTGCCAGGTTTCGCTTTGAAAATCCTGGAAGCAGAATCTCATCATTTCATACACGTCTGAGCCTGCAACGGCCTAGACTCCCGGCGGCGGAAATAGAGATGTCTAGCTGGAAATAGAGAGAGAGAGCGTGAAGCCCACAAATGGTGATGAAATACAAATTTGCTGGAAGAGTATTACAAAGTTTTTTCTCCTTGCTTTTTAACTTCATTTCTTGACTCCTTGACGGAGTACGACTTCTCCTCCGTCTGGAGAAATCATCCTCGGGTGGCAAAGCACAAGGAGCACTCGTTAGACATTCCTCAGCCAAGCAGATTGCCACCGGTGATCAGGGATACGGAAGCGGTTTCAGTTAAATCGCCCCGCCTGCTTTTAGTTGTGACCCTGCTCTCGCTCTGAATCCTGGCCAAGAATTCTTGCTGCTTCAGGGGGAGACAATTAGTATCTGAATAGGTGCATTCTTTTTCTTTCACCTTATATACTGATTTCTATCGAAGCCAAGAGGCAAGCAAACTAGTTTATTACATAATCAGAGATTTGGCTTTAAACAATCCATGGGATGCATACTCCGTATTTGCTATTTAATACTCTTTTAACAATTTCAAAAATATATTAAAGCTCTATATTATCTTATTCAAAACTGAAAGTGTTCTTGCCTGACCTGTGGTGGTGCAGTGGATAAAGTGTCAACCTGGAAATGCTGAGGTTGCCGGTTTGAAACCCTGGGCTTGCCTGGTCAAGACACATGTGGGAGTTGATGTGCCTCCTCCCCCCTTCTCTTCTCTCCCCCTTTTTTTTTCTCTCTCTCTCTCTCTCCCTCCTCTCTAAAGGGAATAAGTAAAATCTAAAACAAAAAAAAACAAAACAAACTGCAAATGTTCTTATTTTCTCAGTAATAAATCACCACATTAATCATCTTTTTATTCATTATTCACTGAAACCTACTGCCACTGTCGTAGGTGCTGGGGCTCAAAAATTAGACGTGGTCCGTGTGCATTAGGCCCATTAATATTATTTTTAATAGTTCAGCTCCATTTCTTTTCAGTTAAGAGGCATTAACACACCTCACTCTTTGATGAAAAAATGCAAGCACACAATTTCTTAGATTGTCAGAACCCTGCAATAACCATATTCGTGTGGCGCTTATATCTAGAGATTGCTTCCTGTACATTTATTCTTTAATTCAATACACATTTACTGAAGATACAAAGATGAGTAAGTCTTATATTCAAGGAGCTTTTATGCTCTAGTAAGAAAATGCAGTCATGCTGATAAACACAGGCTGTAGGAGGTGCAACAAGATAATGGCTGGCACAGGAAAAAAAATGGTCATTACTACTCAGGAAGAGTCAGAAGAACTTTAGAAAAAGGTGATGCTTGATCTGAGTTTTGAAAGCAGGACACATATTCTTTCAGCAAGCAGATAAGCATGATTGATAGGTCAACACCCAAAACTTGTTACTCTCAGAGTGATCTGACAATGCTATTATAAGATGTAAAATGTAAAAATTGTTGTTCATGTGCATGAACATGAATGTATCAACATGTACACACGTCTGTGTCTCATTGGCTTTCAGGGCAGGTCATCCTTCTAAATAGGAAGCAAACTGGAAACCAGAAGATGCTGGTGTTCTTGTTTGTGGATGTCACTAGATACACTGAGTTAAGTAATTTTAAAAAATCTTTATACATTCACAAATATGACTAATTGATTCATATATGCCTTGTTAACTTATTCTTTTCCTTTAGGATTATTATTTAATATTACTCCTAGTTGTTAAGAGAGTAATTACGTTCTTTAACATGAATCCATTGTCTTCTCCACATTTTAATATTGGTAAGATAGAGATAAAGACACCGAATTCCCAAAATTATCGAGAAAAGTATTAGGAAGAATACATTTTTGGTCTGAATATTTATAGATCTTATTTTGAAGGATAAAAGATACCCAGATATAAGCATAGAACTTGTATGTATTAAAAAGAACTCCATTAATGACCTTGGAATGAAAAGAGATAAAGAAATGATAAACAAGGCTCCTATGATTTCCTTTAAAAGTATAACCAGAGAATAGGAAGCAGCAGTTATATCACCAGTTGTCTATATACCAATGTACAGACTCCAGATCAGCCGTTCTCAACGACCAAAACACAGGGGTCGCCTAAAGCCATCGGAAATACATATTTTATTTAAAAATGTATTGTATAATAAATATGTATTTTCAGATAGCTTTAGGCGACCCCTGTGTTTTGGCCGTTCGACCCCCGCCAGGGTCACGACCCACAGGTTGAGAACCACTGCTCTAGATGTCAAGCATGAAATTGTGCAAATGTAATAGTAGCATCATAGGTGTAGTGCTCCAGCCCGCTGGGAACTACCAGTGTCGTGTGGTAATAAACCTACTCAAGACATAAACTGATGTCAAGAAGAAGAGAGGGGAGGCCTGCCAAGGGAGGCAAAGAGAGACCTCCTGGATCTCCTCTTCCTTTGCTTTTATTGATCAGAAGCAGAACAGAGGAAACAGGATTACAGAGGAGGGGGGCCAGGTGACAAGGGGAAAAAATGATGAATGGCCCTTTTGCTGACAGGGAGAAAGGGCTAATTTGGTCAAAACATTCTTTTTCTTTTGCTAATTAACAAGCACAAAGGAAGGGGCAATCTAGAACCTCTAGGCTAATTTTCTAAAGCCTGTTCACAGGCATTCCTCTGTGTCTGCACAAAGGTCACCCACTCACACTTTCTTGGTGTTTGCATCCAAGAGACACTCACTCAGGGCTTTTTACTAAAGGTCCCCAGTCAAATTCAGAGAGGGTTCAAGGTTAGATGGGCAATTCCCTACAGAGAGGTGCTTTGGCAGGTTTCAAAACTAACCCAAAGCAACAAAGAACAGTGCCTAATTCAAGAGAAATGTATTCATTGGCAAAAAGTAGTGCTAGATTAGTATACGATATAAAAAGAAAGTCTCCTCTATAAAAACCATGGACAAGATATTGTAATTAAGGTTCAGGTATGCATTTGAATGTAAGGAAAGGAAAAGTAGGAATCATATTTTGTAAAAGTATGCTATACAATAGATTAAAGAAATTAGATATACCATAGAGTAATACATAAAGGTGCATTAAAGCAATACTGTAAAGAAAGGAGCTAGAGAAGGTAGGATTTAGGAAATTCGTTATTTCAGCGGATCTAGAATACTCTTCATTGTATGTGGCATTCACGCCCTCTTGTTACTCTGTCTCACTGGTGGGTGTACCGTATTTTATTTGACTAGTTTCTTCTGATTCCCTTTGGCAATTTGTTATCTAATAGGCTACTTGTTAGTCAATATAAAAATCCTCTCACTTAATAGGCGGGTTAAGCTTGTTTGCATGTATTGATATGATTAACACGCTTGTCCTCTGTTCTGCACTATCCATTGATATAGATTTTTATTATGTGGTTGACTTATCTATTCAGTCTTTATTTTTCTATTTAAGAAGTATTTTTACTTAGGTATTTGCTTTTGTGTAATAACTCTGTAAGAAGTTAATAATCTTTTCTTTTTTATTCTTATTAGTTATCGTTACCCTGCTATGAGCAATAAGGATATTAGTTAAAAACCACTTTTCCTCTCCCTTCTCTTTCCATAGCATTTGATATAAAATAATAAATTCTACTCTCAATAACTATAAAGGAATCAAAAGATTTCTCTACCTTTTATGTGATCCCCTCACTTTCTTTTTTTTTAATTTATTTACAGGGACAGAGAGAGTCAGAGAGAGGGACAGATAGGGACAGACAGACAGGAAGGGAGAGAGATGAGAAGCATCAATCATCAGTTTTTTGTTGTGACACCTTAGTTGTTCATTGATTGCTTTCTCATATGTGCCTTGACCATGGGCCTTCAGCAGACCGAGTGACCCCTTGCTCGAGCCAGCGACTTTGCGTCCAAACTGGTGAGCTTTGCTCAAGCCAGATGAGCCCGCGCTCAAGCTGGCGACCTCAGGGTCTCGAACCTGGGTCCTCCGCATCCCAGTCCGACGCTCTATCCACTGCGCCACCACCTGGTCAGGCTTTCTTATTTTTTGATGGTTATAACCTTCCTCTATCATCAGAGTATACGGTTATGACATACTTCACTCTCCTTTACGACCATTATTAAAACCATGTCAATTCTCTCTTTTTTATAACCATTATTTAGTCTTGGTTCTAGAAGGAAATGTATCTTCGTATTCATCACCAGTACTTCTGTTGATGTCTGTTCTGTCATTTGGTAATCTAGCCGAATTCTTCAGGAGATTCCTCGGGAAGTGTGTATGGAAATAGTATTGCCTGAGGAAGTTAGTGTGGAAATACAATATACTTGTAGATTGATAACGGTACACAGTGTCTTGACTTGAAAGTTAGTTGGATAAAAATTGGCGGCTCACATTTTCTTTCCTAGAGTATTTAACGCGCTATTCATTGTTCTCTGATAGAAGTTGTTATTACAATGTCTAATAATCTGATTTCTCTCACTGAAAAGTGACTTTTCCTAGAGACCCAGCGTCTTACTGTCTGGTAGTTCCATCAGAATATTTGTGTTTGCTGTTCCGTATACATCTTCCCCGATCACAGGATGCTCTTTGAATATTTCATTCTGGGACTATTCTTTTGAGAAAATCTTTGAATTCAAATTTGAAATTAGAAAATATTTAGGAATTTATTTTAAATGTACATTTATTTTTAAAATATTTTAAAATTTAAACTTAAAATGTTAAAATGTAGTACTTTTTCTGTGTCACTGACTTCATGTACCTTTCTGAGGACTCCTAACAGAGCTAATTTTCTCAGTTGTAATTATTATATAAATTAGCGTACAGAGATCCAACAAGTCATATGAGATATAGGACCGATCAAAATAACTAGAACAAGAAATTGACTAGCAAACTTGAGTTCTCGTCCCACTTTTCTTCTGGAACTTGGTGTCGAACCACCCGATGACTTTCTCACCCCAATATTCAGTGGCTTCTTTTGAAAGAATTATCAGTTTATAAAATTACTAGTTGGTCTTCTGCAGAATGTATGGCAAATCCTGTTCTAGAAAGTCAACACCCCCTTCAGATATAGAGTCTAAGTTATTTCCCTGTAAACCTGGGTGGGATTTTGACGTACTTGTAACCAAAAGAACGTGAGGGGTGTGGTGTGGCACGATCCCAAGGCCAAGTAAGAAGAGACTGCAATGCTCGCCTTGCTCACTGAAACACTCATGCTAAGGTCCTGAGGCCGCCACCTTGAGAGGAAGCCCACACGACCCACATGGGGAAAACACACGGGGAAGGGTAGTGACTCCGTGGCGGGAGCAGAGGACCACGTGGGCTGCTGGTCATGTTCCGCTTCTCGGTCTGCGTGGCGGTTATGCGATCGTGCACTGAGGAAAACTGATTACGTTGCATTCACGTGGCTTGTAAACCGTGTTTTAATCTCCTACTTCAATTCTGAAAGTGCCTATTTTTAGACAGCAATTATCTGTAGTTAAATTACCATGAAGTGAAATACACACCTGTGTCAAGAGGTGAAAAAAATTAAATAACATCAAAAAAGGTTAGAAAGAGAAAGGACAGAAGAGATCATTTAATGAAATCCTAATATCATATAAATGAAGCATCTGACATCCCAAGATGGTGAACATCACGCACAAAGTCACAGTGCAATGGAGGCGCCGAATTAGGCGGTTTTATGGCTCCTTGTTGAGCGTTCTGTTCACGGTGCCTAATTATACACTCATCAATAAGAAGTATGTTGCTTGTTCTTGGCTCTGCTGCCTTATGGAAATAAACTGCGGAGATTAATGTTTGCTACTCTACCGCAGTCTTCAGCTCCTGGAAGTACTTCTCTTTATGCTCCTGGTGCTCGGGAAAACAGCCCAGTTCTTCTTCTTTCACTGCTGACCCAGCAACTTTCTGGCAGTTTTGACCTCGGAAGACCCTTTTGATCTTAGAGACCTTGTAAGTCTCTATTCTTAAGAGGTCCTCTCACTCAGCTGAAAAGTACAGGTCTCTGGGCCGTTCCCCATTAGAGAGGTCTGAAAGCTTCGCGGCAGCCTGCTCCCTCTCTGCAGGCATCCATTCTTTATTAGCTGTGTTTCCTGGCACAGAAGACAGGACTTCATCAAACTGCATCCCACTGGGTACAAAGAATGTTCTCTGGTTTGCAGCGAGAAGCGCCTTCTGCAATGACTCCTCTGTCCTTTTCCTCATTTCTAGGTCACTTTCAACTTATTCTTTACAATACCTGGAGATTAATCAGTCGGCTCTGGGTGACGATAGACTGCTAATGAGCACAGCTCCGGCAGGCCCCGGCTCTGCGGCTGCCGCGACGGCTCACCGTTCCCTTTGACTCCACACCGTTCCTTGTCATCTCAAGGCCAGCTAGCATTTTATCATGTTTTGTATTAGACCTTGGAAGTTTAATATTTCTACCTTTATGATTTTGATTGTTTTTTGTTCATGACTAAAAGTGACATCGACCCAGTATTTAAAAAAAAAAAAACCATCAGGAAATAGGCAATTACCATAGTAACACTATCAAAATCCTCATAATAGCTAACCTTTATTTACAGATGACTCTGAAATACCGTGCTAATTTATTTACACGTGTTAATACCTACATAGTTATGTCTTACCTAATCCCGCATTATCCCAGTGACATCGACCCAGGTAGGGTTGAAGGAAGACGAATTAAACTGTGTACTTTGAAATCACTTGGCTAGCAAGTGGCTGAACAGGGAATTGAATTTAGATCCTCTGCGTACAAAGCCTCAAATCTCTCTTAAATCTACTACTTAAAAATAACCACTGTTTATATATCAGTGTTGTTGCCTCGTGTAATAAACATATATTGCTCTGAAAATTATTTCTCTATACAATCAGGACTCTTCTCTACGTTCAAATTTGTACCCTGTAGTTATCACTTAGCATTATAACCATTTTCTCATTTTATTAAAGTTTATAGGCGTTGGAATATGTCTTTCCCAGGTCACTCCATTCAAGACCTCTTCATTCCTCACATGCGTGTTCCACGGGGTTAAAGGTCAGCCAGGGCCCTGCTGGGCTCTGTTTTGCGAAGCTGGATATGACGTCACAGGTCTTGTCGTCCAGGATCCGAGCTGCAGGACGGGCTTCTGACCGAGGAAAGGGCTCGTAGGGAAACTCCGAAGCCAGAGAACCCCGTCAGGTCATTCAGCCACAGTTAAACCTGTGCTCAGATGTGTCAAAAGTCACACATGTTTATAGCACATGGGCAAAAGGGGGGCCACCTGGCCGAGCCCACAGTCAGGGTTCCAAGAAGCATAGCAGGGGTGGGGAGGGAATGAATAATAATGAACGGTATAACGAGTAACATAACCGACTGTGGTATTCATCCGTGCTGCACGGAATATACACGGACCGCGCCCCCACCACCACCACCACCAAACACACCCCAAGCGCTCAGGTGTCTTTTCTGGAAGTAAAAACAGGCTCAGAGCCCAAGACCTTATGAGCCAAATTAGATGCTTTAGAGCAGGGGTCCCCAAACTACGGCCCGCATGCGGCCCCCTGAGGCCATTTATCCGCCCCCCGCCGCACTTCCGGAAGGGGCACCTCTTTCATTGGTGGTCAGTGAGAGGAGCATAGTTCCCATTGAAATACTGGTCAGTTTGTTGATTTAAATTTACTTGTTCTTTATTTTAAATATTGTATTTGTTCCCATTTTGTTTTTTTACTTTAAAATAAGATCTGCACAATGTGCATAGGGATTTGTTCATAGTTTTTTTTATAGTCCGGCCCTCCAACGGTCTGAAGGACAGTGAACTGGCCCCCTGTGTAAAAAGTTTGGGGACCCCTGCTTTAGAGCTTCTCTTGACTAGAAGAACTTTCCATTAAAAAGACAAGCTGCCTACGGCACTGGAGACCCACAGCGAGAACACAGAGAATAATCACGAGTGTATTCACATAGAAGCAGTAAGGTAGAGTCGCTGTGATTTCTGGTTCCCAGGCGTTCTGATGTCCCACTACGTAAAAATGAGATTGTCCCTAACCTGGGACATTCTTCCTGACGTGGCCCCAGCTCCGTCCCATGGAATGAACAGCTCTGTCCTTTGTCCTCGGGACACTTGGCTATGTCTTTGGGGATACCTTCCCTGGCCACAGCTTACGGAGGCATTGGGGTATGCCCTTCACGTTCATCGTCAAACCACTTTTCCCGGTAGGGATTTGGGAAACTAAAGGAGATTTTATATCTAGAATATTTAATCTTTTCATCAAGGTATGTGCACTTAAGTAACACATCCCTCTCAAAAACCAACAAACAAAAACGTTGCTAGTGTTTATCCTTTTGATTCTAGTGAGAGCTCTGTGTGACAATAGCCAGACTCACAATTCTGACTGAGATCTACCTCTCTCGCTCTTTCTAGACCTAATTTAGGTTTTCTGAGTTCATTGGGCTTCCATGAGACCCCAACGGTCTGCTCTCATCCTCAAGAAGTTTTGACCAAATGGAAGGATTCACTGAGAGCCACAGAAAATCAGAGTGAAGGACTTAGCGTGAATCAGAGTGAAGAGTTTTGACTTAGCGTTTGTCCCGAGGTGAAGTCTCTAGGACCACACCTGGATGCGTCAACCTTTACGTCTGACCGGAGAATCTCATCCCAGCCAGAGAACAAGTGCGTTTCCAACTCCGCAGGTCTCCAAGTTTCTGTACCCTCCCTTCCTTCTCACCTTACAACCATCTCTTTCTGTGCTTATTTCTTACTTGAAGTACCTTTTCAAACTGAGCGAATAATGACCCACTCAAGCTGCAGTTATTTTGCTCGAAGCCTTTTTATTTATTTATTTATTTTTAATTTTTATTTTTTAACTACTTTATCCTTCAACCTACAGTACAGACTTTCGGAAAGGAAAGTATTAAGGATGGATAATGTTGGTGCAAAAATCGATCAGTTCCACGGGAGATTTCAATTCCCATGCATACTCAACAGAACAGGAGGCATACTAAGAGGTGTCATCCCTGACCCACTTTGAGCTCTTCACAGACCATCTGCTCCATTCCCTAGTGAAAGTGTCTAGGGTGGGGGGGGGGCAGAAAAGCAGCTGTAACTCAAAAGAGGCGCAGGATCTCTGCTTAGGGTTATGGCGCAGCTGCGGGGGACGAGCGCCGAGAGGCGGAGCCTCCACCCCGCAGACACCCAGACAAGCCCAGGAAGCACCCGCCAAGCAGATTGAGAGCTACTGGCTCGAGGTCACCACTGCAGGTCCCTTTCCGCATATCTTCCTGCAGCAGAAGGGCCCTTACCTGCCAAAACCTGTGCGACCGTTTGTCATGCAAATGATACTTTCCCCAAAGCCAGAGACCAGAAAGACAGTGACACCTGGAACCGCAGTGCCCTCGCCCAGCGCCCATTGTCAAGTGAGATCCGGTTGGAAACGATGCAGGTGTTCATCTCCGATGGCTTTATTGAAGGAAATAAAACACCCGGGCGCAAGTTTACAGGTGTTTGTGTGTGTGTGTGTGTCAGCCTCTTTCTTTTTTTCTCTTTAACTATCTAGTGGCATATTAGGCTGGCATAGACTAAATTTTCAGGGTTTTGTTGCCTTATAAATCTCTTTTGTGGAACAAGAAATTGAAATCGAATAGAATTTGGACCGTGGAAAGCTTGTAGGAGCGCGGCACTGACAACATGACTAATAATTTACTTTCATCGGTTGTACTGACTTCCCCACTTCTTCGGGGGGTTTGGAAAACATCAGACTAGCCCGAAATAAATGAGCTTATTCTCTGCGAACAGCGTTTCTTTATTCCTCACTGTCCGATGGGGCATGCTGCAGGCCCACTTTGAAGTAGGCAACCCTATGATGCCAATTTTTTCATCAGTCTGCTGTTTCAGTTCTGCCAGCTCCCCAGAAATCCTTCAAGCCCTGCCTCTGCCCAGCACGCCACCTCTGAAGTCAAGTGCCAATGTCTCTGAGCAGTCTGTGGGCGCCACGCATCTCCGCTGTCTTCTCCCCGATGCAGAGCATCCAGGGGCACGAGTGCGCAGCCACTCGGGGCTGTTTTCTGGTTTTGTTTTCCCCCCAATCCTTTTATTTCAGTTCTAGTAGTCTCCTTCCCCTTTACATTCCCCTCCGTGCAGGTTCCATCTCAGGGACCCTGTACAACTGGCTTTATGTGCCGGGAGTCAGCTCTTTCTCCGCAGTTCCCTGGCCTCGAGAGCCCCAGCTGGCGGAGGGGGAGACAGAGCTGAAGGAGGAAGGCTGGCAGACCACCACCGCCCTTGTTCTTGATACACCACATCCGGGCCCATGGACACAGGGCCAGCCAGGGTCTTCCCCGTAAGCCTGACCCTGGCCTGTGACTCTAATCTAAAGAGGCGCAGAATGCAGCCATCATTCTTTCTTCTATTTTCTCCCTCACCCCATCTCAGGCCTGGCGACGGTGGAGGAAAGTCAGGTGGCGAGTTGCCAAAGGCGGTCTACCTGTAGCTGTTTCCATGGCAGCACCCTACGGACCTTTCACTCCCACTGTGCCTGTGAAATATAGGACCATTCAGGATGAGCCCCGTCCCGGCGATGAGGAAGAAGGGAAGCTGTTCTGATGCTCGGTCCACTTGGGAGCCTGGCCCTGTGTGGGTCAGCACTGCGCTTCCTCAGGGAGGAGGGAGGACCCCGTGGCTGAACGAGTCTCGATGAGCACTGACCTAGACCGGAATCAGCCAGTCAGCAGCAGATGGAGCTCAAAATCAGAGTCAGAAGCAAAGAGTCAGGACAACAGAGCAGACAAGACCCCCACGGGTGAAGACAGACCCGAAGGGATGGACGGACGGTCGCGGCTGTTTTCAGTCCAGCGGTCAGCAGGGGCAGTATCACTGAGCTCCTTCGGGGATGTCCCTGCACCTTCAAATGGCAAAGCTTTTATGTTGCTTCGTGTCATCCCAGAGCAAGGACACGGGACAGGAGAGACTGGTACCGAGAAGAACACGACTCTGTCTCTCAGACTGTACCTTTTTAGAGGGTCCCCAGTGCATGTCAGAGCTAGAAACAACTTCTCTTTTGGTGTTTACCTAAAGGCCCTTCTCGCCCTGGGACCCAGATCTGGGTTCAAGATCGCTAGCAGGGACTTGAGTGGCAGCCAGCATGCTGCTCAAGGCTTGTCTGAGGACCTGGATTTCATCATAAAGTGAAGGTCTTCACCCCTGGTTCCCTCTTCCCTGAGGACAAGTTCCGTCGTGAGATCCTCCTTCATCCCCGGAGAACATGCTTCCCTGGGGCCAACCGACCAGTTTGCCAGTTCTGTCTGAAGTCCAACATCCATTCGTCAGTCAACAGATAGCTATTGAATCTCTGTTGCCGACTGGACACCTCACATGAGTTGTTAACTACTCACAAAAAAGTTCTCCACTGCTGTTCATTTGCTGAAAAACTATTGTCCTGCATGGCTGTTAGAAACAGAATCCAATAAGAAGAATTCATTTAATTACTTTTTAGAAAACACACACATATACACAAAATGACAAACAAAAACAAACAAACATAACAATGAAATTATGTTTGCTCCAAATATGTCTTAGCTCCCTGGTAACCTTGTGCATGGCTGGTGGGGCATGTTGGTGGCATTTGCTGAGTGTTAACTTGCGTTAAAGCTTCTCTTAACCCCCCACTTCATGCAGCATGCTTGCCCTTCTGGAAGGACTGGGAGCCACGCAGGACACTCACTATCCTCCCCAAACAGATCCTCTCAACGGCCGCGTCTGCCTCCACCACATCCTGCGCCCTTCTGGGAGGGCTGGGAGCCATGCAGGATACTCACTATTCTCCCCAAACAGATCCTCTTAACGGCCGCGTCAGCCTCCACCACATCCTGCGCCCTTCTGGAAGGACTGGGAGCCACGCAGGATACTCACTATCCTCACACACAGGTCCTCTCAACGGCCGCGTCAGCCTCCACCACATCCTGCGCCCTTCTGGAAGGGCTGGGAGCCACGCAGGATACTCACTATCCTCACAAACAGATCCTCTCAACGGCCGCGTCAGCCTCCACCACATCCTGCGCCCTTCTGGGAGGGCTGGGAGCCACACAGGATACTCACTATCCTCACAAACAGGTCCTCTCAACGGCCGCGTCAGCCTCCACCACATCCTGCGCCCTTCTGGAAGGACTGGGAGCCACGCAGGATACTCACTATCCTCACAAACAGGTCCTCTCAACGGCCACGTCAGCCTCCACCACATCCTGCGCCCTTCTGGAAGGACTGGGAGCCACGCAGGATACTCACTATCCTCACAAACAGGTCCTCTCAACAGCTGTGTCAGCCTCCACCACATCCTGCGCCCTTCTGGAAGGACTGGGAGCCACGCAGGATACTAACTATCCTCACAAACAGATCCTCTCAACGGCCGCGTTAGCCTCCACCACATCCTGCGCCCTCTCCCTGGTTGCACGTGCTGAGCAAGGAACCCTGTCCTTCATAACTGGTTTCAAAAAGTTTTAGAAACAACATTCCTAGGTAACCTGAAACTTTACTTTGGTAGGTAAGGATACTTCATACCTACCACATAGGCTTTGGAAGGGTCCACTGAAAACCTGAGACAGCAGGGAGAGGTGTGTCACCTGCTGTGAGGCACTTCTTGCGTCTTCTGCTCTGTCCGTGGGACCCAGCGCCGGCAGCTGGGCACCAGGGCTCAGCCGAGGTGGCTCGCAGTTGGGCACACGCGCTTAGACTCCACCGAGGAAAGAAAGTTTCCCACTCATCCTTCCTCATCATGTCTCTCTATGGTAACACTTTCCCGGAATGATATTCCATTCTCTCATCAATCAAATAAAATTCCCACCTCTCAGTCAGTCCCGCCCCCTGCCCTTTTGGGTCAATACTGAGAAACAATATAGATCTTGGTATCCAGGGTAAAGGGAAAGAAAAGGGGAGAAAGGCCTGAGAGACCAGGCCCTTAAACCATTATGGCCTAAAGTGAGCTTGTGTGCTCCTCGGACAGTAGCTCAGTGGCTCAGTGTTTGTTACTCACCAGCTTTTTTTTTTTTTTTCTGTCTTAGCATCTTTTTGATTTTTTTTCATATCCATTTCCAACTCTGCCCCTCACTGTGAACGGATTATGGCCGATGAAAGCCTTCAGAACTATCTCATCCAAATACAGCGTGAGCCCCCTGCTTCAGGGGCCTGTCCGCTTTTATTTCAGACCCCTGTGATATTCCCCACCCTACACCTTTCACACGAGCGACCAGCCGAAAAATCCGAACTGAGCACCAGAGGAAACAGATCATCTCAAGGAAACCAGCCGGTCCACGACGGTTCAGAAATCTACGCCTTCTTAAAGCGGAGGGACAGCACGGTGAAGACCTTCATTAAACTCGGCATAAAGAAGACATCTATGAAAATGATTCCCGCCACTAAAGCCATTTCAGAGGTGGCCCAGGAGGAAAATCGCACCCCAGGGCTTGCTATTCAGAATGCGCCTGGGGCTGGCGGCCAAGACAGCGTTCAAAGACTTGCTCATAGCATGAAGCCTTCTGTAAAGAGAAAGATAAATCTCTAAAGCTTTAATTCGGGAAGTTGGGCTGGATACACTTTCCAAAGAGCGGATCATTGCTCTCGGATGATGACGGAGTTAAAAATAGGGTTAAATGCAGGCACAGTGGTTAGATTTTTTTTTCCTTTCTTCCCGGAGAGGTATCATTGTCACCACAATCCAGTTAATGGTTATACTAGTGGATTAAAAAGAAAAAAAAAAGCAATGTACATGCACACAGAAAGCCTGGCGGTAAAGAGCGTAAAAATAGCAATTACCTTTGGGACAGCACTTCACAATTCAAAAAGCATGTTCACATTTTTATTCTTGTATCCTCCGAGTAAGTTTTCGGAGTTCATATTCTCCTCCTTGCTTTACAAACAAAAAGTACACAGCAATATAGCAGCGCCGAGACTCCAGCCCCGGTGTTTACCTCCTTTTGTTCCGGCTCAAAGGCTTTGGGGTTCTGGTTTGTTTGTTCGTTTTTTGTTTTGCTGCACTGTAGCCACCGTAGGCAGAATTCTCATTATCTGCTGAGGAAAGAGGCTAAACTAGCACAGTCCATTTATTCAACAACGGAATTATCAATCACCAGTCACACATGGGTAAGAGAGGGGGAGGATGTAGCACTGTCAAAATCTACGAAACCTTTGAGATGGGCAGATGAATGGGTGCCCTTTCAGTGGGAAGCAGAGAATTTGCTCAGTAACTCTGGACCCTTTTAGAGTTATCTTAATCCATGGGGGTCTGAGCCTTCTTTTGAGTCGGGTCTTCCAAGTCCGTGAGTGAGGTGTGACTGACGGAGCTGTCCGTTGTTCCCAACAGCATCCCCTACGGTGCGCACGTGAGCGCACGGGTGCACTCCACACCTCATCCATTGAAGCATGTTGTATATTTCCCAGAATTGGGTCATTTCTTTTCATCTCCTGGGGGTCTGCAAATGACTATTTCAATGATGAATAAAAATCTCTCCATAAATAATCTACTCTTAGACACTGGCAAATTGTTCAGCACTATGATTATGTTAGTGATTCTTACAACCAAGTGGATAATGATGGCAAACGTGTCCTCATATGCGCAGCCAGGGGACGCGTGATGCCAGGTGGCAGTGGGAAGGATAGGTGTCCTGGGGGAGCCATAGACACCTTGGTAACAACCCAGGGGTGTAGGGGTGAGAGAGGACTGACAGCAGAGGGTTGATTACAGGTGAAATTGGTTCAAGGACTAATGTGAACGAAGAGAAGGCTGGATGCATTGAAATAGAAACATTAACCTGACAATTAAAAAATACCTGTCCTGCCTGATCAGGAGATGGTGCAATGGATAGAGCATCAGACTGGGATGAGAAGGACCCAGATTCGAAACCCCGAGGTCTCCACCTGGGCACGGGCTCATCCGGCTTGAGTGCGGAGTCGCTGGCTTGAGCGTGGGGTCACAGACATGAGTGACCCCATGGCCGCTGGCTTGAGCCCAAAGGTTGCTGGCCTGAGCAAAGGGTCACTTGCTCTGTGGTAGCCCCCCTACACCCGGTCAAGGCACATATAAGAAAGCAATCAGTGAACAAGTAAGGTGCCACAACAAAGAATTGATGCCTCTCATCTCTCTCCCTTCCTGCCTCTCTGTCCCTCTCTGTCCCTCTCTCTGACTCTCTCTGACTCTCTGTTTCTGTCAAAAAATATATATATTTTTTCTTTAAATATTTAATAGGTTGATACCCCTAAAAAAGATAAAGAAGTTTTAACCCCTGGCACCTGTGAATGGACCTTAGATGAAAATAAGGTCATTGAAGGTGTAATTGGTTAAGACGAGGTCCTACTGCACTGGGGCGGGCCCTTAATCCAGTCAGATTGGCGTCTATATAAAGAGAGAAACTTGGACACAGATATAGAAGACAGCCACATGACGCTGGAGACAGAAACTGGAGTGGTGTATCTGTAAGCCCAGGATGCCTGGAGCCACCAGAAGCCAGGCAGAGGCCAGGGAGGAGCCTGCCTCCCTTCCGAGCCTGCAGAGGGCGCACGGCCCTGCTGACACCCCGACTCCAGACTGCCGGCCTCCAGAACTGAGACAGACTACACTCTCTTATTTTAAGCTGCCCTGCGTATGGTCATTTGTACAGCAACGTTAAGAAGCTAATACAAATGCCTTCCTAGGTATTAAAGGAATAGACTCTTTTGAGTAGTTGCTTTAGTCTATTCACCTTGGTGGCCATAACAACTGTTGACTGTGTGGCAGAATGGTCAAAGTAGAAAGAAAGAAAACAGCAGAGTCCTATAGTACAGTTGCTGTCGTAAGCTCTCTATAAAACCCCGGCTAACGATGATGGTCATGCGCCTGGTGCGTGGTCTCGCGTCCTCCCCAACGACGGGCGGAAGGCAGTGTCAGCCTCGTCTTCCAAGAACGGCCCATGAGGCACAAGCAGGCTGGGCATCATCACAAGGAAAAGAGCCCCAGTCCAAACGCAGCTCTCTCCGATTCCATGGGATGCGTGTCGCCTACCGCCCATAGTTTTTCCTGCCCATCTACGCAATAACTAATCTGGCGGGCTTTTCTTCACTGAGTTTATTGCGTGGTTGGCCATTTCAAGCTGCCCGCTATGAGGAATCAAGGGAAAGGAACGTGTCCAAACGTCACGGTATTTATTTGATTTCTTTTAGTCCTGTCAGTCAGCCGAAGATCACTACCAGAGAACATACTTCTTCTCCGACCCTCTGGTCCGCCGTATGCCTACTGCACGTCTGACATGTCCCTAAACTAGAATGACACTGGCTTGCCTCTTTAGGGAAATGGCTTATAGTACTAACACGAGGATGGGCTTCGCGGTGTCATGGTCCCTGGGCCCCAGCGCCCGGGCTGCCCCTTAGAAGCTGTGTGAGCGTGGCTCTTCCCTCACACCTGCAGAACCCCAAGTCCCTCGTTTTAAAACAAGGGACGTAATACTTACTCTATAGCATTACTATGCAGGTTAGCTGCTCGGCTGATCATAGCGGGCGCAGATACTGTTATTATTCCAATTAGGCCTTCAATAATATATACTTTACAATGGACCTAGGAAAATCTGTTGATTATATAAAATTGGCTACAAATGTATTGTGAGTTATATAATTTAAACCATCAGCTTCCTGGTCTCGGTCATCAAAAGGGATTTAACTAAAAGACACAGAAATCAAAGAAGGCATTTTCTTTGCTATATTATTTAAAGAACTCCCTACAAATCAAAATACAAAATAGTTCTGAAAAGCTAATCTTCACAAGAAGAATAAATCTGTAAAGGTTCAAACTCTATAAAAAAAAAAAAGTACTTATATAAGCAGATTGAGCATCCAGCGACTTGCAAATCCCTTCCGATAAAACATAATAGTCACACACCCCGCATCCAACCACTCTGCATCACAATAGGAACCAAAGGCTAAAAATAAAGGTACTTACTGGCACTTTTATACTTCAAATGCAGTCTATTCAAATGATTGTGTGACGCCCAAAAAGTTTTGAGAGGGAAGTGATGATGGTATTAAGGTATTAAGGGAGACAAAATATTTATATTTTCCTTTTTAAAATGCTATCAACTTTCAAATTAGCCACTTCTTTCTCGTTTTTGTCCTTACTTAAGATTAATGACAACGAGGCCACCGAGTGTGGCGGTGGAGAGTGTGGCTTCTGGAGTCAGAATTTGGGGTTACATTAGCTTGTCCTCTCTGGTCAGCAGCTCTCAGAACCTGGACATGCCGTGCGCCCATTCACTCCTCAGTGTCCTCATACGCAAAATATGAATGTTAATACAAAGCTCAGTGAGTCATTGAAAGGGTTACATGGATGCACACAGCACGCTGTAAGGCAGCGCATCGCCCGTGGATAAAATACGCTTCATGTTTGCAATTACTATTATTGTATCTTATACTGTGCCTTATGGAGAAATAGCACCTCGTGGCTATTAAAAACAAATAGTGGAACTAGCTAGCAGGCACTGGCCCCTTGTTCTGCACCAGGCTCTGTGTGAGTACTTGTCCGTGGACGCACTGTGCCGTCAACACTGATACTCTCCCGGGTTTACAGGTGAGGGAGCAGGATGTGTGCAGGGCGCTCTGGATGCACTCTAGCAACTGGGAGAGCCACACGTGTTTCTACCAAGCTCTGAGAGTGGCACCTAGGACCCGGAGCCTTACGGGCACCAGGCCTCTTCTCCTGCCGCCAGACACAGATAGGATCTGCACTTCGAACTCAGTTCTCAGCTGGGTTCTCTATAAGATGAGCCTGAATTTGTGACTTCAGTGCGACCTCTTGTGAAAGTGATTTAGCAGGGGTGCTTTTAGGAGAAGGGGGGGGACGAGCAAGAGGGGGCAGGGAGAGACAGTGAGGAAAGGGTGTGGTCTCACCTGAAGACAAGTTTTGTCAGGGGCATCAGTGGTACCATATAGCTGGTCCCACTTGAGGCAAGGAGGCCCACCCCCTATCGGTCAGTCACAGGCTCTTGTGGCCCCAGGAGTTGGGGGTCAGGGTGCCTGCTCTCCTGAGCAAGGCAGCTCCCATTCCTCCAAAGCCAGTGCCCTGCACAAGGGCCACCTGGGAACCCTTAGACACCTCCAGTCCCAACATCTGGAGAAAGACACACTGCCCAGTGGACGGGAAGCCACAGCGTGTTCTGCGTCCACCCCTCGATGCACGACCTTTCTTCAAGGAGAGCCAGCCTCTCCTTTAAAGGAGGGTTCTGTCTGAGCACAGGCTGGGTTCTGGGAACGAGGCAAAGGTCTGTGACTCTTCACTGGGCCGCGGACTTCAGCATGCTGCTTATTTGTTGCACATACAGTATGCACCGTTCACACCGTCTTATATAAGAGACTTGAGCATTTGCAAACGTTGCTACCCACAGAGTGGGGGTGTCGGTGGGGGCCCTGGGACCAATCTCCCACAGATACTGAGAGATGATGAGTTTGGGGGCAGAGTGTATACGCAGACTTTTGACCGCCCAGGGATAGGTGCCCCCAAGCCCTGTGCTGTTCAAGAGTCAATCACTATTTACATTTGCAGTACATTTTCTGGCTACTTATGTATGTGGACCTGGAGACAGCATGTTCTACTGACATCTCCAGAGATTGTGGCCAGCCGGGGCCCCTGGCTGCTGCTCTGAACTGGCTGCCTGTTTTGGTATTTATACTCCCATTGTGTTCTGGCCCCGATGCACCCCCGCCACCTGGCTTATGCTGTCCTGGGTTCCCATCTGCCCGCTGACACAGGGAGCACGTGTCGTGACGCGTCCCCTCCCACCGGCCCGCTGACACAGGGGGCAGGTGTCTGTGACGCGTCTCCTCCCACCGGCCCGCTGACACAGGGGGCACGTATTGTGACGCGTCACCTCCCACCGGCCGGCTGACACAGGGGGCACGTGTCTGTGACGTCTCCTCCCACCGGCCCGCTGACACAGGGGGCACGTGTCGTGACGCGTCCCCTCCCACCGGCCCGCTGACACAGGGAGCACGTGTCGTGACGCGTCTCCTCCCACCGGCCCGCTGACACAGGGCGCCTGTGTCTGTGACGCGTCTCCTCCCCCCAGCCGGCTGACACAGGGAGCACGTGTCTGTGACGCGTCTCCTCCCACCGGCCCGCTGACACAGGGGGCACGTGTCTGTGACGCGACTCCTCCCACCGGCCCGCTGACACAGGGAGCATGTGTCGTGACGTGTCTCCTCCTATCGGCCCGCTGATACAGGGAGCACGTGTCCTGACGCGTCTCCTCCCTCCGGCCGGCTGACACAGGGGGCACGTGTCTGTGACGCGTCTCCTCCCATCTGCCCGCTGACACAGGGAGCACGTGTCCTGACGCGTCTCCTCCCACCGGCCCGCTGACACAGGGGGCACGTATTGTGACGCGACTCCTCCCACCGGCCCGCTGACACAGGGAGCACGTGTCTGTGACGCCTCCTCCCACCGGCCCGCTGACACAGGGAGCACGTGTCTGTGACGCGTCTCCTCCCACCGGCCCGCTGACACAGGGAGCACCTGTCGTGAGGCGTCTCCTCCCACTGGCCCGCTGACACAGGGCGCCCGTGTCTGTGACATCTCCTCCCACCGGCCCGCTGACACAGGGAGCACGTGTCTGTGACATCTCCTCCCACCGGCCCGCTGACACAGGGAGCACATGTCTGTGACGCGTCTCCTCCTATCAGCCCTGGGAAGGAGGACGGCCAGACGCAGTCCTCAGTCACACTGGTGTCCTCCCTTCCGTTTTTGGAAAATACTTCCTATCTCTTAGGGTGGGCCCAGTCTCATAGGCCTAATTCTTGGAGACTCTTCTCTTCTACCCCAATGTGTCACAGATTCTCAGCTTCTCTATTTGATTGTGTGTGTGTGTCACATAAGTTCCCAAGACAATAAGAGCCAACCAATGGTCTGTCGGGAATGCTTGCCAAGCCCCTTGCCGGGACGTTAAACCCTGTCTCCTGAGACAGTGCTCTCCTATCAGAAGCTCCGTTTTCAGCCTCCTGTCGGCCGTCTTTGACCCACCCCACCCCCGGTGCCTCCTGGCTTGGTTCCCTTCTTCCTGCTGGTCCATGGTAGCCGGGTGTGGAGGCCCCTCAGAAGGTTTCCTTCTCTCCCAGGAGGCCAAGTTCCCAGGCGGGTCTGCTCAGTGCTGAACTGAGAACATGGTTTTTACTAAATGTCACAAATAAGGGTTGGCATTCCTCTCGTGATTTTTGCATTTTACACATAAATGCTATTTACGCAAAACAGTTTTACCCAAACATTTCTCTAACTAGGAAAATAGTTTTACTTGAAAATGTTTCTCATCATTCTCTAATAAATGGAGAGGAGGGTGGGCGTGGCCAGGTCGCAGGAGGGCGGGGTGGTTCTGGTGTGGCATCAGCCTGCTGGCCACCAGGAACCTCTTCACCCTCCTGCAGAGCTGATCACCGGCGCGAGTCTCTAATTTTCTCTTTTCAATGCGTCAACTGCGCTTAGCACCATCAAGTGCCACATTATAATATACACTATGTACATTACAGTGCCATCACATTGCACCTCTGGAACATTGGAGTGTTGCACCAGTTGGAGAATCCCCTTCCATTAACAGCCAATTCTAGTTCATTGTTGGAAGTCTGAGCGGTCACTGTTACGGCATCCTCGGCCCCGTTGACAGTTTACCTACATTTCTTGGGGGTGTTTTATGGCCAGCCTGCTAGCAAGCTGCTCACCTTCAGAACCCCACTCTTGTAGTCCGGTTCCAAGAATGTGTTTTGACATCATCTCAGGTCACGATTCCAAAAGGCAGAGGCTTAGACAGTCATTGTTGGCAAGGCAATGCATCGAGGAATGCTTTCAGGGGGAGAGTGAGGATTCTATCACGAAACAAGAAGGGTGTCAGGGGTGGGAGGCTGTCCATGTGTCCCGGCGTCTGCCTGTCACTGGGCTCCTGCTGTGGCGTAAGCCCCGGCGGGGAGGCGGTCCCAGAGCAGGGGGAGGGCAGCGGTCCGGCAGAGGCAGGCGATTAGCGCCAGTGGTCAGTAGCTGTGGGATGGAGCCCTGGTCCAGGGGAGACGACCGTGGAGTCACGTGAACAGCAGCCACTAGGTCATGTTTCCGAGACAGAATTTAAAGCAGTGCTTCCAAAACCTAATGCCCATGTGCTAATTTGGGAACATCTCCTTGCTTGCTAATCACCGGTTCCTCCCCACCAGGACCCGTACTGATACGCCATTACTACATGCTACTCTCTTTCCATTCATTCAGGTCGATCATAAGCTCCTGTAGTGCAAAAGATTATCTCTTATTTATTTTTATATTTTAGAAATTAAATTATCTGCCTGAGGATGCATATAGCTTCACGTATGGATGTGGACATCACACACACACACACACACACACACACACACACACACTCACACACACACACTCACACACACACACACACACACTTTCTCTTTCTCTTTCTTTGGCGGTCGGAGCCATGGCTGAGGCCGGCCTTTCTGCCATCAGCCTACACCACCCAAACGAAGCATCCACATGTTGTCTTCTCCTCACATCTGAAGAGTTCTCAGCCAGTATTTCATTCCGGAGTAGGCTTGCTGAGAACATAAAATTTTAAAAATAAAAATAAATAGCAAAAGGATCCCTTGCTGGGTTGTCAATATTAACTGACTCTCATAAATGTAAATTTCCATGCATAGCTTTAGCAAAACCAAGAGCCCCACAGAAATAGCATCTGGAAGAGAAACGGTGTCTTGCATCCAAGTGGAAGCCGTCACGCGGGGTGGCTGCCCAGACACATCGCTCAAGCCTTGCGGAGTCCAGAAGGCATTGGTAGCTCAGAGCGAACGGCAGAGAGGGGGACCCCTTCCGACATTTATGCTCCAACAGCGATTCCAGAACTCCGCCCTTCGATCATGCAACACAGCAAAGGTCCTGAACCCATCAGGTCCACAGTCCACCACGGTCCATCGAGACAATGCATTTGAGTAGTGACCCCACCCCGACCCCCACCCCCAGAGCAGTGGATGCCCCCATCAGGGAAGAGACTAGCGGTGTGAGAAGGAAGACACGTTTATTTTCCTGTTCATACTCCCAGTGTATTATACTTTGAGGAGCTGCATCATGGTTCCTCCCGAATTGGAAACAACTCGGTTACCGATCTGTGTTGGGATTGAAAACAAACCAGTCATTTGTTAGATTAGTAAATCGGAGGAAGAGAGAATACAAACTACGGTGTGAATTAGAGCTGTGAAATTCTAGGAACAAAACATATTAACTCCGATGTGCACAGGTTAATGCGAAGAAATACTGCAATATTGCAGAAGTGATCGTCTGAAACTACCCCGCAATTGCTTGCGATGACATGTTAGAGCTGTGATTCTCTGTTCCTGAAGTGCGTGACCAGAATATTAACACCTGTGCATGAAGAATAGCACAGAAATCACCAGCAGAGATTTCCACGTGATGTGATTGTATGCTTATTCGCTTAATATTTAATAGGCTCCAGGTAAAGGGAGAGAAAATGGTTCAATAGTCCCCACACCTCAATTTAAGGGCTATTATATTTCAAATCAGCCTTCACACTCAGTGCCCCCTATAGAAACATTACATCAGAAGGACCTGTTAGCTTCTTAACTTACATTTTTATCTTTGGCCGAGAAGGTAACTGCGTACATACATTTCTTCATTTTCAAACTTCCTTCTCTTTATAGTACGTCTTTCAGAATTTTTTTGTTTCTTTAAAATACTGCTCCAGTTGCAGCTCCTTGGTGAAAGTTTCTCTGCTCTCACTGACTCATGACGCAAGTGGGAACGATCAGATTTTCTTCACTGTATTCATTCTACATGCATTATCTCTTTGGTTTTGTGTGTGTGTGTGTGTGTGTGTGTGTGTTTGTGTGTTTCTTTTTTTGTATTTTTCCGAAGTTAGAAGCAGGGAGGCAGTCAGACAAACTACCACATGCGCCCAACCGGGATCCACTCAGCATGCCTACCAGGGGGCAATCTCTGCCCATCTGGGGCATTGCTCCATTGCAACCGGAGCCATTCTAGCGCCTGAGGTGGAGGCCATGGAGCCATCCCCAGTGCCCGGGGCCAACTTTGCTCCCATGGAGCCTTGACTGCAGGAAGAGAAGATAGAGAAAGAAAGGAGGGGGTGGGGGGAGGGTGGAGAAGCAGATGGGCGCTTCTCCTGTGTGCCCTGGCCGGGAACTGAACCCGGAACTTCCACATGCTGGGCTGATGCTCTACCACTGAACCAACCGGCCAGGGCCTACGTGCATTATCTCTATACTGGTAACTATGACATGGTGTTGCAAATATCAGTTACAAATGTAGAATCCACATGAGTTGGTGATTTCCTTGAAGATGGGCATTCTTTCTTATTCTGTTTTCCCAGAAACTTTGCACAGTACCAAGAACTTATTAGACAGTGGGCAACAATGACTTTTTTGAATGAATGAATGAATGAATATGTGAATAGATTTTGTCGGACGTTAACAGGGAATAGCTAACATGCTCTCTACTGCACGATTCCCAGGGTTCAGCTGTGGGCAGTACTCAAAGTCTAGATACTATGTGAGCATACAGGTGCCTTCACTGTTCTCTCAACTTGCAAAGCCCAAAATTTCCTTTAGCATCTTCTCAGACTGCTCATTTGAACAAAGTTTACAGACCAACTGAACACTCACCGTGACTTCTGATTACTGCTGGGGAAATACACATGGCTGTCTTCCATAAACTGTAAACGATCTCAGTTTACAGTTCAGAAGGATGGTTCTCCCTGAAGGAGACTCCGTCCATACTCATTTTACCTGCTTTCAGCGTTGAACCAAAACGTTGTTAGAAAAATGACTCTGCGTCAATTAGAAAAATTCAAATGGCAAGATTTTTGTCTCCTGTTTACAGACCCTGAAACAACTGTCAACATTTATGTTCAGAATTTCATTGATTTCAGGCTTCACAGATCTTGCATTTAACTTTGTCATTAGCCTGAAAGTCTGCAGTATCTAACCCCGATTGCCCGTGGAGGTGGTATAGACTTCTGTCTATGAGGCGTCATCTGTCTGGTAAAGGAGCTTTTTTTAGCTACTGGGGGGGTTTAGCCCTGAGGGAAAAGATGCCAGGCTTTCTGCATGGTTGACCTCTGCATTAGCGCAGGCAGTTACACATGGTAGGTTTTTGTGTCTCTGGACTAGTCAACACAATTCCTCAAATGAGGAAAACTCTTCTTGCTAAGTCTATAGTATCAGACACCCTGGAAATTTTTATTTCTACCTTAAGTGGTCAATGTATCATCAGAATCATCTTCATTATGAATATTCTTCTGGCAATTTACTTGCTAAATGTCTAGTGTGCAGACAAACTCGGCAGGAACAGTGTATGTTTTATCCCCACGTTCTTATGACTTTGTAAAGAGCTGTGGCGACAATAGAGGTATATTATGACTTGCCACCCTCCAGATGGTGAGGTTTGTTTTGTTGTGATCCCACATCCCAAGGTCTGAACTGAATCCAAACTTCAGGAAGAGAAATGCGTTATGATTCTAGCACACCGGGAGAGCCTAACTGACGTGGAGTTTTGTCAACCATCCAAATATTCACTGAAAAAGATGTGTCTTTTTTTGTGTGTGAAACAGCACGTTGTGAGAGTGAGCTGAGAAAGCTAAGTCAGTGTAAGACTTTTTTGTGTGTGTGGGATGCCTTAAAGATGAAAAGAAATTTTGGAAATAGAAGAGTTTGATGAGTACTGCCTTATCTAATGTGAGAGGCAAGAGAAAGATAAACACAGAAAAATAGTACATAATCAGATCTCATTTCAAAATCGTAAACTTGTTCTAATTGCCCTTATCTTTGATGCTCAGCCTCTGTCATGACAAGAAAGCAGCTGATGTCAACCATCATATTGTAGCTTCCAGTCAGGGCAAACTGTATTTCAGGAATACTCTCCTGTCTGTGCACACATCCATTCACTCGGCCTAGAGTTACCGTGCGTCTAGTTTGTGCAAGTAGGCATGATAGACTGCTCCTCTCTTTTAGAAACCTTCTACTGGGGCTCATATTCTAGAATCTCTTCATGCCATTTTTTTTTTACCTCTTTAGTCGGACTACAAATGGCCCGTGAAAAGTAATGACAAATAAAATATTATCTATATCAAATATCATCAATCAGCCTTTCACTGGCTTAATGTTTATTCAAGAATAGCATTTGTGTGAAATGTGTTTATCTTAAAGAGGGCTGAGAAATGTCTTCTATGCATATCCTCAGTGATACGCTCAGTTACCAAAATAATGCCTGCCATTTTTGATATTTTATCATAGGTTTTAAAATCTAAACAAAATCAGGTGAATGATATGGTAAATATCACACATCTCACACATACTTGAAATTTGTTCCTTTCATATTTAAACACTCTTCCTGTGAGATACTGGCATAAAAGAGAAAGACAAATAGATAAATACCACAGAATAGAGAAGCGAGAAATTGATCTGCATTTAGGAGATTATCTGTCTATGGAAAGTTGAAAGCAATCCAGCGGGGAGAGTGAAATATTTGGGGGGGAAAAATCCTGAGTAACTCAGTATTTACTTAATTGGTTCACAACAGTCATTTCAGAGCATATTCTGTTTTGGGAAAAAGACAGCGAACAATTTTGTGCAAAGATGTCTCTGTCATTAATGAAATAGTCAAGTAGCATCACAGAAAGAAACATGGTCAGCGTGGGCTCCCGGCGTCTCCAGAACTGAATAATTGATCTCTCAGCGTATTTGCAGGGAGAACACAGAAAGGAAGGTGAAGGAGCAGTTACTTTGAATTTGTACGAGTTAGCCAAGAAAGGTCTGAGCGGGCAGCGGCTGTTTGAAGCTTCGAGATCATAAGCGGATAGTAAACAGAAGCTCTGAGGAGTTTCAAACTACTTTTGTGTTCTAACCGAAAGAAAAACTCAACATCGCAGTCCCACCTGTCTAATACAGTTTCTCAACCTTGGCACTATTAACATTTGTGGGCTGGGTCATTTGTTACACAGCGCTATCCTGTAGATCAGTGGTCCCCAACCTTTTTTGGGCCATGGACAGGTTTAATGTCAGAAAATTTTTTCACGGACCGGCCTTTAGGGTGGGACAGATAAATGCACAAAATAAAATTATGCGACTGGTGTAAAAAACTGTGGTATTTTTAAATATAATTGTCAAACTTACAAGACAAGCGCCAAGAGTGAGTCTTAGATGGATATAACAGAGGGAATCTGGTTATTTTTTAAAAATAAAACATCGGTCAGACTTAAATATAAATAAAACAGAAATAATGTAAGTTATTTATTCTTTCTCTGTGGACCGGTACCAAATGGCCCACAGACCGGTACGGGTCCGCAGCCCAGGGGTTGGGGACCACTGCTGTAGATGGTGGGATGTTGAGTCCTATTACTGACCTCTATAGATTATACATCAGTGGCGCACCCCTGCCCATGTGGTGACAACCAAAAATGTCTGCAGACATTGCTGATGTCTCCTGGTGGGCAAAATCATCCCCACGTTAGAACCACTGATCGAGTATGACGGTTTGCATCCCCAAAATTCAAAGGTCTGGGAACTAAATCCCATACACTAGTTGTTAAGGAACACTGATGTTTATCTCTCTCAAGACCCCCTGCTAAGCAGTTGAGTTTTTATTGCCTCCTGATACTAAGGTTGCTGGCTGTGTGCGGCCCAGGCCGTCACAGTCACAGTAAGATGGTATATTGATCAGGTAATGAGACTAATTTATTACTATCATAGCCGGCATTGTCTTCCCTAGAACCTCCTCGTTCCTCCTCTCGGCTCACTTAAAATGAACCGTTCTCTTACTCATCATTATTTTTTTTGATTGAAATGCTGAGATACAAAAGATGGTTTCTTCAAATGAATATTAATCCGTTCTCCCTGTACCTGACATGAAAGAATCATGCATCTTGCTAGAGAACACAATTATTTGCTGTCGCCCAGGACGCTCTGCTCTGTGGTCCCGAAAGTCGAGGCTGGCCCGGGAGATGGGCTGGTGCATTTGAGAGGTCAAGCTGACCGCAGGGCCTTGCCTCGTGCCGGCAGCAGTAAATATTTCATGAGCATCTACTCTGCTAATGTGTTGTTTCAGGGGAACCAGAGAAGGATCTGAGAGCCAAGACCCTCCGTGGAGGCTCTGTCCTCTTTGAAGGAGCAAATAGAAGCCAAGAAAATACAGAAAGGTATAATGCCAAATTGATGAGTCGTTTCTAGGAAACAAAGTCAGGCAAGGGCTAGAGAAGCTTTTCGGGACATGATCAAGAAAAGCCTCTGTCCATAGGTGATACGACGAATAGAACTCGGCATAAGATGAGGGAATGAGCTTCGTGGAGACCTGGGAGAAGCTTAGCTTACTTAAAGCTCAGCCGAAAGACGCGTGTGGCCAACCGGAGCGAGCCAACCAGATCAGCACTGGGGACGAGGGCAGAGGGGTGGGCGTGAGCTGGGTCACGCGGAGCCCACAGGTGGGGTCAAATTTGGGTTTTACTCTGAGTGGGTAAGATGACGCGGCAGGATCTGAGCGAGGGGCGTGTGCTCTGATTCAAGGCGACACAGGATTGGTCTGGCTGCAGTGCGGGAAGGAATGGAAAGAGTGAGAATTAGGGAGACGTTGCAATGACACAGACTGCAGGAAATGGGGGTGCAGGTCAGATGCACCCCCTTGGAGGACAGGGCCCTGGAGGCAGCCAGCAGACCCTGGGGAGGAACGGACTGTGCAGTGTGATGGAATGTCTTCTGGAGCAACGGGCAGGGTTGGAGCCTGAAGGACGATGTGAAAATTCGTCCTTTTCCAAGACGGGAGGTTGAGGAAGGAACGGATGCGTGTAAGAGGGAGGGTAGGTGCTTTTCCAACGTGCTCAGTTTGAGATGTTTTATTATCTCAAGAGATAATCAGATATATGTATTTTTTTTTCATTTACCTCTAAGTTAATCCGTCATTCTGTCTTTTTCTTGTGATAGTGGGGTGTTAGTTGTATCGGTGTACCTATTTATCCCCCCATTGGTGTTGACCTAATAGTCTAGCCATGCGTGCCATGGAAAATACAGGAGCTTTTATAGGTGTTTATCACAGTTAGTCATTTCTCCTTTACATACATCATTATCTAAGCTGAAGCAGCTAAAAAATCTCATGAAAAAAAGAGAAATCTGAGTAAATTAAATTTCAGAGGTCTGCCTTTCTCAGGCAACTAACTGGTCAATACTGGCAAATAATTTAAAAGTACAAACATTCAGTGTTAAAATAAAACTCTTTTGATATTTAAATTATATGTATGATATATATATATATATATATATATATATATATATATATATATGACTTTCAGGATCTCTTCTTAAAAGTATCTAGCTTGACATGACAAGAATTCAAGATTTTCCCTGAATATTTAAAGAAGCAATAAATCTAAGTTTGAGGATATTTGGTATATAAATTCATTAGGAAAGAAAATGTCTACAGCAAATGGTTTCATAGTACTAAAGGAATTATAACTTTATAGTAAAAGCTATAATTTTTTTCACTCTTATTACTGGTATTCCATATTGGCACCTTTTGATCCTTTCATTGGCAATTGAACCCAAATCAGAGTGGTCTATCTATATTTACAAAGTTCGTCATGAAGTACTTTACCACACATCCACGTAAAACTCTTTTTGTGAGTCACCCTTTTGAAGATGATATCTGCATCGGAAACAGTATCTCAGCAAAGAAAGTCAGTACTTCTTTATCCTCTATTCATATCTGAAGAATAACGATCTGGTTTGGGGCAGGTCCTGAAGGCATGTTAAGTAAAATAAATTGAGAAAAGGGAAAGATCAGCACGTGGGGTATTTCCTTCCTTCCTCCCTCCCTCCCTCCCTCCCTCCCTCCCTCCCTCTCTCTTTCCCTTCTTCTTTTCCTTCTTTTTATTTATTTTTAAGTGAGAGGAGGAGAGATAGACAGATTTTCACATGCTCGCTGAGCAGCATCCACCTGCGTCTTGGGCCAATACTCGAATCAACCTTACTATCCTCAGTGCCTGAGGCTGACGTGCTCAGACCAACCAAACTACCCTCAGAACGAGCTGACACTCAAACCAATCGAGCCACTGGTTGTGGGAGAGGAAGAAGGAGAGAAGGGGGAGAGAGAGGGGAAGAGAAGCAGACAGGCTCTTCTCTTGTGTGCCCCGACCCAGGACTGAACCTGGGATGTTCACACACTGGGCCGATGCTCTGTCCACTGAGTCAACCAGCCAGGGCCTCCTCTGGGTTCTTATTACAGGAGCATTACATGCAGTCGGGAACCACTTAGTCCCAGGCCAGTTACTGTCCTTAGGAATTCACTTTCCTACTCACGAAACAAAGGCAATAAATTGTAAAGCTCCTTGTAAGTCAGGTAAGTGACTTTTATCATACTCTGAGCAAGAAAAGTAAATTCTATTATATCATTATGCTAAAGGAAACATTAGTGCCTCCTGGGGTTTGGTAATAGGACATAGTGCGTTTTACCTCTAGGTCATTTGATCATTTTAAGTGACCTGTGGAGACCGAAAATGTTTTATGCTGTTTTCTATTTCTGTGACAGCAGGATTGGAGGAAAGATGATTAAAAACAACCTTTATGTATGAAAAATAAACCATAAGTGAATATAAAAGAGCAATTTATATTTGTTCTCTCAAGAAACAGCTGACAAAAATATGTTATGATGATAACATTTAAAATTATGAAAATGAATTAAACCCACTAACTCCTTGGGCCCTTGGTAAACTGGACAGTAGGCAGGCGATGCCATATGCAGACGATTTACTGAGTGGTCCCCTGGACCTGCGTGGCTCTGCAGACCAATGTCACCCCAGTAGAGTCAATAAAAAATGAATTTGGCTTTTAATATTGGACTCTGAAGATAGTTAACAGCTAAACTGTGGTTAAATGAGAGAAAAATAGCGTATTTGCTAACTCTTATGTTAAAGCATACTAATAAATGGTAAGTTACTCAACAATAGTAAAGAAACCTTTAAAAAAACAGATCCAAAAAGAATTCAGTAGACTTTATTTTTTAATAAATGAATGTATATTCTAACTCCAGGGGTCCCCAAACTACGGCCCGCGGGCCACATGCGGCCCCCTGAGGCCATTTATCCGGCCCCCGCCACACTTCCGGAAAGGGCACCTCTTTCATTGGTGGTCAGTGAGAGGAGCATAGTTCCCATTGAAATACTGGTCAGTTTGTTGATTTAAATTTACTTGTTCTTTATTTTAAATATTGTATTCGTTCCCATTTTGTTTTTTTACTTTAAAATAAGATATGTGCAGTGTGCATAGTGATTTGTTCATAGTTTTTTTTTAGTCCGGCCCTCCAATGGTCTGAGGGACAGTGAACTGGCCCCCTGTGTAAAAAGTTTGGGGACCCCTGTTCTAACTCTAATCTTACTTAACCTAGAGCAGGGGTAGTCAACCTTTTTATACCTACCGCCCACTTTTGTATCTCTGTTAGTAGTAAAATTTTCTAACCACCCACCAGTTCCACAGTCATGGTGATTTATAAAGTAAGGGAGTAACTTTACTTTATAAAATTTATAAAGCAGAGTTACAGCAAGTTAAAGCATATAATAATAATTACTTACCAAGTACTTTATGTCGGATTTTCGCTAAGTTTGGCAGAATAAATCTTTATAAAACAACTTACTATAATTAAATCTATCTTTTTATTTATACTTTAGTTGCTCCGCTACCACTCACCATGAAAGCTGGAACGCCCACTAGTGGGCGGTAGGGACCAGGTTGACTACCACTGACCTAGAGGATCAAATGTAACAAAATTCAGGTGAGGGGAGAAAAATCAGCCAGTAGAATTCTTTTCCGTCACATACAAAAATTTTTTCAGTGAGTTTCAGAAGTCTTTTAGAATTTGGTCTGAAATAAGGCTTTCAGACCTCGGCTGAACTACTCCACTCTCTCCTGGTGTTTCGGCTTGCCGATCATACATAACGGGCCATCTCGGTCTTCCTAACTGGGGAAGCCAATCAATGTAAGTACTTAATTAATACCCTATTGGTTTGTTCTCTGGAGAATGCTGGCAAATCCACCTATGAGTCTTATGTGTGGCCTTCTACACCAGCTGCTACTGACCTGGACAGTATTTCTGTGTCACTTCTCTGATAGCACCACCAAGCATCAATTTACTTTCAGATTTAAAAAAAATGATTTTGAAGAACCAGCTTTATTAAACTTATAGGTGATAAACTTCCTTATAATATTTATAGTTGAATCAATTTAAACACAATTTTCAATGCGTACACTTTTTTTTTCTGCTGACCCACTACAACCTAGTAGGTCAATATTACCTTATTTTTATTCAACATTTTTGTAATCTTGACTCCCAAAAATATGCAATATAATGTAGAATCTGAGTTATCATTGTTTCTTTTATGAGAACATGTTTGTGTCAAGAACCGTGATAATTATCCAAGACTCTTTAAATTGAATTTATGTTATGTCTGGGTCTGTAAGTCAATGGAAGCTATTTGGCAAAGTCTTCACTTTTGATATTCTCTATAAGAAAAAGAAAAATTAGACACATGGCAAAGCGATGGTCCCTCCTGAAAGCATCATTAACAATGTTTGTGTAGTTTCCTCAGTGTCTACAGATTCTTATTTGCACAGATAACTTAAAAAACACTTTGTCACTTTTAACTAGATTCTTTCACAATGAGGTCATCAAATATCTTATTGCTCATGATATTCCCTTCCAAAAGAACACATTGGCCAAGATACCTCATCATTTTCTAGAAGCTTCTAAAGTGATCAAAAGAATTATCTCATTTTTCCATCAAAGTATAAGGACAGTCAAGATCATTTGGCGATGAGGCCTTCTTTGTTGTACCGAACAAAGTAGCGTTCCTACCCAAGGACCAGGCTTCTTCATCAAGATGGTTTCTAGAAATGCAGTGATTTTTTTTCATAAAAGAAAGATCTTGATATCCTGCTCCAAATTTCTAACAAAACCTTTTGAACAGGCCCCGACTGAGGTGAAAAAGAGGACTTTTGTGTAAATAAGTGAGACTTCTTTTAGGACTGGCAGCAACCTCTGACACTTCCGCCTGCTAAAAATCTAACTTCAAAGTGGAGAGTCACAATACGTGGTGGATAATCTTCACCAAAAGTACAAAAAGCAGGACATTTATCAAATATTGGCAGTTTTTTCCAACCTGTACAAACAGTACCAGATTTTTCTAATCGCTGTGTTTTGGGTGTTTGCTTTTCATTCTTGTTGATGTGAAGATATTGGCCATGTTTAATCTGGAGAGGAGATGACAAAATAAGGATTATTTTTTTATCAGAGTCAGAACGCAAAACGTCAGACATGACCTTACGTGTTCCAAGATGTCAATAGACTCATCCAATTTTATATCGAAAGGATGTTATATTATTTCATAGCATGCTTCAGAATTCTATGACACATTTTGAAGATTTTAGAGTCGATAATAATTTCTTTACAGAGGTTCCACTTCAAATCTCACTTTCTGTCTTAAAGTCAAATATGGTCATTCTGACCCAGGTCAGTTTGACCATTTTCAGTGATAGGAGTTTGTACTATCTCAAGCAGGAGTGCTGGAAAAATAAAGAGAGAAAGAAATTTTTTTAAAAATTACAACTCAAACAAAACAGAGGGGAAAGTGTCTTCTGGAGCCTGCTTTTCAGAAATGGGGCTCGGTTGGAAAATAGAAGGACTCTACAACATCACTAGCTGAAATGGAATAAGAGAGACAACTTTCCCTCGTCCTACAGTACTTTGCAGTATCACCTCTTTTTCTATACAGGTGAGTCTAAGAAGCCAGCAAAGAAACAAAGGTGTGACCGGTGAGAGAAAAAGAAAAGCATTTAGCAAAATTCAAATTCAAACCACTCTGGGATGTTTCTTCATGCCCGGTGCCTTGATGTTTGTAGCACCTTCACTTGTAATAGTTAAAAACTGGAAAGAAAGCCAAATGGCCATTAACAGGTAAATAGACAAACGGTCACAGAGCCAAAACAGTGTAATATTCATCAGCCAAAAAAAAAAAAGGAAAGAAAAATAAAACTATTGATTCATACATCATCATGGATAAATCTCACAAAATTATGCTGTGCCACAGAGGTCAGACAAAGCTAAGTATGTCCACCCTGTACGATTCTGCTGGTGCATTATTTTAGAAAGTGCAAACTGACCTATAGAGGAGGAAAGCAGAACAAGGACATCTTGTGGACAGAGCGTGAGGCAGGGGCCAGCCAGGAGGGAGTGATTGTAAGAGGTTACCGGAAAACTATTGGAGGTGACAGGTACACTCTTTTAATGTGGTGTGGGGTGAATATACACAAAAGTCAAAATCTATCAAATTACATTATTTAGATGTGTACAGTTTCTCATATGGCAATTATATCCCCATAAAGTTGATTTTAAAAAAATAAAAGAGTTAAGGTCTAAGTTATCAAAAGCAGCACATGACAAATTCTTTCGGAGGCCTGAACTTTTAATAGCATCATTTAAATTCTTTCCGTCGCTTTGGAATCGTGGGTTCATGCTCATTGTTCAATTGCCTAAAAGAAACGCTCCTTACGATCTCTATTCCTATGAGCTTGCAGCACACTTAAAAATAATATGCAGACCAAATTACAGCAAGAACTCCATCATCTTGTCAGCATCGCAACATAAAACACAAGATGCAAGTGGGCGGGAGAGGTGTTAATGGGCTTTTAGAAAACACACGCATAAAAATAAACTCGGAGCTTTATTATTCTCAAGATTACAGGAGCACAAACATTTACAGGGCTGCATCGGAGTGGAGTTCATTTCCATCTTAACAGTACTGTGTTTACGCCTTAAACAGCCCGAGAGAATATTCTGGCATTGTTTCTTTTCTCTTTCTTTTTTTTTATTTTTTATCCTCATTAACGTATGAAAATGTACATTTCAATTTTTATGTTAAAAACTAAAAATGTTGCCCATAAAAGCAAACTACAGTAGTAATTTCTTGAATGGAACTATGAAGACTCTCCTGAAATTCATGGACACATAGCTGAGGGTCACTGGAACGTGTCACCGCAGGCCTCTCTGGTGATTAATCTGGGTGATTTTTAATGCCCAGTGTCCAGATTTCAGGAAGCAGCATGTGGTGGTGGATGCCCTGATTCTATCCCCAGTGCCGAGTAACCGGCATGCAGAAAATGCAGAACCCAGCGTTCTTTCTTTTTTTTTTTTTTTTTTTTTTGTATTTTTCCGAAGCTAGAAACGGGGAGAGACAGTCAGACAGACTCCCGCATGCGCCCGACCAGGATCCACCCGGCACGCCCACCAGGGGACAACGCTCTGCCCACCAGGGGGCGATGCTCTGCCCCTCCAGGGCGTCGCTCTGCCGTGACCAGAGCCACTCTAGCGCCTGGGGCAGAGGCCAAGGAGCCATCCCCAGCGCCTGGGCCATCTTTGCTCCAATGGAGCCTCAGCTGGAGGAGGGGAAGAGAGAGACAGAGAGGAAGGAGAGGGGGAGGGGTGGAGAAGCAGATGGGCGCTTCTGTGTGCCCTGGCCGGGAATCAAACCCGGGACTTCCGCACGCCAGGCCGACGCTCCACCACTGAGCCAACCGGCCAGGGCCAGAACCCAGCATTCTGCCTGCTGAAAATAAATACAGCTCTCGTAAGTTCTGGGACTTGAGTTAAAAACATGTTCCTTGAACATCTTTATTAAAATATATTAATACCGGAACTATATTTACTCCTTATCAATAGTGCTCATTTTGTGCCAGGCTCTGTTCTAAAGTACCATCTAAATATTAATGCTCTCGATCTTCGTAAAACCAGTAGGAGGTAGACAATAGTGTTATTCCAATTTTAACAGATGCAAAAACTTTGGCTAGAAGAGGTTAATGTTTATAGGCTGTTAGGGTTGGGATAGTGGCAACCGCCCCCAATTCATATCTTGTAGTCTGAACTCCTGAATACCTTAGAATGTGAAGTTATTTGCAAATAGGGTTGTTGCCGATGTCATTAGTTAATTTAGCATGAAGTCATACTGGGGAAGAGTGGGACCATGATCCAATATGGCTGGTATCCCGATAAAAAAAAAAAGAAATTTGGAGAAAGACACCCACACAAGGAGAATACCACGTGCAGATGAAGCCAGAGATCTGGGTGACGCTCCTACAAGCCACGGAATTCCAAGGATTGCCATCGACCCGCCAGAAACCAGGGAGAGACACACAACAGTCCCCCTCCGCCCACAGAAGGAGCTCTCACCCTGCTCATGTCTTAATCTCAGACTTCTAGTTCCAAGAACTGCAGACAACAGTTTTGTGTCGTTTCCATCTTCGCTTGCGGCCCTTGTTGCTGCGACAGCTCTGGCAAACTCATACAGAAGAGGGGATCCAGACACCGGGCTGCAGAGTGAGTCCTGCGCTGTGTGTCCGCCTAATGACATCGTAACTCTTTCTGTGTCAGAAAGGAAAAGGTCTTTAGTTCTAAGCAGGGAACGTGGAAGCAAATCAGAGGGAGGACATTCCACAGGCAGGAAGGTGCTGCGGTGACAAGGACAGCGCCCAAGCGCCCTGAGCGGAGGACGGGCTGGAGGTCTGGCGTGGACTGGACGTGGGGCGGAGAAGGGAGTGGGCGGGGACCTAAGGAGAAGCAGGAAGACGAGACGGGAGGAAAACTCAACTTGCAAGTATTTCATTTGTTTTTCGGGTCCTTCTAAAGTTTAGCTGTGCCTAAAATCCTGGTCTGATGAGAAGTCCGAGGAGCAGGGGAAAACCACGATCCACCGCAAAACCAGGAGGGTGGCGAGAACTGCCGCAAATCGTCCCTTCGCAGAACAGCTCCCAGAAATAGCCTCCGGGGCGGCTGACTTAAAATTTCAGACCAATCGCCCTGAAACTCGGTGACTTCCTCCGATACCTTAACATATCCAGAAAATAACTTTGCTCCGAGAAACTCAGGCGTGTCCAAAAATGAAAATCTCCGTTAACATTCAGCGTCACCGAAGAGAAACCCGAACCTCACGCGGCTCCTTCGCTGTTGTGTTGGGGTTTGATTGTTTTGTTCTGAGGGAGTACCTGTTATATATTTGTTCTGGAAGTGTTGTGGCTCGTTGTTATTTCCTTTTGCAGGTAGGCCAGCATCTGATGTAAATGTTTCCAGCACAACGCGGAGAGGCACGTGGGTAATAAACCTCTTCCGGTTTCCACGGCCTTGAGCCGAGGAAGGCTCTTGCCCGGTTGGTGTGACAGTGGGGAGTGTCGGGGTGATGATTCAGGCTGTGGGCCGTGAAGGACGAGGGGGTTCACGTTTCACTTCTATCAATAGATGAGTTCGGTGCACCGGCTCCACGTCAGGTGGCCTGCAGCGTATCTCGCATGTCACTGTCTCTCCACCGCCGGCCAGGCAGAAGACAGCTATATACTCCTAGCCGTTCTTCTGGGACCCTGACATGCCAAGGTTTATCGTTTTGAACCAGGCATCGATTAGTAAGAATTTTGGCGGGCAGGAAGTTCTTGCCTCTGTCACAGACGTGGCTGCGCTCCGTGCTATGTATCATTACAAGATAGGCCTTCCTTTCAGACCCTGAATTAAATAGAGCCTTTTCCTCACCTTCTGCCCAAGTTTAATATTGGAATTTTCCCTTGGAGTTGTGATACACTCCTTATCCAGGGTGGAGTAATACACTCCTTATCCAGGGTGGAGTAATATTTTACCAGGTTTTATCTATCTACTGTCTGTCTATTTATCCATCTGTCCCTAGACCTTTTGTCTTTTCTCATGCTTGGTACTGAATAGAATCATTCAATTTGAGGACAAGTATTATTCTTTGGCTTTGGAAATTTTTAATATTATTTTTTTTATTATTGCCAGTACATCTTTTTTTTTTTTTTTTTTTTTTTAGAATTGCTCTAAGACTGATATCTCTTCATATACTTTAGGTTTTTAAAATATTTTCCATCCCTTTGACTTTTTGCAATGGGAAAAACCAGATTAACATGTTTTAATAATATGTAGGAACTCATTAGTATTCTTCAAAGCTTATTCCTTGGACTGGTTTTGCCACAAAGTGACAGTAGTTTTACTAGTGTTTTCATATTTAACATAGTTTACAAAAGCAAATATATTTAGGAATATGTCTGGCTTAACAAAGTTACCTCTGTTTTGGTCTTTTTTTACTGTAGAAATGATCAAAACCTTTACTGTGACAAGGAACAGAAAGAGATGCATTTCCTAGTCCTTTCCTCGTCTGAAAGAAGGAACCCTGCTGGGACACAGTGCTGGCAGGGGTTTCACTGTGAGTGAAGGGGAGCGGTGCCCGTTCCAGCGAGTTGTCCGCTCTCACAGTACTGCTCCGTTGCAAGTGCCCTAATTCCTTACAGCAGGGGCTCCCAAACTTTTTACACAGGGGGCCAGTTCACTGTCCCTCAGACCGTTAGAGGGCTGGATTATAAAAAATAAAAAAGGCCTGACCTGTGGTGGCGCAGTGGATAAAGCATCGACCTGGAAATGCTGAGGTCGCTGGTTCGAAACCCTGGGCTTGCCTGGTCAAGGCATATATGGGAGTTGATGCTTCCAGCTCCTCCCCCACTTCTCTCTCTCTGTCTCTCCTCTCTCTCTCTCTCTCTCTCTCTCTCTCTCCCCCCCCTCTCCTCTCTAAAAAAAAAAAAAAAGAATAAATTAAATAAATTAAAAAATAAAAAAATAAAAATAAAAAAATAAAAAAAACAAAACTATGAACAAATCCCTATGCACACTGCACATATCTTATTTTAAAGTAAAAAAAACAAAACGGGAACAAATACAATATTTAAAATAAAGAACAAGTAAATTTAAATCAACAAACTGACCCGTATTTCAATGGGAACTATGGGCCTGCTTTTGGCTAGTGAGATGGTCAATGTCCAGTTCCATATATGTCACTGCTAGCCGTAACAAGTGATATGACGCGCTTCCGGAGCCGTGACGCATGCGTCCCGCGTCACTGGAAGTAGTACTGTATGTGAGCGACACGGTGCTTTGCTGACCACCAATGAAAGAGGTGCCCCTTCCAGAAGTGTGGCAGGGGCCGGATAAATGGCCTCAGGGGGCCGCATGCAGCCCATGGGCCGTAGTTTGGGGACCCCTGCCTTACAGTGTCTTCTCCCACAGGAAGAAAAAGAATTATTATTGAGTGTAACTTAAGAGCTGCCTCTCAAAGCAGAACCAACATGAGGCCTTATGACCAGCTAAGGTTACATAAAATGCTTTAACCAACTTCCGTGTTATTGCCTACAGAGAGGAATTTTAGATTTCAAAATATTATCGTTGTACCAATACACAGCTTTTTGTTTGAACTTCTGTTTCTCATTTCACATAATAAAAAGTGTATAAAATGTCATATTTGTTCAATAAAATAATAACTCTTATGCATACCCATGTGATTTTTTTTTAAGAAAAGCCTATCTGAGTGCTCTAAATAATTATTTTTAGTAGCTCTGAATATTGGGAAATTAGCTTTTATAATTCCATAGCCTAAGAGAGATTAAAAAAGGACATTTTATGAAGTATGTATGTGAAAATAGCTGCAAATGTAAAATAAATTAAATTCCTATTTGAAATAGCCCAATATATAAATAAATAAAGAGTTGTTAAAAATTAAACTGTAATAAAGAAATCCCTAAACAGATGTAATGTAAAACATGATGAATTAAACCAAATATTTATTTATGAACAAGTTTTCTAAATTGGACTACACATAGGGAAAATGAGCCTATTTCTTTTAAGATGATTAGCATATCGATACAAATTATTCACAGAAGCCATGGTGGAAATGCATGATTAATGAGAATTGGTTTCAAATGTTTCCATATAATGATTACATTAAGTGAATAGAATGTGGATGGTGGGAGTGTTTTAGACACACACACACACACACACAAAATGAAAGAAATAATAAGAAAATCATGAGCAAAATAACAGGCATCCATCACTCAGCTGGTAAAGTTCTGACTAAAAGCAACAACAAAAAAATGAAGATAATAATCAAACACGTCCCACTTTGCCTTCCTGCACAGGTTCTGTGAGACCTTGCGGTCATTTTGTTCATATCTATCAGATAACAGAACCTTTAAATCATAATATATATATTTAGCAAAAGGGTGAGCCATGCGACTACGGAAGCAGAACCCACTCATTAGAAGACGAGACATTTTTCCTTTCCAAAACTTGACTGAATGCCAGCCACATTGATTCCGGTTCTTCTGGAGCGTGGGGGAGGAGACCTTGGCGAGCATCCGCTCAGAGTGACAGATAGTGCTCTCGGGAGTCTAGCAGTCACCCCTGGGCATATTCAGAGCTGTGCACTAACCCATAGCGACAGCCCACACCTGTGGTCCCCTATGAACTGCGGTGGTGAGAGGCTACGGCGGCCTCTAATGACATTCCATGATGGTGACACTTTGGTCTCAGGCCAGCCCGCATTCATCATCTCTTTGGCTGTCGATTGGCTTTGAGGGAGCTTTTAGACACTTACGGATATTCCAGTGTATTTCCCATTGGTCAGAATTACGGTTATTGATTTAAAATGGATTATAATATTATCAGTTTGCTCTAGTTAACATTGTAATTTTGCTCATACACCGGTATAACCAAATAATAAAATTAAAATCTCTCTATCTCTCTCTTTATTTTTTTTTTGCTGAATTGTTTTGGGATTGTTCACTGTGACCACTGTTGACTAGTCATAGGGAATATGGTGTATTCCAGAATATTACTTTAATGTGATATTTCCTTAAACCTAAACTGTCGTCAAGGCACCCATACACGAGCTTGGACCATGCAGGATTGGCAAAGTCAATGGCGGGTCTCCAATAAAAAGTCAGATGTGAAGTCTTGTCAAGGTTTGTTATTAAAAACAGGCTATACATTTGAAAAGATAAAACATTTACTGAATCCTGATAGAAACTGTGCTTTTATGAGGTGAAGGAAGTAAAAAGCACTCAATTTATTCAGAAAATCTGGCTGCAAATCCCTCATCAGCTAGCTAGCGGCTGGCTGGGTGCCTCCAGCAAGTCACTGATATCTCCGTAGTTCAGGGGAAACTGTCTCAGAAATGGGGGTCGTGGGCTTGCCCGCCTGACTTCCTGGGGCTGTGAGGGTAATCAGTGCAGGAAATCAACGCCAAGTCAGTTGGTAAGTTCTCAAGAAATATACGCTCCAAGTTGTTCCGAGTGGTGATTAATGCTTTTGGTGAATCAGCTATATTGTTTTCTTGTGCAAAAAGGTCTGAGATATAGCAAAAAAAAAATAAAAATTGGCATGACAAGTGAGATAGATCTCTATAGTTAGCCCAGAGAATGTCTCCATAAATCAAACCATAAATGTGAAATGATGGGGTCTATTCCAGTGTGATAACAGTTTCTTTTGAACTATTGACGTTTCTTAGCAATGCACTACTCTTGGGGTACAAGATGGCGTCGATAGTTTGGAATCACTTCCCTAATTACATAAGCATACCAGACTCACGAGGGTGACGTAATCAGGGAGAATAACTTTTACTTCATTTTGTATTATTTAGGGAAAATTCTTAAAACGTGTATTATTCTTCTAAACAAAATATCAAAAAATTTCAGGGGAGGTAAGAATAAGGTTACACGTCATCTAATTAAGAGCCCTTTAATCATCTAACAGAAATTAGCCAATCTTTCAGGTAATTTACCTTAAACATCCCTTCCCAACGAAGAAAGATGCTTCAAGTAAATACAATAAGTTTTCAGTATGGATGAACAGTTTAAAGTTCTAAAGATGAAGTGGTCCATTTGAACATTATTTGAAATGACAGTGCAAATGCTCTTTTAGCTAAATCACAAGGACCTCCTATTTGAGATACTTATGGACATTTTGCTATGACATAGGAAAAATATCAGAAAGAAATCACGGCGATGCTACTGGAAGTGAATTCTGGAATACCAAATGATAAACAAACGACTGCAACACCAGGCTGTATCTCTCTGAGAAACTATTCATCTCCAGGGTTGACATTTTCGGCTGCCACTCATGGCCATTATCAGAGAACGCAGCACATTTGATCACTTAATTTTTTTTTAAAAAAAGATACTTATTGCTAGGTAAACAATATTCTTTTGTGGCTCGTTAATAATAGTATTTAAAACCGTGCCTTGTTTTAGATGACATTTGAAACGAATGCTCAGGGGATGAAACCAGAATGATCCGAACTGCTCTGTAAAATACATTTAATTCTGAAGAATTTATAAACCTAAAGGGAAGCCTTCTGTGCTTTTGCTGAAGAGATACCATCTGAAGCACGTCAGCTCTATCCCCACCAGGCCGTATCAAAGGCGTCGTTTTATTGTAACTGGAAGAAAGAGAAGAAAAGGAAGAGAAATCAACCTGAAAAGACATTCACAGCAAAGCTCTTAGGATGTAAGCTGACTACCGAAATGCTTTTTCCTAAATTTTGTTTAGTACTATTTAGAAAAAAAAATAAGGCTTGCTTTCAAATAATCTACCTGGTCAACAGAAATATGTGATAAAACAGTTGACTCGCCACTGCACGTGACATTACACACCCGACCTCCACAAAACTAGTGAGTAAAAATGAGACTTCCCGCACTCCTTCCTGGTTGTATGTTTCAACACGGACCACGTTCACTTCCGTGCGTGTGAAGATTTTGTGTTTGTAATCTAAAGAATTGAAGAAATACACAAATACCTAAGAGAATTATAAATAGTGATTTTAGTGTGTGTGTGTGTGTGTGTGTGGGTGGGTGTGTGTGGGTGTGTGTGTGTTCTGCAGCAGTTAAACACTGAATGCCATCTGTGGAGCCAGGGGGCGAGGAGAACTGATACCAGAAACCCTTGGTGCAGACAGAAGGCGTGAGCCCAAGGAGAGGTGGCCCCTGACGCTTTATACTTACAAGAAAATTGCAGGAGGGGAGAAGGCACCCACTGGTCATCTATAAAAGAAGCTTTGTGGCCAGGGTAGCAGCTAGAGAGGCAAAGGAGCCCTCAGGCCCCATGGCATCAGCCCTGGGGGAACTCACACACCAGTCGTGCTGAGCCAACTTCGTGATAGGCAGGTGCCGTGGAGACGGGGCCACCCAGCAGGCAATGGTGTTATCCAGTAAGGAGATTTGTATTTATCTTTTTAAGGAAGAATGATGATAAGATGATTTCACTGCAAAACAATGGACCCAACACTGGATCAAGAGTTGTGATGTGTAGACTACAGGTCTTCTGTCAGGATTTGTCGTTACACAACAAAAACTTAGAGACCCAAATGGAGTAATAATGTGCTCTTATTTGGGATTGACAGGACATCTTAAAATAAACCGCATGAGATGCTTCTTAATAGGAATTTTCTGCGGCCCCAGGACCATTTTTGTTTCTGAGAAATAAATAATTTATTTCTGCTCTGTTAATATCAACATTTAAAAATCCATTTATATTTTATTTACTCATGTCAGCATCCTGTATGATTTTAAAGCATTGTGATTTAATTCAATAAAAAAAAAACCAGAGTACATTTATTCTATATTAAATTTCCGGCTTCACAAGCTTCTGGCTCCATTCATAGACTTTTCCCAAGCATGCATTGTCCTCACACATCCACGCATTTTCCTCACACACCCGAAGTCTTACGCAGCATCAATCTTTCTTCAAGTCTCCTCCCGGCTGAGATGGCCATGACCAAGGCAATTCTAGTGATAAAATACACGGACTTGACTATCATCACTTTCTTTTCAAAGAACGCAAGTGAATGGATGTTCTCAGCCTTATTCTGTCTGTCCCAAACCTCAGGGTGTAGTTTGCTGAAACACACCAGAACACAGAAGTGCAAAAGTGTGGCACTGACCTCATCTTATATTTCCACACTTACTGGTGTGTTCAGTCAAACTTGAAATGCAAATACAGGCATCCCTTTCTTTTTGAAAGTTCCCTTTCTGCCACTTTGCTCCTATGAAAGAGCTACGTTAGCGCCTATTGTTGCTAACCCAAAGAAGTCCCAAGATGATTTTTGCTCTTACAAAAAAAGGCAAAAAGTAAAAATAGCGGTCAGTGCTGGCTTCACAGGGAGCCGTGATAGAGGCACAAGCACTGGTGAGTGAAACTACGCGGTACCTACCTTATTTCGACATTATGTTGGTTTTACGCGTCATTTGGTTTGATCTGGTAGATTATATTTTGGGTCTTGGAACACTTAAAAAAAGTTTTTTTCCCATATAATTTAACAGTAATTGCTTCTTCGCTTTATGCGATTTCGGCTTACGAATGGTTTAAAAGGAATGCTGTCTTTTCAGATAGCAGGGGACCGGTTCTGCAAACTGCCCAACCACAATCTTTGCCACACACAGAATTCTGTATAGATAAAAAGCATTGAGGCAGATGTTTTCCACCTGGTCAAATATTGGAAACATGCCATCGTAGCCCATTGAAAACAAAGGTTAGCCCCATGGCGGAGTGGTCATCTCAACAGATGTAGAGGTGTCCGGTGTGGACACCAGTTCGTGGTGAGCCTGCTCCCGGGGACGGTCCTTAGTCCATGCTCCTGGCTGTTTTACTCCCCACTGAGTGGTGAGATGAAGTATGTCTTTTATGGAAAGCCTTCCTAGTCTCCTTTAGCCTCTCCTAAAGCCTCTGCTCTTACGTTGTTGTCAGTAACATTTATTATAATTTACAGAGATACATGTGTGGGGTAGGCCTTTTTTATCTGTCTTCCCTAAGTTGTAAGCTCCATCAGGTCAGCTGAATATATACAAGCCCACTGTCGTTTCTGTAGCTGCCACCTGGGGCCATGCGCTTTCTCTGCAGACGGTCAATATTTCGGAACAAATCTGTGCAGCGTCAGGGGCTATCCGGAGCGTCTGAGTGGCCTGAACCAGCATCTCAGGAGCCCCGGCTAACTCCAACTGCGTCAGGATACAGAGGCTGACTTCAACGGGTTAAGCCGAAGAATACGGTAGAGTTCTAATATTAGATGAAATGCCCGTCTCCTCGTGAGAGACAAAGGTTGATCCACGGTGCGAAAACGTGACCAGAGCATCCCTCTGAAAGGCTGGCTTTTTTTGGTTTGACTCAGCCGAAGAAGCAGAGTCTGTCCTTCACATGCCCTGAAACCCGAGCCCCAGAGAACGGTGCCGCTCTCATTTAGCCTTGCATTCTGCCCTCCTTTCATCCTTGGGAACAGGAATATTTGAGATCGCAAGAGGATCAGAGGCTGTGAGTCTTTGCTGAATTCAAAGGGACGTCTTCCGAGTTCCAAGAACAGGAGGAGGCTTCGGCAGAAGTTCTGAGGTTATTTTATTTTTTTTTTTAAATAAATTTTTATTAATGGTAATGGGATGACATTAATAAATCAGGGTACATATATTCAAAGAAAACATGTCCAGGTTATCTTGTCATTAAACTATGTTGCATACCCCTCGCCCAAAGTCAGATTGTCCTTCGCCACCCTCAATCTAGTTCTCTGTGCCCCTCCCCCTCCCCCCCAACCCTCCCCCTGTCCCCCCTCCCCCCACCCCTGGTAACCACCACACTCTTGTCCATGTCTCTTAGTCTCGTTTTTATGTTCCACCAATGTATGGAATCATGTAGTTCTTGTTTTTTTCTGATTTACTTATTTCACTCCTTATAATGTTATCAAGATCCCACCATTTTGCTGTAAATGATCTGATGTCATCGTTTCTTATGGCTGAGTAGTATTCCATAGTGTATATGTGCCACATCTTCTTTATCCAGTCTTCTATTGAAGGGCTTTTTGGTTGTTTCCATGTCTTGGCCACTGTGAACAGTGCTGCAATGAACATGGGGCTACATGTGTCTTCACGTATCAATGTTTCTGAGGTTTTGGGGTATATACCCAGTAGAGGGATTGCTGGGTCATAAGGTAATTCTATTTGCAGTTTTTTGAGGAACCACCATACTTTCCTCCATAATGGTTGTACTACTTTACAGTCCCACCAACAGTGAATGAGGGTTCCTTTTTCTCCACAGCCTCTCCAACATTTGCTATTACCCGTCTTGTTGATCATAGCTAATCTAACAGGGGTGAGGTGGTATCTCATTGTAGTTTTGATTTGCATTTCCCTAATAACTAATGAAGCTGAGCATTTTTTCATATATCTGTTGGCCATTTGTATCTCTTCCTGGGAGAAGTGTCTATTCATGTCTTCTTCCCATTTTTTTATTGGATTGTTTGTTTGTTTGTTGTTGAGTTTTATGAGTTCTTTGTAAATTTTGGAAATTAGGCCCTTATCTGAGCTGTTGTTTGAAAATATCATTTCCCATTTAGTTGGCTGTCTGTTTATTTTGATATCAGTTTCTCTTGCTGAGCAAAAACTTTTTATTCTGATGTAGTCCCATTCATTTATCTTTGCCTTCACTTCTCTTGCCATTGGAGTCAAGTTCATAAAATGTTCTTTAAAACCCAGGTCCATGAGTTTAGTACCTATGTCTTCTTCTATGTACTTTATTGTTTCAGGTCTTATATTTAGGTCTTTGATCCATTTTGAATTAATTTTAGTACACGGGGACAGGCTGTAGTCGAGTTTCATTCTTTTGCATGTGGCTTTCCAGTTTTCCCAACACCATTTGTTGAAGAGGCTTTCTTTTCTCCATTGTGTGTTGTTGGCCCCTTTATCAAAGATTATTTGACCATATATATGTGGTTTTATTTCTGGGCTTTCTATTCTGTTCCATTGGTCTGAGTGTCTATTTTTCTGCCAATACCATGCTGTTTTGATTATTGTGGCCCTATAATATAGTTTAAAGTCAGGTATTGTAATGCCCCCAGCTTCATTCTTTTTCCTTAGGATTGTTTTGGCTATTCGGGGTTTTTTATAGTTCCATATAAATCTGATGATTTTTTGTTCCATTTCTTTAAAAAATCTCATAGGGATTTTGATGGGAATTGCATTAAATTTGTATATTGCTTTGGGTAATATGGCCATTTTGATTATATTTATTCTTCCTATCCAAGAACAAGGAATATTTTTCCATCTCATTGTATCTTTTTCGATTTCCCTTAACAATGCTTTGTAATTTTCATTATATAGGTCCTTTACATTTTTTGTTATGTTTATTCCTAGGTATTTTATTTTTTTTGTTGCAATCGTGAAGAGGATTATTTTTTTGAGTTCGTTTTCTAATATTTCATTGTTGGCATAGAGAAAGGCTATGGACTTCTGTATGTTAATTTTGTATCCTGCGACCTTACTGTATTGGTTTATTGTTTCTAATAATCTTTTTGTGGAGTCCTTCGGGTTTTCGATGTATAGGATCATATCATCAGCAAAAAGTGATACCTTTACTTCTTCTTTTCCAATATGGATGCCTTTTATTTCTTTGTCTTGTCTGATTGCTCTGGCCAGAACTTCTAGCACCACGTTAAATAAGAGTGGAGAGAGTGGACAACCCTGTCTTGTTCCTGATTTAAGGTAGAAAGTCCTCAGTTTTTTGCCGTTTAAAATGATGTTGGCTGATGGTTTATCATATATGGCCTTTATCATGTTGAGATATTTTCCTTCTATACCCATTTTGTTGAGAGTCTTAAACATAAAATTGTGTTGTATTTTATCAAAAGCCTTTTCTGCATCTATTGATAAGATCATGTGGTTTTTGTTCTTTGTTTTGTTGATATGGTGTATTACGTTAACCGTTTTGCGTATGTTGAACCATCCTTGAGATTCTGGGATGAATCCCACTTGATCATGATGTATTATTTTTTTAATATGTTGTTGTATTCGGTTTGCCAGTATTTTGTTTAGAATTTTAGCATCTGTATTCATTAGAGATATTGGTCTGTAGTTTTCTTTCTTTGTGCCATCCTTGCCAGGTTTTGGTATGAGGGTTATGTTGGCCTCATAAAATGTGTTTGGAAGTATTGCTTCTTCTTCAATTTTTTGGAAGACTTTGAGTAGAATAGGAACCAAGTCTTCTTTGAATGTTTGATAGAATTCACTAGTATAACCGTCTGGGCCTGGACTTTTATTTTTGGGGAGGTTTTTAATAGTTTTTTCTATTTCCTCCCTGCTGATTGGTCTGTTTAGGCTTTCTGCTTCTTCATGACTCAGTCTAGGAAGGTTGTATTGTTCTAGGAATTTATCCATTTCTTCTAGATTGTTGTATTTGGTGGCATATAATTTTTCATAGTATTCTACAATAATTCTTTGTATATCTATGATGTCTGTGGTGATCTCTCCTCTTTCATTTTGGATTTTATTTATTTGAGTCCTGTGCCTTTTTTCTTTGGTGAGTCTTGCTAAGGGTTTGTCAATTTTGTTGATCTTTTCAAAGAACCAGCTCCTTGTTTTATTGATTTTTTCTATAGTTTTTCTGTTCTCTATTTCATTTATTTCTGCTCTGATTTTTATTATCTCCTTTCTTCGGCTGGTTTTGGGTTGTCTTTGTTCTTCTTTTTCTAGTTCCTTAAGGTGTGAAGTTAAGTGGTTTATTTCGGCTCTCTCTTGTTTGTTCATATAGGCCTGAAGTGATATGAACTTTCCAGTTCTGAGGTTATTTACTGTCGCCTTTCGGAATTCAAACAGCCAACTTCTACCTTGACGCTGGCGTTACAGAACAGCTGGTTTGCATGACAGATTACAGTGTTGTAACCAATATTATAATTAGGATAGAAAGCAGATATAGTAGATTCACATTTAGGAAGAGCTGCAGAAGATTAATTACCTATTAAAATTCTACGTTCATCATTTCACTCCTTTTCCTTTTTATTAAGTTTTTTTTTTTTTTTTTTTTTTTTTACTATTTGATGCTAGAATGAAAGGATTCCAGTCCATTGGAGAGATGAATCTAGTGTGTACTAATTTACCATGCTGAATGCATTCAAACTGGAGGACCCAAATGTGTTATCAAGCATAATTACTTGAGAGTTAACTCTTAAGCAAGATATAAATCCAAATTAAAATTGCCAAGGATCATCTGTAGACAGAAGATACAATCAAGGAAAATCTATATAAATAAAGCCTTATCTTTAAGCAGTCTGAAAATCACCACAATTATTTGATTCGTGTTGCCTACTATATTTTAACTTGCCTTCTTCTGACTTAACTCTTAAAGCATTGAAAGGCATACCCATTTTCCTATGTTTAAATGTATTCATTTTCTATGAGCTTTTATATTAGCTGACAGCTGTCACAATACTGTCACCGGAATCTTCCATCTAATTATGCATGCAAATGCAGAGAATCCAGCAAGAATATTTTTAATAATGTGGGTACTTAACGCCACTTTTTTTTTATTAGACTAATTAATATAATTGCATGCAATACCGCTTGTGCCATCAATTCTAAATCAAAAGCTGTCAATCATTTAAACATAATGTGATAATACGTTTTTGTTGGTCTCATCTAAAACCACAGTTTTAGATCTGAGAGTCCCATTTGCCTTTTTTTTAAAAAAACAATAGGTCAGCCCTCTTCCAAAGTTAATTATGAAAGTCTTTCATGTGAAATAGAACATGGTGAAAACAAGAAGGGGGGCAAGCTGACAGTGGGAAATGGGACACCACCCTCCAGAAAGCTGTTCTGAGGAAGAACTTTCAGCTGAACTTCTCAGGCTAAGTTTTGGAAGTCCTGATTTGCTTTCCTTATGGAAACAGAGGATGGGGGCACAGTAAACCTATTCCACCCTTCTCAGCATTACAGAACCAGCAAACCTGCGACACGAGGACTGTATGACTTTTCTTTCATACTCACAGCGCAATTTATCTTGGAGTCATTATAGCTCAATCATCAGCCTATTAGGAATAGTCATTGTCATTTTCATAGGCTGTGTGTAGGGTATTATGTCTGAGTGATTTAATATTCTCTGCTTTCTGGGCCTCTCTGGCAAGTAGCGCACAAACAGAGCCACAGGAAGATGAAAGCGAACACCGCTACATGACTATGAAAATTATTTAACCAGAGTTGCGAATCTAAGTGAAGTCACATATGTTAGAGCCAAAAATAATCAAGAGCAGCTCTACTCTTCACAAACATTATCATCTGCATTAACATCTACTTTTCTGGTTTCCTATCTAGCCTCACTACCTGCATTTTTCCTTTTTTTCTGAATGCTAGAGACTTTAGATTTGTACTTTCAACTCAATCAAGGAAACAATCATGTTATTGGAGAAAGAATGGTGAGTATAAGAAAAACTTAGTGTGAGACCTGGCTTCACTGTGCAGTAAGCGGGCACCCTTAGGTACAATACTTACTAACTCTGCACTCACAAACCTCGTCTTAAAATGAGTGCAGTAGTGTTTCCTGCCGTCTCAGCATGGGTGATTTTAAATGTCAAAGAGAAAACATAGATATAGAATGCAGTCTGTGAACATGCTTTATACACATTATATCATTTAGCCCTTGCTCTAAAATTCAAGCCAGTAGTGTTATATGTAAAAGAATAAACACACCGTTTATCTTTCCATGTGATTGGTGTTATCTGAGATCCTTGAAGATTCTAAGTGAAAATTCTAGTGGAGGATCTCGTTAGAATTAGGTGACAGAAAATGTAAATTACATTGGCTTGCATTTTGATCTGAGATTTCAAATCTATTTTTTTTCAATAGACATGTATTTTTAAAAACAAAAATCGACATAAAAATATCAAACACTTTGGCCTTGGCTGGTTGGCTCAGTGGTAGAGCATTGGCCTGGCGTGTGGCAGTCCAGGGTTCAATTCCCAGCCAGGGCACACAGGAGAAGCGCCCATCTGCTTCTCCACCCCTTCCCTCTCCTTCCTCTCTGTCTCTCTCTTCCCCTCCAGCAGCTCCACTGGAGCAAAGTTGGCCCCTGGCACTGAGGACAGCTCCATGGCCTCCGCCTCAGGCGCTAGAATGACCCTGGTTGCAGTGGAGCAATGCCCCAGATGGGCAGAGCATCGCCCCCTGGTGGGCATGCCGGGTGGATCCCGATCTGGCACATGCGGGAGCCTGTCTGCCTCTCCGCTTCTAACTTTGGAAAAATAAAATAAAATAAAAAATCAAACACTTTGATGCGCCCCAATTGCTTCCGTAAGTCAAACAAGACTTGGTCCCCATGGTCAGCCTTTGTTTTCCAAATCTCCGCTCATCGTCCCAGTAAAAAAGATCCATGTGTTCGCGTGGAAGGACAGCATGCGAGAACCCTGATAGAAGGGCAGACATTACTGAGGGTTCTGGGATAGAAGAAAGAGAAAATTATATCAAACACCAGATGTTCAAATGTTCTAAACTTTGTTAAGGATGGCTAGTAATTCTCTCTCTGGCTCTCTTCCCCTGCTAATGCCACTAATAAAAAAAAAGGTATATAATTTTTATAATTTTTAAAAAAAATTATTGAAAAGGTGACTCGTCCCACCTCGTCCCGCTATGCGGTCATCCCTCCTTCTCTCCTCCTCAGCTTTCCCTCCGCTCCTCCAGGCGGCGTCTGCCTTCTCAGAACAAAACCATCCAACAAAAGATTTTTCTTAGAACTATCCAGATACAACATCTGAGAGAATGAGAAATAAAATTGATTAGGGTTTACAGGGCATAATACAATTTTATTAGAGCGCCCACAATTCTCTCCCTGCCTAGCACGGATAATAGAAATAACAAAGGAGAGTAGCTGACACAATATGAAGGCCGGACAAAAAGAATTGACGGTAAAAGGCATATGCTAAAACACACGTGAAATGAAAAGAACCACCTTAAAATTGTTTCTTGGTGTGCCAGTTCCACGGTGTGAAACACGTTCACGTCGCTGTGAAACGTCCCCAGAACTTTTTCATCTTGCAGAATTGAAACGCTGTCTCCGTTCAACAACAGCTCCCCTCTTCACTCGCTCCCAACCCTTGGGCCACCAGCAGCCTTTGTCCTGTTTTTACGAGTTTGACTTGTTTAGATAGCTCGGGTTAAGTGGAATCAGACAGTATTTGTCTTTTTGTGACTGGCTTATTTCACTTAGCATGACAAGTCCTCAGGGCTTATCCACATTGTAGCGTGGATTGGTACTTCATTCCCTTCCTATGGCTAAATAATATTCCACTACATATATATTATATATTGTTATAGGTCACATTTCCTTTATCCATCTATCCAGCAGTGGACATTTGAGTTGCTACTATCTTGTGGACATTGTGAATAATGCTGCTAAGGACATGGGTGTGCACGTATCTCTTTGAGATTCTGCTTTCATCCTTTTTGCACATGTATATGCAAATATTTAGACACTCACCCAGAAGTGAGATTGCCGAATCATACGGTATTTCTATTTTTAATTTTTTGAGGAGCCACCATACTGTTTTCCACCGAGGCTGGACCATTTCGTAACCCCACCAACAGTGCACAGGGTTCCAATAATATCTCCACATCCTTGACACACTTGCCATTTTCTGTGTTGTTGTTGTTTTTTACTATTATTGATTTTGGAAAGAAAGAGAGAAATATTGATTTGTTCCATTTATTTATGCACTCGTTGGTTGATTCTTGTACGTGCCCTGACCAGGAATTGAACCCACAACCTTGGCATGTCAGGATGATGCTCTAACCAACTGAGCTGCCCAGCCAGGGCACTTTTTTTTTTTAGAGTAGCCACCCTAATCAACGCGAAGAAGTACCCCATTGTGGTTATGACTTGTATTTCTTTGATGATTAGTGATGTCGATCATCTTTTTATGTGTTATTTGGCCATTTGAATATTATCTTTGAAGTAATGTCTATTGATGACTCCTCTTCTAATTGGGTTATTTGATTTGTTGTTGAGTTATAAAAAGTCTTTATAAATTCTGGATATTATGTCTTATTAGATATTATTTTCAAATATTTTCTTCATTCCATAGGTTGCCTTTCAACTTTTTGAATGTCTCCTTTGATGCAAAAAAAAAAAAAGAAAAAAAGAAAAGAAAAAGAAAACTTTGATGTAGTTCTAGTTTCCAATTGTGTTGGGGCTTTGATGTCATATCCCACAAACCATAGCCAGACCTACTGTCTTGAAGGTTTCTTTATTTTTATTTTAGGAGTTTGAGATTTTACATTTAGACCATGGGTTCATTTTGAATTAACTTTTGTATATGGTATATCATGAAAGTCCACTTTCATTCTTTGGCATGTGGAGATCCAATTTTCCCAGCACCTTTTTTTTTTTTTGTATTTTTCTGAAGTTGGAAATGGGGAGGCAGCCAGACAGACTCCCACATGCGCCTGACTGGGATCCACCCAGCATGCCCACCAGGGGGCAATGTTCTGCCCATCTGGGGCGTCACTCTGTTGCGACCAGAGCCATTCTAGCGCCTGAGGCAGAGGCCATGGAGCCATCCTCAGCGCCTGGGCCAACTTTGCTCCAATGGAGCCTTTGCTGAGGGAGGGGAAGAGAGAGAGAGGAAGGAGAGGGGGAAGGGTGGAGAAGCAGATGGGCGCTTCTCCTGTGTGCCCTGGCCGGGAATCGAACCCAGGACTCCTGCACGTCAGGCTGACGCTCTACCACTGAGCCAACTGGCCAGGGCCCCTAGCACCATTTATTAAAGAGACCATTCTTCTCCACTGATCCATATTGGCACCCTTGTCAAAGATCATTTGACCATATATGTGAAGGTTTATTTCTGGGCTCTCTCTTCTTTTCCCTTGACCTATGTCTGTCTTTATGCCAGTAAAAAACTGTTTTGATTACTGAAGTTTTGTAATTGCAGTGACTAATTTTATCAATGGAGAAATAAGAACCTACTGTGGGAAGTTAGGTTGGTAGGGGAGGAATAGATACAAAAGAAATTATATCTGTGCAACTACGTTTTCACTTGTGAGTTTAATTTTTCTTTTCATAGTCTTCTCCTCTGAAAAGGACTGCCCGAAGGGCACTGTAATTTGTGTAAGTTAATTGGATTTTTTTCAACATAGTGTGCAGAGGACAATGTCTTTAAATATGTTTTTATTCAGAATAGGTTTCTTCCAAGTGGAAAATTAAAATAGGTAATTGAGAGAGAAAAATAAATTTCTACCACGACCCCCAAAAAGAAAATAAAACAGCTTATTCAGATTTAAAAAAAAAAAAAAGATGTCATGAACAGAGATACACCAAAATACCCACAGGAAAAAAAAAATTGAATCTTTTTGTGACATTTTGCTTTAAAGATGAATGTGCCTTACGTTGATCTGGACTCATAGAGTGTCTACATATTTGGTCCACGCGTCTCTTTTTTATTCTTTCTTAATTTACAAATCTGATCATTTTAGGTGGTCAAAATACACTGAATCGATCTTGAGATAAATCCATGAGTGTAAAAAACTTGACGTCTGTTTTTAAACGTGTTTAGGAAGCAATTTCACATTAATGAAATGGACCAACTAAAATTAAAGGGAAAGGCTGACAATAAACCCAGATTCTCGAAGGCTACGAGTCTCCTAAAACGAAAATCTTGTCTCCGGCTTGACTTGACGTCATCCTTCTCTTGTTCCTGAGCTGAAAAGGGGAGAATGGAGAGGGGGAGGTCCCAAACCTCTTTCTAAAACTAGTTCCTTAAACAATTACTGGCTGTAAATGTTTTCACGTTCATTTTTGTAGACCTAGAGAGCGTGTCATGATAGCGTCTATGGTTTCGAGGGGGACTACCCTGAGAATCAGTGTGTGTTTTCTTGATTATCAATGAAGGTGAGTGTCATTTGATAGGTTTACAGACCATTTGGAGTTCTTTTTTAGTCAAGTGCTTATAGAAATACGCTGTCATTTTTCTCATGCATTTTCTTTTTCTCATTAATTTGAAGGAATCCATCATATGTTGTGGGATTCTTGTCAGCTTTATGTGTTGTGAATATCTTCCCGCTGAGTGATTTGTTCTGACTTACCTTTAACTTTTTATAGTATCTGGAGAACACATTTTTTTTTTAATTTGGAATGTAGTCAAGCTCACCATTTACCGCTGTGGTCAGTGCTTCTCTGAGCTCTGTTCCAAGCCGTGTGAAACTACCTTAGTTTCTTCAGATCTTTGATAACTAATAAGGCAAGCCCAGCCAACCTCTTCTTTTCAGAAGTCTCCTGACTTTGTATTCATTCCTAACTGTTAAAGCTCTTGCTCACAAGCAGCACCTTCTCGACCCTTGGGGGGCACCTATCAGAAATGTCCCCACACCCTTCTCTGACCCACTTAGCCTTGAACTGCCTGGGACTTCACTCACTGTCCCTCGTGTCCACTCGCCCTGGCTCTAGCAGGCCTGGAGGCCTGAGTGGGCTCCCTTCCGTGTGGGCCATGCTCACACGCCCACGGACCCACCCACACACCCACCCACTTCCGCGGCGCTCAGTCTGCACCGCGAGAACACAGCCTCTTCTCTGTAAACCTCTTGAAGCTCAGTCTTTCCCTCCGGCTCCCCGTCGGAGCAGTTCCGCCCCTTCCTGGCCTTTCGGCCTCTTTGCTGAGACTCCAGTGGCCGGTGCACGATTCCGTCCCTCTGCATCCCAGAGCGAAGATCTTATGGATGCCAAGCAATTCCCTCACACCGCTCGCGCCCCTTTTGCTTTGAGGTAAAGACCAGGCTGGGGAGTGGGAAAATGGACCCACATCTCTAAACACAGGCATTCCGACCCAGTTCTCCAATGAAATTCTCATACCGGTCTTGATTCTTGGTTCTTCTGTCTCCTTACATAACCCTAAGGTGGTGCGGGGCCGCGTGTCTCAGAAGCGGTTCAGGGTCGCTCGGATTGGCCCGGTTATCTGGGATTTCTCTTTGGCAAGTGAGGACGTTGCACCGACTCCTCTGTGGAATCTCCATCTAAAACCTCAAGGCACAGAAGGTCAGATTTAGCAATATGTTTCTCTGCACGATTTGAGATTTTTTCAATTAAAACCAATAATATATTACCTTGGATACAGGCAATTGAAGTCAGTTAAGTCCATCAGTGTCATAGTACAAATGCCAAAACTCGACGTCAAGGGCTTCGCTGAGGGACACCTTGCTCCCGGGGCTGCACCTGACCTCACACATTCCCCGAGTTTCTGGACGTAACTACGTTAGTAGCTCACTTTCGGTTTTCTCTGCAGTTTTTAGTTTTGCATAAATAAGAGAATACTTATGGATAAAATTCCTGTGTATCTTACAAAACTAAGTCTATTATGCCTTATAGAAGAAATGGTTGATATGGCAATACTGAGATAATTGAAATAAAAAAAAATACGCATGATATTAGGAATGTGTTAATTTCTGTATGAATGATAATGAAAGTGTGGTCATGTTAAATGGTGTTTTTATTTTGGGATGTGTGCTGAAACATTGAGGGTTGCCAAGTTGTGAGGTCTGCAACTAGTTTCTTTTTTTGTTTGTGAGGGAGAGTGTGAGAGGACTGACAGGGACAGACAGACAGATAGGAAGGGAGAGAGATGAGAAGCATCAACTCATAGTTGTGGCGCCTTAGTTGCTCATTGATTGCTTTTTCATATATGCCTTGACCAAGGTGGGGGAGGGCTCCAGCTGAGCCAGTGACCCCTTGCTTGAGCCAGCGACCTTTGGGCTCAAGCCAGAGACCATGGGGTCATGTCTATGATCCCATTCTCAAGCTGGTGTGACCCTGCGCTCAAGCTGGTGAGCTCAGCTCAAGCCGGCTACCTCAGGATTTCAAAACTGGGTCCTCAGCATCCCAGGCCGATGCTCTATCCACTGCTCCACCGCCTGGTCAGGCGGCAACTACTGTCAAATGAATCAGCAAAAGTAGATGAGAGAAAGGGACGGCAAGGTGTTAATAGTTGACAAAGAAGCAGGTAATATACAGAGGTGTACCAGTCATTTGTTTTCCTGTATCTTTGAATCTTTGCATAATAAAGTTGAGAGGAGGCCCTGGCCGGTTGGCTCAGTGGTAGAGCGTCGGCCTGGCGTGCAGAAGTCCCGGGTTCGATTCCGGCCAGGACACACAGGAGAAGCGCCCATCTGCTTCTCCACCCTTCCCCCTCTCCTTCCTCTCTGTCTCTCTCTTCCCCTCCCGCAGCCGAGGCTCCATTGGAGCAAAGATGGCCCGAGCGCTGGGGATGGCTCCTTGGCCTCTTCCCCAGGCGCTAGAGTGGCTCTGGTCACAACAGAGCGACCCTCCGGAGGGGCAGAGCATCGCCCCTGGTGGGCGTGCCGGGTGGATCCCGGTCGGGCGCATGCAGGAGTCTGTCTGACTGTCTCTCCCCGTTTCTACCTTTAGAAAAATACAAAAAAAAAAAATTTTTTTTTTAAATAAATGAAGTTGAGAGGAGAAAAAAGGACAAGTTAAGGAAAAAAGACTAAACTAGATGCTTTCCATGCCATTAACTTATGAATCTTTTTTTCCCCGTTATTTAATACATAGGATAAGTGTATAAATATATTGAAAGAAATTAAAAAGTTGATGCTATTGTTCTGATGTTATTATGTCTTATAAATATTGAACACTTGTTGTCTGGCAGAGAATGTAGCCAGCATTAATGTGCTAATGTCTTCATAATTCTCTGAGCTCCTGAGATGAGAAGTGCGATGTGGTTGAACAGTACTATTGTAACGGTGATAGCCATTATTAACCTTGTTTGGGGTTTTATGTTTCAAAGTGCTCAGTAACCATTTCTGTGAGACCCATTATTAACGTTTCAGCCAGAGTACACTTCAGATTAATTGATCACATTCCTGACCTATTCAATTTATGTTCAAGACTTACCTCTATGTTTGGTTATAAGTTATTGTTTTAAGCTTTCCATTTGTTTTGTTTTGGTTTTGGGTTTTTTTAACCCAGAGATTTTCAAAGTTATCTTTGTGATGAAAGTACTTTCAAGTAATTCAACTTTTTTCTTTTCTCTAACGGATTTTCGAAGGTAGAGTTATTTTTACTTAAAGCAATGATCATGCAGAGGTTATACAATGCTATTTGTGAAGAAAATTGGCAAATTATAGTCACATTTTCTCCATAGCTCTAAAATCCAGGGTATTTTTGCTATCCAGAAGGTGGTAGATGTAGTTTAATAATTTATTGTGAAATCATTGATTATTGATTTTACAAAAAGTCAAAGAATAAAAGAGTGTGTCTTTGGAGTAAGGTTTGGATGTGATTTCTAAACCCACCATTGCATGACCACAGTTTTCTGTTAATTAAACTTTGATGGGTTTCAGCTTTCTTATGTGTAAAAAGCAGAAAATCACTCCTTTAATTTATTGTGATGATCTAATGAAGTGTCTATTATGAATTACTATTACAGTGTCCGACACACTGTACAAATCTAATAAATTAGCACACAAACAATTTATAAAATATCTAGTTTTATTTATTTTTTTATCCAAGTTTGTGGTAGGGCAATCTTTATACATTATAAATTAGAGAATATTATTTTTCCTAAATAAAATTAAGAACTGAAGTTAAATTAAGAAATTAATAAAATTTCTTTTGTTTTTAGAAAAGTGTAGAAGGCCTATGTGGCCTTATGTGTATCTCTTATTCCACCATTTCTGTTTGGTCTTAATTATTTTCAAAGGATTCTAGACTGCATGGAACTAAATAATACCAGCAACCCTCTTTGTCAGTCATCCTAAGAATGGTCCATTTCCTAAGCACTAGCTGTCTTGTAAAAGTTTTGCATATGCCAAGTGTACAGAACTTGCATAATGTCCTTGGCCAAGCCCTATTTACTGAATAAAGTTTAACTCAAATGTCACCCTTTGGCCAAAGCTTCCTCTGATAATTTCTCTCTCTGCTGTGCTCTCATGACAACCTGACCCTACTCATTCCTTGAATTACTATCAACATCTCCATCCTCCTTTCTCTCTCTTACAGTGACTATGAGCTTCTCGATGCTATGGTTGTGCTATGTCAAACTTCATATCTGATGGATAGAGAATCGGCCTGGGATGCTGAGGACCCAGTTTTGAAACCCTGAGGTCACCGGCTTGAGCGTGAGCTCACCAGCTCGAGCACAGGGTCACACCAACGTGAGCGTGGGATCATAGACATTGACCCCATGGTCTCTGGCTTGAGCCCAAAGGTCGCTGGCTCAAGCAAGGGGTCACTGGCTCAGCTGGAGCCCCCCCCCCCCCGCACCTTGGTCAAGGCACATATGAAAAAGCAATCATATCTGTCCCTGTCATATCTGTCACTAAATATCTGTTGCAGTAGCTGTCAATATCTAATTTCCTCAGCACTTACCTAATTTAAATAGCATCCCGAGTCTTCAGCTGTCGCAAAAGACCTCCTTCATGAGCATGAAATGATACCATTTTTTCCCATGTTATCTGGAATTTCTAACAATGACCCCATGGCTCAAAATGAGGGCAGTTTCTTAGGACTGTGCTTAAAAATATGCTATATGGGCCCTGGCCGGTTGGCTCAGCGGTAGAGCGTCGGCCTGGCGTGCGGGGGACCCGGGTTCGATTCCCGGCCAGGGCACATAGGAGAAGCACTCCTTGGCCTCTGCCCCAGGTGCTAGAGTGGCTCTGGTCGCGGCAGAGCGATGCCCCGGAGGGGCAGAGCATCGCCCCCTGGTGGGCGTGCAGGGTGGATCCCAGTCGGGCGCATGCGGGAGTCTGTCTGACTGTCTCTCCCTGTTTCCAGCTTCAGAAAAATACAAAAAAAAAAAAAATGTTATATGGGCCCTGGCCAGTTGGCTCAGCGGTAGAGCGTCGGCCTGGCGTGCGAGGGACCCGGGTTCAATACCCGGCCAGGGCACATAGGAGAAGCGCCCATTTGCTTCTCCACCTCCCCCTCCTTCCTCTCTGTCTCTCTCTTCCCCTCCCGCAGCCAAGGCTCCATTGGAGCAAAGATGGCCCGGGCGCTGGGGATGGCTCCTTGGCCTCTGCCCCAGGCGCTAGAGTGGCTCTGGTTGCGGCAGAGCGATGCCCCGGAGGGGCAGAGCATCGCCCCCTGGTGGGCAGAGCGTCGCCCCTGGTGGGCGTGCCGGGTGGATCCCGGTCGGGCGCATGCGGGAGTCTGTCTGACTGTCTCTCTCCGTTTCCAGCTTCAGAAAAATACAAAAAAAAAAAAAAAAAATGCTATATGGTGCTAAAGGAGTTATTTTGTCTGTTACTTCTTTTCCAACCACAAATTAGTTTATCAGGTTAGCCAGTTGTGACCTTGGGAGATGTAGAGAAATGATCTCTAAATTTGGAACAAGATATAGACTAAAGAATTTTTAATTGTGTGAAATAAGAAATTTAAGAAAAAAAATCAGTGCACATATGTTGTGAACAGCAAGCGAAAAGGCTTCTCAAGGCTGTGGGTCAGCGTTAATGAGAAGTTCACATTTTTATATTTCTTTAAAGAGATTTTATTATTTCCAGGATAGTGGGTCAAAGCATAGGCTTTGGAGTAAACTAGTCCAGATTAGAGTTCCATTCTAATGCTCACGACATCTGTGGCCTGAGACAATGTCATTCACCTGTGAGTGTTAGTTTTCTCATCTACAATATATGTGTAAAAAGATGCCAATCTCATATTTTTTTGTTGTGAAATTTCAATAACAGAGTATGTGTAAAGGTCATTAATAGACACCCAAGGCCGAGTGCCTGAGAAGAAGAAGAAGGAAGGACTAACCCTAAAACAAAAACTTCTGATACACCCTCTGGATGTTCGCTAAAAATGGATGCTACCTACCTAAAGAAGCGCCACTTGTAGGGCACCACGCAGAACGTGGATATGCAAAGACAAAAAAGTAAACAATCAATTTCCTCTCTAAAACTTACGACTAAGGTAAGAAAGATCCAAGCCCAAATAACATTAATAGGATAAAACCATAACTACATAATAAACGTAACTGAAGATATTCTTATACATTGAATAAAATTATTTTGAGTTGATATGTAAAATAAGATTTTATGAAAAAAATATCTTTTTCAACTGAGCTTCCCAACTGTTACATGAAGAGAGGAGGGAGATTTCACTAAGGAAGGGGCCTGTTCACCCACTTCACTTTTTTTCAACTTGGGTCATTGCCGTTCACCATCCAGCCATCTGTCTTTATTCTCATTCTGTCAGTTTTCACAGCTGCATCTTAAAATCCTAGCAGCACATGCCCTGTTCATTTCATTCTCTTAGCTATGAAGACAGGGGATAACATCCTTTTAGGAATGACCAGATCATTCTTTTCCAAAAGAACCAATTACAACCGTCACTGTCAATATTCTTGCTAAATATGATACGTTTGTTGACACTACAGTGTAACTGGAATATTTTGTGCTTCATAGGTTTCCATTTCAGTTGAGAAAATTAAAGCATTATATCATGAGTAGTTCATTAACTTGTGGTGTTTTCTTTAAAATTAGGAAAAATTATGGCCTTAAATGGTCAGGTATGGTCATAAAAAACAGATTAATTTACTTGTCCTCATGCAAATCAGAAATCAGGATAGAGCCAGTTGGATAATCTCAGATACACTAAGCCGACCAAATAGGTTGAATCCTTATGAGAAAAGTACAAATAAATTGAGATAATACATGACTCTATTAAATAATGCTAATTTACAGTATTTACTTTAGCCAACATCCTGTTTTAAACCAGAATTATAACAATTCTGTGAAATTGACTAATTTCTTTTTCTCTTCTCCTGTGAGGATTTGGTTGAAAAAGGGGCAAATTGTATTATTAGACACAAAAATGTTGCTGTCTTAATCCCATATTTAGTATGATTTTGGTGAATACTTTCTTTGAGAACTCTTAAATCTTAAATTCAGTCTGATTCACTGGTGAGCTAATTGTGTACCAATTAGTCTTCTAAATCCTAAAGACAAAAAGCTTAGAAAGACCTGCCTCATTCAATGAGAATTTTACAATCTACTGGAGAGGAAAAATACACATGTAATTGAAATCCGATATGCAAGTGTGAAAGCAAATCCAAAATGCACTGGTTTAAGAACACACACCCACACCCACACACACACAGACAACAGTGTGGGGGGTTGCAGGAGGGAAAGAGGGTGGGAAGGTAGAGGAGGTGAGGAGGTAGAGGAGACAGATGGTGATGGGTGGAGACGTGACTTGGCGTGGTGGACACACGATGCAATATACAGATGAGGCATTGTAGAACAGTGCATGTGAAACCTGTATAATTTTACTAACCAATGTCACCCCAATAAATCCAGTAAATTTTTTTTAGATTTATTGATTTTGAGAGAGAGGAGAGAGAGAGAGAGAGAGAAGAGGGGAGAGGCAGGAAGCATCAACTCCCAGATGTGTCTTGACCGGGCAAGCCTGGGGTTTCAAACCGGCGACCTCAATGTTCCAGGTCAATGCTTTATCCACTGTGCCACCACAGGTCAGGCCAATCCAATAAAATTTAAAAATTAAAATTAAAGTAAAACCTCATTGCCACTCATCTGGAACACTGAGTGTAACAATTGTTCTTCCTGCCTTCACCTCCTCAAACCACCAGCTGCGTGATCGCTTTCCCACATTCCTGTGGGAACGGTCTCTACAATGCAGATCTGGTCTTGTTAACGGATGCCCGACCTTTGCTGGCTCCCCATTCTGCACGGTCGGACGGCCGGCAGCTCTCGTTCCTGAGCAGGGTGCAGGAGACCCGCCCACCCCCTCATGATCCACCACCGATTATCTGGCGACCATCACGAGCATCGTGCTGTCTACACCTCTGCTGTTACTCTTTCTGGGATGCGCTTTCCGTACCAAGCCTAACTCACCTTCATTTTCCTTTCTCTTTCATGATTCAGTCAGGGGTTGTTTCTTCGCAGAGAGACCTGGCCAAATTCTGGGTCCTTCCTTCGCCTTTTTATAACACAGTGTGTCAACCTCTGTTTTACCGCCCTCTCGGATAGTTCTGGTTCTATGACAGACAAAAGCATAAAATCCTCATGGTGAATAGAGGCCTTCCCACCCCGTCTAGTGGATCTTCCTGCCTTGCAGACTCTGTTATTGGTTTTGATGTGTCTGGATTCAAATTAGATTCTGCCACTAACTTGCACTTTTATGAAACTCGAAGGCAGGCGAAGTAGAGACCGGCTCCGTGCCTCTCGCGCCCCTCCCCCACCCGGGGGGTGGAGGGGAACAGGGTTTCTTTGGAGCCCTGTTCCCGTGTCCAGTCTTCATCTTTGCCAGTGCGAACATGACATTTGGGCAGAGACAGAAGCCAGACTTAAAATTCCTGTGGCTGGGCACCAGCTCCACGAAGTAGGATGCAGGAGCAACAGGATTATATGGTGGCTTCCTGATCCCCAATTCCTGACCTCTGGGTCATAACTTCAGCTGAGTGTGGCTGAACCCAAGTGTCAGGGGCATTCACCACCCTGCTGCTCTGGGAAGAACCGACGACTCCTGGCAGGTCAGCGGGAATCATTTAAGGAGACTCAGCCTAGCGATCATTCCTCCATCCCTTCCAATGACTTTATAAATGCCTAATTCTCTATCATATTTTTTTTATTTTTGCATAGAATAATACCTGCAGTTGTTTCTGTTTCCTTGACGATGGTGTTATAAGAGAATTTTATATCAGAACTGTTTACAGACAACATATTCCCAAGGGCAGGGATCTTAGCTTGGTGACCTGGCTACATTACATCATTAAAAGGCAGGAAAGATGGCCCTGGCCGGTTTGCTTAGTGGTAGAGCGTCGGCTTGGCGTGTGGAAATCTCGGGTTTGATTCCCTGCCAGGGTAGATAAGACAAGCGCCCATCTGCTTCTCCACCCTTCCTCCTCTCCTTCCTCTCCATCTCTCTCTTCACCTCCCGCAGCCAAGTTTCCATTGGAGCAAATTTGGCCTGGGCACTGAGGACGGCTCCATGGCCTCCGCCTCAGGTGATAGAATGGCTCAGATTGCAATGGAGCAACGCCCCAGATGGGCAGAGCATCGCCCCCTGGTGGGCATGCCGGGTAGGATCCCGGTCAGACTCTGTCTCTCTGCCTCCCAGCTTCTCACTTCAGAAAAATACAAAACAAACAAATAAAAAAAAAGGCAGGGAAGATGGGAGTACAACTAGAGAATGGTGACGGTGGCCCAAAGGAGACAAAGGAAGTAACTCCTGTTATTCGGAGTGAAGATCCAACTGGACGGAAGGGCTGCTGATGCCTGGAGGGAAGGGCCACGTACCCACCCCCCCTACAGGCAGAGACGGGCAGTGCACCTCAGAGCCGCGGCCCAGGCACAGAGCCTGGCTGGGCACCCGGTCACGTCGCAGGTAACTGTAATAGAGAGTGTTACACTCTGCCCGGGGATACCCTAAGCGTCTCCGCGAAGGAACGTATCTTGGACTTGGATGTTGGAGCTTTCAGTTAATAGCGCAGACAAGAGACGGCGTTTCCAAGGAACGAAGGCTCTCAGAGACAAAGCCTGCGTGTGGGTCGGTGTCCCTGTATCAGCGCGCCTCTGAAAGATGTGGGGAGAGATCGAGCTAGGAAAATGTCAGGAGTTTTGCTGCAGGAACAAAATTCTGAAAACATAGCATATCATCTAAATCCATTATCGTACTTAGCTGTTTTTATTATCTTCCCCAGAAATGTCTCCCCCTGTTTTCTAACAAACATTTTTAAAAACCCCTTCTCTATTATTTGCAATCTTACATTAGGAATAAAATTGTAATAACATTATTAGACCGGTACCGTTCACTTTAGAACACTGTTCTTTTTCTCGTGTCCTCATTGTATTTCAATATACGAACCAAAACAAAATTGAAAATGGTCCTTTTCTCTTGAAATATATCTTAATATACCAATCCTTTAAAATTTGTTATTCTTATATAAACTACCTATCTGTATTTTCACTCTGTCCTTTTGAATGATTAAATCAGAAATGACTGTGTCTTTCTATGACTGATTTTTTCTCATATGTTCCTTCGATGTGACGATTATTTTAAAACTCAGGTAATTAACTTTCTCACATTTTCTTTCATCTGTTAATAACACTCAGACTAAAAGATTGATCTAAATTTTTTTAAAAACTTTTTACAAAGTGGGATGATTATTTCACAAAAAATGTTTAGAAATGAATATTCTTTTTTCTGCAAACAAAAATGCCATCAAGCCAGTGAAGTGTTCTATGTTCCTAGTTTTTTTTCTGTGTAAAATACTAGATGCAGTAGAAAATGAGGCAAGCCTTTATTATTCCTACATCAAATCAATACTACCAGAGAAGGAATCTATTGCTTGGTGCTTTTTAGATAATAAAATTCAGTCTTTTTTGTTTTGTTTTGTTCAAATTTTTTTAAATTTTATTTATTCATTTTTAGAGAGGAGAGAGAGACAGAGAGAGAGAAGGGGGGAGGAGCTGGAAGCATCAACTCCCATATGTGCCTTGACCAGGCAAGCCCAGGGTTTCGAACCGGCAACCTCAGCATTTCCAGGTCGACACTTTATCCACTGCGCCACCACAGGTCAGGCTAAAATTCAGTCTTTAGGTGCAGGGCTGATGGAATCTTAATGTGCACTCCCTATGGAACTGATTTCATACCACTTTCCTCATCCATTTATCCTTTCATTCATCCATTCATTCATCCATTCATTCATTCAATAAATCCCCATTGAGTATCTACAATGCCCTTAGAAATATCAGCAAACAACACAAAGATCCCGGTCTTGTGGAGCTAACATTCTAATGTGCAGAAACAGAAAAAAAGATACACACACATCATAAAATAATTTGCTACTAATCTCCTTAACCGCTGGCTGGGATTAAGTGACAGTGCTATAAAAAGTGTCTAAATTCTAAGAGACTAAACTATGATATCCCCTCAAATTGGAAATGTAATTGCCCCTGACTGCTGACCTATAAATTCAACATATAAATGATACTTATAGTAAGGAACAGAAGTAACAGAAAGAAGCAGCCGAGTGGCTCAGAATACGCTGGAATCTACATCGTAATGCTTCTCTCTCTTCTCAATAGCAGCCATCTTCCTCAGATGGATACTATGGTAACCACTTTACCAACACTTCATTGACAAAATAATTTTACAAAAACAAATAGGTCCGAATTACTATACCTAATGCATAGGACGGGAAACTGAGGAACAGAATAGACTCCCGTATTACAGCGAAACAAGTGGATTGGGTGGGGCGAGAACCCAGGTTGGGGATGTTGGCGGTGTGGACTTAACTGTGAGCAGAATTCAGTCATATAGCTATTTTTTTCAAACTGTCATAATTATAAAAAGTGAAGTAACGGCTGCAATGCACATCTAAATTCTCTTTAGGAGAAAGCAAGCCTTAGACCAGGGGTCCCCAAACTACGGCCCGTGAGCCACATGAGGCCCCCTGAGGCCATTTATCCGGCCCCCGCCGCACTTCCGGAAGGGGCACCTCTTTCATTGGTGGTCAGTGAGAGGAGCGTAGTTCCCATTGAAATACTGGTCAGTTTGTTGATTTAAATTTACTTGTTCTTTATTTTAAATATTGTATTTGTTCCCGTTTTTTTTTTTTTACTTTAAAATAAGATATGTGCAGTGTGCATAGGGATTTGTTCATAGTTGTTTTTTTTATAGTCCGGCCCCTCCAACGATCTGAGGGACAATGAACTGGCCCCCTGTGTAAAAAGTTTGGGGACCCCTGCCTTAGACACAGAAATTAGTTTCATTCACAGGACCATTGCAGTGTGCATGGGATGCCTCAGGCTACTTGGATGAGACACGAAGTATGTGATTCATCTAATTAACTCTCCCTTTCCAATTTGTTTATCAATCACCTTTCCGATTATTCTCAGGGGTTTCCAGTTACACACCAGGAAGGAAGGTGTTAGGCATGTCCATGGGAGTTTTATTGTATTATGCATTTGACATTTATAGTTCCTTTGAAATATGATAAATTTGACTCTGGTTTTTAGTCATCTGTGTCATGAGCTTGGCTAAAAACTAATAGTATTCATGAACTCTTTGATGTGTAAAGCTGCCTGCTAAATATCTTACATGCCCTAAATATTTCTTTTTGCCACAAGTATTTACTGAATGAAGCTGTTCTCTCAATGGTTGAATAAATCGACTTCAACAATTTACACTTCGCAACAACCACCCCACAAGTTAAGAACTATTGTTATATTCACTTTGCAGACAAGAAAACGGAAGCTTAATAGACCCAGTGAATAAGCCCAGGGACACCCAGGGCTAGAGCTTACACTCAGGTCTGTCTGACCCCAGAACCCAAACTACTGCTTCTCAATCAGTTGTATTCCAATTAATCACTGAAGTGACTAATCCCTGAAAACCCATGCTAAAAAGGAAAGGTTTTGTTTCTGTTGTTTAATTCAGTTAATCATTGCTCCTGAGCAATGAAACAGAGCCTCCATGCAAACTGCTGGGAAGGGTGTTTCTTCTCAGCTCAAGCGGACCGCACCTGAGGCCAGTGCAAAGCTGGTTTTGTCGCTGGAAACCGAGTTCTGGCTTCAATGTTGGGAATCACTGAGAGCCGTGAGCATCGTGAAATCCCAGCTCCCGAGTCTGCCTGTGAAGTCCTGGCTGAGGGGGTCCAAGGGACAGCGAGTCCTGGCTGAGGGGTCCAAGGGACAGCGAGTCCACACTTGACCTAAAGAAGAAGAGGTTCATGCATATTTTGAGTTGAAGCCTTTCTTAACAACATCTATTTCTAGAAAAGATCCCATCCATGATTTTTCAATTGGCCCAATAAAGCAGCGTACCTCACTCGCTATGTTGGCTAGACTAAAGATTATTTTAGGGACAAAACACTCCCATAAGCCTAAGTTGTTTTGTTTTGTTTTTTTTTTTTTTACATTTTTTAAACGGAGGACTTTCATAAATTTTAATTTAGAAAAACAGATATCAGAAATCACCTTTCTCTGAATGCTTGAGAGGACCTCCCCCCCTGGAATACTCTTCTCCCGGATTGGGCTATATCCTCAAATGAACGACAGTAACGAGAGCTAGCCTGACCCAGCTTGCAACGTCACGGTGTCTTCAGGCACGCCCTGTCCCCTCAGCCCGCCTAGTTTTCCGCACAGTGCTTGTCACCATTGACAATTACTTTGCTGTTTATTTTTTTTTGTTCAACGTATCCCATTTTCGGTTGGGTTTTATGTGTTTAGTGCCATACCCCGAGGGCCCAGAAAAATGAATGAGGCACTCTACTGACTCTCACTGGGTCCACAGGAGTAACGGACAGAGCCAGGCATTGGAAACTACAGGACTTCAGGGGAGTGTTTACTTCCCAGATCAGAAACACCACGCGAAGCGTCCTGGAAATCAGGCCGTTAGCCACGCTCTCCGGTTCAGTCGCTGCTCCAAGCATCTCGCGTCTCTCGACTCCCACACGTCTTCAGGTAGGAAGCCCTGCTTTAAAAACCTTATCGAAGGATGGATGCTGTTAAACAATAAATGATTGTGTTTTCCTAGAATTTAGATTTGTGTTCTGCCTTGATTTCTCTGTCAGGTATTCGGTTTCAAAAGACTTCAGAATAAAGCTAAGATCAGTGGATACCACAGCAAAACAAGAGAGATTTTGAAAGGGTTTCTTCTTCTATCAGAAAGTTCAGTGAGTTTCACTGAGCTTGATGGATTTAAAAACAAAACAAAACAACTGGCAAGTCAACAAAACACTTCTGGTGAAAAAAATGTATCAGTTAAATAAGAAATATTCGGTTAAACAAAATGATTTTCTCAAAAACCTTGCTACACTCTGTTCACTAGGTATATTCGAACTCACGAAGGGAAGTTTCTGAAAGCACATTTATTTTGCCAATGTCACTTTTGATTGACATTTTTATTGTGAAAAGCATTTGATCCCACCTTTGTAAACACTTCCATTTAGGATGAGCGCTGAAACTCATTTTGCTCAAAATAAGTTTGCTCTACACCTTCTGAATTAATTTCTCTTGACTACTGTCACAAATGACCACCACCACTGTAGCGACTTGCAACAACACAGATTTACTTCCTCACAGTTTGGGATCAGTAATCACTAGAGAAATGCAAATCAAAAGTATGATAAGATGTTCCCTCACAGTTATTAGAATGACTTCTATCAAAACAAATGAAGAAATAGAAAATAGACAATAACAGGTGTTCAAGAGGCTAGAGAGAGTTTCCCAGACTTGCTACTGCTCTGGGAATTTAAAATAGTATAGCCCCTATGAAAACAGTATGGTGGAGCCTCAAAAAATAAGTAAAGCTAGTATATTATTCAGCAATTATACTTCTGGGCATACACTCAAAAGGGTTGGCAGCAGGATCTCAGAGAGATATGTGTACACCCATGTTCATAGCCGCATTAGTCACCATATCTACAACTCGGAAGCAACTCAGCTGTCCACTCACAGATGACTAGATCAGCAAATATGATACCTTAACACAACGTACTATTAGTCTTAAAAAAGAGGAAATTCTGACTTATGTGACCGCATGCGTGAAACTTGAAAACATAATGCTAAGTGATATAAGCCAGTCACAGGAAGACAAATATTGTATGATTCCACTTACATGTGGCACTTAGGACAGTGAAAATCACAGAGACAGAAAGTAGAATGATAGTTCTCAGAGATGGAGGAAGAGATATGGGGAGTTATTGTATAATGAGTATAGGGTTTCAGTTTTACAAAATGAAAACAGTTCTGAAGATAGATATCAATATGGTTGTACAGTAATAGGATTCTACTTAATGCTACTAAACTATACATTTTTAAATGGTTAAAATAGTAAAGTGTATATTATGTATATCATACCATGATAAAAAACATTGAGGAAAAGATAAGAGATTATTATAAACAACCGTATACAATGATTTAAAATTTAAATGAAACAAAAATTCTTCGAAAAGTGCAAGTTCATAAAATTGACACAAAATAAAGTAGAAATCATATAGCCCTAAGTCTATTAAAGAAAGTGTATTTCTTTAAAAAAAAACCATAAAACAAAAACTTCCCAGCAAGAAAACTCTAGCTCTAGATTGTTTTCCTGTTAATTCTATCACGCATTCAAATAAGAAATATGCAAAACTTATATAAATTATTTTAAGAAATAAAGAATGAGGAATACATTCCATCTGCTTTTTAAGGCAGCAAAATATAATATCAAAATCAGATTAAAATATTACTAACTTTTTTTTAAAAAAAAAAACAGAGTCCATGAACAGAGATGCAGAAACACTTAGCAAAATATTATTTAATCAAACACAAAAAGATATACAAAAGACAATGTGTCATAACTAAGTAGGGCATCTCTATATTGCAAAGTCATTTAACATCTGAATATCAATCAATACAACTCCCCATATCAACAGAAAGAAAAAGACAAAGATGTTATGATCATTTTCACAAGTGAAGAGAAAACATTTAACAAAATTCAACTGCCATTCATGATAAAAAGAAAAAAAATCTCAGCAAACTAGGATTAGAAGGATAGTACTTAAATTAATAAGAGCACATATGAAAAACCCAGCATTGATGTCATACTTAATAGTAATATTTTTTTAAATAGTAAAATAAAGTCCACTTTTATCCTTAAAAAAGTTATACAGGACCTGGCCGGTTGGCTCAGTGGTAGAGTGTTGGCCTGGCATGCAGGAGTCCCAGGTTCGATTCCCGACCAGGGCACACAGGAGAAGTACCCATCTGCTTCTCCACCCCTCCCCCTCTCCTTCCTCTCTGTCTCTCTCTTCCCCTCCCACAGCCAAGGCTCCATTGGAGCAAAGTTGGCCCGGGCGCTGAGGATGGCTCTATGGCCTCTTCCTCAGGCGCTAGAATGGCTCTGGTTGCAACAGAGTGATGCTCCAGATGGGCAGAGCATCGCCCCCTGGTGGGCATGCCGTGCCGGGTGGATTCCGGTCTGGTGCATGCAGGAGTCTGTCTGACTGCCTCCCCATTTCCAACTTCAGAAAAAATACAAAAAAAAAAAAAAAGTTATACAGATTACATGGGCAGAATTAAAATTGTCTATATGTATAAATGATAATTATTGAATAGGAAATCCTAAGGAATGAGCAAAACTATTAAAATTAATAAGCAGTTTGGAAGGTTGCAAAATATGTCAGCATAGAAAAATGTATTTCTATATATCTGCAAATTTTTAAAAGAATATAAAAAGAATTATCTTTATATGTATTTGACAATAGAGAAAATGCACACACACAAACACATACACACGTACACACATGCGTGCATGCAGACAGACCCACCTGAACGTAGGGATCTACTGACCCTGTACGTGTACCCCGCCCATGTATACACTCACTAAGATCACTACAATTAGAAAAATAATAACACTGACAGAAGTGTTGGTGAGGATATGGAGTAAGTGGAACTGCTGCTTTATATCTGACTTCTCTATACCCCGTGCCTGGTGGAGTTAAAAATAATGCGACCTTTTCGGGAAACTCTTTGACCATGTCTTAAAGAGTTAGGCATACGCCATTCTCTCTCTCTTAAGTATTTACCCAAGAGAAGTGGAAATACGTGTTCCTTTGGCAGAAAAGGAATATTTATAAGCTAGCATGGAATATTACTCAGCAATAAAGAAGAACAGACTTCTCACATCTGCGTGAGTTAGCACAGCACAGCACAAATGAACCGTTATAAGGCTGAGCGGAGGAGGCCAGGCCCTGAAGAGTACAGATTATGTGACTCCATTTTTAGAAAATTCTCGGTAGTACAACAGAATCTGCAGTGACAGAAAGGACATCAGGGGTCGTTTGGAACGAGGGGGCAGGAATGGAGGGGGGCGAGAGTAGGGAGGGTGCCAGGGGGCCTGAGAAATGTTTTGCTGGCGCTGTCATGTTTGCTGTGTTGATTGAAGGGTGATTTCTCAGGTGTACACACTGTCAACAGTCGTTCACTTTAGTGAATGGAGCCTATTGTATGTAAGTTAGATCATAGAAATATTTATTAACCTTAAAATGCATACTGTAAAATGTAAAAGGTTGAGAAAACATAACATTAAGAATATAGATGAGCCTGACCAGACACAGTGGTGCAGTGGATAGAGTGTCGGACTGGGACGTGGAGGACCCAGGTTTGAACCCCGAGGTTGCTGGTTTGAGCGTGGGATAATAGACATGATTTCATGGTCTCTGGCTTGAGCCCAAAGGTCGCTGGCTTGAAGCCCAAAGTTGCTGGTTTGAGCCCAAGGTTGCTGGCTTGAGCAAGGGGTCATTCACTCTGCTGTAGCCACCACCCGGTCAAGGCTCTTCTATGAGAAAGCAATAAATGAACAACTAAGGAGACTAAGGAACCACAGTGAAGAATTGATGCTTCTCATCTCTCTCCCTTCCTGTCTGTCTCTCTCTCTATCTCTGTCACACACAAAAATAAATAAATAAAGAATATAGATGAGGGTGTTTAGACATCCCCAAAGTAACTTAACATCTTGATGGATTAAACAGAATGAAATATTCTATGCATTCAGTTGGTGAAAAAAACTTGAAACGATCTGTTTTTCTGCTTACCGCGAAGGGTTATGATGCAACTCCGATAGAGAAAGCCAGGCCCATCAAAGGGCTCTGCCTCACTTCAGGAGGAGTTTATTTATCACAGAAAGTAAGCAAAATAAAAGAATGAATAAATATTGTGATTTTTATCAGCAGAGAGCAATTGGCTGAGGATGTAAAGGGTTGAACATATGCAAATGATCATGGATTCCTCAGAAATGAATATTCTAAAGCATTGAGTCTACCCTCCAAAGGGACAAAAGCAGAAAAGGTAAATAAATAAAATGAGCAAACCCTAAAATACGCCACCGGCACAGTGGACATTGCTAATTATGCATAGCCATTATATTTTTACAGTGTGCATAAATTAACTACACAGAATATAAATCTCTGGAACAAGAGAATGTTCCATTTGAGGCCCCGAACATCTTCCCAATATAGAAAACCATAACCCAGGGAGACATTGGCTCATTATTTCATGTTTGCAAAAAGTACCTTGTCTGCCTTTATCTCTGAATCCTTTCATTTATGGCATATCCTTTATTACCGATATTTGAGAAAGTCTGCCCGATGAACAGGCTCAATGTTAGCGAGAAGTCACTGTTGTCCTTTTGATCGGGAGGTGGGGGATCTCTTTTTTGGTTCTAAACCCCTGCTACTTCCTAAGCCATTCTATTGTCAAAAAGAAAGAATTCTCTGTTCTACTCTAGAATAGAGTCCCTCTGTCTGGTTCCGAATCATCGAAAAGATAACAGCGACAGCACAGAATCTTCACAGGAGACATGGAAAACAATAGGTTTTCTCCAGGATAAAAATATATCTGTAATTTAGTAAGAAATTTGTTTTTGAAATTTTCCCAATTTAGTACTATGAAAATACAACATACCTAGTAAAGAATTATACATTATTTATTCAAATGTAATGAACAAATATATTTGACATAGGAACAGGCTGTTTACACTCTACTTATGTGATAGGTTTTACTTATTGTCATATAAACAAAATGTATTAAAATGATGCTTTAAGGTTTTCATAAGAACTAAAAAAACCTGCCTTTTAAAAAGTCGTTTGTTTTTAACCTTTATGTATGGGTAAGAATGTCCTGGCTAACAACAACAATAAAAAAATTGTATAGGTAATGAATATCAAAAGGCATCAAATATGTTGTTCTATAAAAAAAGAGACTAATGTAACACGGACTACAGAAATCAAGGCGCTCAGTCTGGAGCAGGAAGCACCTTTAAGCCCCCGAAACGAGGACGGTCTGTTTCCTAGGAGACACCTCTCCGTGCGGTCCCGCTAAGCCCGAGAAGGAGAACAGCGCAGGGCTTGCGGGTACCGGTTAGAAATCAGGCATAGCCATCATTTCCCAGATGGGAGATCCTGAGAAAGTGTTTTTTACTTCCCTGAACCTCAGTTTCTTCATCTGTAGAAATAATTATAAACAGTACCCCTATGGGATGTCTGCAAGGATTCCGTGTCATTGTGCATGAAAGCAGGTAGCAGAGCATCGGCCACATGGTAAATGTTCCAGAAAGGCTGGCTTTCAGTCCAAAGATTATTCTCTCTCGGGACTGCAAATTGGTTCTCATTCACATCTCTTTTAAAAACTGAATCCCAGTGTCAGACGCTGGAGCAAGTACTTTTGCTAATAATTACTCCTCTTTGACTCTAAGAAAAGCCCCCAGATAAAACTTCCAAAGTATTTAGAAAGGAGAATTATGGCTTGAAATTTTTTATCCATTACTTTTGTGAAAAAAGTGGCGGTTCAAGGTATTTGAAACCTCAGCCGCTGCCTCCTCACATAGACCCTCCAAACAACATGCATTCCAGGTAGAAGAAGTGGACTTACTATGGAACGCCACTTTGGAACAGGTAGTGAGTCCACTCGGCCAACCAGATTACCCGGCCAAACGCTCCTTGTGTAAAGAGAGCCTAGAGCCATCATGGTGAACTCAACATGTCAGCTTCTCCATGAAGATTCAGTCATTGAACCTATTAGCCAATGAGCGTTTACTTAGTATCTATTGCTATGTGGCATGCCCTATTTAAGTCTCTAAGGATATAAACAAGAATACAATAAACCCCTGGCCCCAGGGAACTTATAGTAAAATAAGAAAGGTATACAAAGAAATATACAATTGCAATAGAGTGTGGTAGAAACCATATGGATGTCTACAGGGAGTGCTTTGTAGGAAAGTGTGTGTGTATGTGTGTGTGTGTGTGTATGTTTAAACAATGTCCTTTTGATCAGCAAATGATAAAATATTTTCTAAGAACCGAGAAGTCCAAAGAGAACCAGCGAACTTGTTTACAGAACGTTTTCTTCACTAGGCTCCTTTTTATTATCTATATAATTAAGTCAATGGGCTGAGACTCAGTAAGTTTTTTTATTTTATTTTTTTAAATTGACTTTCTGGAGGTGACATTGGTTAATGGCATTGCACCGGTGTCAGGGCACCAGTCCGTTCGCCACCGCAAGTCAGGTCTCCTTCCAGCACCATCTACCTTTTTCCAAAAAAAAAAAGAATTTTAAGTTTAGTGGAACAAAGATTTAAAGTTTAAACATTAAGCGATTTCCTGTAGAAAAAAAGAAGTTACAGTTACTGTGATTACCAAATACTACAAGTTAGTCTTATTTGAGCAGTTAAATTCCTCGGAGGCAACATTGTAAGAAAAATACATTTTCCAAGTACTTCTTCATTCTTAACATTAAAACAACATGGAGCAACTTCAGAGGGAATTAAGGAGCAGTGAGCATGGCACACCGCCGTGGGCCGGCCCCTCACCGGGAAGTCTGTGGAGCTCCTGATGTAGACATGTGGCCCAGTGTTTGTCTGGCCATTGAACCCAGAGAGGCGTGCCCCAGATGAGCGCCATCGATGTCCCCGGTGTCACAGCCAGTATCTGCTTCTCCCCAAGAGAGGCAGAATTTCCTGCATGCAGCACGCATGCCACCAAGCACCGGGAAGCCTGGCCGGAGCCAAGGGAAGAGGGCGTGGCCCGTCCAGGACGCAGTGACAAGACGATCTAGACTCCAGAAGCTGCCACCTTTTTGATTTCTTTGTCTGCCACCTTACCTTTGTCAAACCATGATGTTGGAATACGTCCCTCCTTGCTACTAGGGTATCAGTGTGCAGAATCTTTAAAACCTGTGGCTGGTGTGTCTGGGGGCCCTTCTCACTGCACCTGTCAGAGGTCACCATCTGTTCCCTGCGGCCCCAAGCCCGGTTCTGCCCCCACCTAGCCGCGTCCTCACCGCCCCTCCTCCTCTCTCCCTCCCTCCCTCCCCTCATTCCACAGGGCCCTGCCGGCTCCTCCACACCTCCTGACCCTGCAGCTAGCTTCTCATCGGGATAGTCCTACAATTATCTTTTTAAAATCCCATTAGGTTCAGAATAGCCTCGTTAAAGAATTTAACACAATTCTCTGAATGTGTTTTACAGAGAGGAGTAGGGAGTGATATGCATATTAGCTGGGACTCCTGGTGCACAGAGCCCAAACCAACCGCTATGGGGCAAACAGAAACTGCATATATAACAAATCCCTCATATACAACTGTATCAGCACAGGTATCAGCCTGTCTCCCAGAAGCTATGGAAGGAGGTTAAACGGTATATAAATATAATGATAAAACTATAACCATGAGCCATTGTCACTGTCTACAGAGATCAGAAATATTTCGTTTGCTTTGCCACTGATGGACGATATGCAAGTCAGCTACTCTCTGTGAAATGTTACTACCTTCCTGTTTCATTCACAGGGGGGTTCCAGAGATTTGGATGAATATGAATTAATGTAGCTTTGTTGATTAAGTGGCTATGATCTAAAAAAATAGAGAATAGGAAATGCAGCAACACCTGCCCAGATGTGATAATCAGACATATTGCATTGTTGGTAGCCTTTAAAAGGTATGTATTGCAGAATTGATTATAGGTGTTGTAGCTTTTCATTGTTGTTGTTGTTAGAGCAATTCTTTCAAAAATAACTGTATTCCTTTAGGAACATATATTAAATACAAAAAACCTTATGTTGAATTTGAATATATATATAGTAAGCAAATAAATTTTACCCTCAAAAGAACAAGCATCCACTTAATTCTTATAGGTAAACATGTCTGTGGATATAAATTGCTTGGCAGGAAACATGTCGTGTTTAAAACTGATCTAACCCTTGGAGATCTGAGCAGATCTACCCTGAACCTGTCATCTAGGTTAACGTCTATTCTTCAAAGTTGTAAATGATTTCTTTCCAAATGGACATTCAAGGTTACCAGATACGAGAGTAAAGACAGCAGTATTCTATTTTCTTCTCCACTAGCATAATTAGGGGTTCGAGGAAAGATATTTATTTTGAAATTTAAAAAATTAAATTAAAGCGGCCAGAAAAGGTTCAGTTAGAAAAATTTGCAGATCATTATTCAATGTTGCCACCTTCAGGGCAGATTGTGGAATAGCAGTGAAGGAGGGAAAACTAAAGATATTCTTTCCATGATTAAATATTCCCCAATGCACACATGACTTCTAGTTCATAGAAGAGATATATTTTTCAAGTTAGGGATGCAGAATCTATTGTGCTTAACAGTTTTCTCTCTTGACACATTTCAACAATAAACAGGCACGCACTATTGATACCTTCTAAAACAAGGACAAATCTTTGAATAATTATTCTGGGTGAAAATGCCAGACTGAAAAAAAATGAGAACATACTTTATGATTCCATTTATTACAATTATAGGAGCGATATATATAATATATAGGCTTTAATTTTTTTTTGCGTGATTACTTAAGAGTAGAAAAGCTGGGTCATATGTCACGTGTGTGTTGACTTTTTGAGAAACGACCATAGACTCCTGAAGTAGTTGTATCACTTTACACTCCTCCTCGCAGCGTCTGAGAGGTTTTATTTTTGTTTGTTTGTTTTTTTGTATTTTTCTGAAGCTGGAAACGGGGAGGCAGTCAGACAGACTCCCGCATGCGCCCGACCGGGATTCACCCGGCACGCCCACCAGGGGGCGATGCTCTGCCCCTCCGGGGCGTCGCTCTGTCGTGACCAGAGCCATTCTAGCGCCTGGGGCAGAGGCCAAGGAGCCATCCCCAGCGCCTGGGCCATCTTTTGCTCCAATGGAGCCTCGGCTGCAGGAGGGAAAGAGAGAGAGAGAGAGGAAGGAGAGGGGGAGGGGTGGAGAAGCAGATGGGCGCCTCTCCTGTGTGCCCTGGCCGGGAATCGAACCCGGGACTGCCGCACGCCAGGCTGACGCTCTACCACTGAGCCAACCGGCCAGGGCCGTCTGAGAGTTTTAATGCTAGCCCTTCCGTGTCCTTGACACCAGTTGGCATGATCAGTCATTTCTCTTCACTTAGGGTCTCACTGTGGTTTCAGTTTGAATTTCTCTAATCGCTCATGATGTTAAGCATCTTTACACATGTTGCAATACTGAGAAGAAGTGGTTCATCACTTTACATTTATTGAGACTTTTATTATGGCCCAGAATAAGATGTCCCCTGCTGAATGTTCTGTGTCCCCGTGATGAAAAGAATGTGTGTTCCGCTGTTGTTGTGTACAGTGTTCTGCAAGGTCACCACAGGCTGCGTTGGTTGAGAGCGCTGTTCCAATCTTCCATATCCTTAGTAACTTTTGGTCTCCTTGTTCTAGCAATTACTTCTATAGGGTCGTTGAACTATATCTCTAGAGCTATAGATACATTTATTTACCTTTCCAGTGTGATTCACTTTTGCTTTGTGTGTTTTGAAGCTTGTTTTTTGTTGTTGTTGTTGTTGTTTTGTCCGTAAAAGTTGAGAATTGTTCAAACCTCCTGATGAATTCATCCCTTTATTCTTGTTGAATGACCCTTATCTTGGTGGTATATATATATATATATACACACAAACACACTTTGTTCTGCAGTATGCTTTGCTCAGTATTAACTTAGCCACTCAACCTTTACTTGTTTATAAAAGTTATGAAGTATATCTTTTTTTAATCCTTTCACTGTTAACATATTTGTTTCTCTTTATTTGAAGTGGGTTTCTTGTAGGCAGCACATAATTATGCTGGGTTGTTTTTTTTTAAATTCAACCTGACAACCTCTGTCTCTTTATTGGACTATGTAGAGCACTACATTGACTGTGTTACTGACATACTCAGACTTGGATTTCTTACACCACTCTTTGTTTTTCCTGTTTGTGCCGTATGTTTTTTTATCGACCTTTCCTTTTCTCTTTTTTCTTTTTGTCTGCTTTTGGATTAATTAAATATTTTTTTATTGATGTCTTTTACTTCTGTTGGCTTATATGCTAGCTAGTATCTTTGTTTTGTTATTGAGGGGATGCTTTTCGGTTTATAGATGACATCATCAACAGGTCAGTGCCTAGGGATATTATACCACTTGACTCAAGTGTAAGAATCTTAAAATGTTATACTTCCATGTCCATTACATCCCTGACAACTGTTGCTCAAATGCTATTAAATACCATCTGAATTTTTATTTTTTTTTCTGAAGTTGGAAACGGGGAGGCAGTCAGACAGACTCCCACATGCGCCTGACCGGGATCCACCCGGCATGCCCACTAGGGGGCGATGCTCTGCCCATCTGGGGCGTTGCTCTGTTGCATCCAAAGCCATTCTAGCGCCTGAGGCAGAGGCCATGGAGCCATCCTCAGCGCCAGGGCCATCTTTGCTCCAGTGGAGCCTTGGCTGCGGGAGGGGAAGAGAGAGACAGAGAGGAAGGAGAGGGGGAGGGGTGGAGAAGCAGATGGGCGCTTCTCCTGTGTGCCCTGGCCGGGAATCGAACCCAGGACTCCTGGACGCCAGGCCGACGCTCTACCACTGAGCCAACTGGCCAGTGGCCATCTGAAATTTTTTAGGGGATAAACAAAGGCTCTGGATGATGGATTCTTCCAGAAAGGATGTAAACTGGGGCACCCCTTCTTAATCCAATCTGAGACCGCGCTGATGAGAAGTTGATTGAAGATCGGTTTCCGTCTGTTTCTGGTTTGCTCTTCCTTAGAGTGCAGGTCAATTAACACGTCACCGCCTATATTTTCTAGATTTCAAAATCTTATTCCTGTTGCCTCTGTCCCTATACCTCTATCTTTGTTCATTTCCATCTCTTTTTAAAAATGTCTTCTGCTCTGAATCTGAGAGAGACAGAACAGCCAGCAGTCTAAGAGACAGAGTCTGAGTTCTCTGTTACAATATTCATGACCCTGTGACTTTGAAGCACTTATCTTGATCCTGTTTACTTGCCTCTTAGAATGAGTCCTTCCTCGGGTATACTTCTGGTTTCTTGTTCAGGATGTCCTTTTGTGCGTTAACCCTACACTCCCTTGCACCTTGTAAGGGACCAGGATAAACACAGCTTAGGCTTAGAGAAGCTAGCCCTCCTTACAGTAACAAAACGCTGTAATAGTCAGGTGCTTTTCCCACCAAGATGAGTAAGCCAACAAATATTTACGTAGGGTTTTCTATATGGAAAGCATTCCGTTGTCTTCATAGTTCACGTTTCTTCCTATATTAGACAGTGAACAAGTTACCATAAAGCTAAGAATTAATTGGAGACAACTACACTCAAGCTTCAGAACCAGAGGGACTTGGGGGGGGGGGCTACACAGTCTTCATTCTGCAGGTGAGAAAACAGAAACACTTACTGGCTCAATGGCTCTGAGAGCTGCCCCCTTACTGAGGTTTAATGAAGTGTCCTGGGGGTTCCTGGTCTGTTCAACCCAAACTGAGAGTCATTGGAGTAATTTGAGGAACATCTTCATGAAACTAGAAAACCAGTTGCCAATGGTATGTTAGCTAGCACCGTGGGTGAAATAGAATCCTTACGTTCACGTCAGTTATCAGATCCGTGTTGAACCCGCTTGCACAAGCCTTGGTCCCCACGCTGCTGTGGGGATCAGTACTGTCACGGCACAACTCCCACTCCCATGGCCAGATGACCCATTCTCGGGGAGGGGACAATGGCTCAGGGTTACACTATGCGTTATGCATGCACAGAATTTTGCTCCCCTTTTGTCTGAATGAAGATTTTGATGAGACTGCCTGTCCTGCTTTTCTCTGGAGATCCCCACATCGGTGAGTATCACGCTACATATTACTCATCTGTCCTCTTAAAACCACGTGCCTTCAGGTACTAGGGACGGCTGCAGGGTCAGAGAGGGGTTTCCGTGCCACAAGCAAGAGTTCCGCCATTAACACCCCGATAAGGGCAGACCGTCGGTCAGGGACACAGATCGGGCCTAGGGCACTTCCAACCTCATAAGCTTCTGCAGAGTCTTCTAGAATCTAGAGTCAATCAGTATTTGCAAGCCTGGGAAGAATTTAAGGGTGTATTCATTAAAATGTCTCTACAGGTATATTATACTATTCGAGCACCTACTTCTTTTATTTTACATTATGCCATCACAGTAAATTCGTATCACACCTGTATAACCAATTACATGGTCCGTATCTACACAGCGTAAGTATGCTCGATGGAAACGGGACTTTAAAGGGAAATACCGTCGTAGCACGCGAACGTCCGTTCTGTATATCGTATTCCTACAGGAGAACACAAATGCTGAGGCAGCCGGGTGAATACATAGATGGGGAGGGCGTGGGAGGAGGCCTCGGCGTGCCCCGGAGAATGTGTTCTTCGCTCTAGACTAGACGACCTGGACACAGGATGTGGCCGCGTCCCTGCCTTTGTGAAAGCAGAATCACGGGCTCGAGCGTAAATAGCGTTCCACACTGAGAAACCGATCCCTGAAGCGCACTCCACAAAGCGAAGCCCTCGTAGCGGAGGGGCTGGCGGATTCCAAGTCAGCATGAAGAGCAGCTTAGTGACCTTTAATTCCGCACGCACAAAGGACTTTCCCCTGGGTTCCTAACTCCGTGGTTTTCAGAAATCAATGCCTGAGTACCCCCCTTTGTCCCTGAGCTGCTACCAGAGCCATTATCTGCCCTAGCACCCAGCGTTAGGCTGATCAGACAGATAAACACCCCATCTGTTTCCATGTGACGGGTAAGGAACAGTTGGCGGGCGCCCTTAGAAGCGGCTCTGTGCTGCACTGAAATTTTTGAGGGGTTTTGTCTTACAAAACATGTGCGGAAAAATAAAGCGTCACATTTCAGTCTGTGACACGCAAAACAATCAATAAATATTAGTGAATTAATTAGTTAATGTGCAAATTGTCAAGCAAGGCTCTCAGAGGGATGGAGTGTGGTCCCGGAGGGGTGGACGAAGGACAAGGGAATTTATAACTGTAAGGCCAGTAGCCACGGCCACCATTGCAGCCACTTGGTCCGTGCAGGTTCACATTTGATTCGGACAGACAGTAATGAAACAACGGAGCCAAGAACTGGTGAGCCATTAGCTTTAATCCTAGCTCGCACCCGGCGGGCGAGAAATACACACAGTGGGAAAACACTTCCCTTTCCATTCAGGGCTCCCAAAGCCACTGACTCATCCGAGTTTCCTAGAATCAAAGGTTTCTACCTCACCAGCCTTATTCACCTCTGTTCCCCATCTCCTTCTCTCTGCACAAACTCTGCACAAACTGGCTTCTCCTTCAGCACTCCGCCATCTTGGCTGCTTCTCCTCTCCTCCACGTGGCCTTTCTCTGCTCTCCTCCAGCTTGGGGCTCCTCTGCTCTGTTTTATAGTGTAGAAATCAAAACCTTTAATCCAATATACAAACAAGGAAGTCTCTGATACAAAGCCACTTATCTGAGGCATAATGGGATTCCTCATGAGAGTGCACCACCCCACATCATGCAACAGTCAAGGGTGTGGGGCAAAGCTTAGTCTTAAAACTAAGCCTTAGGCTATAAGGACCCTGGCTGCTTATAGCCTGTCCCCCACATCCAATGCAAATTATAAGCGAGCAAACATATATATCATATTTACAAACTTATTCAACCAACAATATCACTGGGCAGTCAATGAAGTAAGTAGCCGGTGGCTGCCCAGGGAAAGACGGTGTTAAAGAGGCATTGGGTAGGCCCTGGCCGGTTGGCTCAGTAGTAGAGCGTCGGCCTGGTTTTCAAGGGGTCCCGGGTTTGATTCCCGGCCAGGGCACACAGGAGAAGCATCCATCTGCTTCTCCACCCCTCCCCCTCTCCTTCCTCTCTGTCTCTCTCTTCCCCTCCCGCAGCGAGGCTCCATTGGAGCAAAGATGGCCTGGGCGCTGGGGATGGCTCCTTGGCCTCTGCCCCAGGTGCTAGAGTGGCTCTGGTTGCAACAGAGTGACACCCCGGAGGGGCAGAGCATCGCCCCCTGGTGGGCAGAGTGTCGCCCCTGGTGGGCGTGCCGGGTGGATCCTGGTCGGGCGCATGCGGGAGTCTGTCTGACTGTCTCTCCCCGTTTCCAGCGTCGGAAAAATACAAAAAAAAAACACAAAAAAAACCAGAGGCATTGGGTAGAAGAATGGGGTGGAGGACCTGGTGGTGGGACCCAGAGATCAGGAACATCACCCACGGGGGAAGCGGAGGTGAGGCTGTCCACTGGCCGAGTGATGATGAGAGAAGGGAGGAAAGGCAAACAGTCAAGATGCGGAGGACCCGTGTTCTGTGCGTGGAAACAAGACAAGAATAAAACAGACTATTAACCTTGTCTGGCACATCCCGGCCACACCAAGGAACTGAGACATTCTTTGGCAGATAATGTGACACCATTAAAAGGTTTTCAAAAAAATAAAATAAAATGATTGAGATGTGATGAGAACTGGGTTTCAGGCAGATGATTCTATCAGCTATGTCCAGAGAGGAACTGGCAGGAGACAGAGCAGAGACAGGACGCCTGTCTAGAAGCCCTGGCTACGTCCCAGCTCTCTGGGGACACGGGCCTGACCCAGAGAGAGAGAGAGAGAGAGAGAGGACAGGGCGTGTGTGAAGGCTCCCGAAGATGTTGCTTAATGGCATTGTGAGAAACCAGCGAAAACTGAAATGAAGGACAATGTTGGGGACTTAGAATCTCAGGTAGAGAACGTATGATTCAAACACAAGCTGGGAGGAAAGGCAGAGTCAGGCCGTGTTTACGATAGCAAGCTCTTGCGGGTAAGTGATCTGAGTCTGCGCGGCAGCTCCACTGCGGATCAACGGGGTTGCCTTAGGGAACTCGCATGACATCTCGGTGCCTCAATTTCCCCATCCGTATAAGAGGGCAAACTGAGTCCCCACCACCAAGAGATGGCATGGACACAAAATGGGGTTACATATGCAAATAAATATTGCCTTGCACATAATAAATATCAGGCACTAGTCCAAGTCATGTTGCAACATTTCAAGCCAAGGGGAGTCGTTATACATGTTGATTTTGAGGTAATTTATTAGGATCAGAGACCATTAGAACTGTAGTGTTGGCACCCTGGTGGGAAGCAGACAGTAGATGCAGAAGAGAGCTTAGAAGCTTATAAACACGTGAGCCTCTTAGAGATAACTACGGACTCAGCAGGTGTTTCATTTTCTACCGTATGCATACACAACCAAACGCACATTTTAAACAAATGATTGTATACTATACACGGTGTTCTGACTCTTACTTTTGTTAACATTTCAGTGTATCTTGGATAGATTCCCATTATCAGGACATCAAAATTGGTCTCAAACTTTTTAAGGGCTCCATAATATGGTATTGTAGAGATGTGCTATAATTAATTTAACAATCAATAGAATAGAATGTTTAGGAGTGTTAAAACATTAAACAAACAACATTGTATAAGCCTCATTTCACACATGGAACAATATATTCATTAATTGGAATTAATTCATTCATGGAATAGGAATTAGTATATTGATTGAACGGTAGGATTTCTGGGTCAGAGAGAATGTGATTTTTAAACTCTGATGTCTTGTATATTTGGAAACTGCTGTCATTGGTTTTGCCCATTTGTACTCTCATGGACAAAGAACACAGATGTCCACTTTCTCTCATCTTGGCACATACAACATTAAAATTTTTCTTCTTTTCAAAGTGTATAATTCATGCTTGCTGTAGTTTTAATTTCTGTTTTCCTGAACATGAGTTACATACATCGTATTTTTGTATGCTTCAGTTATGTTTGTATCTCTCCTCTCTAAATAAGGAGAACAAGAAAAAGGTGAGGAAAGGGATAAACAATCCCAGGTGGTAACTTTATATAGTATTTTTGGTAATTTTTTTTTAAGATGAAAAAAGATGAAAGTGAAAAAAGAAAAAAAGAAAATATCTTGAATGGTTTTTCCCAAATTAAGAAATACAAAAATAATCTGACCAGGCAGTGGCACAGTGGATAGAGCATCAGATTAGGACTCAGAGGACCCAGGTTCGAAACCCCCAGGTCACCAGGTTGAGTGTGGGCTCCTGCGGCTTGACCATGGGCTCACCAGCTTGAGCGAGTGGGCGAGTGGTCACTGGCTTGAGCGTGGGATCATAGACGTGACCCCATGGTCTCTAGTTTGAGCTCAAAGGTCACTGGCTTGAAGCCCAAGATTGCTAGCTTGAGGAAAGGGTCACTCGCTCTGTGGTAGCCCCCTCCTGCCCCTCTGGTCAAGGCACATACGAGAAAGCAATCAATGAACAACAAAGGGCGCCACAATGAAGAATTGATGCTTCTCATCTCTCTCTCTTCCCTTCCTGTCTGTCTGTCCCTATCTGTCCCTCTCTCTGTCTCTGTCAAAAAGAAAAAAGAAAAAGAAATACAAAAATAATTGGTGATTTCCAATCGAAGTCCCACACCTTTTGTCTTACCTTTCTGGAATGAATCAGAGGGAGGTGACCTGTAGGGAAGTTGCAGAAGGGCTGAGGGAGGCCTGTGCCCCATGATTTGGACTTCAGAGGAGTCCAGCCTTTATCCAAAAATAAAATTCTATAAAAAGGAATACTAACTACAGCTGGTGCTCACTTACGACCACGATCGATTCCAACAGACCGGTTGTAACATGATTTGGTCATAAATTGAGTAGGCTCTATGTACAGTACTGTGAAATGATGTTATAAAAATCTTTAAGTCATATTTTATCATAATTTTCTTTTATTGTTATATATCATAATTTTCTTTGTTCATTTTATGCCATTTGTATCATCTCTACACCATTTTGTTTCTTATTTTTACATTCGTCAGGTTTAAGTAAAACACTGCATTACCAATACAACTGGTTTAATATTTGCCAAGATAATTTCCTCTTGGTAGACATCTTGGGAGGGGTTGGATGAAAAATATCCAAGACACAAAACACAAATTGCTGTACCGAGTCTGGGATAACAGTTGAAATGGTGCACGCGGAGATGGTAGTGCTGCCGGAAGCTGGTCCGCACTGTCCTACGCCCAGCTGGGCAACGCTTGCACTGCCAGATGCCGAGCAGTCGTGGCTAGCGATTGTGGTCGTAAAGTCGAATAGTTGTAAGTTGCATAGGTCATAACTTGATCGATATTTGTAGTAGGAGTATTTAGTGAGCCTCATTGAAACCAATAGCCATCCAAAAGCTGCGTAGCATTTTGTTTAGCATGATAGTTACTCCAGAGTTTCTGTGAAACACTATGACTGCTGACCATCCAGTATAACTCTGAACTTGTTGAAACAAGGCCATAGTGTTTTCTCAGAACCAGGGAGTAGACAGACTCAAGTTCTGTCACTGACCTCTGGAGCATCCCTGGGACTCAATCTTGGCCACTTGCACCAGACAAGAGGACATAATTTTCATCTTCCCAACCAGCTCTGACTAGCATGAACTATATTCTGTTAAGAAATAGGAATTCTAAAAAGAAGCAAAAGTAAACATCAATGTAGCTAAACCAAAATCTGAAATAATTATCATGCTATTGGTACCCACTGAGGAAATTAGTTTGAGTTTCCAAATGATCTAGAACAGCAGTCCACCCTCACTGAATTGACTTGATGATCGTTTAACTTCCTGGTGTGTGTTGATAGAGCTAAAATAATCCGTTCAGTGAAGGGCAATGCTTTGGAGTACAAAAAAAAAAAAATCTGTATTTAAAATCAGATTATTTAGGTCCCTGATTTCTACACATGTAAACTTAGGCAAGTGAGGTAATATTAAACTGTGTCTCTCTTCCTCTGTGAAATAGAAGTAGTAACATCCCCCATACCACTTACCCTGTGTAACACTATTAGTTTGATTTGAATGAGAGGATGCAGTTACAACAACCTTGAAAACAGTAACCTATTTTGAAATGTAAGGCATATTAATAGTTCCATTATTGAAAATATTGGTTGTAAAGTATCAAATACGATTATAGATTTACAAAGAAATTTGTTTTGATTTCTTTATATTTGGCTTTTAGGGATGTTACAATAGTCTATAAAATCATTTAAAATGTTGCAATGACCAGAGTAAGAAACAGCATTCAGTCCTTCTGGGGAGGGAAACTGGGTAATTGAGTAACAGGGTTGGTAGGAACAGAGTCTGTATTATTAACCATATATACCTAATGCCTACGTCTTAGTATATGATAAATTCATGTAGAAAATTAACAGGTAACTGATTGCAGTCATCCCTCGCCATATCGCGGTTCACTTTCTCGCGGATTTTTAAATTATACATATTTAATTTTGTATCGCGGATTTTTTGCTATATTGCGGAATTCTGCGGTATATAGGTATTTTTATATATTTATTATTTTAATTCTTTATGTGGTAAAATAAGCATTTTCTAGGCTAAAAATTTGAAAACAATATAAAAAGAGTTTGGGAAAGGTTAATAAGGGTGTAGAAAAGGTATATAAGAGTGTGGGGAGGGTTTACAAAGCCTTAAGATATATATAAATAATAAGAAATATAAGGTCGCTACTTTGTGGATTTTCGCCTATCACAGAGAGTTCTGGAACCTACCCCCTGCGATAAACGAGGGACCACTGTATATACTTAGCAATGAAGTGCTAAAATCTCACACTTTTTGTCATAATCACGAATGTATTATCACCTTGTTATACTCTTATTTAAAGACATTCACAAAGAAAATTCTTTGCCTGAAAACAAGTACACTGAAAAAGGTAGAAGCCATGCCCGCCCTCCTTTTCTCATTCATTTATTTAATGAATTGTTTATTGAGTTTCTCCTTGTTGCCAGGCATGTGGGATCCCTGCTACAATACTCCATATCTAAAAAGAAGGAGAAAATGCGAAAAGGTAGGAAGCTCTTATACATATATTTGATCATTCATTCATTAAAAATTAATTATACCCAGGGCCATTTTAGGCAAAGGGGATAATCATAATTGTTATAGAGATAAGGCAATAGCAACAAATACGGCAATCATTACACTCGTCATCTCAGAACGTACAGGGTGATCATTAAACAGGTGTTTACAATAAAGAAAGCTAGTTTTATGATTGGAAAATGCAGAATAATAGAGGAACAGAACCTAAACTTAGTCACTGGAGAGAAGAACTGATTCATAAATTGAGGCCTGAGAAGTGAGCAGGCAAAGTGACAAGTAAGAGCTTCATGGGAAGAAGACACATCTCCTGCAAATACACGCGGACAAGATGCAAGGATGCCCTCCCACCTGGGGCCAAGACTGTCTCTTCGTTAATCACCACCTTGACTCCTTGTCCTTCTATAACATCGTATTTGTCATTATTTACTTCAACGCCTATCTTATCAATCATTCTGTAATCTCCATGAGGACAGGGAAACTGCCTCATTCATTACTGTATCCCATCTCTTAGCACGGGGACTGTTATTTAAAAGAAGCTCAATAAACACAGGCTATAAAAAAATAAAGTAAGTTAATGAGAGTTCAGTGACGCTAGACCTGAGAGTGATTAAAAGTAACCTGGAGAGAAATGAGACTGGAAGGATGGCCAGAGGCCAGATGCTCATTCTAATTATCGGGAACGCCCCTGACCCGCTGTACCGGGTGCACTATGCGGATTAGATGGTGGGTTTGGGAGATCACCCAGGCTGGAGAACAGAGAACTCCAGGAGGGAGAGACGCCGGGCAGGGCACCACCGCAACGATCCTTGCGGTAATTAAGGGTGGCCTCGTCTACCGTGCGGGGGCCAATATGAAAGGTAGTGGGTGGACTTGGAAATATTTAGAAAGCTTCAGAAAAGGAAAGACAAGAGAGACAAATAGCCCTAATTCAATTTTGCCTTGGTCAGTCTCTTTATGCAATACAAATATCCTGGGCGTCTAACATACACTCAACTGTGAGGCTCTGGAGACTCACGGACGGAACGATAAATCATTCTCACACCTTAGTCTGAAGGGCACAGCACAGTAAGTACAAAACACACAGAAACGTAAGGAAACTAACTCGTGTTCATTTAATCAACAAATATTTATTGATACCCATCGTGTCCCAAGTGCTATGATTGTACCTGTTTTAAGAAACAATGTTATGGGAAACTCAGGTAGGTTAAGTAATTAAATGGTTAAAAACAGCTAGCATTTACTGAGTGCTTCCTAAAAGTCACTCACAGAGCTAAAATACAAATACGTTGTTTTTTTTGTTTGTTTTGGGGTTTTGTTTTGTTTGGTTTTTTTTTTTTTTTGGTTTTTTTTTTTTTTTTGCTATATCTGTTGATTTCTCGTCTCCTCTCCTACTACCTAATGTTACAATGTGCTAAAACTTAGTCTTTGGGTTTTTTTTCTCTTCTTCTTCTACACTTACAGCCAAGGTGATCTTATTCTTTTTAGTGACTTTAAATTCTTCCATAAGTTGTGACTCCAAGATACATATCAACTACTCAGACCTCTCACCCAAAGTTAAACTTCTTCTTTTTTCCCCTAACATTTGGTTTATTCATTTTGGCAAGAGAGGAAGGGAGAGAAAGAGAGATAGAGAGACAGGAACACCGAGCTGCTCCTGTATGTTCCCCAACCAGGGATCGAACAAACAACCTCTGCTCTTTGGGACAATGCTCTAACCAACCGAGCTATCCAACCAGGGTGTAACTTCTATATCAGCTGCTTACTGGGCTCTTCTTCCATGGCCAGAATGAAGTTAATATTCTCTCAAACTCGCTTAATGAGCAGTCCTTCTCATTTCAGTGGGTGGTACTCTCCCCTTCCAATGTCTCAGACCAAAACTCGGGGTCAACTCTAATTCCTCTCTTACACTTATATTATATATCCAAACAAATGATCAAATTCTTCGAAAGGTAGCTAAATCCAACTGTTTTTCACCCCCTGCATGGCCACAACCTTGGTCTAAGCCACCATCATTTCTTACCTTGAATACAACTAATAGCTTCCTAACTGTGAGCTTCAACTTCACCTACCTCTTCTCCCTTATACTCATTCTTCCTAGAAAAACCAGAAATAGGTTATTAAAATAAAAATCCGATCACATCACTTGTCTGCTCATACTTCTTCTGTAGCTCTACTTTCTTCAGCATAAAAACCAGAGTCCTCTGAGTGGCTTATGCACTGATTGAGCGGTGCCCTCGAAACCCGTATGTCTGTTTGGAACCACAGAATGTGACCTTGTTTGATCTTATTGATAGGAACCTCTGCAGATGAAATCAAGCTAAGATAAGGTCACAGTGGATTAGAGTGGATCTCAAACCAACGACTGATATCATAAGAAGACAAAAAACAATTAGACCCCAAGACACACAGGAAGGACACCGGGTAACTATGGAGGCAGAGACTGCAAGTGTGTAGCCACCAGCCAGAACTTGTGTCCCAGACCGCCAGCAACCCCCAGAGCCATGAAGAGGCAAGAAAAGAGTCAGTGCAGGCTTGAGGGAAAGCTGCTGACTTGGTACTTCCAGCCCCCACAGCCATGAGAGATTCAACTTTGTGCTGTTGGAAGCCACCCAGATGGTGGTAACTTATCATGGCAGCACCGGGGAAGTGCAGGTAGCTAGAAGGCCCTCTATGACCCACACGTCCCATCCTCCAACTTCACTCTCGCTGCTTTTCCTCTTGCTTGACTCTCTTCTACTCACTTAGCTTCCCTGCTTCTTCCCTGCACAACAGGCACGACACACCTCCTGACAGATCTTCCCATAATGCTCCTCTGTCAGGGGTCAGCAGGGCTACCTCGCGGACCTCTTCCAAGCTGTCTACCAACCAGAAGGGTCTTGAAGGCCACGCCCATCACCCTGTTTTCAATGGCCGTGATTCCCCCAGGCACAGAAGGCCAATAATCAAATATCACTGAAATTGTTCTCTTAGCATTTTAGCCAAAATGCATTGAGTCAACACCTTCCAAGAGGTGAGCACATAAATGACGACCCCTGTCTTTAAGGAATACAAGGGACCTTTCTCCATGGACTCCATAGAGCACACACACACAAGATTGTCAGAGCTCAAGGACTAATCCCGTCTGCTCCTGATGAATAGACGCCGGTAGGAAGAAACATCTCCACAGGAGTGGGACAGAGCCAGAAGGCTGTTGGAACTGGAAGACTCTGATGGGCTGTTCAACTTCTTTGGATCTCTGTTTCTCATCTTGAGAATAAGGAGGTGGAAACTTTTAGTTGATTTCTAAAAGGGATCCACCCCTCACAATGTACCATCAACTCTTTAAAGAAAAGACAAAACCCAACATTTTGCTGGTAGTAAAAACTACTTTCTCCATTAGCTGATATTTTTATACCATATATATATATACACCTCTGTCGTAAACCCTTTCCAACTCTTACCTTCAGAGTGTAATTTCCTGATGAGTCGACTCTGTTCTAAACGCTACCTTCACAGCACAATAATATGAAAACCACAGATCCCTTAACTGCTTTAAAAAATCCTCACCATTCTTGACAAGCTTATGGAAACGTTTGGCAACAGTTATTGTTTTATTATCTCAATCCAGTTATAAAACAACCAAGAAGGAGCAGTGACACACCGAGTAGTGTGTACGATATAGAACTGGGGGGAAAAAATAAGGAATAGTTCTGATGGAAGAGAGAAGATATTGAAGGAATTCTCAACTAGTGATCAAAGCAGCCACTAAAGTAGATCAAATAGCAATGTATTTCTTTAAATGAGAAAACTAGAGAAAGCACCTATCAATAAGATTTTTAAAATGAGGGCGGGAATAACAGTCTTAACACAAACCAACGGAAAAAGCCACTGGGAAAACCTGGGATAGCCACAGGAATCGCCACGGAGAAGCAGTTTAAAATAAAAACGTGTCATTTTCCTGCCTCAGACCGACTCACTTTATCCTTCAATTAATCGCTTGCTCTTCAAAATGATAAAATAATGATCTCAGAGTGCCCAAATAATTGAGTGCTCTTGAAATATGTGGAGTGAGATTACATTCCTTGTTCTTTTACCCTCTTTTGAAATTGGTGTAATGCTTGTAGAAAGATACTCACTTGCAGCTCTAAACATGTAAGCCCTCCATTAACCCAGAAAGCAAGAGCGGAATGCCAAGGAGGGCTCCCCGCAGCCTCTGCCGGCCGTGCGCGTGTGTGCCGGGCGCGCTCCCAGCGAGACGCCCGCGCAGGGAGGGCCGAGCACAGTTCACGGGCGCTCGGCTACTTCTGCGCTGTGGATGGATTCAGGCGTGACGCTAATTAACCGCAGATTTATAAAATTATTTCAGCTCAAAGAGAATCTCCGGAGATATGGTCCTTTAGTATAATGGTGCATTTGCTTCAAGCGTAATGCTGGCTAAGGAGTATTAACTGACTTCATCCAACTTAATAAACTAAATGGACTACATATCAACCCAATATTCTCATTTTATCTTAAATGACATGTCTCTATTTCCATGATACATGACTTCATTATTTCTGTAGTCTAGGTATGACCTGACCTAAATCTATGGCGTGAGAAGGACAGGCATTTTAACTTGAAAACTGCCGCTCAAGTAACTGGCTTTTTTTTTTTTTCTTTTTTAAATACATTTTACAGCCTTTGTACTCAACACCCAGGAGCTACCACTGAAACTCGCAAAATGCAAGAAGTAGTTGACAATTACATCAAATAAAAATATATACCGTTATACACCTCAGTTTTAAAATAACAGTTAATGTGGAAAAAAAAATCACAGTTTAAAAAGCTAAGCATCGAATCTACTCTCTGTTTTTTTCAGACATAAGCCACGTTTCCAGACACTAAACTGTGCTTGAAACGTAGTCCACGCTTGCTGCTAAGAGCAGACTGTGGGGAATTGGCTAAAACTTGGGGCTGGCGCTCCACAGATAAGAAGAAGTCTCCATGGTGTCAGCCTCCATTACTCACTTAATCCACGCCAGTTTCCCAAACTGTGTGATCTTGAGAACTTAGACTCTGGAAGAAAATTCCCATCACTGTATAATAAACAGCGGAATTAATAATAAAAAAAATGTTACATAAAATTAAAAAATCCAAAGAAAGCACGGCCAACCGCTAATATCATACTGTGCATTGATTCAGTTATTTCAGAGAATGTACTTGTGCTTGACTTTTTTTTTTTCTTACTCTTCAGTTAACATGTAACCAAACACACAGAAGTTACATGCTAACTGTGGATTGATGTCTAATAGGAATAATAACCCCACGTAGTATGTTTTTATTGCCATATAGGATATAAACTATGTAACCATACAATATTTTAACATTTTTCCTTCAAAATGTCTACTGACAACTGCTCAATATGATTTTGTCCTACATTTTTAGCTTAATTCTTATCCCATAAATTACTGAATTGAGTAAGACCTTTGACATGTGTTTATCTTTTTTTAGAACCGTATTTTTAACTACCGTATTTCCCCATGCATAAGGTATACCCTTTTCCAAAAAATTTGGGGTCTAAAAACTGGGTGTGTTTTATAGAGTAGTTGTAGATTTTTCTGCATTTCCCACTTTTTAGCACTTGTTTTTGCTCTCATTGTTGAAAACAGTGATTCGTCCTCAGACACAGATGAGGACAAGCTAATAGATGGGAGTTTAGACAGTGATGAGGAGTTGTATGAATTTTATGATGAATAAAACTTGAGTTCAATAACCTTTGTAGTACTTTTTTTTTTTTCAAATTTTGGGCCCCAAAATTAAGGTGCGTCTTACACATGGGAGCATCTTATACATGGGGAAATATGGTACTTGAAAATGAAATAAAACTTTCAGGAGAGAGAAATTTGAGTTTCTATCCTTCCCAAGTCACCTAATTTCAAAATCTCACTTTCCTCCTAATCAAAATTTAACTGACTGTACCCTTTCAAAGGAAATTATCACAATGAAGCTGACTTCTTAAAACTAAAACAAATTTTCCCAGACTTTTCCTGCAAACCAGGAAGTCTTATTTGCATGAATACAATCATAGGAACAACTCAAAATAGCGTGAAGTATGGGGCAATTGGAAAGCTGTTCAGTATTAAGCAATTTTAAAGTAGAAAAAAAAAAAGATTCTTGCCCTGGCCGGTTGGCTCAGTGGTAGAGCGTCGGCCTAGCGTGCGGAGGACCCGGGTTCGATTCCCGGCCAGGGCACATGGGAGAAGCGCCCATTTGCTTCTCCACCCCTCCGCCGCACTTTCCTCTCTGTCTCTCTCTTCCCCTCCGGCAGCCAAGGCTCCATTGGAGCAGAGATGGCCCGGGCGCTGGGCATGGCTCTGTGGCCTCTGCCTCAGGCGCTAGAGTGGCTCTGGTCGCAATATGGCGACGCCCAGGATGGGCAGAGCATCGCCCCCCTCGGGGCAGAGCACCGCCCCTGGTGGGCGTGCCGGGTGGATCCTGGTCGGGTGCATGCGGGAGTCTGTCTGACTGTCTCTCCCTGTTTCCAGCTTCAGAAAAATGAAAAAAAAAAAAAAAAAAAAAGATTCTTCTCCATGCAGAACTACATGACCAAGAAATAGTAAGTTGAAGAAATTCAATTAGAAAAAAATAATAATAATGATGGGAGAAGTTTGAGAATCCAAGCCAGCCAAATAAAATAGAGCTTTAATTTTGACCAGAATGCAATGTCTCCTTATTGAACACACACTTCGTGAAATGTTGTGGCAAAAGGATCTCAAGCAGCATCAAGGGCAGTGAAGGGCAGTGGCCCGGCTCGGGCTTTGACCTCTGCAATGACACCAAAGACTTTAATGGGAAACTACAGCTTTCGCATATAAAGCGGAATGTAGTAGCAGGACAGAGTAAATAATTTAGTAAATGGAATGCTTTTTATCTCAGCATTTCCCCCAAAGCAGCACGCCTGGCGTTGTTAGGAGTCACCAAATGCTAAATATTCCTTTCCTGAGAGCAGCCTTCCTCAACCCGGGAGGTATTCCTAGCACGGACTTTTTTTTTTTTTTTTTTTTTTTTTGAGATATTTTATTGTTTTCCTCCTTTTCATCAGGGTTGGGTTGCCATGGCGATAAAGTAAGCGATCTTGCAGGATTTCACCTTGGCTGTCTGGCTTCACGTGCTCTGTCCTCACAGCCCACGTGGCGGACGCTGCACACTCAGGTGTCTGACTCCGCGTGGCCTCCCCAGGGGTGCTGGCAGCCCCTCCCCTGGGCCAGCGGACGCAGCCTTCACAGCCCGGCATTTCCTTCTCTCCAATGTCTCTCCAACAGCCACCTTCATTTGTCTGGCTGGTTTTGTGATCTCTCTTTTAAGAAGGACACACTCCTCTGGAGAGATTTCCCATTGAAAACAGAAGGCTTGCAACATTTCAATTAACTTCGTTGTCGGATGGGCTCCGAATGCATGCCCTGTTTCAAGTGAGTCATCCTGAAAGTATGAAAGAAAAAAATAACCCGAAGTGCCTATCTTCTCACAAACACAGGTAAACTGATTCATTATATGCATAAACACTTTAACTTTCGGTCTCGTTATTTATGCATAACAATTCTTCCAACTGCCCGAATAGAAAATGTGATTTCTGACAAAGGATGCATTAGTTTTGAACTGGACTTGCTCCCTTGCTCTAAAAAAATAAGTTTTTCTTTTCATTTCCTACCTGTTTCCGATTTCCCAAGTTTAATTCTGCCCTATTTATTTGCATCCGAGGGCCACTGCTGTTCAACAGTGTTTGATCATCCGGTTATTTTGGTTTAGAATTCTTTTTAAAGAAAATTAGTCCTCTTTCTTGTAATTCAAAATGCGATTTTATACATCATCTATAAAGGAGATTTCTATGCCTTTAAACAAAACTTGAGGGCAAGAAATCTGGCAATATTTTTACAAATCTCATAATACTATTTTCTGATAAAATGATGTGACCATAGTCAGAATTATCTCAATAATCATTTCTACCACATCTTTATATAGGTCTCACACCAGACATATTTTTGTCTTTTAAATTGATGGCTTATTTCATTAAGGTAGCCATTTTTTATCCCATTCAGGTGCACAATATTGAATATCTAATCAATATTGTGTACTGTAAGACTAACAAGTTTCTTCCTGCCTGCCATGATTTTCTTATCCTCCATTGTCGAATTTCTTTGCAGACTCACCTCCTCACTTCTGAAACATCTCTCCAGCATGGTACTCATTCTCAACTCCAGGAGGAGTCCTATGACTGAGGTGGGCATAGGCTCCGTCCCTCTGGCCCCAGCCATTCCTTCAGGGGCAAGCATATCGCCCCATCAATGCTAAGAGGTTGTAAGAGGTGAGATCTCTTTCTGCAGAGAGAATATACATCAGGTAGCCAGCGGCCATCTTGCTCACAACACCAATAAAATAATGCCTATAAGATTAAATTCTGTAAGATTATACTCTGCTCTAAAACAAACTGAGAAATGATACAATTCACAGATAGGTATTCTCTTGGAATATAATGTATGGGGGGGTTAATAAGACGTGTTGGTGAAGAAGTGAGGGGAAAGACCCTTCCTTGGATAAAACTCAACTAAGTGATCCAACCAATGGCAGTTACCTGGCATTCACTTATTCATTTATTGCATTATTTGTGTCTATTTTATATTTTATTATCTAAGGCAATAGGCGTATTTGTCTTGTGTTGGTATTATGATTATTACTAATAATCAAACTGTGCCACACTTTTTTATTGAATTTATTGAGGTGACATTGGTTAACAAAGCCATACAGGGCTCAGGTGTACAATAAAACGTCACCTGCATAGTGCATGGTGCGCTCACCACCCCGAGTCAAGTCTCTTTGCGCCTCGTTTATCCCCTCTTTGCTCCCCTCCCCCCCACCCCCCTCCCCCTCTGGTGCTCACCACTCTGTTGTCCGTGTCTACGTGTCACATATATACCACGTTTGTTTGCTTTTCCTGTACATATCAATACACTTTGCAGCTTCTCTCTCTGTAACATCCAGATTCCCAGCATCATTACTCTTTGGCTTTGGAACCATTGTTAAGTAAAATAAGAGTTACTTGAACACAAGCCCTGAAATACATACCCAGGTCTTCCCGGTAACCTCGCAAGCAGCTGTGTGAGTCAGGAGGGGGCAGCGTACAGGGCGTGGATAGGCTGGACGGAGGGATGAGTCACGCCCCCTGCAGGATGGAGCCGGATGGCCCCAGATGCCATCACTCTGCTCAGGAAGGCAGGAAGGTGTACAATGTAACACTTAGGAATTGTTTGTCTCCGGAGTTTCCCCTTTCATATTTTAGGATGATGGTAGATAGCAGAGTAACTGCAACCTCAGAAAGCAAAACCACGGATAAGGGGCCATTCCTGGACGGCCACTCATTTCCGGATGGCAACGGAGCTAACTTTTCTATTAAGGCTTCATGTGGTGAATGAGTTCTACCTCCACAGTGGTCCTTACTCCCCTTTAAAATCATATCCTCTGCTCCTTATGGAAACGGGTATGATGTGAGGGGACCACACGATACGTAACTCGCACCATGAGTCTCGCTCACCAAAGCCCTGTACACTATACGTGGAGTAGAGTAGTAAGCAAATCCGAAGGGAGAGTGTCCCTGCAGTCTCCCGCCAGTTCTGTCTGCTCTCGCCCTCCACTGCCTTTTCTGCCCTTTCTCCAATCAATTTATTTCCATGCAAATGCTCGCATCTTCTGTATGGAGCCGATGAGATATTTTCTATAGACAGGAAGCTTATTGAGTAATCCGCTCATCCTTTACTCAAACACAGAATCTATGGCTTCGTCATTTATCCATCCGCAAGGTGTTCTCCCAACTGAGGCAAGGACACTGTTTTAATTTCGCCGTAGAGCTGGTGGGCACTTTTGGGCTCTGATACCGTCAGCAGCCCCCCCCCCCCTTTGCACGTGTGTGTCCAGCCACAATCTCCCTTCTGAGCCTTCCAAATGTTCTTTTGTCACAGCGTCACTCATCTTCTGTGTTCTCCCATTTACTGGATTCAAGCCAACCTTTCCAAGATGCAGCTTCCTTGGCTATTGAAACTCGCTTGATTTCATTCATCGACATCATACAAGCTAGTGCTTAACACCTTTCACCTTGGTTTTGTAATCTTCCTGAAACAGATGATAAACTCCTGGAACACGAATACTACTTCTAATGAATGTGTCGTCTGTTCCCAACACTACACTATTCGCAGCCCATGACAGATATCCATGAAAGAGTTGCTGAGTTCGTGGGGTTATTAAGAGATATAAACTCCAGTGGGAGGAAGCTCCTGTAGTGAGAGGAGAGAGCCAGATTAGAATAATGAAGACCTGTCAAGTTTATGAAGTTGCGCTATCTCATGAATGCATGTCTTCCAAGCAGGTGAGACTTGGGGCTTGCCCATTCTGTTGGGAGCCTACAAAGCCGCGAAGCGAGAGGCTCAGAGGAAGGAGGAAGATTCTATGCCTTACAAAAACATGGCCTTGCTTTTGGTTTTTGTTTCTTAAATTCTACTATAGTTAATGCTGCTTTTAAATCAATCAATTTTTTAAATGTCCATAGCCAAAATAGAGTATCAGACAGTTTTATTGGGTGGTTCAATGGCATATTTTTAGTGGCATATTTTAAAATAGTTTCTGTGTAGCATGAGGCTATGTCTATCGGGATAGACAAATTACTCACAAATTTAGTTCAGCAGGCAAGCATTACTACTTAATTCCTTCTACTCCGACGGAGCTCAGCACTGGCTTTACAGGGTGAACGCAGAGCGTGGTCCCTTCCCCCTGGAGACTACCGTTCTGTGAGGCGCATGTCTAGTCAGTCACAGTCAAAGAAGAAGAAGAAAAGCAAAAGGGAATATATAAAAAGAGAAAAAAATAATAACCAACCCAACACAGAACTAAAACTGTAATAAATCCAGCGGGAGGGGTGTCGGGTGCGGAGAGATTCAACAAAGGAAACCTCGTTTGGATTATGATGTTTTTAGAGACTTATTTTAGGAGGTGACATTTAAGCTAAGGTTTAAAGGATGAGAAGGAGCCACTGAGGGAGTGAAGAACATTCCAGATAGAAGGAGGGAACAATGAGAAAGAAAACCTAAGTCAGGGTTTGTAGTATGCGGAGCAAAGGGCAAGATGAGCAGGAAGAGGACGGAGACGCTGGCAGGGGCCACACTGTGCCAGGACCTCAGGGCGGGAGGGGCACCGTGGGAGCCACTGACGACCGTCGTGCAGGGAAGGGGCAGCATTGGCGTAAGTTTTGGAAAAGGTAACAAGCAGCTCTGTGGAAAGTATTAGAAGGGGACAAGTAGGGGACATTCTTTGTCTTCTTGAAGGCTTTGTCCACATGATGGGCAAGGTGCCCAGGGACGGTCGTAGTCTATGTAATGCAGAGCTGGTGCCCATGAATCCGACTGCAGAGGAGCGCCCGTCAACCCTCTCCAGTCCCCGCCCTGCCCCAGCGCCTGTCAGCGGCAGGTGAATTGGAGCCATGGTGGGTTAGAGCGGCCGATGTTTTCCCTTCATTTTATTCCTTCTTGCTATCTATAATATCTTAAGTCACCCTTTACTCAGATCTCTCCGTACTTCTACACACTCCTATTCTTTATCCTCCGAGTGTCCTTGCTGACACCTTAAATATCGATGTCCTTCTACCTCAGCCCTCTTCCAACATGCTCATTCTTCGTGTCTTCCTGAGTATGGACATCTATTTTTACAACTTTACATTTTTTTCCAACAAGTCATCATTGGGTACCAAGAACCAGCTGTTATTCTGGGACTATGGACACAATGAAAACATTCACTTAAATCTCTACCAAGCATCTATTTATCTATCAATCCTCTATCTCACCTTTTTAGCTGCTGATGCTTCTCAAATCTGGATCGCTAGCCCAGAACTTCCTATGAAGAGGTTTGGTCCACTGGGCTTCAGACACATGTATATTCGAATCCCTACTATTACCTGTCTGCCTGAACATCACACAGACATGGCTTAACTCAAAACACCCAAACAGAAATTCTCTCTTTCCTTAATTTTGTTTTCCCTCCCCATTTTCCATCACAGCAGTTTAGTTACAACTATCCGTTCAGCTACAAAAGAGGCATTTTCCTTTCCTCTTTCTCTTTCACTTTCTGTTCTTCAATCAGTCACCAACATTGTAAACCCAGATTCACCTTTGAGTGAATTCCAGCCCTCATCTATTACCGCTTTCTTGCTGTAACTTTCAGAGGCTTCTCCCTGATCCAATTTTCTTTCCTTCGAATTCCACTTCCACACCCCTACCGGATGGCTCCACCTGATAGGCGAACCCGATCCGCTTCCTCCTCCTCTTGTATCCATTATCTCATCATAATGACTCAGGCAGCTCAGCATGACGTCGGTCGTCTGACCACCACCTCCCTCTCCTCTCCACCTTACTTGCCAATTCCCCTCAAACACTGGATGTTCAACAGTTTCTTTTGCCGTGACCTGGGCTTGGGTTTTCTTTTTTTCTTTTTTCTTTTTTGTATTTTTCTGAAGCTAGAAACGGGGAGAGACAGTCAGACAGACTCCCGCATGCGCCCGACCGGGATCCACCCGGCACGCCCACCAGGGGGTGATGCTCTGCCCCTCCGGGGGGTCGCTCTGCCGCGACCAGAGCCACTCCAGCGCCTGGGGCAGAGGCCAAGGAGCCATCCCCAGCGCCCGGGCCATCTTTGCTCCAATGGAGCCTCGGCTGCTGGAGGGGAAGAGAGAGACAGAGAGGAAGGAGAGGGGGAGGGGTGGAGAAGCAAATGGGCGCTTCTCCTGTGTGCCCTGGCCGGGAATCGAACCCGGGACTTCTGCACGCCAGGCCGATGCTCTACCACTGAGCCAACCGGCCAGGGCTTGGGCTTGGGGTTTCTTACACGCCATCGCTCCTTCTTGATCTGAAGAACAACTTATGCTTCGGGACATATTCTTCCACGAATGCTTTCCAGTTTGGATTAGCTGCTTCTCTGTGCACCTACTTAGTTACTTGCTTATTTTTTCGTTCACCGATAGCATCCTTTGATTCGATTTCTATCTGCTTGTACTCGGCGCCTGCCCGAGTGCTACTTTTCTTAATAAGACTGTGAGCCACAGGAGGGAAGAAACTACATCTCCCCCACCCCCACCCCCCACCTGCCTCTCTCTGGCACCAGCTCAGAGCCACGTGCAGCAGGCGGTTCTAGAATAAGTGACTCCTTTGCCTCTCTTTCAAGCCTAAATACTTCAAATAACTCTCTGTACGCACTCTTTATTATAACGATCCTGTGGCTTTGAATGGCGCCTTTTCATTTCTGAAACATTTCCTCATTTATTACCATGTTTGAGCCGCCTCACCCTTTCGGAGAGTGGGAAGAGGCTCTGATCACCCCATTTTTCCTAATAGGAAAAGCTGAGGTTCAGAGAGGAGTGTCCAAGGTCACACAGCTGCTGATGAAAGTGTAGCTCTGGTCGTAGCTTGTCCCCGCAGACCACAGGGCCTCCTCACTGGGGCGGGGACTCCGCCTCCTGGACCCTTTTTTTTCTAAAGCACGACAGTCCCCTCTCCTCACCCAGGAGAGGCTAAGCTCGCGCCAGCAGACACCTCAGCCCCGGCGAGCCTGACCTCTCCCCTCGACCTCCAGACCTGCGTTTCCAGCCACCTGCTCAACACACGCCTTCTGGGCCGCGCTGTCCCACTTCCAAAGCAGTGTGTCTAAAATAAGATGTGTCTTTGCTCGGTTCTTACACCCTCTGGCTCCCACCCAGACTAGTTTGTCCTCCCCGTTTTCTGATTTCTGTCAATGCTCTTTTGTCCCGGGGATTTGGAAATTAATGTTACAGCTGTATCTGGCTTGTTCATCTCTTGAAAATAAACCTCTTCACTGATAAATTGTCCTTATTTATTGAAAGGCTGTCAGGCTATCATTCATCCCTTCGGGGCGTCACAGAACAAAGGCGCCGTGGAGAATTCAATACGGCACACCGAAAACAGGGCTCTCCCCCTCGCGTAATTAGGTGTAGGCATAAAAATATGTCAGCGACAACCCAAGCGGATGAAAGGTGAGCGTCTCGAACAATGAAGAGACCAGTTTCATTGCTTCAACTTCTCCAAGTGAAAAGCATGTCGCCATTATCTCCCCGTCTTGTTTTCATTTCAGCTCATTTTCTTTATAATGAGGAGGGCAGTGGTGCCATCTGTTTTATTTCCCTGTATCCCTGTGTTTGCTCCGTGCCTGTCAGTCATTCGGTTTCACGAATAGAGCCGGGGCGAAGTGTGAGCCCCCTGTCCCTTCAGAGAGTGCCTCAGCTGCGTGGTGGGTGGTCTACCTCCACCGCTTCCTGGGCAGTGACGCTCTGTGACTGATCCACGCAGCCCGGGCCACCTCCTGACAACTTCCTTCCAGCTCCTGAGCTTTGTGGGCTCTGCTGCAGGACTCGACTCCGCCCTGGGCCCAGTCTTGCATCACCAACCCCCTTTGCACCGGCAGGGCCTCAGCACAAACACCCTGCGCGCTAACCTGTCTCGGAGTCGGCTTGGCCCGCTCAGTCCAACCTGGGACGCGGGGCCTCCGGGACGCGGTGACTCCTCCAAATGTCCGCGCGCACGCGTGTTTAGTTTATAAGCGTAATGTGAACTCTCCTGGTAGAGGTTCTTCTGGGTGATCTTTGTCTAGAAAAATGTGAGTCCCGCCTGCTACTTGAGGGGGTTGAAGATCATCTGATTACCAAGACCTGATGAAATGTGGTTACTTTTAGCCTTCGAATTAATTCTCACACATTGTGCACAACAACTCATGCATCTGTATCAACCTTTCAATGTCTATCACATTATGAATGGGCAGGAATAAAGCTCAATCAATGAATGCTTAAAAGGCAAACAGCATCTTACTAAGGAGAAAAGAAAAATACAAACTTTGGTGTGGGGGGAAACTAAAACAAACAGGTGATCATTCTTGTGACCAGGAGACTGTTGCAAGGCCATCCTTTTCATTTTTTTGTAATTTTTTTTTCCAAAGGACACATGAACGCACCAAGGTCGTGACAGCCCCTAAAAAAAATCGTTAAAGGATCGTAATGCACTTTGGAAATTGTGGGCAGGAGTTCTTGCCCGGAGCCCTGCTGAATCTTTTTCTTATCTTTTTAATTCATAACGAAAGTTCCCGAGGATATTTCACAGCATGAGGGCACACAGCCTCCTCTCCTCACAGGTCATTATTGCCTGGCATGCTGGGGCCGAGTGAGGGCTGCTGAGTGCCTTCGGTCCTGGCTCCTTCTGTAAATGTACGTGGGACTCGAGCTTTGGAATCTTAAATATCCGCGAGAAGTTCAAAGGGAGCCTGGTGATTGATGTGCACTACAGGACAGGGCTGTCGCAAGAACCGCCGCGCAGAGAGCGGAGGGAGGGCGATCAGAGTCCCCGGCCAAAGTCGCCTCGCATGAGCTCCACCGGCATGTGGCTAGGACTGCCTGTTGTAACGTTTTATGACTCAGTGCTGGGTAAGGATTTCTTTTGTTTCCCTCTTTTTTAAGTTTTGTAATTAATAGCAACTCCTGTGAAAGTAAAAAGTTTAACAGCAAAAGAACATGTGTACTTCGTTCTGAGGGAAGAACAGAAACCGATGGAGGGTGAGTGACACGCAGGGAAGCGTGTCCTCTTGTGTCTAATGAGTCTACCGTGTGGGTGCATCACAGGAGGGGCTGGGCGGGCGGCCAAGACCCTGCCTGCCTTCCTTCCTCCCTTCAGCACTGGTATACTTCTCAGTCGTACAGGATGTTAGACCACAGAAACCGTTGTTTCATTTTAGATAGTTAAGCTCTGGGGGGGGGCGGGTGGGGGGGGCGGTAGGGGAAAGAAAAATAATACTTTAAAATTCATAATCTGTTTAAATGACTTTTTCCTCCAGATATGTTTATTGTAAGAAATAAGAAAAATACATAAAGATATAAAGAAAAAAAGTAAGTAAACCAACTTAGAACTTCACTATTAGAGAACACAGCCCAGACTCACCTGAAAATGCACTCCTAGGCCCCCAGGGACCATATGTTCACTACAAACGCTATAAACTGTCAAAGAAATTTTGAATTCTCGTTGAAAGCTAACAAAAATTTAAGCTGACTAATCTTTCAAGTAAACTAAGTGATTTTTTTTCCCCCTCACTGTTACTTCCAATTATTTCTTTTGTTTGTTTAACATGCAGCCCGCACATGCTAGCAAAGATTGTGGCCGTGGGGAACTGATTTAAACCGAGATCAGAAGCTAATCCTAACCAGGTAACGCCGGTGATTCTGAAGGGCTTCGGGGTAAACTTTATATTCAGATCCAAACTCTGTTGACATTTTAGTCATGTGGGAAGTTGATAAAGATCTTCGTGGACCTTCTTTACGTATACCAATAATATTTCTGGTCAAGTTCTGATTCCTAATACTGGCCTGGACGGAGGAAATATGAGGACCCTGAGCGCATGCCCAAAGCCTTTAAGACTTAAAAAGTACAAAAAAGAAAAAAGAAAAAAGAAAGCTTGAAAAGTGCCACCCAAATCCCCAAATGGCTACTTGTTTTATTTCTCATATTATGGGATGTTAAGTGAGAGGTTGTTTTGTTTTCTTTTGTTTTGTTTTTGCTTTATACCCTGGGGGGGGGGGGTTCTGTTTACAGAAGTCGATATTCAGAAGTTTACTTTGATCTTTAAGAACACTAATTGAATTTATAGTTGTAAAAACTTAGTTCATTTTTAATCTTTTAAGCTCCGTTTACTTACCTTATTCTATTTATATGTCCATCAAATTCTCAAATTATATTAAAGGTCTTTTAATAACTTCTACTTTCACTTATAAGCTTCATTACAAACATTTAGACATTTTAAACCACAGATAAAAAAAAAGTTTAAATTTATTTTCTTATATATATATATATATTTTTTACTTTTTGACTCCAATTTCTGAGCAGCTCACTACTTTTTATAAAGCTAGTAAAATTACATTTATAAAGGGAAACTAGAATTCTCTTACCTATTACTAAAAAGTAGATTTCAAGAACAACAACAAAAGGGCCCTGGCCGGTTGGCTCAGCGGTAGAACGTCGGCCTAGCGTGCGGAGGACCCGGGTTCGATTCCCGGCCAGGGCACACAGGAGAAGCGCCCATTTGCTTCTCCACCCCTCCGCCGCGCCATCCTCTCTGTCTCTCTCTTCCCCTCCCACAGCCAAGGCTCCATTGGAGCAAAGATGGCCCGGGCGCTGGGGATGGCTCTGTGGCCTCTGCCCCAGGCGCTAGAGTGGCTCTCTGGTCGCAACATGGCGACGCCCAGGATGGGCAGAGCACCCCCCCCTGGTGGGCATGCCGGGTGGATCCCGGTGGGGCGCATGCGGGAGTCTGTCTGACTGTCTCTCCCTGTTTCCAGCTTCAGAAAAATGCAAAAAAAGAACAACAAAAGAAGCATAAAAACTAAGATGGTTGCGCCTGACCAGCAGTGGTGCAGTGGATAGAGTGTCGGACTGGGATGCGGAGGACCCAGGTTCGAGACCCCGAGGTTACCAGCTTGAGCAAAGCTCACTAGCTTGGACCCAAGGTCGCTGGCTTGAGCAAGGGGTTACTCAGTCTGCTGAAGCCCCATGGTCAAGGAACATATGAGAGAGCAATCAATGAACAACTAAGGTGTCGCAACAAGAAACTAATGATTGATGCTTCTCATCTTTCTCCATTCCATTCCTGTCTGTCCCTATCTGTCCCTCTCTCTGACTCTCTCTCTGTCTCTGTAAAAAATAAATAAATAAATAAATAAATAAATAAATAAGATGGTTGCATAATTAGACATCTTTAATTGAAATTACAGAAATTTTAAAACAAAATGACATGGACTAGGCCCATTGTTTTCAACATTAAAGGGACCAACAGCAAGTGTGCAGCTCTTATTAAAAAATATTAATGCTATGAGTATGAATCTCTTACATATTTCTATAGTCAATATTAAATCTATCTGGGACTGAAAAATGCTTTGACCTCCTTTTTCCCTAAGGAACTATGATTTCTAGATCAACCTAGATATACCGAAATCCTATTCCGCGTGCTGTGTTGCTCCTCCCTGGAGCACTCCCTCACCTTCCCCTGCCGGCTCCGCGTCCCCACAGGCGCGCACCTCTTGAACTCGAAGGGACCCCGCCAACCTGCAAGCAAGGGAGCGGTGGGCAGCGGCACCCAAGCCCTTGCTTCCCTGTCCCCAGCTTTAATAAACAAATTCTCAAAAAAAAAAAAAGTCACATTAGGCTCAGTTAGAGATTTTTTTCTTGTTTTCTGTTAGATCCCGTGTACAACGTGTTGCCTCTGAAAGCAACGTTTCCCGCTTCGCCGTTGCTGTTGCCCCAGTTAACGCAGAGATGGAAATCAAGTATCTGTTTTGGGAAAGGTCTTAGGTCAGAAAGTTTCCAATTAGTGAGCAACTGTGAGACCAAGCAGACAGACCGTGCTGGAATTAATTCATTTCAATGCAATATATACTAGTTAAACATTCTTTCTGAATTCTTTTTAGTAGCATTTGCTTTTTTTTTTTTTCTTCTGTGTATTTCTGAAGCCGGAAAAGGGGAGAGACAGACTTCCGCATGCGCCCGACCGGGATCCACCCGGCACGCCCACCAGGGGGCGACGCTCTGCCCACCAGGGGGCGATGCTCTGTTGTGACCAGAGCCACTCTAGCGCCTGGGGCAGAGGCCAAGGAGCCATCCCCAGCGCCCCGGCCATCTTTGCTCCAGTGGAGCCTCGGCTGCGGGAGGGGAAGAGAGAGACAGAGAGGAAGGGGGGGGGTGGAGAAGCAGATGGGTACTTCTCCTGTGTGCCCTGGCCGGGAATCGAACCCCGGACTCCTGCACGCCAGGCCGACGCTCTACCACTGAGCCAACCGACCTGGGCCACATTTGCTTATTTTAAACAATAATGCTTGCATTTGTTGTCTGTGGGTGTATAACAGTACCAGAAATTTAGCAGGAAAAACCACACACATTTATTTTCTCACACTTTCCATGGGCCAGGAGTCAGGGCACAGACCAACAGCGTCCTCTGCTCAGGTCGTTGCCAAGTTACAACCAGCAGGGCGGCCGTCTCATCAGAGGGTCAACTGCTGGTTGTACTTTTCCAACACATCTACAGAGATGAAAGCTCCCATCATTATTGTCTGGTTCAAGATTTTTTTTGTTTTGTTTTGTTTTCTGAGAGTCAGAGAGAAGGACAGATAGGGACAGAGAGACAGGAAGGGAGAGAGATGAGAAGCATCAGTTCTTTGTTGCAGCACCTTAGTTGGTCATTGATTGCTTTCTCATATGCACCTTGACTGGGGGATTACAGCAGACCAAGTGACCCCTTGCTCAAGCCAGCAACCTTGGGCTTCAAGCCAACAGACTTTTGGCTCAAGCCAGCGACCATGGGGTCACGTCTATGATCCCACACTCAAGCCAGAGACCCCACACTTGAGCTAGTGAGCCCGCGATCAAGCCGGCAACCTCGGGGTTTCAAACCTGGGTCCTCTACGTTCCAGTCTGACACTCTATTCACTGCGAACCGCCTGGTCATGGTTCAAGTTCTTAAGAATTTATAAAAAACTTCTGAGTGATGGGAGTAGAGGGATTGAGTGGAAAAAAAGATAGAAAAAAAAGAAAAAACTCATAGACATGGACAATAGTATAGCGATTGCCTGGGTGGGGTTCAGGAAGAGACGGAGGAGGATATAGAGGGTAACTGGTGATGGACAGAGACGTAACCTGGGGGCGTGAACATAAAATACAGTGGACACAAGGTGGGTTCCAGAATTGTGTACCTGGAACCTGTACAGTTTTGTTAACAAGTGTCACCCTCAGTAAATTCAATTAAAAAATAAATGCATATGGGAATATATAAGAGAAATAGATACATAAGGGAAAAGAGAACTTATAAAAAATCTTTCATGGGTTTAAAGTATTATAATTATTCTTGTTAACAAAACTATCATGTTCAAAATTACCTCTTTGAATGTGTGTTTGCTTCATTCTTTCATCGCCGTCCTTCTTGGTCGTTAAGGTTTTCCACCACCATATAGTCTTGATATGACTTCCTACTCTACTTTGAAATTATTCAGGAGCCAAGATTTCCACCACTTCTTGGGGTGCTGTTTGGCATTGTAATAGACCTCACACTTAGCAACTTTTTTTTCTCTTATTCTGTCTGGTTCTCCCTTTGGTCTGTCTCATCTCATTACTTCTCCATTTCTGCCGGCAATATCACATTGCAGGCTTTTATCTAATTTTCAATGCACTGTCGTCTGCTCGTCTTTCCTCAGTTTTGCTGCTTATTAAGCACTTCTTCCCCATAGAATCACTTTCTCATGGAATCACTGTGTGCCAGGTGTATGACACGAGCTTGTCGTGCTGCCAGATGAGTCTTGTTTAATTTTCTTTTTAACCTTGCTTTGCATCGATGGAACCGCACATGTTCAAAACGCATTGAACAACAGGAGTAAACCACTTGTGTTTTGCAGGAAAAAAATGGAAAAGTACATACATAGCCTACTTTATTTATACATAAGCATAGTGCTGCTCTTCTACAGGTGGTTGTGTGTAGGTGATTACCAACAGGAAGACACTAATGGTAACAAATCAGTGCACTCAGCATAGCAGGAAACATTTAGCCTCTTAGATAAACTTTAGGGAGACTCTCTCAATGGATGAGCTTGCAAAGCGTGATTCTAAACAGCAAAGCAAAAGCTAATATCCTGAATAATGAGCGAGTGTCCCACTTCATACATCCCAATGCGAAAATCTGAGACATAATGCTCCTAAAACCCCCAAATTCCTTTCATAAATTTCTAAACATAGAGAAGAGTATTCTGTGGAAGGTTATGAATGTTTTGTTTGTTTTTATCTGAAACCTATTTTATCCACTTTTAGTCTGACAAAATACTTTTATGTATACACATTTTGAATAATTTTTAAAACTTTTACCTTAATAAATAGCTATCTAATTCCTTTTCTGTTTAAACCTGAACATTTTAAAAGTTGACAATAATAACAAAACTAAACTATACTGCTCACAAAAATTAGGCGATATTTCAAAATGAATATGAAGCGATAAGAAAAGCATTTGATTTTTTTTATTAAACAAGAACATCAGAAAAGCAAACAAGTCAAAGAAAGTTGTTCAATTATGCAAATGAGATGCAAAACCAACTTATCTCATTGGTGAAAATGCGCTGTACAAAAGGCTGAAAGTCCTGGAGTATCTGCACGTCCCCTGATCCCCTCATTTTTGTGAGCAGTGTATATTTTATTGGTTATAAAAGTAAGAATTTAAGTATAATGTGCTAAAAATCAGAAAGAGCTCAAAGTGGGGAAAAAATAACCTTATATACATAAGTGTGTTTTTTCTCCAGTGCTTGGTACTAATTGTGTTTTTTAGAACAGTATGACCAATTTAATCAGGGATATATTATAATAAAATGGAATATAATAAATTTACATCTAAGAAAATGAATTTTCTCTATGACCTTTGGTAAGTTCATATGGTCACTTTCAGCGACTCAAATTCCCTTATTTCACAACACTTTCCTATGGCTGGGTTGTTCTGTTTGTTCATCTTATTCTATTTTAATATTTATGGGGAATAACTTGCTTCGACTAGCCATTCATTGTCTCTAGTTCAACCTTGGGATGATCCATTATAAATATGTTTCTTACACATTGCTTCCCTGAAAATAAATGTTTAAAAATTATTTCCACTAAATACATGTTCACGTTAAGTGTCCAAACTTTTTTTCAGTAATTTAAAATATCCTTTGCTGCACACCATCTGGTTGGCCATTACCCTGCTTATATGAGTGAACATTAAATCACACACAGTAGCTTAGGCTAAGATTACAAATAGACTTTTTCTTGTTTCCTTTGTCCTGACTGTTAACTAACATCCTGGTTTATTTTTTTTGGTATAAAACTCTCAGTGTAAGTATTTTGAATTCTAACATTTATATTCGACCTTTTTTTGTAACCTTTGTGCTGAATAGATTTGACTGTTTGATGCCAGCACTATCCCTGACGCTGGAGATACATGGCTGATCAAAGACATTGATCACAATGATGATATATAGTCTCTGAAAGGAGTCAGACATTAATCAAATAATCACAGCAAAATGTACAAGTACAAACTGAGATAATGCTCCAAAAAACAGCATCCTGTTTATTGCATATATGTATAGATATTAAATTAATTTTTTTAAAGATTTCATTAATTTTAGAGAGGGGAGAGAGAGGAAGACAGAGACAGAGACAGGGGCGAGGAGAGGAGCAGGAAGCATCAACTCTCATATGTGCCTTGACTGGGCAAGCCCAGGGTTTCAAACTGGTGATCTCAGCATTCTAGATGGACGCTTTATCCACTGCGCCACCACAGGTCAGGCTATTAATTTAAATTTTATCTTGTTGGATTTATCCTATGCTTCTACTTTGGAGTGCTCTTGAATCTGTATTATTTTATCCAGAATGTGAGTTTTCCCTCCTAGCTTTGTGTCACCTGAAATAGTAATGAACATAAGCAACGTTTCCATATTCTTGGCAAATCACTTATCCCTTCGAATCTCAGTTTCCATATCTTGTTAAAGATAATCATATTGTCCCAGCTTTCAGCACAAGGCTGTGAAGGGGGTGAAATGCAATATTTTACCTGAAAGCTCTTTGTGAACTGTAAAATACCACACAATGTTAGGCATTATTACCCCCCTGAATTAATAGACCAAAGCCCAATGAGTCTCATTCATATAATAAAGCTTTCATTAAGCCATCAATCAACAATCATTAGGTGCATCTCTTCAACTAATTAAAACGTACCCCACTGTGCTAGAATTTGGCCTAAGTGTCTCCATTTTGTTCATGAAGATATTGTATCAAAGAGTGTCAAGTGGCTTGCTGAAATCAAGGTATAAAATGTATATAGGCCCTGGCTAGTTGGCTCAGCCATAGAGTGTCAGCCCAGCATGTAGAAATCCCAGGTTCGATTCCCAGTCAGGGCACACAGGAGAAGCACCCATCTGCTTCTCCACCCTTCCCCCTCTCCTTTCTCTCTGTCTCTGTCTTCCCCTCCCGCAACCAAGGCTCCACTGGAGCAAAGTTGGCCCGGGCACTGGGGATGGCTCCATGGCCTCCGCCTCAGGTGCTAGAATGGCTCTGGCCACAACTGAGCAACGCCCCAGATGGAAAATAAGTATATATTTCCCTGAACCTTTTATTTCATTTTTTAAAAACATTCATTCAATTAGTCAATTAATTAAAACAAATAAACACCATTAAGTAGTGTCACTTCTCTAACCAATCTCATCACCATCACAACCACTTGTCAAACAATCGCCAACCTTTCACTTCCTCCATCCACTCGACCCCTCTTTCTGTGCTGTAACAGGTGGTTGCAATCTGTTATGCAAATGTGAGCCCCAGCACAGGTTTCTCCTTTCCCACTCTATCAGATTTGTTTCCAATTTCCAAGAGAGCTCTTCCCTTTTCTTTCATTTCATGCTGACCGCTGGTGGATTCCTCTTAACGAGCAAGGGGTGCGCTGTCCCATGGAGATCAGAGCACTGAGCACAGCTTTTAAAGAGACTTTCATCCATCCAGAGTTTTTGTTTGGAAAGAAGGGTGAGTTATAGAGGAGATTTTTTTTTTTTTAGTAATTACTCAGTTTTAATTTTTTAATAAAAATGCATGATTTCCGATATACCCTGTAGCATCTATCATGATAATTAACTCTCAGAAGTTAACATTCTCTGTTGATTACATGTCTTTAAACAGCAACAGATTAAAAAAAATACCTAACATATTTTGACAAATGTCAAAGTTCTACTTTTCACTGTCTCACTCAAAACTCCACCCAAACCACAGAATTTCTTAGAACGTATGTGTTCTTTTAGGTGGAGAGCGTCAAACGGATTCAGTGGATAAACAAAGCAAGCAAGACTTAGGAATGTACCGACTCCAATATCCATATTTTGTCTAAATTGACATACATTGATATTTTTACTGAGGTGTGGCTTACCTACACACAGTCTGATATTTCAGATGTCATTTCGCCATGAGTTTAAAAGAATCACTCATTCATTCACTCAAGAAATATTTGTTGCTTTTCTCTAATGCTCTGAGTACTGTGTCAGTCACTAGGAGTACAACACTCAACAAACTGGCAAACAGATGAAATTCCCTGCCCTGATGGCGCTTACCGAGGGAGACGGGTCGTTACAAATCAACAAAATACATTAGGAAAAACAAACATCTTCCAAGTAGATGAATTGTATGGAGAAACATAGAGCAGGTTGAGGAGGTGGAGAATGTTTCAGATGGAGCAGGTTGTGATGGTAATTGTGACAGGACAGGTGAGGTCACCCTACACCTCATTAAGACACCTGCAGGCAGCAAGGCACTGACCTGTGTGGAAGCCAGGAGGAGGAAGTGGCCAGAGCAGAGGCCCGATGGTGGGGCAGCCCTGGTCTGAGACGGGACACCAGTGTGACTGGAGCCGTAGGCATCAGTGAAGGTGATGTCAGAGACTTAAGATGGGAAAGGTCATGGAAGGCCTTATAGGATATTTCAAGGACTTCCTTTGACTTTTATTCTGAAGGACACAAGGAGTCAAGGCAGAGGTGTGAACAAAAGTTGGACTCATTTCTACTTCTGTTACAGAGGATTCCTTCGCCCGCCAACAGACTTAAGTGACCAGCGGTAGATAACCGGCAGATGATGTCACCGATGTCACCAGCTGTCGCAATAATTCTGGTGAGAGCAGCTGTTCACTTACATTAAGGTAAAAGCGGTAGAAGGGGCTGTTCAGACGCTAAGTGTTTTAAAATAATTTTAATTATGACAACTTTCAAACATAGTAAAAATTAAAAATATTATTATATTGACCTCACATATCCATCACCCATAAAGGATTATCACGTTTTTGTCACTTTTGTCTATTCCTCTTTATCATTTCCTTTATGAAGCACGTAAAGCAATTTCTAAGTATCTTGTAATATCCCCTCTGATTGCTTCCGTGTGAATTCTGGAGCTACAGAGTGATGACCAACAGAAAGGATCATCGCGCTTAGCGCCCTCTAGTGGCATAATCAAGCTTTCTTCAGTGGTTTTAAAATGTATTTATTCAGTTGCTTTATTGGAGCTTGAATCTAAATAAACATTTTCCCTGGATTTCTGTTGCATCGTGTATCTTAGATCTCTTTATTATAGGACAGGTGCAACCTAACTGTTGTCCAGGTAGCTCGAGTGGACAGCATAGAGTGGTGTCAGTCCTGCAGGCGGTCCTCGGAGAGCGCCGACGGAGGGACACAGGTCTTGGAGGACAAGGTCTAGCTCTGCTGTCTGGAACCAGAACAGGCTCCACGCCGGCGACACGACCTGCCATCCCTAAGAGCACGGAGGGGCCAATACCACCGTGACACTATGCGACAGCTGTGGTTCACACGCTCGTGTCCCTACTTGATGTGACATTCACGATCAGTAAAATACGTGTCAGCTCCTGGTGCGGCACTCGGGAGCTAGCAGGAGTGGGGACACAATAGTGTGCTGGAAGCAATGAGACAGTAGTTAGAAGCTGTCGATTTTCCTCAGGGGGGTCTCGACAGGCTTCAGAGAGATGACAATTTTTGATCTGAGTCTGCAGGTGTGAGTGATGAGAGCCATTCCAGTGAACCGTCATGCCCAGGACAATGTTTATGAGAGTCGCCAGGGGCAGTCACAGGTTCAGTAAAACAAGGAATATACACACACACACACACACACACACACACACTCGTGGTATTTATATTTTAACATAAATACGGTGCAAGTGGTGGTGGTGGGGTTGTATACCTCCACTGTTTTGTTTTTAGACATTAAATTTAATGGTGTGACATTGATCAATAAGGGTGCATAGGTGTGGGCAAAGGCAGATTAAGGTCAGTTGAGGCCCCCGGTGCAGAAGAAAACATTGGGCCCCTTAAAAAAAAAAGACAGAGAGACAGGGAAAATAAAAATACACGTTAACCATATTTTTAAATAAATAAAAATATTATGTACTATTACTGTAAAAATTGCACATATGAAACCAAATTTGGTGTCATTAGAAAAAAGTGTCAAGTTGGGGTTTTGCGGGGCCCTTTAGAAGTTGGGGCCCAGGGCGCGTGCCCGGTGCGCCCGCTGTTAAATCACCTCTGGGTGTGGGGCAGCTGTGTTAGGCTTGCTCGCTGGTTTACCGGTTACAAGCACTTTGCTTGATTGGTGCGTGAGCACGTGGCAGAGGCACGGGTGCACAGCCTATATGAGGCTACAGGGGCTTGTGCTCAGGGGGATTCTGGATGGCGGATTGCCTGCCCATCACTATGAGGAGCCATTTTTGTTGTTTCTTTGCCTTAGAACTGGTTGTCCCCTGCCTGTGTGCCCATTCACCATTGTGAGACTTTATTAAAAGGAATGGCCCAACGCTTTTCGGCTCTGCAGTTTCTCTACCGTCTGCCCCAATCCAATGCGGACCTGCCTGGACTCGGCATTATAATAGGTTTCAGGTGAATGATTGATTGCACTGTGTGTCCATCAGCCAAAGTCAAATCATTTTCTGTCACTGTGTATTTGTTCCTCTGTACCCCCTCCTCCCCCACTCCCTCCCCCTGGCAACCACTTCATTTTTATTTTTTCAAAAAGTGTTTTCTGCTTTCTTTGAGTGTGCAGTGTGAGGAAATCAGGACCGCAGGAAACAGGCCTCTGGATACGAGAGCAGTTTAAGCAGAGCCCGCTCAGTGTGAGAGCATTTAATTCAGAATCTTCACATAATTTCCTTTTATTTAAACCATTATTAAGAGATATCCTCCAGCTTATCATGTGTGAATTTTAAGCCTCGGGGGTATTAGCTTGGAAACAGATGGAGCACTTCTGGGATTATATTAATTTAAGCAGGGGTACCTGTGAGTGAGCATTTCATTGCCCAAATGCAGAAGGGTTTACTGATGTTATTGATTTGTTGGCAAATATATTGGGTGAAAACCCCCTGAGATTGCTGGTAGTTGTGCATTCCAAATCTTATTGGATTTGTGAGCCATTTTCCTCTGCGCTTTGATTTGGGATATCTTTCTATAAATAGAAAAACCCAAATGTTAACTGCAGAAGAACATTCACTGCTATGCAAATGTTGACCCAAGCTTGCATCTCTGTCTCTGATGCTCAGTTATAACAAGTGCTTCTATTCTTTTCTGATTTTAATTTTGTTTTGTCATCTCCAAATCAGTCAACAGAAGAGGAAGCATAAAATAAGCACTAGTTATCTAAGCAGAGGCAACCCCTTGACCTCCTGAAGACCAAACTGACTAGATGATATGCTTTGATATTTTTAGGTAAATTATAAAGTATTATTTCCAAGTAAATTGCCCTACATTTACTCGTCTTTGAAAACAAGGCAATTGTTATAAAATTTATTGTATCTTTAATTTCAAACAATAACATATATATATGTATACATATATACATTTCACATAGCAAGCTATATTTAGGCCAATTCTATTTCTAAAACCAGCCAAATGCTCATAAAACCTGTTTTGACAACTCCCATCCTGTAGATTTTTATAGTCCACTGCTAATGTGCAGCAGCTGATATTTCAAAGTGGGGTAGAATCTTCTTTCAAAATTAAGGCCCGAAAGTTGTCAAAACCTAAAGCTGCTAGCATTTACAATTTAGTGATCATGGTATTAGAAATAGAATTTACTTAACCTTTGAAGTGTCCTAGAACATAGAGATTAAGTCCACAGAAATGTCAGTCTCGGACCTCATGAGAGAACTCCGTCTTTCAGGCAGAAACAGTAGCTGGGAAAGGAAACATTCTCCGAGCACAGAAACAAAGGGCTGCCTCTGAGCCTTTCTAAGGGGAAGATAGTACGTACCTTTGTACATTAGTTTTATAACGGCATATCTGATTAGTTAATGGTTGTGGTGGTAATTAATTTGCCCCCTAGCCCGGATTTCTTTTTCTTTCTTTTTTTCCTGCAAGAAGCTTTATTGTTTCCATTTGGTCCGATGCATGGGAGGGGGCTCCAGGGGGGTTACAAGGATGCCTGGGGGTTGCAGGGAGAGGCTCAGACAGAAGCCAGAAGCCAGGGGGATGCAGGGGGTCCCCTCAAAGCCCTCTGGGCTCCAGAGGCTCCCCATCCTGCTTGAGGGGGAGCCTTTCAAAGAGATGCTCGCCCAGCCCAGCCTGCGGAGGTGTCAGGTGTCGCCCATCTTCCTGATGAGTTCCACCTGCTCACCCGGGAGTGGTTCTCCAGGAAGCCGCAGAGCGAGGGTCTGTGTGGGCAGAACCCTGGGAGTGCTGATCCAAAAGGGCCTGGTTCCGGTTCTTCTCTAAGGCCATGGTGGCTTCGTGGCATCTTGAGTGTCACCCCACTCATCCTGGGAAGGCTTCCGCATGTCCTGGAAGAAAATGCGGCCACCATGCTGGTTTTGTATCTTTAAGAGACACTTGGCGTCCAGCGCTTCTTCTCTGCTGACTCGCAGAAGTGACCTGTGCCCTCCAGAGCCACATTGTCGCAGTTGACACAGAAGCCCAGAGAGAGGTAGGTATGGGAGGCCCCCGCAGATGCAGGCGGACCAGGTGGTTGGCGGCAGCTTCCACCCGGCAAATAATTCTGACAAATTTGGGAGCTGATGGTTGTTGGGCAGTAAGGAACTGAGGTCTGAAAACGTGTTGGCGGAGGGTGCTGAGGCGGTTCTGAAGGCGGTGACTGGAAAGAGGTCGGAGGGTGGTCGGAGGCGGGTGAAGGGGCGGCCCTGCCTCTGTCCTGTCCAAACACTGTTGGCAGCAAGAGAGGGGGCCGGGGGCGCCGAGGGCACTGCCCAGATGTACTCCTTCTCCTCTGTCACTACGTTTCCCCTCAGGCATTAGAGGACAGAAACTTAGAGGTGGAAGGACTCTAGCAAGGAAGGCAACTTCAAAGATCACTGGGAATGTAGGAACTGGACTGTTTGAGACCATGGACTCAGAAAATTTAGCACACAATAAGCAAAGACAAGAAATGAGGTTTAACCGTAACTTTCCCTGGGTATATTATTCAAGTACATTGCTAAACACACACAGCAAACATTTTTTTTTTTTGTATTTTTAATGGTGTCTATATGCAGTTCATGTTTCCTGGGTTGTGTTTGAGGTAAAAGAAAGCATTGGATGTGATTCTAGCCTAGGTCTACCACCAGACAGCTCTGTAAACAACAATTCTGTTTCTAGTTAAAGAAGCTCAACTTGCATGAGGGGTTTTGGCCGAATATACGCCGCTCACTAAAATGAGGGGATCGGGGAAGGTGCAGGTCCTCCAGGACTTTCAGCCCTTTGTCTAGCGCATTTCCACCAATGAGATCAATGTTGGTTTTGCATCTCATTTGCAAAATTGCACAACTTTCTTTGGCTTGTCGTTTGCTTGTTGATGTTCTTGTTTAATAAAACAAAATAAAATGCTTCCTTTTTTTAATGGCTGCATATTCATTTTGAAATAACCCCTAATTTTTGTGAGCAGTTTAAATCTAGAAAAAAGTGCTCAGCGTCTAGCGCCAAACTCCTCCAACAACGTTGGGAAGAGGCCCTTTGAGACCAGAGAAAAGGGAGTGGAGGGGCGGGGCAAGCAGCGTGAGGTCATCAGAGCGCGACCTGGGCACCGCAGGCTTAGCCGGCGCCTCGCTGACGTCATCGCCGCTCCACCGCTGTGCAGCTGAGCCAGGAGTGGCAGGCGGGTGAGGTATTCTCCCAAGTTGGATTTTGTGTTTTTCTCGTGCTGCACCTAAGCCCCCCCCCCCCCACATCGCCCTCGGCTGACTGCGAGGGGCGAGGTCGGGCCCCGCGGCCTTCTGCACATGTGACCTCGGGGCCAGCCTTGTCGCACGACCCCCCACGTGGCTTGACCTCGGCTGCTTGCGGGTTTGGGGTCCTCAGCCGCCGCTCGTCCTCTGAACCTGTTGACAGGTGACTCGGCCTCTCTGACCGTCGGGTTGCTGGGTGACTGTGGGTCGCTGGCATCTCGGGCGCTCGGTCTGGGAGCCCAGGGATGCGAGTCGCCCCCACCCGAGTTTCCCCTCTCGTCCCATTAATACGGTCCAGCTTGTCCACGCTGCTCCCGACGGATGTCTGTGATGGAAGTCTTCTCGAATGTTCTCAGATGCTTCAGTCCCACCCTGTGACCCTGTTTCAAACAAAGAACAAACACAAAAAAACTCCCCGGAAATGTGTGCCTGGCACGTGATCGTGGTCCCTTTCCCTCTCCCCATCTCGTTGCCATCCCCCTCACTCGGACCTCGTCCGTGACAACCCCACGCTGTCTCGGCGGTGCCCTCTCTGGTCTCTCTTGTCCTTGTGTAGGATCTGTACTGCTTTCCACCTAGAACAGCACCACTTACCTCTCCCGCTTACCCTTCACCCGCGATGACCCTTGGTCCCTCTGTGCCTCAGTTTCCTCCTTCAGACGGAAGCCTCCCCCACTCTGCACTGTAGGGTGCAGTTTACCGAGCACTGCCTCATCGCGATCTGCTCGCCAGCTGTGTTACAGACCCCTGAGTACTGATTGCAAGTGTGAGTTACTGAACCGAATTACTTGGGTCCAAATCCAGCCCACCCCAGACTGTGCAGCCTTAGACAAGGTTTTTAACCTCTTCTTATCTTCCCTTGCTTTACCTGTGAAGTGGGGAGTAATTATTAGCACCTAGTTCTTGGGAATGTTAGAAGGGTTAGAAAAAATGAGCATAACACCTAACAAGCAAAAAATGAAAATCAATTCAGTGCAAACACAATGCTATACATGGAGCCTGACACATCATAAATAGTAAACGGAACATCATTTTATTGTTGCTAAGGATATCTCATCTCCACACGTCTGGTACCTTACGCATTACCTGATGATAACACATTGACTACTTCATTAAGTGAATATGTATTGTGCACCGTAGTCTCTTGTATTAGGTAATTTCAGGTCAAACATATGTAAAGAGTACGTTTAATAAATGACTTAGAGAATGAAGGAAAGAATGAGCAAAGACAAGTTATTTCCTTGTTCATAAACAGTGTTTGCTATCTAGTGGGAGAAGGACATGCAAGTGAAGATAACAAAGAGTATGGGGCCTGACCTGTGCTGGCACAGTGGATAAAGGGTTGACCGGAAACACTGAGGCTACTGGTTTGAAAACCTGGGCTTGCCCAGTCAAGGCACGTATGGGAGTTGATGCTTCCTACTCCTCCTCCCCTTCTCTCTCTTTCTCTCTCTCTCTTTCTCTCTCTTTCTCTCCTTCCCTCCAATATCTAAAATAAATAAATAAAGTCTTAAAAAAATAAAAAAGAGTATGAATCCATTCTGGTTCAGTGCAGGAAGCAAGATCTTTTCAAAGTATGCCGAACAGAAAGGAATTCTAATTCAGGCAATGTGACAGTGGGTTCATCCATTGCTCTTTGCAGCTCTGGTTTGTCTCATGTGGTTTGTGTGTTCTCTCTTTTCATTTGTTTTAGGTGTGTCTTTAGTGGCTCGTTTAAGCATTTTCATTATGGTTGCTTTGAAGTTTTGTGAGATAATTTTAACATCCCTGCCATCTCGTTGCTGATATCTGTGGGCATCTTTTTCTTAAGTTTAGATTTTTATCATTGTTTGATGACTAACTTTTTCTTTTTTCTATTGGGAGCTGGATGTTTTTGTATTATGTTATGAGACTAGATTTTATTCAAGCCTCTGTGTGAAGTGTGTTTCCCTAACACCACTTTGAAGTGGAGCTGGGAGTTCATTGTTCCAGTGCATGGAAAGAATTTTGATCATCTTTGAAGCTGGGTGATGGTATAAAAGGGTTCATTATATTATTTTCTCTGTTTTTGTGTGTTTTTGACATTTCTGTACTAAAAATTAGAGAAATAAAGAGGAACAATATCTACATTTGAAGTATATTTTATCAGAGCCTAACATTCAATGACTACTCAGAAAGTAATAACTAAATAACATTGCATAAAATTAAATGTCTACACCAAAAAATATTCATAGTGAGATCCCAAGGTGGAAGCTCCATAATTTTTAGGCTATGTTGGGAACATGGAGACGATAAGGTAGCTTAGTAGATGAGTTTAAAAATGATTAGCCTGTAACTTCAACATATGAAATACCAGCAACGAGGAACAAACTCTGGTTTTCACATAAAAATTCTCTTGTCTTTAGTTTAATCTACTTTTCCTTAATGCCTATGGGCGGGGAATGTCAGTATGATGACAACACAACTAAAACACGTTTAACGTAAAATGAAATTGCCTGGTTTGGGTTCCTTGTCTTATGAAGGTTTATATTAATGGCCTGTCAGCTGAAATACATGCTTAGAAATGACACACTGTAGTCTTGAACTCTGGATAAACTCAGGTTATAGGAACCGTTTATTGCTTATTTATAGTGTCTCCTGCCCTTCCAAAGGAACACACTTCCTACAGGCCTATTTAGGGATTTTGGAAGAGGTGTGTATTAGGAACCAGTGGGCACTTAGCAATCACGTCATTCGAAGACATCATCACACAGGTCAAAGCTGTTAGTTCTCGTGAAGAAAGCGGACGTGACTGTTTGCACATCCTCCCCCCAGCTTTCCTGCAAGCCCCGTCTCACCCGTTCTATTCCCATGACTGCACCTTCGTATTCCTGTTACTTCATTTCCAGAAGTTGGTATCTGGGAACCTTTTCTAATAAACTGTCCCCGACTCAGCCTCAACCTCATACCCACCCCTGCCTCCAAACCACCCTCTGCCCACCTCCAGCAGCGCAGGTACCACATTGCACTCATCTGTTTAGTAGATTGTCTCCTACATGTGTCGGTCTGTTTCCCAAGCGCGCAGCACAGGACTGGCCCCGTACTGGGCGGCTGACGGTGTGAGCGGTCAATGACGGCCTGGGCCACACCGAGCACGCTGGGTCCCCTAGTGCAGACTGAGCATTGGAAATATGTAAAGTGCAGCGTCCCTAGAGCATCATCTCTGGACAGTAGCAAAGTCAGAACATTCTTTTTATTTTAAAAGAAACGTGGGTAGATCATGAGTAAACCATACAACGTGTAAACACAGTTAAGTTACATTCTTAGAATTCCAGGTAAGCTGTTTCGAGCTGTCGGCCCAGTCTGTGCACAGAAGCGTGGAGACTCGCACTCTACCTGTCTGTACCCGCCGCCATGGGAGTACTTTGTCTGTGGGACTCAGCCGGCTGTGCCCAGGGCCAACATGCCCTGCCTGAAAAGTGTGAGGTGGCCACATTATTGCTCCGAAACAATCTAATCCCCAGTGAGTCGACTGAATAGGAAGATGGAATGTCTGTATGTCTAAGGCTGAAGTCAGACCTACCTAGTCTGACTACCAAGTTAATGTCCCTTGGTGAGTCCTCTTGGTGACCACACGGTTCAAATATTCTGATTCCTCAAACTTCTCTATGTTTTTTAAGAGAAAGTTGATTTTTTTTTTTACTTATTTTTAAATTTATTATTTTATTTATTGATTTTAGAAAGATAGGAAGGGAGAGAGAGAGAGAAACATCAACCTGTTTTTGCATGTGCCCTGACCGGGGATTGAACCGGCAACCTTTGCGCATCAGGATGGAGCTCTAACTAACCGAGCTATCCGCCCAGGGCTTCCACGTAGTGTTATATGCTCTATGGTATACATTGAAAAGTGGCGTTGGACACCTAGAAGTTTTCTCAGGTAGACTCAAATTGCAGGACTTCCCTAATAATAGCTCTCAAGAGTCATTGTTGACTAAGTACTACACATTGCCTACGAGGGGAAAATAAAGCAATCACATCTCTACATCTATGATGTGTGAAGATTCATTTAGTTATTGAACATTTATTGAGCTATCGATTACGTGTTGAGTGCTGAGACACGGAGGATGCGGCAGTGACCACAGCAGTAAGTCTGTCCCCATGGAGGTCATTGTCCATGAGGGACACAGACCACACTGGACCACCCCTGCCGTGTCTGCAAAGAGCGAGGTGTAGTCGAGGAAGGGGCTCTGAAAAGGCGACATTAGTGGAGGGCTTGAGTTTCACTTAGAACCATACAGTTTTCTCTTCTCCCTACTGCCCTCCCCCACCTCCAAGTAGCCAATAAAGAGAATATTCGGAGGACTGGCTCATTGCAGGTTAACCGCCAAGGTACACCTACAAGACTGGCACCCTGTCCACACATGCATGTGGCCAAGTCGTGTGTCAGATCCAACGACAAACACGCAAGCTCTTTACATGTGGCAATTCAGGGTTTGAGATCTGACATAACTATTCCTGAAGACCATATAATTGCCAAGCTTAAATGCTGGTGTGCTCCTCTCTAAAACCATATTCTTAAACTAATTCCCTGTCTCAGTAACCACAGGCAGGAAGGTTGTTTCGGGTTTTCTTCTTCTCTCTTTATACTTGCGAAGGTGACTCTCTGCCTTGAGCCGACTCGTATTCTTCCTTGTCTTTCTAGCCTGCTTAATGAGCCTCACCTCTCACCTTTTGGCTTTTGTAGCTCAGACACTCAATTCTGAGAGTACTGCTTTCATGTAAGAAAAATAAGTGGTACTTTCTAATTATAACTATAGCTATAAAGCCATGACTAGATGGAAATAAGCCTAAATGAATATTTTTCACAGAGAATATAAGAGCATGTGATTGATGATGATATTTGAACTTGGTTTTGATTTCAGTTTTATGCATGAGATTATGAGAATTTACTACTTGGGTAGTAAATTCCAAATATCAATTTGGAATCTTTAACACTTTCACTTTCCTGAAAATAAAAAATAATAATTACTAACTAATCTGATGGACAAATGTTGACTATTGCACCCTAATAATGACGTTTAGTAAAAAGGATCAATTATTTTCTTAACAAGTCAATAAAGAAATAAAAGTCAATAGTCAAACTATTATGACCTGAAATATGTCTGTCTGCTCATTTTTTCCCTAAGGGCATTAGATTAAATTTGCATATCTAAATTCAGTCAAAGCTGGGTATTTGAGACAGGGAGCTTCATAGACCTTGATGGATTAAAATAAAATAAAAAAAAAAGGAAAGAAGGAAAAAAGAAAGCCTGTAGAAAATGTAGCCAAAAGGCAACAGATTGTAATTTTTTTCTATTTAAAAGCTTACCTGAGATCTGAAATCCTTAAGGTAGTATGAAGTATTTTCAAAAACTTAACATTTCTAAAAAAAAAAATCACCTCCCCCAAGAGAAATGTTTGGGTCCAGCCTCATATTTGAAACAGCAGTGCCCCCTTGTGACAAGTTATTTTAATATAATTCACTCTGCATTTCATTATTTTTAACCGTGTTGACCTCTAAATTATAAAAATATACTGCTCACAAAAATTAGGGGATATTTCAAATGAATATGAAGCGATAAAATATCCTCTTAATTTTTATCAGCAGTGTTTAATGAGAAAAAAATAATGTGTTTTTATTTCTTTAGGATGCTTTATAAAATAATGTATTACAGGGAAAAAATGTAAAAACCCCTTAGATCAGTGGTTCTCAAATTTTTGAAGTCGAGCATTTAAAGTCCTACAAATAATTGTAGATGCACTATATAAAAATTTCTGAGAAATATGTCATAATAAGTCAAATATTAAAGAAAAAATATAAAGTCCAAGCGTGCTTTTATGGTAATTAAATGAAATATGACAAAATTAAATTTATTCTGATATTAAAAAACATTTTTATGTTACATTTTTTGAGTTATGCTTTTTAGAATTTGTAAAAAAGAGGGGTTAAAAAAATGTTATCTTTTTATATATATAGATACATTCTTAGTAAGATTTAGTAAATTTGGCAGGTCCCAGCACGAATGTGTTAAGTTTTTTCATTCTTGAGTTTATGAGAAACATGAGCCTGATGTGTCCTAGCAGTTTCTCCAATTTTGGGGCATATATTTGAAAGGCAACTCATTTCCTCGTCAATACATTGAAGAATTCCTCTATTTACTCTTAATTGTGTTGAGGGTAGTAAATTCTAATTCACATAAATAGGATGTTGAAAATTGTAGTAAAATGTTCAAAGTTTTTTTTAGATATTGCCACATATTCTTCTTTTATAGAAATCCAAAAGGCTTCAAGAGACAACTCCTTATGTTTAATCATCAATCCAAAACCCTCACCGTACATATAATCTTAACTTTACACCAAACAAAGGATAGAAGAAACTTGCCTCCAGTCTTTCTGGGGGGCAGTGTAAACAATCCAGCACCACAGCTTAACAGCCTTTTGCAACCTAATTAGGGAAGTGATGTGGGGGGTTGGGCAGACTGTCAGCTTACAGCCAATACCCCACACCTCTGTCCCCCAAAAATCTAAACTCCAAAAACCCTGTTGGTTTTTTGGTCCCAAGAGGCATATATTTCTCTGGAATACCATAAGGTGCACCTAGAAATCTTCTAGGGCGCACCAGTGCACCCTGGTGCACACTTTGAGAACCACTGCCTTAGATTAAGAATCACCAATACTTTTAAGCAGCCACCATCTGTGGAACATTTTCCTAGGCAACACAAAAATCTGTGGAAGAAACGGCCATTGGTTCTGCCTGCTGCTCTTGAGAAACACACGGTCAGATAGGACTGACAGAACTGGGCTTCAAGAAACAAGCACTGGGCTAATCAGTGAAGTGGTAGGGAACAGCATTTTCCGGAGAACTCAAACCAGTTCTTCCTGGGAAGGCAGGTCATTTCTATTCTTTCTCAGTTCTCTGCTTGGAGTGGCACATGTATTGTAGCCAAAGCGAGTTGGGAAGGATATTACCTTGTCTTTCTCCTGTCTTTCTTTTACTCTATACCTACTCCAGGGGTAGTCAACCTTTTTATACCTGCCGCTCACTTCTGTATCTCTGTTAGTAGTAAAATTTTCTAACCGCCCACCGGTTTTACAGTAATGGTGATTTATAAAGTAGGGAAGTAACTTTACTTTATAAAATTTATAAAGCAGCCTGACCAGGCAGTGGCACAGTGGATGGGGTGTCAGACTGGGATGAGGAGGACTCAGGTTCAAGACCCTGAGGTCGCCAGCTTGAGCGCGGGCTCATCTGGTTTGAGCAAAGCTCACCAGCTTGGAACCAAGGTCACTGGCTTGAGCAAGGGGTTACTCGGTCTGCTGTAGCCCCATGGTCAAGGCACATATGAGAGGGCAATCAATGAACAATTAAGGCGTCACAACGAAAAACTAATGATTGATGCTTCTCATCTCTCTGCGTTCCTGTCTGTCTGTCCCTATCTATCCCTCTCTCTGACTCTCTCTCTGTCTCTGTAAAAAAATAAATAAACTTAAAAACAATTTATAAAGCAGAGTTACAGCAAGTTAAAGCATATAATAATAATTACTTACCAAGTACTTTATGTTGGATTTTTGCTAAGTTTGGCAGAATAAATATTCATGAAACAACTTACTATAGTTAAATCTATCTTTTTATTTATACTTTGGTTGCTCCGCTACTGCCTACCATGAAAGCTGGAATGCCCACTAGTGGGCGGTAGGGACCAGGTTGACTATCACTGGCCTACTCCATTTTTCCGGAGATAAAAGATGCAATATATTTAATTTAATTTCTGTAAAAAAATATATATATATATGAAATGGACCAATGCAGTGGGACTCATTTTATGTTGGAAGCCTACACTAATAGGCGCTTTAAAAACTAATGTTCTTTTTTTTTTTTTAATTGACCTTACTGGGATGACATTGTTTAATAACACTACTCTTTACTGTTTTTCAATGAGTTCCTCCCAGCACGCAGGTGCCATATTTAGAAAGACATAACTTAATCTACTGAATAATTAAATTATTATATAGTATGATCTATAGCAGCGGTTCTCAACCTGTGGGTCGCGACCCACAGGTTGAGAACCGCTGATCTATAGTGATCTAGAAACTATTATGAGTTTTTGTGCATTTGGTTCAAGTCAAATCACATTTAGTATTGAATGCCTATTAGACAATAAAAGGAACAAGTAAATTTATCTTTCTGTGGTGCAAGTTGCTTTGACAAAACTCTGGCTAGTAGCAGAGGAGTTGTCCATTAGCCCTGTCCTAAAACTCAACTCTATCGCTCTCTTATCTGCGGGGCTTGGCGGTTAGTTGGACCACAGGGCCCTAAGCTTGGAACGTGAAGAAGAGAGGAAAAGGCAGCAATCCCAACGAAAACTCTGCCAGTTCTCTTCCTCCCCCCAGTCAACAGCATTGTCATTTCATCTGTTTCTACAGTGTCTAATTTGGCAACCAAATCATCATGCTACAATCAACAAGAGTAAAAGGGTAGAAAAATTGGGCTAAAAATCATTTCTTTCTCTACATTTTAAGCTCCTTGAAAACTGAGCATCTTGTTTTCTTTGACGATTTGTAGGCTTCACAATAATAGATAATCAGTGAATTAAAATTTTTAATTTCTTCCTCAATGCTCTTAGCCCCACCATATCTCAAAACGCTTGGAGCCCTTTTATTATCCTAGTGGAAAAATGTAACTATAATTAGTCCTAAAGTGATTGAGTCTTATCCTCTAAATATTTTACAGCAAAAATGTATCTTCAGATATTTTGAGTTGTCCTGTAATTCATGTCTTATAATATTTTTTAAATAGTCTAGTCCTGGCCAGTTGGGTCAGTGGTAGAACACTGACCCAGCATGTGGATGCCCCGGGTTCAATTCTCAGGGCACATAGGAGAAGCAGCCATCTGTTTCTCTACCCCTTCCCTTCTCGCTTCTCTCTCTCTCTCTCTCTCCCTCTCTCTCTCTCTCTCTCTCTCTTCCCCTCCCTCAGTTGTGTCTCGCACCAATCCAGTTGGCCCCAGGCACTGAAGATGGCTCCATGGCCTCTGCTTCAGGTGCTAGGAGAAAGCTTGGTGGCTGAGCAATGGAGCAGCAACACCCGAGATGGGCAGAACATCACCCTGTCGGGGGCGTGCCGGGTGGATCCCACAGGGGTGCTAGTGGGAGTCTGTCTCTGCCTCCTCTCCTGTCACTTAATAAAAAAAAATAATAATAGTCTAATAAGACATTTCCTCTCTAAAATCTACTAAATGTATACCCCTTCCCTAAATTCTCTGGTATTTCAACACAGAAAATTCAAGAGAGGTTTGTCTTTCCTCTGGGCTAGACTAGGTGGAAGTGAGAGAAATTAAAGAAGAAACTTCTCGTTGCATATGTTGTGAGGAAATAGAACAGTTTCCACTGGAAATGTGTGTGTTGATGAACCACTTTCTCTCTTGACAATAAAAGCTATTTCTGGCCCTGACCGGTTGGCTCAGTGGTAGAGCATCGGCTTGGCGTGCAGAAGTCCAGGGTTTGATTCCCAGCCAGGGCACACAGGAGAAGCGCCCATCTGCTTCTCCACCCCTCCCCCTCTCCTTCCTCTCTGTCTCTCTCTTCCCCTCCTGCAGCCAAGGCTCCATTGGAGCAAAGATGGCCCGGGTGCTGGGGATGGCTCCTTGGCCTCTGCCCCAGGCGCTAGAGTTGCTCTGGTCGTGGCAGAGCGACGCCCCCTGGTGGGCAGAGCGTCGCCCCTGGTGGGCGTGCCGGGTGGATCCCGGTCGGGCGCATGCGGGAGTCTGTCTGACTGTCTTCTCCCTTTTTATATATATATATAAAAAGCTATCTCTGAACCAGAAGCAGAAACAGACAAAGACAAACAGAAGCAGTGCACAGACAAAGACGGGGACGAGGAGCGGGGAGGGTGGCCAGTGGGACTGCTCACGATCACGTCAACTGGGATTCACCACAATCAGATTGGCTAGTTTCGTTTCTGTTGGTTTTCATTTATAACAGAAAACGTACCATTTATTTAATATTAAGCTCTATTTCTGTCGATATAAAAATTCAACGGTGGGCCCTGACTGGATAGTTCAGTTTCTCTGAGCATTGCTCTGATGGGTCAAGGCTGCAGGTTTGATCCACAGTCACCGTACATGCAAGAATCAAACAATGAATGCCTGAATAGGGGGAACAACAAATCAATGACTCTCTCTCTCTCTCTCTCTCTCTTCAGTCAATAAAATAATTTTAAAATTAAACTATAAAAGGACAATGCTTACATTTCAAAATTTAAGACTAAAATAAAATTACAGCTTATTTGTAATGTTTTAAGACAGGAAGTGAAGAAATATTTATTTAGTACTTAGAATTAACAAGCATTTTAGATTTCTATTTGAAAAATTTAGCCACGAGCAATTAGATGTGTCACATATAATCCTTACATACATTTTCAGGGTGAAAATCATGCAAAATATGGCAACAGAAAGTAGAAAACAATTGCACAAAAACAAACACATTGTTCTTTAGTTCTTTAGAATACTTGTTGTATGTATTACATATGATTGGGTTATATAAATAGATCCAGTGGAGGATTAAAATAAGTAAAACAAATTAGTAATTCTGTATGTATGATATTTATAATGCCAAAGTAAAAATATAAAAAGCAGTAGGTAATAATGATTATAGCATAAATAAAGTTGTAATTATTGAATTATTTTTCTATGAAGAAACTGTTATTATGCAGCATGGAAAGTAATGTATTGAAATTGGAGGAATTGAATGATGAGGCTGTCACAGGTGCGTCTGAGTTACATGGTGCTACAATCTCTCTGGTTATTTCACAGCTCTGGCGCCTCAAGAAAACCTGTTAATCGATGTAATAAAAAGGTTGGCTCTGGCCAGTTGGCTCAGTGGTGGAGCATTGGCTGGTACATGAATGTCCCGGTTCAATTCCTGGTCTGAGCATAAAAGAGAGGCAACCATCTGCTTCTCCACCCCTCCTCTCTGTCTCTCTCTCTCTCTCTCTCTCTCTCTCTCTCTCTTCCCTTCCCACAGCCATGGCTCAGTTGGTTCCAGCACATCAGCCCCAGGCACTGAGGGTAGCTCTGTAGAGCCTTCACGTCAGGTGCTAAAAATAGCTTTGTTGAGAGCATGGCCCCATGTGGACAGAGCATCGGACCGAAATGGGGCTTTCTGGGTGGATCTGGGTTCCAGCACATGCGCGTGTCTATTTCCCCTCCTCTCCCTTGGAAAAGAAGGAAAAACATAAATAAATAAAATAAAAAGGTAGCTTCTGCTCCTTGTTCTTTCTGAACGTCAACATAACCTTAACCAGCTAAAAAAGGTAATTATGCACTACCAGCTTAACCTCTAGGATAAGTTATTGACATTATAGTTTCAAGTGTGGCAGCCATATTAAAAACCTTTATAATTAAAATTAGTCATTCATACACTTCCTATGTTTTCTACCAGAAAACGGCAGCACTCGGGGACGCTCCACTTAACACCTGTCTTCCTCGCCTCTGTGTTTCCTTTTCACTCTCTCCGGCTGTTTCTTCACCTGAAAAATGGAGTTTGGGGTAACAAAATGACAGCCACCGTAGCTCCCTGCCCTGATACACCACCATGCCAGATTCTGCCCTACTGTAATCAATTATTTACCAAAATTCAACACAGAGTCATCTAAAATTCAATAGGTAATATTGAGAACTCTAACTTGACCTCTCAGCCACTTAATAAAAATATCTGGCTCTGTAATAAAAAAGTTCAACCCTGAAAACTCAACTTTTTCTTTTTAATCTTGATCTGTGATAAATAGTTGCTGCAATTTTTTCTTTTTTTTTTTTATAGAGTTAAAGTTTTTTTAATGTATCAAATATTCAAATCTATATTAGCATCCTGTATCTGGGCAAACCACTTGCTTCTACACTAACTTGTCCAGGTAATAGCATAAAGTCATTTTGAAAGCCATATTTACTATAATTGGATGTATTCATAGCACAGCTGTGAATCTCTTAAAGTTGTTTTAAACCATGCAAAACTACTTCCTTGTGATGGCTTGTTGAGCATTTAAATGAAAATCAGAGAACCAAAGCTATCTATTTCAATTCAGCTAGCTATTTTGCAAAGCTTAAAAATCGAAACAGCACAGTCCCGTGAAAATACAAACTATCAAAAATTTACACAAGTAAATTAAATTCTGTAAAAAGTGCATTGTTTTCAAACATCTACTCATCTTTTTGTAAACACACGTTTCTTTTGCAAACCCCTCAAGCTCTGTCGTGCCCCGTATTCTGCACACGGCCTTCAAATCACTCTGAGATTCTGATGGGGCTCAAGCTTTCAATTTCTAAACATTATTAGTTGACCTTGTTGATCTCCCCAAGAGAGGAGGTTTCCAGGTGCACCCCTCCACGGCCCCTGCCAAGGTCACCAGAGTCAAGGTAACTAGCTATCTATACAATCTTTCTACCCCAATGTCTCCCATGACTCTTTTCCTCATTTTGTCTCCATTTTTTGTAACACTGATTCCTACTCCTGCCCACCATAGCATCCAGCTCTCACCCCCTTATCAGCTCCTTTTCCCACTCTTCCATTGTTGCCTCTCCCATCTTTTCCTTCCCTGTTTCCCCTCTCTCTTTCTCTCCTCTCTTTTTACTCAACTACCACTTCTATATTGAAAACTCAAGTATATGTACTGAAAACAAATACATATATACAGTAAAGATTTTTCTTATAAAGCCTGAATCTATGTGTCCAGCTGCCCACCAAACACCACTCCCCGGAAACTCACGTGTTCAAATCTGGGCTAATAAGCATCTTTGTCCCAGTCCTTTTAGCCCCAGTTCTTTCTTCTTTACACAGTTCTTTCTTCCCCTTCATTTCTTCTTGTTCCCCATCGCAGTGACGGCACCCTCTATCTCCTAAACTAAATCACAAACTTAAAGGGCATTCTTAACTCCTTCTTCGCCACCATTTCTATTCCAATAAGTAGAGAGCAACCTTAATTCTTTTCCTGAATACTTTTTAAATCATTTCCCTATTTCTACCCTCACAACACTGTCTATATCCAGGTTCTCTGCCGCTTTCATGAGGAACGTCATCATTAATTCCTCAATTCAATCACTAAAGACACACTAAACACTCCCTGCTTTCTTTCCTTTAGCTTGACAATCGTTTCTTGTCATCTGTCTTGGCAAGTCCAGAGTACAGTACATATAAAGAAAACAACAGGAGTCTCTGCAGAATGAACGCAAATGAAGTGTTCTTCTCTTCTTCCTGCTCATGTGTTGCCAAACATTTTGACAGTGCGTCTTCACCTAGCCAGATGTCATGCAACTGGTGACAGATACTCCAGCACTATTATTTCTCTGGGACCATGTCTGATTGCTAACACTGGGCCCTAGAAATCTTTTCTATGTCCCCTTCACTATTCTCACTCCTATGTGTTCCACTACTTCATCACTTTGGTGGCATTTTTAAAAATATCCCTAATTATTAGTTGCATATATACATAGTTTCCCCTGAGATGACAGTGCTCAACTGTATTAACGTAACACAATGTGGATATACCAGGATGTGGACTTCAACAATATAAACCAATATGTTAAGAACTACTTTCAAGAAAATCTCTGACATGTAAGAAATACATGGTACATTTGAATTTTGGGAGTTTTTCTATTTCTGTTAAAAAAAAAAAAAGAATGTCATTAGAATTTTGATAGGGATTGTACTGAAGTTTTCAATGTACAGGTCTTTCACTTCCTGGGTTAAATTTATTGTGAAGTATTTTACGGTTTTTCATGCAATTATAAATGGGATTGCTTTCTTAATTTCTCTTTCAGATTCTGCACTATTAATGTCATAAATGCAACTGATTTTGTATGTTGATTTTGAGTTCTGCAACTTTACTGAATTTATTTTACAGTTCTGTTGGGTTTTTTGTGGATTCTTTAGGATTTTCTCTCTATAAGATAATGTCATCTGCAAGAACAGACGGTTCTACTTCTTTCTTTATGATTTGGGTTCTGTTTATTTATTTGTCTTGTCTAATTGCTTTGGCTAGGATTTTCAGTATTCTGTTGAATAGAAGTGATAAGAGCAGTCTTATTTGTTTTAAATATAAGCCTTCTACTATTTACCATGAGTATGTTAGCTGTCGTCATATAGCCTTTGTTATATTGTCTTAAATTTCTTCTACATCTAAGTTGTTGAGATTTTTCAATCATAAAAGTATATTGAAACCCACAGCCAACATCATACTCAATGGGCAAAAATTAAAAACAATTCCCTTAAGATAAAGAACAAGGCAGGGGTGCCCCCTTTCACCACTCTTATTCAACATAGAACTGGAAGTCCTAGCTACAGCAATCAGACAAGAAGAAGAAATAAAAGGCATCCAAATTGGAAAAGAAGTAAAACTATCATTATTTGCAGATGATATGATATTGTATATAGAAAACCCTAAAGTCTCAGTCAAAAAACTATTGAACCTGATAAATCAATTCAGCAAGGTGGCAGGATATAAAATTAATACTCAGAAATCAGATGCATTTTTATACACCAACAATGAACTGTCAGAAAGAGAAATTAAGGAAACAATCCCCTTCACTATTGCAACCAAAAAAAATAAAGTACCTAGGAGTAAATTTAACCAAGGAGATTAAAGACTTCTACTCAGAAAATTATAAAACATTGATAAAAGAAATCAAGGAAGATACAAACAAGTGGAAGCGTATACCGTGCTCATGGTTAGGAAGAATAAACATCATTAAAATGTCTATATTACCCAAAGCAATTTATAAATTCAATTCAATACCAACTAAAATACCAATGACATACTTCAGATATAGAACACATATTCCAAAAATTTATATGGAACCAAAAAAGAACACAAATAGCCTCAGCAATCTTGAAAAGGAAGAATAAAGCGGGAGGTATCACACTTCCCAATATCAACTTATACTACAAGGCCACTGTACTCAATACAGCCTGGTACTGGCATAAGAACAGGCATATAGATCAATGGAACAGAACAGAGAACCCAGAAATACACCCACACCTTTATGGACAACTGATATTTGACAAAGGAGATAAGAGCATACAAGGGAGTAAAGACAGCCTGTTTAATAAGTGGTGTTGGGAAAATTGGACAGCTACCTGCAAAAAAATGAAACTAGACCACCAACTTACACCATTCACAAAAATAAATTCAAAATGGATAAAAGACTTAAATGTAAGCCATGAAACCATAAGCATCTTAGAAGAAAACATAGGCAGTAAGCTCTCCAACATCTCTCGCAGCAATATATTTGCCAATTTATCTCCAAGGGCAAGTGAAATAAAAGACAGGATAAACAAATGGGACTATATCAAACTAAAAAGCTTTTTCAACGTTAAAGACAATAAGAAAAGAATAAAAAGACAAACTACATAATGGGAGAACATATTCGACAATATGTCTGATAAGGGGTTAATAACCAAAATTTATAAAGAACTTGTAAAACTCAGCACTAGGAAGACAAACAATCCAATCAAAAAATGGGAAAAAGAAATGAATAGACACTTCTCCAGAGAGGACATACAGATGACCAATAGGCATATGAAAAAATGCTCATCACTAATCATTAGAGAAATGCAAATTAAAACCACAATGAGATATCACCTCACACCAGTCAGAATTGCACTCATCAACAAAACAACACATAATAAGTGCTAGCAAGGATGTGGAGAAAAGGGAACCCTCCTGCACTGCTGGTGGGAATGCAGACTGGTGCAGCCACTGTAGAAAACAGGATGGAGATTCCTCAAAAAATTAAAAATCGAATTGCCTTTTGACCCAGCTATCCCACTTTTAGGAATATACCCTAAGAACACCATAGCACTGTTCCAAAAGAAGAAATGCACCCCCATGTTTATGGCAGCATTATTCACAATGGCAAAGATCTGGAAACAGCCCAAGTGCCCGTCAGAGGACGAGTGGATTAAAAAGCTTTGGTACATATATACTATGGAATACTACTCAGCCATAAGAAATGATGACATCGGCTCATTTACAACAACATGGATAGACCTTAATAACATTATACTGAGTGAAATAAGTAAATCAGAAAAAACTAAGAACTATATGATTCCATACATAGATGGGACATAAAAAAGAGACTCAGAGACATGGACAAGAATGTGATGGTAACCGACGGGGGGGGGGGGGGGGGGGGAGAGGGGGAGAGGAGGAGAAGGAGAGGGAGGGGTTGGGAGGAGGGAAGAGGCACAAAGAAAACCAGAGAGAAGGTGACAGAAGACAATTTGACTTTGGGTGAGGGGGATGCAACATAATCAAATGTCACCCCATTAAAATTAACTTTTAAAAAAGTATATTGAATTTTGTCAAATGTTTTTCTGCATCTATTGAGATGATCACATGGTTTTTATTCTTCATTCTGTGACTACAGTGTATCACATTTATCTATTTGTTAGGTTGAACTATCCTTGCATCCCAGGGATAAATCCCATTTGATCATGTTGTATGATCCTTTTATTGTGCTGTTAAATGAGATTTACTAGTATTTGGTTGAGGTTCTTTGTATCTCTGCCTATCAGAGATATTGGCTTAAAATTTTCTTTTTTTGTAGTGTTGTTGCCTAGCTTTGGTGTCAGAGTAATGCTAGCCTCAAAGTATGAGATTGGAAGTGTTTCCTCCTCTTCAATTCTTTGGAAGAAGAATTCTTTGGAAGATGTCTTCACTAGAGATGTCATTTGGTCTGGAACCTATCTGACTTTGGAGATTTTTGATTACTGATTCAATCTCCTTACTTGTTGTTGGTCTGTTCAGATTTTTTGTTTCTTCATGATTCAGTCTTGGTTGGTTATATTTTTCTAAAAATTTATTAATTTGTTCTAGGTTATCTAATTTGTGGTCATAGTTGTTCATTGTCAACTCTCGTGATCCTTTGTATTTGATGTGTGATGTCAGTTGTAATGCCCTCTCATTTATGTTTTTATTTGTTTAAGCTCTTCTCTCTTCTTCTCTTAGTAGGTCTAGCTAAAAGTGTGTCGATTATGTTTATCTTTTCAGAAAACCAGCTCCTAGTTTCATTGATTTATTTTTATTGTTTTTCTAGGCTCTACTTTTTTTTTTATTTTTGCTCAGTTTTTTAGTTTCTCTCTTCTAACTTTGAGCTTAGTTTGATCTTCTTTTTCTAGTTCTTTAAGGTATAAAGTTATATTGTTTATTTGAGATTTTTAAAAAATGTACTTGTTTATTGCTAAACTTCTCCCTCACAATTGCTTTTGCTACACCCTATAAGTTTTGGGTTGTTGTGATTCCATTTCACTTGTTTCAAGATATTCTTGATCTCTCTTTTTATTTTTCCTTTCACCCATTGGTGTGGTATGGGGCCACAAAATCCAAAATAACCAAACCAATCCTGAGGAAGAAGAGCAGAGCTGACTTCACCAGATTTCCTGGCTTTAAACTATACTACAAAGCTACAGTAGTTAAAACGGTATGCTACCATCCTGGCATAAAGACAGACCTAGAGAGCCCTGGAACGGAGAAGAAAACCCAGAAATAAGCACACACATAGACAGTCAACTCAAGTCTGACAAGTTACCGGGAGCACACGCCGGGAAGAGGATAGTCTCTGCAGTAAATGGTGTCAGAAAAACCTGACATCCATGTGCAAAGTAATGAAGCTGGACCTTTGTGTTTCAGAATTCACAAAAATTTATTTGAAATGGATTAAAGAGTTAAATATGAAACCTGAAACCATAAAACCCTAGAGGAAAGCAGAAAAATACTCCTTTACATCACTCTTGGGAACGATTTTTTTTTTTTTTTTTTTTTTTTTTTTTTGCTGTCACACCAGAAGCATAAGGGGCAAAAACAAAATAGTATGACTGTATCAAACTAAAAAGCTTCTGCGTAGCCAGGGACACAGTTAATAAAATGAAAAGGCAGGCTCAGAGAGGGAGAACACATTTGCACACCATGTATCTGGAAAAGGGTTAACCAAACATATAAGGGACTGTTGCAGTCATTATCATAAATGATAATAATAACATGATCTAAAAACCTGAGTAAACATTTTTCCAAAGAAGACATTCAAATAGCCAACAGGTGCATGAATAACTGCTCAGCGTCACTGACATCAGGAAAATGCAAATCAGAACCACAGTGAGATGTCAGATAGCGTGAGATATAAAGATTTAATGCATCAGCCTGACCTGCAGTGGCGCAGTGGGTAAAGCGTCAGCCTGGAACACTGAGGTCGCCGGTTTGAAATCCTGAGCTTGCCTGGTCAAGGCACATGTGGGAGTTGATGCTTTCTGCTCCTCCCCCTGTCTCTGCTTCTCTCTCTCTGTCTCCCTCTCTCTCTATCCCCTCTCTAAAAATGAATTTTTTAAAAAAAGATTTAATGTATCCTTAAATGTAAATAAATATTTAAATAATAATAGAGATTTGTCCTCATAACATTTTTTCTTTTATGAGCTTTTCTCAAATTACATATTTATTACAATAGATTTCTTTAAATTCTATTGCTGCAACAGTAAAATATTGAAAATATTTTCCTAAGCTGTCAGAGATATGCGGTGTCTTAGAAACCTTGCCAGTTTCTCATTTTAAAGTTTTTTCTCCCAAACCTCCTGAATAATGAGAATGCAGCCTCGCCTGACCCGTACGCGGGTCCCTCGCCCAATTATACTGAATGTATTTTCTCAGCTTCTTTGTCCGTAACGTATTGGTTTAGAGTGTCACCGTGTTCATCTTTGAACAGTAAAATCCGGGACAGGGGTGACAGGAAGACTCACCCTAATTGGCGATGTGTCAGTGTTTCTCTGAGTGACATGGAATGGTGTAGTTGGTGGCAACCAGAGCTTGGGCACACCTGACCTCGCAGCGGGTAAAGCATCCACGTAACACGGAGGATTTAACTCTGTGGTGAACAGCTAGTACTTAAGAGTCAATTCGTTTTTCTCCCCTTAAGATAAAGGTGCCGTTTTTAAGCTCAAAATTCACATATTACAATACGGCTTTGACTTTAATAATCTGCCAAGGATGAGCTAAACTATATAAACCTCTTTCAAAATCTTACATGATTTCAACTAACTGACCTGATGGGAGATAGTAAGTCAAAAACAGCAGATACTTTCTTGGACCTACTTTGCTTTGTGCCTGAAGTTCTAAAAGATTTCAGAGAGAAACCCTGGATTTGGGGAACGGGCTGGGACCCACACCAGAGCCTCCACGTTGGCCTGTGCACTTCCTCCGCCATCAAAGACAAAATGATATGAGGTGTTGTCTGAGACCTGCGAGAGGAAGGGAGAAGACACAAATCCTTACCGGGATTATTCTAATGCCCTTCCCAAACAGCCATATCCCCGTGTTACGGTTCAGGAAAAAGAACAGCTGTGTCTCCTCCCTGCCTGGATGGCGCCCACCACAGGGAGGCCCATCCCTGCTGCCTCTGTGTTTGGGGAGGCCACCTCCATGTCCCTGCTTGTCATCTCCCTGCATGCCTTTGAAGGATGCTGCTCTTCCCACTCAAGCTACAGGAGAGGGGACTGGCCACCTCTCCCTGGACTTGCCCCTTACTGCCCTGTACCTTGAGCCTTCCCTGTAGATGGCAGCCATTCTTGAAGGTTGGGAGAAATTAGGGGTCAAACGTAGGTGAGGAGACATTCACGGCAGTAAATTTGAGTCTCTCCCTAGTTCTTAGAAAAAGCACAGAACAGATAAGCAGGAAACAGGGTTTCCTCTTGGACAAAGTTCTTGCTCAAGTTGACCCCTTCTCACGTTGCCCTGGTGCAGGGACGTCTGTTTCCTGGCGGTCCCCTTGTGCAAATCTGGAACAGTCAGTGACTCGCTAACTACCACATTTAGTCCTGCTGTGGAATGCGTGCTTTTCCTGATTGTTAAGCTGCGTGGGACACAGATCCCCAGGAATTAGCAGTGTGGGGACACCTATGTTTTAACCTATGACGGATGATCCAATAAGCAATTTAACCTGTGATTGTGGCTTCAGGAAAGCTGAAATAGGGTTCAAAATACATTTTGGAAAAAAAAATTATATTTTTAAAAAGAAAAACATTAAAATTTCATAATATAAAATTCAGAACTTTGTTCCTTGAATTTATATGCAGTTTAGTATTTTGTTTTTTAGAATTATTTTATTACGAAGGAATGTGGGTTCCACGTGGTTTTTAGTAGTTAAAAACTCTGAAAGTTCGATTCTACCAGTGGCTTCGGCACTCTAATTCAGGTGACCTTTGTTATTCAAAAATAAATGTAAACTTAAAAATAAGGATTCTTCTATATTTGTCCGTGCTATCTATTCAGAACCGCCCCCACCATAGTAGATATTATGTCTTGACTTCTAAATTTAGAAGGTGCCAGTGCAGCACTGTCACATCTTCACACATGCACGTTTCCTGTCTCAATCTTTCCACTATGGTTTTGTTAGTAAAAATCTAAATTTACAATTTTCAATATTATATCTGTGTAAACATTTTTCATTCTGAGCCAAGCATTATTGCAGTCATTCCCTTAGCACCCTGGTCGGCAAACCACGGCTCACGAGCCACATATGGCTCTTTGGCCCCTTGAGTGTGGCTCTTCCACAACATACCACGTGCGGGCACTACCTCGATAAGGCATGTACCTACCTATATAGTTTAAGTTTAAAAAAATTGGCTCTCAAAAGAAGTTTCAGTTATTATAGTGTTGTGTTGATATTTGGCTCTGTTGACTAATGAGTCTGTCGACCATTGCAAATAGTTTTTATTTTTCTTAAATTTTTATTTTTGGCATTTAAAAAATATCTGCTTAAGTCTTCCCAAACTTAAAACAGTTATCTAAAATGTTTTTTAATCAAATTACTCACAATTACAGGCCAAACCTGTAAAGTCATGTATGGAGTTTATTTTTCCTAAAATGACCTTTTTACACATCCCACTAATGTCCTAATCTAATGGTTACTGGTTCATCTCTGGCTTGCTAGAACACTACTATCCAGGGACTTATATTGTCATTTTATTGAGAATTCTCTTTCCTTCTTTTCTGTATTGGGTTCTCTCTATTTTCAGAAACCTTATTTCCCTCTTTCTGGGTTAACATACTCATCTTGGTAAAAAAAAAAAAGAAAAAAGAAAAAAATAGAGGGCAGTTACATATTTTTGTGTTTTTGCATGTGATCAACATCATCTTTTCTTCTCCTCAAATTATGACTGAGAGTGTGGCTGCCTACAGAATTCTGAATTGGGTATCGTTTCTCTTTGGACTGGAAAGTGTTAGGGACCGAAAAATGAACAGGCTGTTTTGCAGTTTGGACAGAGGTGCTGGGAGCTGACTGTAAGCTGACAGTCTGCCCAACCCCCCACCTCACCTGCCTGATTAAGGGGCAAAGGGCTGTGCTTCATTACTCGTCCTGCCCACCCATGTTCCCGGGAAGGACTAGAAGCTAGTTACTTTGTGTAAAGTTAAGATGGTGAGGATTTTTCTGCACCTGGTGGTTTTCTTGTGTTGCCTTGGAAACATGATTGATTTGCTAATGGCCCACCTCGTCAAGTAAATAAAGAAAGATGATTTCTGGGGGCGGCCATGTTTTTGCAGCTTGGCCAGGCCCGGAGTTACTGTTGGCAAGGAGCTGTGGCATCCTCCTGAACCCATGCTTTTATTTCTTTAAGTCTATTTTCTTCATTTCATACCATTCCCGCTCAAGACCCTGGAATAGACGCCTCATGCGGGTGTGGCAGTTGGTGCCCAACGTGCGGCACGAGAAAGGGAAAACAAAAGAAAGTAGGTAATGACACTCTCCCCGGAGGTGTGCGCGCAAAGCAAGTAAAGCTGAGAAGTAAAGCTTGAAAACAGTTTGGGGGAAGTATAATAGTATAATTTGGGAGTAAAAAATTATGGGACAGTTAGGGTCAAAAGGGAGGGACCTTTTTCTTTGTGTACAAATGTTTTTATTTGAGAAGTTGTTTAATCAGAATGAGGTAGAAATAGAGGAATGTAAAAATGAGAAGAATTTAGAGTCTGAGAATAACTCGGGAGATGAAAATATCGCTGCTGTGGCCATTTTAAACTTTGCAGTTCCGCAGCCCTCTGATCGGGCTGCTCCCAAAGTCTTTGTCTCAGACCCTTGGGGATCCCCGCTTCAATGAGCTTTGGATCAGGCTTGAGATACGGGGACCAAAACGGAAAAATTTAGTAAAATTAGACAAGGCGCAAACGAGCAATTTCAAGAATTTGTTTCACGGCCGATTTAGGCAGTTGAAAGATGGTGGTTGACAAGTCTGTATTAGAATATGCGCTGATGTTGGGACTTCATACATGCAAAGTCTTTTGCTACAGCGCTTAAGGCAAGGATTCCAGGAATTTTTGATAAAAGTCAGGACAAACGAAAGAAGGAAAGACAGAGAGGTGGCGGAGATAGAGGCTGGGTCCAGCCTGGAGGGACAGAGGCTATTGCCGAGGCGAAAGTGATTCAGAGAGGCAGCGGTGGCTGTAGGAGTGGCTGTGGAGGCGGCGCGGCTCTGGGGTGCGGGAAAGTGGGCGGAGCGGCAGCTACTGCTGAGGGGAAGGTAGAGCAGGGAGGTGAACGGGGAAGCCTTCCCCGCCTTGGTAAACTATGTTTGCCGCTCAGCTGGGATTGAGGAGGGATTTCAGCTGCCGGTTGCAGCAGCTATTAGAATTTGAGAATGATTAGAAGACTCAGATGCTTTTTAAAGTTATAGCTTTTTCTTATTATTGCCTAATTTTCTTTAATGTTTTAGCTACAATCCTCTGAACTATCACTTTGTCTTTTCCTATTCTTTGCCTGGAAATTGGGTCAGGGAACGCCTTTTTGGGTTCCTAAACAGAATCTCATGTGGCCACCTCAAGACTTTTTCTCTAGAGAATTCTGTTTGGTCTTATCCTATTTAAGTCCCCTCTTAAAAAATAGCCCTGAGTAAAATCAAGCAGGCAACTTTCTAATATAATTGTACTCTGAAATCCTGGGTTTCTTTCTAATTTGTCTGATTTGTCTACTTTGTCTGATTCTTGTTTGTGTCTAGTCTTTGTTTAATGTTGTCTAAGGCCTGTATTAAGTTCTTGCATGCAAAAATTGGAAATGCCAGCTCTAATAATGAAAAAATAAAATGGTTTTATCCCTAAAGTTTTTTAAATTTTAATTGGAACTTGTACAAAGTGCTCATTTAAATTTAAATAGAATGAAATGTGGATCTTGCTAATTTGGCTAAACTGCTTCAAACTTCAAGCTGTTTACTGCAGCTAAAAATTTGAAGCAGAGTAGATTTACCTAACAAAAGTGTAAATATTTTTTACTATAGGAAGATAATGAAAGTCATACTGGATTTTTCTAGCCTTAATGTACTCTTTAAATTGCCTGTTAATTAAAGGGGTAGAAATGTTTTAAAAATATTAGAATGCTACTTAGAAAAGCATTTACTATATTTTGTCAAACTTTAGAAGTCAACATAAAGACAAATATTTCTTACAATCTTTAAAGTCAAGGAATTATGAAGTGTACCTAACAATGCTTAAAGGTCAATTGTAAATAAAATTAAAAAGGGGGGGTAGTCATATCCTGGAACTCCTGTAAATCTTCTTATCATGCTTTTTACTTTAAAAAATTTCTTTTGAATGCTGATGTACAGGGTCATTCAGCAGTCCAGGGACTCTGGAATTCTACAAGAGAAGCCAAACCTCTTTCTCCTGCAAACTTCTACTCTCTTTTCTTTGACCCAGCTAATAAAGTTGTTTTTTGTTTTGGGTTTTTTTTTTCCAATCAGCACCAGATAATACAGAAAAAGTTTATATAGGTGGGTGAGGGCCCTCAAACCCCTCAGCAAGATCTTCTGAGCATGGCTTTTAAGCTCTATAATGACCAAGAGGAACAGAAAAAGGCAGACATCCCAAAAAGAGATCAGGCAAAATATCAGCTCTTGGCATATGCCCATAAAAGCTCCAATGCCCCATGGGGCCTCATAAACCTCCATCAGGGCCCTGCTTCAAGAGTGGAAAGGAAGGTCATTGGGATAAAGCCTGTCTGGCTTCTCGGCCCTCGCCAGGGCCATACCTTTGCTGTGGGAAAAAGGGACACTGGAAGGTAGGCTGCCCCCTTGTTTCTCCAAGGGAGGGTTCAGTCTCTCCCAGCCCTACTCCAGCCACTTGTGACCTAACCTTGCCCAGCCTGCTGGGACTTGCCACTGAAGGCTAAAGGTGCCCATGGCCATGGGCCCCATCTCACGTTTCTGTGGACGAGCCTAGGGTATTACTTTCAAGTAGCAGGTAAGCTGATCTCATTTCTTATAGATATGCCTGAATATTCAGGTTTTACTCATCCCTCGAAGATCTTTGTTGTGGGTGTTGATGGTCTTATTTTCCGCTGCTTTATTTAATCTATAGTGTCTCCTTGCCTCAATGCCCTGCGCCTATTTTAGGCTGGGATATACTCCTAATTAGAACCCCTCTCTCTCTCCTTTTTGCCAACTTCTGTTATGAATTTACCTCTGCTACCCAGCATAGTGTATCCCAAAGTTCTTCTCACCACCCCATGGCTGCAATGCTCCAGGGAAAGGCCCCCTGGGTTCATCTCTCCAGTTTAAAGAAAACAGAAGCTCCATCTCCATATGTGCTGCAGATGGCTTTTCCAGTCTACCTGAATCATTGTAGCTAGAAGCAGTGATCATAGGGACTTGGACTCTAGCTGCAAAGTGGGGAAATGTGACCACAACTCCAGTGCCTTGAGGACTTTTCCTGAATGTGAATGACTCCTGCTCCTTGGGACAGTTCTCAGACTGAATTGGGGTTGGGTTGCATTTACAAATAATGTGGAGCCATGATGGTGTCAACATGGACTTGGTGAACAGGTTTAAGGACATTCAAAACTGCAAAGATTTTATTTTAAATCCTGCTGTATTAGTTAAGACTTTGCTTGATAATCTAACAGGCTTTAATCACTTCATTGCATTAAGACACTTGTTTTGGTATTTGTTAGCATTGGCTATTTTAATTTTGTTGTTTATTTTATATTTTTCCAGTCTGCCTCCAAATCGAAACATGGGAAATCAGATGCGTATGAATCATAGCGCACGAATTGACGTTTAAAAAATAGAAAAGGGGGATCTGTTGGGGACCGAAAAATCAACAGGGTATTTTGCAGTTTGAACAGAGATGCTGGGAACTGACTGTAAGCTGACAGTCTGCCCAATTGTCCACCTCACCTGCCTGATTAAGTGGCAAAGGGCTGTGCTTCAGTACTCCTCCTGCCCACCCATGTTCCTGGGAAGGACTGGAAGCTAGTTACTTTGTGTAAAGTTAAGATGGTGGGGCCTGACTAGGCGGTGGCGCAGTGGATAGAGCGTTGGACTGGGATGCCGAGGACCCAGGTTCGAGACCCCAAAGTCGCCAACTTGAGCGCGGGCTCATCTGGTTTGAGCAAAAGCTCACCAGCTTGGACCCAAGGTCGCTGGCTCGAGCAAGGGGTTACTCAGTCTGCTGAAGGTCCGCAGTCAAGGCACATACGAAAAAGCAATCAATGAACAATTAAGGTGTCGCAGTGCGCAATGAAAAACTAATGATTGATGCTTCTCATCTCTCTGTCCCTGTCTATCCCTCTCTTTGACTCTGTCTCCGTAAAAAAAAAAAAAAAAAAAAAAAAAAAAAAATTAAAGATGGTGGGGGTTTTTCTGCACCTGGTGGTTTTTTTGTGTTACCTTGGACATGTGATTGACTTGCTAATGGCCCACCTCGTCCAGTAAATAAAGAAGGATGTTTTCTGGGGGCAGCTATGTTTTTGCAGCTTAGCCAGGGAAGGAGTTACTGTTGGCAAGGAGCTGTGGCATCCTCCCGAACCCATCCTTTTATTTCTTTAAGTCTATTTTCTTCATTTCGTACCATTCCCGCTCGAGACCCTAGAATAGACTCGTCGCGTGGGTCGCAGCAGAAAAGATACTGTTCTGCTGTACTCAAGCGTCCAGTGCTGCTCTTAATATGTTTTCTCGTAACAGCTAACATTAATTTAGCACTTCCTGTATACCAGGTTCTGCAGTAGCCTATTTGTGCCTTATTACAAACCAGGAAAAAGTAATACTAATGATATATGAGGAAAGTGAGGTCCAAAGAAATTCAGTAGTCTCTCTCAGGTTCCGTAGCAAATAGGTGTTAGAGCCCAAATCTAAATCCTCGCTATCGGGCGTCTTGCATTGGCATGTTGGTGTTAATCTTTTTTTTTTTTTTAATTATTTTGCTCTAGTGCTAATCTTATTTTGATCCACCAGATGAGAGAGAGTCAGCCTCTTCCTATGGACGTGTTTATCACCACCTTTTGTTCCTTTCGATTTTCTGAAATATTAGTGATATGCATTGTATTCAACATACTGATGTTTAATCTACATACTTATATCCTGGGGCTCACAAGTTCCTCATTCCTGTTGTCCCTTTAACCTCTTCAGAAATCATCAAAATTAGATGTTGAGTGACGTCACGGAAATGGCGCCGTGAGTAGCGCGTCCGACAGATCTCCCCAAAATCACAACAAATTTATCAACTAGAAACAGGAAAATTTATCTTCGGAGCAAACTGAAAGCAAAAGGACTGTTATCGCTCGAATCTGAGAGACGAGGGTGTGGAGGAAGCTACCGCAGGGACGTTCATTCAAGCCGCGAGAAAGTTCGCCTGTGTGCTATCAACAAGACCACCCTCAGATGCCAATAAGAAAGAGGAAATCGAATATTATGGATACAAAAGAAAGAGAGGTAACACAAATAGATGTGGAAAAATCTATGGAGAAAAGACTTAACATATTGGAAGCCTTGGAGCTAAATGACAGAGAATTTAAAATAGAAATCTTAAAAATACTCAGAGATATACAAGAAAACACGGAAAGGCAATATAGGGAGATCAGAAAACAACTCAATGAACACAAAGAATATATTACCAAGGAAATTGAAACTATAAAAACAAATCAAACAGAAATGAAAAACTCAATTCACGAGCTGAAAAACGAGGTAACAAGCTTAGCTAGCAGAACAACCCAGATTGAAGATAGGATTAGTGAAATAGAAGACAAACAACTTGAGGCACAACAGAGAGAAGAAGAAAGAGACTCAAAAATAATAAAAAACGAGAAAGCCCTACAGGAATTATCTGACTCCATCAGAAAGAATAACATAAGAATAATAGGTATATCAGAGGGAGAAGAGAAAGAAAATGGAATGGAGAATATACTCAAACAAATAATAGACGAGAACTTCCCAAGCCTGTGGAAAGAACTAAAGCCTCAAATTCAAGAAGCAAACAGAACACCGAGTTTTCTTAACCCCAACAAACACACTCCAAGGCACATCATAATAAAGATGACACAAACCAATGACAAAGAAAAAATTCTCAAGGCAGCCAGGGAAAAGAAGAGTACAACATATAAAGGAAGGCCTATTAGATTATCATCAGATTTCTCAGCAGAAACTCTACAAGCTAGAAGAGAGTGGACCCCAATATTTAAAGCCCTGAAAGAGAGGAACTTTCAGCCAAGAATACTATACCCATCAAAGCTATCCTTCAAGTATGAAGGAGATATAAAAACATTCACAAATACAGAAAAGATGAGAGAATTTATCACGAGAAAGCCCCCACTCCAGGAAATACTAAAGGGGGTTTTCCAACCAGATTCAAAGAACAAAAGAAAACAACACCACAAGTAACAGCTCCACCAAGAACACAATAAAACCAAACTTAAACTGTGACAACAAAGGAAAAAAAAAAGGGGGGGAGAGAATGGAGATTAACAGTAGCAAAGGACGATGAAGTGCAGAAATACTTATAAGATAGGGTACTACAATGAATATGGTAGGTACCCTTTTCATTACTTAATGGTAACCACCCTAGAAAAAACCACCACAAAAACACATGACTTAAAAAAGGTAGCAACAGAGGAAAGAAGTATGGAACACAAACAAACAGAAACAAATGATAGAAAAACAAAAGAGAAGAATCAAACTAGATACAAAACTAACAGAAAGCAATTTATAAAATGGCAGTAGGGAACCCACAAGTGTCAATAATTACACTAAATGTAAATGGATTAAACTTACCAATAAAAAGACACAGAGTAGCAGAATGGATTAAAAAAGAAAATCCAACTATATGCTGCCTACAAGAAACACATCTAAGCAACAAGGATAAAAACAAATTCAAAGTGAAAGGCTGGAAAACAATACTCCAAGCAAACAACACCCAAAAAAAAGCAGGTGTAGCAATACTCATATCTGATAATGCTGACTACAAGACAGAAAAAGTACTCAGAGACAAAAATGGTCACTTCATAATGATTAAGGGGACACTGAATCAAGAAGACATAACAATCCTTAATATATATGCACCAAACCAAGGAGCACCAAAATATATAAGACAGCTACTTATTGACCTTAAAACAAAAACTAACAAAAATACAATCATACTTGGAGACCTCAATACTCCGCTGACGGCTCTAGATCGGTCATCCAAACAGAGAATCAATAAAGATATAGTGGCCTTGAACGAAATACTAGAACACCTGGATATGATAGACATCTACAGGACACTTCATCCCAAAGCGACAGAGTATACATTTTTCTCTAGTGTACATGGAACATTCTCAAGAATTGACCATATGTTGGGCCACAAAGACAATATCAGCAAATTTAGAAAAATTGAAATTGTACCAAGCATATTTTCTGATCATAAAGCCTTGAAACTAGAATTCAACTGCAAAAAAGAGGGGGAAAAAACCACAAAAATGTGGAAACTAAACAACATACTTCTAAAAAATGAATGGGTCAAAGAAGAAATAAGCGCAGAGATCAAAAGATACATACAGACAAATGAAAATGAAAATACGACATATCAGAATCTCTGGGATGCTGCAAAAGCAGTAATAAGAGGAAAGTTCATATCACTTCAGGCCTATATGAACAAACAAGAGAGAGCCGAAGTAAACCACTTAACTTCACACCTTAAGGAACTAGAAAAAGAAGAACAAAGACAACCCAAAACCAGCCGAAGAAAGGAGATAATAAAAATCAGAGCAGAAATAAATGAAATAGAGAACAGAAAAACTATAGAAAAAATCAATAAAACAAGGAGCTGGTTCTTTGAAAAGATCAACAAAATTGACAAACCCTTGGCAAGACTCACCAAGGAAAAAAGGCACAGGACTCAAATAAATAAAATCCAAAATGAAAGAGGAGAGATCACCACAGACATCATAGATATACAAAGAATTATTGTAGAATACTATGAAAAATTATATGCCACCAAATACAACAATCTAGAAGAAATGGATAAATTCCTAGAACAATACAACCTTCCTAGACTGAGTCATGAAGAAGCAGAAAGCCTAAACAGACCAATCAGCAGGGAGGAAATAGAAAAAACTATTAAAAACCTCCCCAAAAATAAAAGTCCAGGCCCAGACGGTTATACTAGTGAATTCTATCAAACATTCAAAGAAGACTTGGTTCCTATTCTACTCAAAGTCTTCCAAAAAATTGAAGAAGAAGCAATACTTCCAAACACATTTTATGAGGCCAACATAACCCTCATACCAAAACCTGGCAAGGATGGCACAAAGAAAGAAAACTACAGACCAATATCTCTAATGAATACAGATGCTAAAATTCTAAACAAAATACTGGCAAACCGAATACAACAACATATTAAAAAAATAATACATCATGATCAAGTGGGATTCATCCCAGAATCTCAAGGATGGTTCAACATACGCAAAACGGTTAACGTAATACACCATATCAACAAAACAAAGAACAAAAACCACATGATCTTATCAATAGATGCAGAAAAGGCTTTTGATAAAATACAACACAATTTTATGTTTAAGACTCTCAACAAAATGGGTATAGAAGGAAAATATCTCAACATGATAAAGGCCATATATGATAAACCATCAGCCAACATCATTTTAAATGGCATAAAACTGAGGACTTTCTACCTTAAATCAGGAACAAGACAGGGTTGTCCACTCTCTCCACTCTTATTTAACGTGGTGCTAGAAGTTCTGGCCAGAGCAATCAGACAAGACAAAGAAATAAAAGGCATCCATATTGGAAAAGAAGAAGTAAAGGTATCACTTTTTGCTGATGATATGATCCTATACATCGAAAACCCGAAGGACTCCACAAAAAGATTATTAGAAACAATAAACCAATACAGTAAGGTCGCAGGATACAAAATTAACATACAGAAGTCCATAGCCTTTCTCTATGCCAACAATGAAATATTAGAAAACGAACTCAAAAAAATAATCCCCTTCACTATTGCAACAAAAAAAATAAAATACCTAGGAATAAACATAACAGAGAATGTAAAGGACCTATATAATGAAAATTACAAAGCATTGTTAAGAGAAATCGAAAAAGATACAATGAGATGGAAAAATATTCCTTGTTCTTGGATAGGAAGAATAAATATAATCAAAATGGCCATATTACCCAAAGCAATATACAAATTTAATGCAATTCCCATCAAAATCCCTATGGGATTTTTTAAAGAAATGGAACAAAAAATCATCAGATTTATATGGAACTATAAAAAACCCCGAATAGCCAAAACAATCCTAAGGAAAAAGAATGAAGCTGGGGGCATTACAATACCTGACTTTAAACTATATTATAGGGCCACAATAATCAAAACAGCATGGTATTGGCAGAAAAATAGACACTCAGACCAATGGAACAGAATAGAAAGCCCAGAAATAAAACCACATATATATGGTCAAATAATCTTTGATAAAGGGGCCAACAACACACAATGGAGAAAAGAAAGCCTCTTCAACAAATGGTGTTGGGAAAACTGGAAAGCCACATGCAAAAGAATGAAACTCGACTACAGCCTGTCCCCGTGTACTAAAATTAATTCAAAATGGATCAAAGACCTAAATATAAGACCTGAAACAATAAAGTACATAGAAGAAGACATAGGTACTAAACTCATGGACCTGGGTTTTAAAGAACATTTTATGAACTTGACTCCAATGGCAAGAGAAGTGAAGGCAAAGATAAATGAATGGGACTACATCAGAATAAAAAGTTTTTGCTCAGCAAGAGAAACTGATATAAAAATAAACAGACAGCCAACTAAATGGGAAATGATATTTTCAAACAACAGCTCAGATAAGGGCCTAATTTCCAAAATTTACAAAGAACTCATAAAACTCAACAACAAACAAACAAACAATCCAATAAAAAAATGGGAAGAAGACATGAATAGACACTTCTCCCAGGAAGAGATACAAATGGCCAACAGATATATGAAAAAATGCTCAGCTTCATTAGTTATTAGGGAAATGCAAATCAAAACTACAATGAGATACCACCTCACCCCTGTTAGATTAGCTATGATCAACAAGACGGGTAATAGCAAATGTTGGAGAGGCTGTGGAGAAAAAGGAACCCTCATTCACTGTTGGTGGGACTGTAAAGTAGTACAACCATTATGGAGGAAAGTATGGTGGTTCCTCAAAAAACTGCAAATAGAACTACCTTATGACCCAGCAATCCCTCTACTGGGTATATACCCCAAAACCTCAGAATCATTGATACGTGAAGACACATGTAGCCCCATGTTCATTGCAGCACTGTTCACAGTGGCCAAGACATGGAAACAACCAAAAAGCCCTTCAATAGAAGACTGGATAAAGAAGATGTGGCACATATACACTATGGAATACTACTCAGCCATAAGAAACGATGACATCAGATCATTTACAGCAAAATGGTGGGATCTTGATAACATTATAAGGAGTGAAATAAGTAAATCAGAAAAAAACAAGAACTACATGATTCCATACATTGGTGGAACATAAAAATGAGACTAAGAGACATGGACAAGAGTGTGGTGGTTACCAGGGGTGGGGGGAGGGAGGACAGGGGGTGAGTTAGGGGGAGGGGGAGGGGCACAGAGAACTAGATAGAGGGTGGCGAAGGACAATCTGACTTTGGGCGAGGGGTATGCAACATAATTTAATGACAAAATAACCTAGACATGTTTTCTTTGAATATATGTACCCTGATTTATTAATGTCATCCCATTACCATTAATAAAAATTTATTTAAAAAAAAAAAAAAAATTAGATGTTGAAATTCCTTGAAAAATTTTCTTATTCTGTTTTCGCTCTCTCGTCTTTTTTCTCTATTTTCTGAAGAATTCCTCAGTTTACATTTTAACACTTTTAAAGAATTCTTATTTCAGTTATGATAACTTTAATTTCAAGAACTCCATTCCTATGTATAAGTATATTTTCATTTTCATTCTTACGTGCAGTAAAAAATTTTAAACTTGCCTTTATAGTGTCAATTTCCAACTCTGTTAGGTTTATTCTTCGTCCACCCCATCTCACCCCATCCCACCCCATCCCACCCCACCCCACCCCATCCCACCCCATCCCACCCCATCCCACCCCATCCCACCCCATCTCACCTCATCCCACCCCACCCCTTGCAACTTTAAACAGAGAAGGCTCATTACTAGGTTTTTCCAACAATATTTATTGAAAACCATCTCCATTACCCATTGTATTATATTCTTGGCTCCTTTATCATAAATTGACCAAAAGTGCATGGATTTATTTCTGTGCTCTGTATTCTGTTCCATTGATCTATGTGTCTGTTTTATGCCGACACCATGCTGTTTTAATTATGATAGCTTTGTAATAGAGTTTGACAGAAGGCAGTGTGATGCCTCCAGCTTTGTTTTTCTTCTCAAGATTGCTTTGGTTGTTTGGGGAGTCCTTTGTGGTTCCATACAAGTTTTAGAATTGTCTGTTCTATTTCTATGAAAACATGCCATTGTAATTTGACAGGGATTGCATTGAATCTGTAGATCACTTTCCATACTATGTATAAATATATTTTAACAGTATCAATTCTTCCAATCCATGAGTATGGAATATCTTCCCATTTACTTGTGTCTTGTTCAGTTTCTTTCATCAATGCCTTACAGTTTTTAATTTATAGGTCTTTCATCTCCTTGGCTACATTTTTTCTAGGTATCTACTTTTTTTGATGCAATTGTAAGTGGAATTATTCTCTTTATTTCTTTTATAGTTTGTTGTTAGTGCACAGAAACACAACAGGTTTCTGTATATTGATTTTTTATCCTGTAACTTTCCTGAATTTATTAGATCTAACAGTCTTTAGGGTTTTCTCTTTATAGTATCATGTCATCTGCCAACAGTGACAGTTTTATGTCTTCCTTTACAACTTAATGCCTTTTATTTCTTTTTCTTACTCCATTGCTCTGGCTAGGACTTCTAATACTATGTTGAATAAAAATAGCAAAAGTAGGCACCCTTGTCTTAATTCCTGATCTGAGTGAAAAAATGTCAGCTTTTCATCTTTGAGTGTGATGTTAGCTGGGTGCTTAAAAATACCTTGCTTTAGGAGATTAGTTACAAAAAAAGTTTTCCCTGGCCAGTTGGCTCAGTGGTAGAGCATTGGCCTGGCGTGCAGAAGTCCCGGGTTCGATTCCCAGCGGGGCACACAGGAGAGGCGCCCATCTGCTTCTCCAGCCCTCCCCCTCTCCTTCCTCTCTGTCTCTCTCTTCCCCTCCCGCAGCCAAGGCTCCAATGGAGAAAAGTTGGCCCGGGCGCTGGGGATGGCTCCTTGGCCTCTGCCCCAAGCGCTAGAGTGGCTCTGGTCGCGACAGAGCGATGATGCCCCGGAGGGGCAGAGCAACGCCCCCTGGTGGGCAGAGCGTCGCCCCCTGGTGGGCGTGCTGGGTGGATCCCGGTCGGGCGCATACGGGAGTCTGTCTGACTGTCTCTCCCCGTTTCTAGCTTCAGAGAAATACAATAAATAAATAAATAAATAAATAAATAAATAAATAAATAAATAAAAGTTTTAACAGAACAACTTTGAAGAGTAAAATTATAGAACTGCAGGATGCTCTCCTTGCAGGTTCTCGATGAACGAAGGTTGCGTGAAGGTAGGGAGTTCCGAAGAGGAGAACAGGAGCCTCATCGGACGTGGGTCGGAATTCCAAAGCGAAGTCACAGAGAGAGATCTGAATGTCGGTTACAAAGTCACGAGCAAAGAATAGTGGGGAAATATAGAAACTGTAATTCTGAGTTATTTTTTCACATTCTTTTTCTTCCCCTTTCTTCTTTTCTCCTTTAAAATTGTCAGTTTAAAAATACTTATCTTTCCCTAGTCCCTGTTTTTTTTTCCTGAGGAATAGCTACATTTACAAAACGCTGTGGCCTCACCCTGCTACCTCACCGCTGGACAAGTGGGTGACATCTTTGTGATGGGTTTGGAAGGAAATATCGGAACGTAGCCCAGCTTCTTTCTCCTAGAGAGTCCCTGCCCCGGTCCAGGGGACCACCGCCTCAGGTTAGGCTGTGAGTGGGCGCGGCTGTCTGCTTCTTAGGTTCCGATTGGGAGTGCCACCTGGCCTCTGATACAGACCGGATTCTCCTATACGTATATTTTAATTGATTTTAGAGACAGAATGCTAGAGAGAGGGAGAAACATTGATTTGTTGTTCCACTTATTTATTTATGTGCCCTGACCAGGGACTGAACTTGCAACCATGGTGTATCGGTCCAACACTCTAAGCTCTCACCAACTGAACTACCTGGCCAGGGTTTTATTATTAGCTTTTTAATAAAGATGATGTTTTGGTTTCCATCTTCAATACTCTTTTTTTTTTTTTTTTTTTTTGCTATTTTAATTAGTATGACCCCAAGGCCTAGGAAAAAAAATGCATTATATTTACATATATTGGGAGGTTGCTAAGCCTGCACACTAAAAATGCTTTCATACAATCCTCTAAAATTAAACCCTCTGTAAAATTGTATTAGAGTAATGCCTCGGTTTTCGTTGACTTTGGTTATCACCTGCTGTTTTGGTATTTGTCAAATGCGAAAAATTTGTCTTGGTTTTTGTCGGTTGCCCACGTGACCTGGCTGCAAATTTTGCAAAAACAAAAGGCGACCCACGCGTCCTCCTGCTCGGTGTGAGTTGTTTCTCGATGTGTGAGCATCACCCTGAGCGTCTAGCCAAACAATTCCATTGCTTTCCAGAGTTTGTGCTTTTTTTATTGCTTGTGAGTGCTAATACTACAATTACATGTAAGTGATTACTGCGTATACAGTATTCGGTATAATTTCTTATATTGTTTTGGTATTAAACACTACATTTATTCTCTATAAAATGTGTTTTTGGTATGTATTTTGGAGTGTCTAGAATGAATTAATTGGATTTACATTGATTCATATAGAAATAATTGCCTCGGTTTTGGATTTCGCCGATTGTTTTTGGACGGATTACCAACAAAAACTGAGGTATCACTGTATTCCAAGAACATTCTCTTTCTCAGAAAAATTTCTACTGAGATATAAATCTTTTAAATTATTTTTCAGCTGTTTTTGTTACATGGATACAAATTTCTTCATTGGTTTGGTACCTTTAAAATAAAAAAGCAGAAAATACTTTGTACCAAATGATGTTTTTCTTTCAAATGAAAATTTTAACCGTTTATTCTCATCAAAAGAGAATTTTGCTGGCTATAATTCTATAGTTTAATTTTAAAATGCATCAGTAATCTGTATGATATAGGAAAGCATTTTATATTTGAATTCTTTTCTACAGAGCCAGCAGTATTTCTAAAACCATCAGCTCCTGGCAGAGTGAGATACTTTGTTTAATTTTAACATATATTTGAGGTGTCACTTGACTGACAGTTAAATCAAGGGGATACTTCTATTATTTCCATCCCTGGTTATATAAAAATAGGGAACAGGAAGCAAGTTGTCATTCAAAATCAATTCTTTTACCATGACAGTAGAAGCCAGGAGTGAGGAGTGACAAAGACAGGTCCCTGCCATCTGAACTGGGGGGGGGGGGGCTGGCAGACCAGTGGGGACAGCAGTCGGATTCACGGCCACTTAAATACACACCTGGGGGCCGGTGGGAGGGGCGCACAAACCATAAAGGTAATGAGCATCGAAATTTAGTAAACTAATTCTGTGCTAATATCACAGCGAATGCTAGTTCCTGTAATTTCCCAGTGGTAACATATCATTATCTTGCATGGATAGTAATATCCTTTATATTCAGAAATGCCATTGTGGGTATCAATATATCAAACCTAATAGCGGAGTGTTGACAGAAAATGTATTTTACTGGTTAGTTTATTCTGCCTTTCCAACCTGTTTGCCACTAGTATGCCGTGAACGCCCCCTGCCCCTCTCGGTGGGTCTAACTTACCTCCACCACGGTCTCTTTCTCCTTTGTGCCTTTGTCGTCATAACTTATCTTCTTCGGGAATACCCCCCCCCCCCCACGCCCGGTCCCCTTCCTTACAGATCCTCCTGGTCCAAATCAAGACCTTCCACCCCACACACCTTCCTCAGACCCCTGGCACAGACAGCGTCTCCCTCCCTTGAAATCAAACGATTTCCTCTCCGTACTGAATTTGCATAACTTGAGCAGTTTTCCTCTATGTATCAAATACGTATTTTGTTTTCCCCAGGATCCTTTGTACTTAAGCCTGGGTAACCTGTCAAAATACCTAAGAGAGCGCTGTGCACTTAGTAAATATATGCTGGGTTGATTAATATCTATTTTTATTGTAACGTGCAGATTTACTTAATCTTTTTTGACTTGCGGCCCTCTAGCCCAGGGAGCTGAGGCAGAGCTCCTGATAGCGAGCGGCATGCCCGCAGAGCCTGTGACCCAGAACTGAATTAGCAACACTGAAGTCAGGAGGGATTTTCTGTTAACTAACTCTGCTAACAGCACACAGGTTGAACCTGGCACGTTTTCAGATGGGAGTGGAATGTTACCTTCTGCTCCAATTCCAATGCGCTGTGATTATTTTTGTTCTCTCAGTTAGATTTTTAGGAGAAATCTCAAATTGCTAGCATTGGAATGAGAAATACATCTTTACTGAGGAAACGTTCTGTGCATTTAACCAGAAACAGCAGTTAGTATGTTATAAACAATTTCTCATTCAATACACCAAACTAATAAAAGGAGATATTATTTTCATTGGACAGATGAGAAACTAAGGTTCAGAGAGGTGTTTTGAAAATGTCCATTGATTGAATTATGAAAATATAATTGTTTCTTGACTGAAAAACATCTTTAAAAGTGTTAAAAGAGGCCCTGGCTGGTTAGTTCAGTGGTAGAGCATTAGCTTGGTTTGTGGTTGTCCTGGGTTTGACTCCCAGCCAGGGCACACAGGAGAAGTGACCATCTGCTTCTCCACCCCACCCTCTCCCCCTTCTCTCTCTCTCTTTCCCTCCGACAGCCATGGCTCGATTGGTTCGAGTGCATCAGCCCCAGGTGCTAAGGATGGCTCCGTGGAGCCTCTGCCTCAGGTGTTAAAAATAGTTCGGTTGGGAGCATGGCCCCACATGGGCAGAGCATCAGCCCCAGACGGGGGTTGCTGGGTAGATCCTGGTCGGGTTACATGCAGGGGTCTGTCTCTCTATCTCCGCCCCCTTCTTCTCACTTAGGAAAGAAGAAAAAAGAAAAAGGGGGAAAAAAAGTATCAAAAGGCAGTGAATTGAACTTAGCAGATTTTCATGTATAGGGAAATAATAAATACCACTTTTTACTCTAGTTTAAGTGGTGTTCTTTGTACCTAAAGCCTTTTAACACACCTATTTCTACCAAAAAACAGGTTATGTAAGTGACCCTGAGCCTCACTTCTTTTTTTTTCTTTTCCCAGAGTTTATGTTCAAGGACAAAAAGAGCAAACAGACTGTATTTGCCCATCTGTTCAATTTCTTGTGAAAGACCTTTAAAGGTCTTTTAATATCACTTCCCTTCTGTTTTTTTTTAAAGTATTGTTTTTTATAAGAGTTCTTAAATGATTTCTTCTAACACCTTGTGATTTTTCTGCAACAAATTATAACCTACATCAAATATATCTAGCTTCTCCCTTTCGATCTGTTTTTTAAAAGACATTTGCAGGGGCAAACAAAACCAGGAAAATTGAGACTCGGTTAAACTAGCCCTGAGTTAAGATGTATAAAAATTTTCCAGTCACTTTCAAATTGGAAGGAATTTGCTTTGATAGAGCCATAGAAACAAAATGCCAATGTTCCAAAAACTTGTGTTTAAAGAGATATTTTTCTATCCTTTGCAAAAAACTGTCTCATTAATCTCTTTATATCGCAGAAAGTGATCTTTTCAGAGATTTGGTTTATTAACCATACATGTATCTGGCAGATTAAACTGAATTTTATTGTGAGCTCTAACACTTTTTTGGTGCAGCCTTTAGGAGTTTCCATTATAAGACCATGTCATCTGGAACCAGAGACAATTTTACTTCTTCCTTTCCGACTTGGGTGCCTAATTGCTCTTGCTAAGACTTCCAGTGCTGCGCTCAGTAGAAGTGGTGAGAGGCAGCATCCTTGTCTCATTCCTAACCTTAGAGAAAAACGTTTAGCTTTTCACCATTGCATATGTGACCTGTGAGCTTGTCATAATGTCCTTTACTGTGTTGAGATAGTCCTTCTATATCAGCGGTTCTCAACCTGTGGGTTGCGACCCCTGTATTTCGGTCATTCGGCCCCCTCCGGGGTCGCGACCTACAGGTTGAGAACCACTGTTCTATATCTAACTTACTGAGAGTTGTGATTTTTTTTAACCAGGAAAGGTTGTTGAATTTTGTCAAATACTTTTTGTTTGTTTCTGTTGAGATTCCTTGACATTTATGACTTGAGAAATCAGGGTTAACCTGGAATTATTTTTAAAATATCCCCTAATTTTTGTGAGCAGTTTGATTAAACTTGGGAAGAACTGGAGAAGGAATGAAAAGAATATCTGTATTCGAAGGCCATATCTTTACTAATAATTCAAAAACGATATATTTTTTCCTTCCTCTCCTTATCACAATTAATTTTACCGAGTCGTTGAGCTCTTGTATAATATGTGCCAAACATTGCATTGTGACGGCAGGATTAACAGACTGCGGGAGTGAAACAGTACAAATGTGGGTCTACACGAGTTCCTGGGTCAAACAGAAGATGTGCTGGTGGAAACATCTGGAAAAGAGCCATCAGTGGGGGACAGGGAAGGCCGGGACATGAGTCACAGGGGCCAGAGGAACAGAGGAGGAGGGTGTGGCTCAGCGTCTTGAGCAGGGAAGTAACATAAGAGGCAGGGAGAGAAGCACATGGATAGGAACAAATGTTCTTGATGATGTTGACAAGAGAAGATCCAATGATGTGATGATGTTGGAAACGGGACAGTAAAGAGGTGACAGTGACCAGGGTGGAGGTTTTGCACTGGAAAGGGGCTTTCATATTGCTCAAACCACCCAAGTGTTGTTAACTTGGTGATGAAAACACACACACACACACACACACACACACACGGACTGGGCAGGGGAGCAAATGAATGGCCTCTACCTAGAAGAACGTCTAGGATCACGAATTTTGTGTTTGAGGGACTCTCCTAGATGTCATCTGAAAGGACTAATGTAGCAGAATGGGAAAGACAAATCAGAAGAGAAAAACAATCTAAGAAATAACGTCCTGCCTGACCAGGTGGTGGCACAGTGGGTAGAGCATCGGACTGGGATGACGCAGAGGGCCCAGGTTCAAAAACATGAGGTCGCTGTTTGAGTATGGGCTCATCTGGCTAGAGCACAGGCTCACCAGCTTAAGCGCGGGGTTGCTGGCTTGAGCATAAAATCATAGACATGACCCCAAGGTCACTGGCTTGAGCGAGGGGTCACTCACTCTGTTGTAGCCCCCTCCCATCAAGGTGCATATGAGAAAGCAATCAAACCAAGAATTGATGCTTTTCATCTCTCCCTATCTGTCTGTCCCTCTCTCTCTCTCTCTCCCGCTCTCTCTGTCACAAAAACAACAACAAGAAAGAAAAAAACAACAACACAGAAATGATGTCCTCACAAAGACAAGAATGGAATGGCAGGGTGACAGGACCACAAGCAGTAGAATGGGGTGCACTTTCTTCCAGATGGCGGCGTGACGGAGAACACGGTCGGGCAAGGGAGAGAGAGATTTGTAGGTAAAAAGAAGAAAGTTTCTAAATTACGGCTTCTATTTTCTCATATGTTTTTCACAAGAACAATAACTGGGAGTTAAACAAAGACCTCGATGACATCCTTAGTAAATTCCACATTTAAAGTCAAGGTGAAGGAGAGTGACTCGCTAGTAATGAGCAGGAGAATGAGGAGCAGCTTGTGTCAGGAAAGCCCTAAACAAACATCCCTCCACACCGGGGTGAAGGGTGGAGCAAGCCCGACAGCAGCGTCCAGTGGGAGCCACTGGAAAGAGAAAGAAAAGGAAAAACAACAAAGAATGTCGAGAAAGAAAGAGGCGTCTGTGGGCTCCATATAATTGAGAGTTACAGATTGCAGAACTTATTTTTTAACTCATTCACTGTAAATGGGCTCTCCTATTGTTAAAAACACCCAAAGGTTATTAACTTTTACAGGAAGCATCATGAAATCAGCTGTCCCTCACTAATTGCTAGAAACACTCTATGGGAGAAGTACGTACAGGTCTACACTAGCCATTGTCAACAGATGTATTTATCAAGATGCCTATAGCTGAAATCTTAGAAACTTCTTAGTTCTTGATAAATTTGTATTGAATTTATTGGGGTGACATTGGTTAATACAGTTATATAAGGTTCAGGTGTACAATTCTGTAATCCACCATCTGTCTATTGCATTGTGTGTCCAGCACCCCAGGTGAGGTCTCCTTCCATCACCACGTATCCGCCTTTAGCCTCTTCTACTCCCCCTCCCCCTCCCCCTTCCACTGTGGTAATCACCACACTGTTGTCTGTGTCTAAGTGGTTTTTAAATTTTTTTTGTTTAATCTCCTCACCTTTTTCAACTAGCCCCCAACCCCAATGAATTGGCCAATGTGGCTTCTAAAATATAGCAAAATGTCAATTGTAATTATAATTGTATAATTATGTGATTTTTTAATGCTTCTCTGGGTTTCCAAGTTGATAACTTATTATAGCTTTTACAAAAAAATTAATGAATTATAAGAATTTATACATGTACCAAAAAAGAAAAAAAAATACACTTGTTTATTTCTCTGGGAACATATGTATTTAATTCAAATTCTGTAATTTAGATTCAGCATGAATGGCAATAAATGGATCTTCGGCAGTGTTGCTGATAGAGAAGTGAGCGTTGCCGTCACGAGAAACGTAGATCTTAATTCCTGTACACTTGTTGTCAATCTTATCTCCGGAAATAACATCACAGTAGGTGCCGGCAGGAAGACCCGTTTGCAGAGTTAGAGACAGTGGCCTGTAACATACAAGTCAAGACTTAGCTTGAGTTCCACACACTTGAAAGCAAGCGTGCAGACGATCTCGCAGATCCATGCCCCGCTGTGGGCCGCAGAACACAGCCACCTGGGTCTCGGAGAGAAGAGAATCTGAACGCCAAGACCTCACGGGGGGGGGGGGGGGGGCGTGGGGGGGGAGCCAGTCGTTCTCTCAGGAACAGAGTAATCCTGTAGGAGGCTCAGCCATTCCCTCGCCACTGGGGAGGACTGTCAGTGAAGATCTGAGTCTACTCCCCCTTAGACGAAAGTACTGCCTGCAGTAAACACAAATCATCTGAGGGCATTAAGAAAATAAGAACTACTTTAAAATTTTTTAATTTGATTATTTCTTCAAAAGGCTAAAGTGAATTTGGGCTGGAGATAAAAATAGTGTACCATTTCTTTGAAGAAGCATATAGTTAAATATAAAGCTGTCTCTCACATTTATTTAGGCTCTCCCATCCACAAAAATGGAAATTAAAGGACTAGCCGTGGATTCTTTTGGCAAAAAAGCAATACATTTGATTTACTTTTTGTCAGTAAAACACAATGTCCACTAGAAAGAGCTAAGAATGGTGGACACTGCCCGCCCCTAAGCCACAGTCCCAGTCTCCACCCGTGTGAGACCCGAGCTCTCCTGAGCAGGATCGTTGGGCAGGAGATGCACAAGTGCTTTACTGTCACAGACAGCGGGAAGTGAAGGAAAAACCAAAGAACCAGATAGAAGAGTGGTTGAGAAAAAGAGCTGGGAAAAATGTGTTTCGGTGCTGGGGCCGTGGTTTTCCAGTTATTTACATAAAGAGGGGCTCAGTCCGACATGTTCTTCTATGTGCTTTGTACACCTTTGTCCTGGCGACTGTACTGTGTGTGAGGTGGACATGTGAGCACACACGAGCTTCCTGTGCACCTGTGCCTGCAAGGTGCACAGAAATCACTCTGCTGGGAGCAGAAAGCCCTTTCAGGACGAGACCGGAAGTGTAAGGAGCCATCAGCCTGTTTCTTTTCTTTCTGGCTCTTTTCTGATCTCTGTGTTTTGTTTTTTTTTCAATCCATTGACTAAAGAATCAAACAAACGTAGGACATATTAGCATAAAATATAATTTCTAATTGATCTGTACGTACCAGTCGTCATTGTTAAAGACAATGAATCCTTTGTTTCCTCTTCCGAAAGCCACCTGGTTGCTCCCATTGTCCCACCAGTTTGTGAAAGGCTGGCCGTCAACGACGTTACGGAACATAACCATGTTCCTAGAAACAGAACACGGCTCGGTTGCTCGGGCTCCCTGGGCAGCGGAAAGGCAGACGCCCAGCGGGTTCCTCAGCAGAGGGTGTTCTAAGTAAGGGGCCCCACCTTATCTGACGCCACCGATGCTCACAGACCCAGTCATTGCCGCAGGTCGTGTCTGGATTAATGGTCACTTCTTTAATTACTCCGTTAGTATTGGGTGGCCCAACCCAATCATTAATATCCTTTATGAGCAAAAGAGAAAGAAAAGAATTTAAAAATGCTCAGGTTTTTAATACGAAACATTTGGCCTCTGCCTTCTCCATTGCACCACGCTGTCTGTCCTGTTTGTGTCTCCAGACTGTCTCCTGTGGAGTCCAACTCCTTCAGTAGCCGCACAGCCCTTCCCCGGGATCTCGTCCTCCCCCGGATCTCGTCTTCCCCGGGATCTCGTCCCCCCATCTCGTCCTCCCCCGGATCTCGTCTTTCCCCAGGTCTCGTCTTCCCCCAATCTCATCCTCCCCCCATCTCGTCTTCCCCCAGATCTCGTCTTCCCCCAATCTCATCCTCCCCCATCTCGTCTTCCCCCAGATCTCGTCTTCCCCCAATCTCGTCCTCCCCCCGTCTCGTCTTCCCCCCATCTCGTCCTCCCCCGGATCTCGTCTTTCCCCAGGTCTCGTCTTCCCCCAATCTCATCCTCCCCCATCTCGTCTTCCCCCAATCTCGTCCTCCCCCCGGTCTCGTCTTCCCCCGGGTCTCGTCTTCCCCCGGATCTCGTCTTCCCCCCATCTCGTCCTCCCCCGGATCTCGTCCTCCCCCATCTCGTCCTCCCCCCAATCTCGTCCTCCCCCCGGTCTCGTCTTCCCCCGGGTCTCGTCTTCCCCCGGATCTCGTCTTCCCCGGGATCTCGTCCCCCCCATCTCGTCTTCCTCCGGATCTCGTCTTCCCCCGGATCTCGTCTTCCCCCGATCTCGTCTTCCCCCGATCTCGTCCTCCCCTGGATCTCGTCCTCCCCCATCTCGTCTTCCCCCGATCTCGTCCTCCCCCGGATCTCGTCTTCCCCCAGATCTCATCTTCCCCGGGATCTCGTCCCCCCATCTCGTCTTCCCCCGGATCTCGTCTTCCCCCGGATCTCGTCTTCCCCCGGATCTCGTCTTCCCCCGATCTCGTCTTCCCCCGGATCTCGTCTTCCCCCGATCTCGTCTTCCCTGGGATCTCGTCCCCCCCATCTCGTCTTCCCCCAGATCTCGTCTTCTCCCGATCTCGTCCTCCCCCGGATCTCGTCTTCCCCCGATCTCGTCCTCCCCCGGATCTCGTCCTCCCCCGGATCTCGTCCTCCCCCGGATCTCGTCCTCCCCCGGATCTCGTCTTCCCCCGGATCTCGTCCTCCCCCGATCTCGTCCTCCCCCGGATCTCGTCCTCCCCCGATCTCGTCCTCCCCCGAATCTCATCCTCCCCCGATCTCATCTTCCCCCGGATCTCGTCCTCCCCCGGATCTCGTCTTCCCCGGATCTCGTCCTCCCCCGATCTCGTCCTCCCCCGGATCTCGTCCTCCCCCGGATCTCTTCCTCCCCCGGATCTTGTCTTCCCCCGATCTCGTCCTCCCCCGGATCTCGTCTTCCCCCGGATCTCGTCCTCCCCCGGATCTCGTCTTCCCCCGATCTCGTCCTCCCCCGGATCTCGTCCTCCCCTGATCTCGTCCTCCCCCGAATCTCGTCTTCCCCCGATCTCGTCTTCCCCCGGATCTCTTCCTCCCCCGGATCTCGTCTTTCCCCGAACGTCTCACTCTCCAGTGCTGTACTCTCACGGTAACATAGTCTCCCCCTCGTTTTCTTCTTACTGCGGTGGCCTCTTCATAACCCTGTAGGCAGGGCACTAGCCATGACACAGCTAGGAGCTTGGTTTCAGAAACAGCAGGGTCCAAACACTGTATTACTACTAACAATACTCAGTCACTGTACATAACTACTCTGCACCTCGATTACTCCGTCTGTAAAATGGGGACAATCGTTCAGATATTATAAAAATTAAATAACATGTGGAAAGTGCCTTGAATATAACTGCTAAATAAAAGAATGAAGCGTCCTTCATTCTTCCCCTTTTGGATGAATGTGTTAAGCAACACATCACAAAACCAGATTGTGTCTGGGAAGGTTATCAGCGTCTGTCTTAAAAGCCATGTCACACGGTGAAGAGCGGAGCCAGCGAAGAGTGTTTCGCATACACAAGTTTGGAGAGGTGGAGCTGTTACAGGAAAGAGGGACGTGGACATGGCCCACGACTCCTGACATCAGGAGTACGACCAGTTCCCCTGGAAATGACAACAAGTGGGCTCAGTATAAAAGGACATCTAAATAGTAAAGCTGCCCAACAGGAGAATGAGCTGCTCTCCAAAGCAGCGGCTTCCCAGCTGGAGGGAATCGAGAAGAAACAGGATAACCATCTGTCTGTTACGAAGAGGATTTCTACCTCAGGCATGAAGTTGCTGGATGGTGTAGCACCTGCAAGCACCGCTTTAAAAAGAAAACTTCCTACTCACTTTCTACATACATTCAAGATTTGACTTTTCAGTTCCTTTTAAAAATTTTTACTCAGTTTAATGTCTTTACCAAATATTCTTTCCATCCTTATCTTTCCCATACAGTCTACAAATTTCTTCTTTTATTTTCTGATTGAATGTATTGGGGTGACATCGGTTAACAAAGCCATGCAGGTTTAAAGTGTACAGCTCGACACAACCTCGTCTGCCCACTGCATCGTGTGCCCGTCGCCCCAGGAAAAGTCTCCTCTGTCCCCACTCTCCTGTGCCCCCCGCCTCCTCCCTCCACCCCCTGACCTCTGGCTGTCACCACACTGTTTTTTTTACTTTGCCTGTTTTAACATCAATTCAACTATATATATAGTCTTCCATAGAACTTCCTTTTTTAAGTATTTAACCAGTATTTATATTGCTTGTACTATGGACAGGTATTGCTTTAAGTTCTGTACAAGTGTTCACTTGTAACTGACATACCAGCCCTATCAATTAGGTACTCATGAGAGGTACATATCCTCACTGTCTCCTCTTTTTAAAGTGTTTTGGGGCAATACCTTACTTCCCCAAATGAGAGGTATGTCTCTCGTTTCTGAAATCACTTGCATACCATTTGGCAATGGAGAATTTTAGCTTTTAATATCCACGGCATTGCTAAGAGTCCTACATCAGGTTTACATTTAAATACTTGATAAGTAAATAATAAGTATAATAGACCATGTGACATTAGAACAAAACTGCCTGCCTTTTTTCGAGAAAAAGGTAGTTCGTACGACACCAGAACTTACTTTTCCATTCTCAAAATACCTTGGCCAGCGGAAGCTCGACATGATGCGTGTGAAGCCGTAGGGGTGAGCGAGCATGAAGCCCACTCCCATCTTGTACAGTCTGAAAGTGACCAAACAGCGTCAGCGTGAAAGAAACTGCTCTGAGCCCTAGGAGAGGGGAGGGAAAGCTGGGGACGCTATTTCCTACCTGGGGTCCCAGAACGTCAGGATGGAGGCTCCCCCCGCTCCGTGTCCTCGCTGATTGTCGTGGTTGTCCACGAAGACCAGCGCCCGGTCCGAGGGCATGAAGCCCCAGCCTTCTCCCCAGCTCCTGTCACACACACACACACACACACACACACAAGGATTCTATTAACGTGGCTTCAGAGTGACCTAAGCGTGTATTTCTATCAGTACAGAATCCTCAAATAAAATTCTCTAATGAAGAGGATTTTTCTGGAAGGTGTGTGTGTGTGTGTGTGTGTGTGTATATATATATATATGGACAAAAGTAAGTTCACAGTTATTTGAATGGAAGTAATACAAATAAATAACACAATAATTAATAATACAAGCATAAACTCACAATGTCAACCTAGCTTTGCACATGCCTGTAAATATGTTCCATAGATACAGCTATGTTATCTATAAACGCATTCCAAAAACGTATATATGCATGCATGCCATGTACTGCATTCATGTTACAGGTATGTTTGCTGGTGTCAAAAATGTCCTTTTAGAAGTTTTCATATATTATCATTTTGATGGACTTCAGGAGGGCCAACATCTATAAAGATCATATTATGCAGAATGGCAATCTGAGTTATAATAAGGCTTTAACATTATACTTTTATAATAAAAACATTCGGAGAGTGGAAGTCAGCTGATATATATGTAAATTCCACAGCACAGCCACATTGCAGGGACCTTGTAAATGAGAGAGGAGGTAATCATTTTAATAACCACCTGGACTTCACAGGTGATATGCAAACAGTCCAATCTACTGTCGTCATATAAATCATAGATTAAAATCTGCAGGTTATGTTTTGGGTTTCTGGACATACTTCCTTGTGATTGACATTCTAAATGATAAAGATGATCGATTCGAGTAGGGGGGAAGTTTAAAACTTGTTGTTCGGAACGGAGCCCCGGAAAGGGGTCGCAGTGAGATCTGACTATCGTGCGGGTAGGAGGACGCGCAGTACTGCGAGGTGCTGCCCAGGGCGCCCGCCGGTACCTACTTCAGGTAAGCCATCTTCTCCCCGCCCCAGCGGCGCAGCACCGTGCCCAGCTTGGCGCCGTACTTGAACTCCGTCACCCGGCCGTTGCCGAAGTAGTCGCTGCTTTTAATCGCCTCGCCACCCAGATCAATTACCTACAAGAAACACAGCGGAAGACACCATGCGGGGTTGGAATTTGAACCGACAAGTGAATATATATAGAAAGAAGTGATATAGAAAATGGCTTTAGCCCTGGCCGGTTGGCTCAGTGGTAGAGCGTCGGCCTGGCGTGCGGAAGTCCCGGGTTCGATTCCCGGCCAGGGCACACAGGAGAAGCACCCATCTGCTTCTCCACCCCTCCCCCTCTCCTTCCTCTCTGTCTCTCTCTTCCCCTCCCGCAGCCAAGGCTCCATTGGAGCAAAGATGGCCCGGGCGCTGGGGATGGCTCCTTGGCCTCTGCCCCAGGTGCTAGAGTGGCTCTGGTCGCGGCAGAGCGACGCCCCGGAGGGCAGAGCATCGCCCCTGGTGGGCGTGCGGGGTGGATCCCGGTCGGGCCATGCGGGAGTCTGTCTGACTGTCTCTCCCCGTTTCCAGCTTCAGAAAAAAAAAAAAAAAAAAAAGGAAATGGCTTTAAACTAGTTGTTTGAAATGCCCCAGATGATTTTCCTTATCTCCAGAGTCTTACTTTTGTTGTTGTGCCGCGATATCTACTAACAGGACAAGGCCCCGGTGTCCTGCGGGGGTGCGGACCTCGCCAGTCTTGCACATAAAGAACAGTGACTCGAGCGCACGTGGCACTTAATATCTGGCCAGCAACATTTCTAAGTGCTTGATAAATAGGAATGCATCTGATTTTCGGACAGAAACAAAGACATAACTACTACTATTATCGCTTTTCCTCGCGAAAAAATTGTTGCAGTGGGAGGTCCCTCAATTTGCTTACATGAACTCAGCTAACAGCGCTGTAGATAAAAGTTAAACTGAGACAGGCTGGCTCAAGACAACTGGACTGTCACCTGTGTTCTCTAATGGGCTCTGGGCGGCGGCCCACGACAGGTGTTTGCAGCCTAAATAAGCTCTCTGCACTTCCTTCAAACGCCGCAGGATCAAGAGTTCAAGAGTTTGATAAACAGCCTCTGAATAAAAGGAGGTTCAAGAACGCTGTTCTAGACAAGTGACTCCTGTTCTGTAGCCAAGACTCGGTTATTAACCCTCAGGACTTCTGTTTTTGATGAAATCTGCCATTTTCCAAGGGCTGACACGGGCCGGCCTAGGCACGAATCCACACCCACGTACCTCCTGGTAAATGAAAGGCTTGCTTCCTTCGGGGAACCAGGTGGTGTTCAGAGGGTGCAGCTGGTCCAGAACCGCCTTCATGTCTCCCGGCCACATGTGCTTGGAGGCGTCGATCCGGAACCCGGCCACCCCGATGTCGATGAGGTGGTTCAGGTACTCCGCCACCTTGGAGCGGACGTAGTCCTTCTCCAGCGCCAGGTCCAGCAGGCCCACCAGGCGGCAGTCTCGGACCTGGGGAGGGACGGCCCGTGTGACTGACCCAGAACGCATCACGTTCCCCCCGGGGATCCCTGTGATCGGTTGCTCATTTTTTCAATAACAGATGTTTCTGTGTGGTGTCTTCTCTGCCTCGGGCCCTGAGGACACTGACCTTCTAGTATGGACATACCTTTGAAATACTTTCTATGAAGAAAATGGAGAGGCCCTGGCCAGTTGGCTCAGTGGTAGAGCATCGGCCTGGTGTGCAGGAGTCCCGGGTTGGATTTCCGGCCAGGGCACACAGGAGAAGCACCCATCTGCTTCTCCACCCCTCCCCCTCTCCTTCCTCTCTGTCTCTCTCTTCCCCTCCCGCAGCCAAGGCTCCAATGGAGAAAAGTTGGCCCGGGCGCTGGGGATGGCTCCTTGGCCTCTGCCTCAGGCGCTAGAATGGCCCTGGTTGCAACAGAGCAACACCCCAGATGGGCAGAGCATCGCCCCCTGGTGGGCATGCCGGGTGGATCCTGGTCGGGCACATGTGGGAGTCTGTCTGACTGCCTCCCCATTTCCAGCTTCAGAAAAATACAAAAAGAAAAAAAAAAGAAAATGGAGAATGTAGGCAGTCAAGTGGGTGAGCTTTCTAACTGGGGAAAGTGTCTTAAATATCGGTTTGAGTTTCTTATATTTCAACAGTCAGACCTGGAATCCTGTTTTCCTCAGGAAACTAAGCTAATATTTAAACGGGGACCAGTAAGCTGGACGTAGAGACACTGCTCACAAGAACCAGGGGATAACTGATCGCTCCGTATGCATTTTGAAATACCCCCTCATTTTTGTGAGCGGTAGAGGCAAAGGCACAGGTAGCTGTTTATTCAGATGAGTGGGTTATTTATTTAGTTTTTTTTTTAATCACCTGGTAAGGATCATTGTAGTTCTCGATGTCTCCGCTTCCCGTCCTGCATTTGCCATCATTGAAATCCCACCCGGAGAACGGGACTGCGGGGAAGTCCCTGCTTCCCGGGTTGAAGTAACTCCCGCAGGTGCTGTGGGTGCCCGCAGTCACGCCGTTCCCGCACATGTGGTTGATCACCGCGTCCACGTAGATGTGCACCTGAAAGGAGGCGACGCTTGGGTTTCAGCTCGACCCGGAGAGAGGTCGGGAGCTGTGAAGACCTACATGCCTTCTAGCCGCATGTCTGCCTATGTGGTCAATCGACAGAAGCAGAGAAACTACCCGTTCACTGGGACAACATACAAAGAGCCTTCCTCGGGAGAGATTCCTGGTTTTCGACATTTCTGTGGTCAGGCTCAGAAAGCAGCCAGCCTCTGCTGACTTCAGACGCTATCTGAAGACCGGACGGTAAATATTGTCGCTCCTTATGTTCCGCATTCAGGGGTTCTATCTATTTATCACCCAAAAGAGAAAAATCCTATGGGGAAGAAGACTCGGGAATTATGGATGAAGGCACAAGCCAGGCACATAAAAGTGACAGCAAATACTGTAACCCGGATCTCCAGTTCCTAACAAGAAAAGGTTCCCCAGAAATCTGTCTAGTTACAATGTTTAAAAGTTGCCATTTGGCTCAGTGAATAAAGCGTCGACCTAGAGATGCTGAGGTTGCCGGTTTGAAACCCTGGGCTTGCCTGGTCAAGGCACATAAGGGAGTTGATGCTTCCAGCTCCTCCCCCCCTTCTCTCTCTCCTTTCTCTCTCCTGTCTAAAATGAATAAATAAATAAAAAAAATTTTAAGTTGCCATTTGGTTTATTACTAAGAAAAGTAAGATGGCTTTAAACTCTGATTTATATTTTTTTCAATTATTCCTTTTTAAATTAATATTTTTTAAAGATTTTATCTATTGATTTTTAGAGAGAGGAGAAAGCGGTGGTAAAAGTGGGGGGAGGAGCAGGAAGCATTAACTCCCATATGTGCCTTGACCCAGCAAGCCCGGGGTTTCGAACTGATGACCTCAGCGTTGCAGGTTGACACTCTATCCACTGTGCCACCACAGGTCAGGCCAATTTACATCTTTAGTAGATAAATGGCACATATACAAAAATTTACAAAATCGAACAGTAAGCAACAATTAAATTTTAGTTATAGCTAAAGTATAAATTAAAAAATATGGAAAATGTTCTGCTCTGAAGGAGCAAGAGACAGGAGGGAGAACTTCTATTTCTTTACATAATACTTTTAATGAAAACTAATTCACTTACACCAACGTTGTTACACCTAGTCACCATGTCTCTGAATTCATCTTCGTTTCCTGATCTTGTACATAACTTGTAGCTAATTGGTTGGTATCTTTCCCACCAAGGTCTCGAAGGGTAATTAATTATAACATTTTCATTGGGTGGAGAGATCTACAAATAAAGCAATGTTAGGTATCAATATTATGGCTTACTTTTTATCATTGGGTACTCTAGAAAAGAAGGATCTAAAATTATTCCTGAATCTTTGTATAAACCGCTACATTTCTTTATAACCCCTTGAAATTATGAACAGTTCTTTGGAAATAGTCGTGTTGAAGAAAGAAGAGATCAGAAACAAAACACAATGTTGCCAATACTGCTAAATTTCTTACTCTTCCCCAGGAAACACTTTACTTAGAGTCCTTATTCATGATGTAAAGCCCCCAGCCTCACAGACACAGATCATAGCATTTACTATGAGCACAGCACACTCCACAATTGACGCTATGGCCGGTACCCACCTGAACCCCTCCAAATCCTTTCGGGGCTAAGTATCGCTCACATTCAAGAGCAATGTCCGCCCAGCGCCACTCAAACAGATGGACAATGGAGGTTCGCCCGGGCTTGGTGTTGGGGGCGTACTGAGCCCAGCAGAACCCAATGGCCGAAAGCAGTAGAAAGAACTTCATTTTGCTCTGAAGGCTTCTGCTATTTCCAGCAACTATTTATATTCCTGTAAAAAACATATTTTACAAAGTAAATGTTACCATGAATAATCAGAGCACAGAATGTTTATTCATAATCTGAAAAGTATAATCAATAGTGTATACAGGTGAGGAACATTCATAAAAATCTTCCAGGAAAACAACCTGAATGACCTTCTAGATAAGAACTTAATATGTTCCTTATTGAGGGAATATTAACCTTTTTAAACACCTGGCATTTTATATATATATATATATATATAAAATGTCCTTAATCATGTATTATTTATTTAAGATTAGATTTTATTTCTGAAGTCCTTCAAGGATACAAGGAAAATAACAAACAGAGCCAGCTAAATTCATGGTCAAAATATTGCCTTAGCCATCTATTTGCAAACATTTTAAAATCTCAACTTCAAAAAGAAACAGGATATTTAATTTGGTTGTTTTTCATTCCCAGTCCAAATTTTCTTTCTTTTTTTAGTATTAAATAAATTTTTATTTATTGATTGATTGATTTGAGAAAGCAAGAGAGAGGGAGAGAAACATTGATTTGTTGTTCCTCTTATTTATGCATTCATTGGTTGACTCTTGTATGTGCCCTAACCAGGGATCAAACTTGCAACCTTGGCATATGGGGATGTTGCTCTAACCAACTGAGCTACCCATCCAAGGCTACCAACTCTTCAGTTACTTCAATTTCTGCATTAAGGTTTAAGAATCTGTTTGGAAGTTGAATGTCCACAAATTGAGAAAACAGACCATTTTTCTCCCTCCATCAAATCATATGCTTTCAACAGTGACTGGGGCAGTAGGTGTGATCAGTGTTGGTTTTTTTTTTTTGTTTGTTTTTTTTTATGATATCTCTGTGGTCCACAGGATTTTTTTTTTAATTTTTTTATTTTATTTTATTTATTCATTTTTAGAGAGGAGAGAGAGAAACAGAGAGGGAGTGAGAGAGGAGAGAGAGAGAGAGAGAGAGAGAACGGGGGAGGAGCTGGAAGCATCAACTCCCATATGTGCCTTGACCAGGCAAGCCCAGGGTTTCGAACTGGCGACCTCAGCATTTCCAGGTCGATGCTTTCTTCACTGCGCCACCACAGGTCAGGCAGTGTTGGTTTATTCTTTATGCCTATCCAGGCAGCCTCAGGCAAATACGAATATATCACTCAACGTGTAAATGAATTAATGTTAACCAAGAAGAGACAAGTTATCTTCTCTTGTCATCTGTAGTTATTAGTCTGGATGCTTCATAAATATCTTTATAGCAAGTAATTTAATGAAAGTATCATTAAAAATACTTTCTATGTCAGATCTGTCTGTTATTTTATCACTGATATTTTTCTCTAGGTGTTTTTATTTTTTTTCTATTTTCCTAGTTTTCAATGTTCTAAAGCTTTCCATTGTAATTTAGTATAGTACTTGATTAAAGTAGTAGTTTCTCTTACTGAAAAAAGTAATAATCTCTCTAAATTTTATATTGAATCTCATGCCCAGTTTTCTTTTCTTTTCCAAGTGAGAGAAGGGAAGATAGAAAGACTTCCACATGTGCCCCAACTGGGGTCCACCCAGCGACCCCCATCTGGGGTGATGCTCTGTCCACCTTGGGTCACATTCACAACCAAGCTATTTTTAGCACCTGAGACAGAGGCTCCACGAGGCACCTCAGACTAATACACTAGAATTAATAGAGCCATGGCTGCTGGGGTGGGTGGGGGGGAGAGAGAGAGGGGAGGGGTGGAGCAGCAGATAGTCACTTCTCCTGTGTGCTCTGACTGGGACAAATCAAACCCAGGTCATCCACACACCAGGCAACACTACCACTGAGCCGAGCCAACTGGCCAGGGCCGTACAGTTTTCTTAAAACCATACCCTGTTGCCTGTAAGCCCCCTCCCCCACCCAGGAAAGGTGCTGACAGATGAACCTGAGCCCAGGATAGTAAGTCATGTGTGAAGGGGGAGGGAAAAGTGCAGATAATCAAGTCTGCTTACCGATTTCCGAAATGTTCACACACATTTCGGGTATCAATAGTATTCTGTACTGTCGGAAACTGAAACCAGAGTGGTCATTGAGCCTAACTAACATGGATTGTGAAACTCTGCAGTCATATGACCATAGCCACTTATTTCAAGACAAAAAGGGGAGAAGGGGCTCTATGATACTCAAAAAAGTATTAATTAAAATTACTTACCACATCAACTTCTTTAAATCAGCAACTTCTCAATGATTCCTTTTTCAATTATAAATTTTTTTTTAAATGTTCTTTTTTTTCTCTTCACTTAGGAAAAAGATACTGAATGTTAGACTTCCCAAATTTTGTATAATTCTCTTCCTTTCAGTAGGTGCTCTTAGGACCCTGCTTGAATTCTCCAAATCGGATTTGTACAAAGTCTAATCTGAGTTCCACAATGATAGCAGCTCACTCCTTTCTCCGGAGCAAATCCCTGGCTTTCCCCGCCCCCCAGCCTGGGTTTCAGTGTGCAGCCCTGTGACGTCCCTTAATTACACTGTACCCTCCGGGTTTGCTTTCTCTCAGTCTTCCTTTCTCTTTCTCAATAGCCTCTCCCAAACTCAACAACTCTTGTTTTCCAAACAATTGCTGTTAATCTATTGGGGGGTGGGGGGGGAGAATGCTGAAATAACCTTAAAGACAGATTAGAATACAATTATGTGAAATTAGTTAAGTAACATAAGTGGGACCGGAATGGAAACAAAGCCTCTAAATCAGTAATCTAATTTTGAATCCAAGATTTGCCATCGGACTAGGTGAACGGTAAAGAAAACTTGGAAGTCTGGAGTTTACATTCTGATCCTCATTTAGGAAATGGGATTAAAGTATTATTGATAAAAATGAGAACGGAGAAACAAGTAACGATGTGCATTAAGCACTGCTGTGTCACATTTCCATGTATTTGCACTTTGATTTCTCACACATACTTAACTGCAAGGTCGAGTTCTGACTGAACTCAGCTTTAAAAGCAGGAATGTGCAGCACGGAGAAATGACTCAATGCAAAATCAAAACCCAGCCGTCTGCCTCCACAGTGAGCTTAGCCCTACGCGGTCTTAGTCTCTGTCACTGGCTGGTTAGAGAGAGAGAGAAAAAAAAACTAATAAAATATCATATGTGAAGATATTTTGGAATCTGGAAACTTGTTCAGCCAATATTAATATGTTTAGAAGATTGCAGGAGGAGGAAGGGTTAAACTCTTGTGTGTGTTTTTTGTTGTTGTTGTTTTTCAAATTGTCACTCTAAACAAAGTTAATTTTCCCCCGTTAGTTTTTATTCCTGATCTCATATGCACCCGCAGAAGGCACTGTTGTTCGTAAACATGCGGCTCCTTCCTGGGGTGAAATACACGACCCTGTCCTGTTGTCCCTGTGATCTGGTTTGGTAGTGAAATGCCAGCAGGCCTCGTGTGTCTCACTTTGGGGTGTCTGTGATTGTGCAAGCTTGTGTCAGAGTGAAGCTCCAGTGGCAGGTTGTCAAGTTGGCCAATGAGAAAAGTCAGTCCCTCCCTGACCTAAGATGAACACGGGAGATAAAGCTGGTTATTAAGCTACTAAGGATTTTGGTTTCTGTTACTGCCCATAACCCATTCTTTTCTGATACAACCCTTGATTTCCCTTAAATTCTTTGATTCAAAAGACATTCTGTATGCCGTCTGCTTTCTCTTGGAAAAGAAGTAGGAAGTCAAGGGTGGAATACATCATAGGACCAGAGGATATTAACATGAAAAGAGACTATAAGAATAAGCTAATCCAGGGATTTCTAGAGTTTCACTTCTAAAAAAAAAATCAGTAAAATTTCAAAAAATAAATATTTTAACACAAAGGTTATGAAATGAGGCTTTACAGAAAAATGTACCATTAATACATTGTTCTTGTCTCTTTTTGTCATTTCGAACTACTTCTATAAATCTAATCTTAATTTTATTGATATAAGAGCTAGGAAGGAGACAAGTAGCATTTACATTAAACCAACTGACAGTTAATTGGACACGTGTGACAGAAGAAAAGTTTCCACCCACTTCTGCATGTGGAGTCGGTGGGGAGAAGCTTGTAGGGTCTCAGGACCCAGGGGAGTTGCCCTGAGAGGGGCACATTCAAGACATATGCATATATTTAAATATACATAATACAAAATGTATATAATATATAAAATATAAATTAAAACATATAAGTAAAATATTTTCAGCACTTTAAAAAGAAGGACACCCTGTTGTCTGTGACCACCTGGATGACCTGAACATTATTCTAAGTGAAATAATGCAGACAAAGACAGTACTGCCAGGTGTTACTTACACGGGAAATCTAAAAAAATAAAAATTAAAAACGTCAAACTTTTTAAGCCAGACAGTAGAAAAGTGATTGCTAGGGACCAGGGGATGGAGGAAATATGAAAAGGTTGGTAAATGGGTACGAACTTTCCGTTATACAATAAGGTCCAAGGATCTAATATATATAACATGGTGACTACAGTTAACACTTTTGCATAATTGAAATTTGCTGAGGGAACTTAGCAAATACACGAGATGACGGAGGTGGTAACTAACCCGACAGTGTTCACTGTGGATTTTACATGTAGTAACTGTCTTTTATTACGTTGAGGTAGTTGCCTTCTATTCCTAGTTGAACAGTTTACATCACAAAAGGGTACTGAATGTTGTCAGATGCATTTTCTGTATCAATTGAGATGATTCCGTTGTGTTGTCCTTCATTCTTTTAATGTGTATTACACTGATAAATTGTCATATGTTGAACCATCTTGGCATTCCAGAAATACATCCCACTTGGTCATGATGTATAAACCTTTTAAACTATGCTGCTGAACTCAGTTCACTAGTGTTTTAACATGGATTCTTGCATCAATATTCCTAAGGAATATTGGTCTGTAGTGTTTGCCTGGCTTTGCTATCAGGATAATAATGTTAGTCTCCCAGCAGGAGTCAGGAAGTGTTCCGTCCTCTTCAATGTTTGGAAAAAAAAGTTTAAGGAGGATTGGTATTATGTCTTTCCTAAATGTTTGTTAGAATTCCATAGTAAAGCCGCCAGGTAGGGGCTTTCCTTTGTTGTTTGATTTTTTATCCTGATACAATCTCCTTCCTAGTAGGTTATTCAGAGTCCTCATTGCTTTGTAATTTAGTCTTCATAGAAGGTTGTGTACTTCTAGGAATTTGTCCCTGTCACCTAGGTATCTACCGTACTTCCCCATGTATAAGACACACCCTTTTTCAAAAAATCTGGGGTCTAAAAACTAGGTGCATCTTACATAGTGGTTGTGACATTTCAAATGCCATAGATGGAACTGAGGACAAGGCAATCTATGAAGACAGTGATTTCTCATCAGACACAGATGAGGATAAGCTAATGGATGGGAGGTCTGACAGTGATGAGTTGTATGAATTTTATGATGAATAATACTTGAGTTCAATGTTTATATCATACAATACAGTTTTTTTTTTTCAAATTTTGGGTCCCAAAATTAAGGTGCGTCTTATACACGGGAGTGTCTTATACATAGGAAAATACGGTGGTGTTGGTGTAGAATTCTTCATAGTACTCTTATAATTTTTATTTCTATAGAATATGCAGTAATGTCCCCACTTTCATCTCTGATTTAGTAATTTGAGTCTTTTTCTCTTTGTCCACCTAACTAAAGTTTCACCAATTTGATTGTTTCCAACCTTTTGGTTTCATTGATTTTCTCTATTTTGTATTTCATTTGTCTCCAATCTCTATCATACCTTTCTTCTGCTCACTCTGAGTTTAGTTTGTTCTTTTTCTAGTTTAAGTTGCAAAGTAGGCTACTGATTTGAGATTTTTTATGTTAAGTGATTATAACTATAAATTCTCCCCTCAGCACCACTGTATCAATGCATCCCATAGTTTGGTGCATTGTGTTTTTGTTCAGTTCTAAGTATTTTCTAATTTCCCATGTGATTTCTTCTTTGATTCATTGGTTGTTCAATGATGCATTAATTTCAATGGGAATGTGAATTTTTATAGTTTTCGGTATATTATTGCTTTCTAACTTAATCCCATGGCAACCAGAGAAGATACTTTGTATATTTCTTTAAAAATCCACTGAAACAATTTGTAGCTTGATATACAGTGTGTCTGTAAAGTCATGGTGCACTTTTGACCCCGGTCACAGGAAAGCAACAAAAGACAATAGGAATGTGAAATCTGCACCAAATAAAAGGAAAACTCTCCCAGTTTCATACCTATTCGATGCAGTTCGATGTGGGCTCACGCACAGATTTTTTAGGGCTCCTTAGGTAGCTATCCCGTATAGCCTCTACAGACTCATCACTGACTGATGGCCTACCAGAACGGGGTTTCTCCACCAAACTGCCGGTTTCCTTCAACTGCTTATCCCACCGAGTAATGTTATTCCTATGTGGTGGCGCTTCATTATAAATGTGCCGATATTCACATTGCACTTTGGTCAGACTCAAATTTAGTGAGCCACAGAACACACTGAACTTTCCTCTGTACTGTCCACATTTCGACTGGCATGGCTGTGGGCTGCTCCGCTGTATACACGGTGTTACGTCATCACCTGCTCACGGACATATGCTGCTACATCATCCTACAGAAATTGGGAGGGTTTTCCTTTTATTTGGTGCAGATTTCACATTTCTATCGTCTTTGTTGCTTTCCTGTGACTGGTCAAAAGTGCACCATGACTTTACGGACACACTGTATAGTCTATCCTGGAAAATGTCCCATGTACATTTGACCGGAACATGTGTTGTTGGATATGTTCTGCATATCACGTCTGTTAGATCTAGTTAAGTCTTCTATTTCCTTATTTATCTTCTCATTGTAACCCTCATAACAATTATACTGGTTTCTATTATTGTAGAATTATCTATTTCTCCCTTCAATTTTGTCCATTTTTGCTTCATACATTTTTATGATCTGTCATTAGACATATGTTTGTAATTGTTACATCCGTTTGCTCTATTGAAACATTTATTAATGTCAAATGTCCTCCTTCTCTCTTGCAACCATTTTGATTTAAAGTCTATTTTGTCTGTATGGTCACCCTCTTTTGCTTATTATTACGTGCATGTAATATTTTTTCCAATTTTTCTTGGCATCTAAATGAGTCTTGTGGACCGCATATAATGTGATCCTGTGTTTGTATTTAGTCTCCTAATCTCTGCATTGTAACTGAAGAGTAATTCACTTACACTTAGTTACTGAAAGGGAGGGACTTACCTGCGATTTTGCTGTTTCCATTATACATTAGTTTTTTGGTCCTATATTTTCTGGTTTAGTTGATTTTTTTGTAGTGAAATGTTTAAATTACTTTCTCATTTCCTTCTGTATATATTCTGTAGCTGTTTTCTTTGTAGTTACCATGGGGTTTACATCTTAAAATCATAACATGTATTTGAAATTTATACCAGCCTCCCTTCAACAATATAGAAAAACTGCCATTACATTTCTGTTCCCCTCCTTTTCATTGTCGAAAGTCCTTAAAATGACATCTTATACACTGTGTGACCCCACACATAATTATTTTAAATGCATTAGTCTCAAGTTATGTAGAAAACATGTGGAGTTATAAACCAGTTACTAAACAAACTTACAGATTAGTGTTTTTAAATATGTCTCAATGTAGGAAACTGTAATTATAAAGCACTGTTAAAATACTAGTTTTTATAATTGCCCATGTATTTCCTCTATATTTAAATTTTTTAAAGATTGTTTTTGGGAGAGAAACATCCATTTATTATTTCACTTATTTATGCATTCCTTGGTTGAATCTTGTATGTGCCCTGACCTGGGATCAAACCCCCAACCTCAGTGTGTCGGGACGACTTGAACCAACCAAGTGACCCAGCTAGCGCCTGTTTTATTTACTGCGATCCGTACTTCTCCACTGGGCTTTATTTTCCTGTCTAGTGTCTATGATTTCACCCTGCAAGAGTCCCTTAAGCATTTCTTCCAGGGAAGAACTAGCTATTCTAGTTCTGGTCTTTTCCCAAAGAAATCTGAATCAGTTTGGCAATATCAACAAAATAAACTTTCTGCATGGGACTGAATCAACTTGGAAAGTGCTGACATCTTAACAGTCAGGAGCCTTTTGACCCATGTCCACATTATCTCTCCCCAGTATTTTTTATTTATCATCAAAAATGGGTGCAAGGTTTCCACTATCCTTGTTTAGTACCTATTTTGGTAATTTATACCTACTTATTTCAGTTTCAGTACCATTGCAAATGATGTGTTTAGAAACATTTCAAAGTCTAGTGGCTGATTGCCAGTATATACATGTACGATGGATTTCTGCACCTTTAATTCTGCAGACTCGTTTAACTCACTTATTATAGGAAGCTTTTGTCATCTCTGAATAGGGACACTTGGATTTCTTCATTTCCAGTTTGAGGGCTACTCTTTTTTGTTTTGTGCACTGGCTGCCAGTGAGATGTCCTTCTTTTCTAAGTGGGAGGAGGGGAGATAGACTCCCACATGTGCCCAGACCAGGATCTACCAGCAGCCTCCATCTGGGGCCGATGCTTTGCCCACCTTGGGCTGCTTGCAACTGAGCTGTTTTTAGCACCTGAGGCAGAGGCTCCATGGAGTCATCCTCAGTGCCCAGGCCAATGTGCTCAAATGAATGGATCCTTGGGTGTGGGAGAGGAAGAAGAAGGAGAGAGAGGGGGGGGGGAGGGAGGAGGGGGAGGGATGGAGAAGCAGAGGGTTGCCTCTCCTGGGAATCAAACCCAGGATTTCCACATGCCAGTCTACCCTCTACGACTGAGCCATCCGGCCAGGGCCTGTATGTTCATCTTCATCAAAATTTATTTATTTTCTAATTTCCATTAAGAAGTCTATTTTGATGTATATGTTATTTTTAAATGGTTAGTATCTAGGAATTTGAAAGTTTTTAAATTCTCCCTTTCCTGCTCGCTACTTGGATTCGGCTAGGCCAGAGAACACACCATGTGACTTGCCAATGTCCCTTGTACAGGGTCACGTGTCTTCCCAGTGGTTTGCCACTGGTTTTAGCTCTCAGGCTAGCGGAGGAAGAAAAATTGTACTCATATCCTCGGGACAGATACACACAGCTTAAAAACAGATATAATATATTGTGATTTTAAAATTTTGTGTAGATTAAAAAAGTCTTATTTAAAAATGCTCTTTTGGGAGGGATGATAAAAAAATAGCTGAAAAACTGGTTTAGAGGTATTCCACTACTGTATTCTGTTTTATTTTCATTTTAGTTGTAATATATAATATTTGTTATACAGAAAAATGTAATTTAAAAAAAAAGACTCCCAAGACCCAGATTTAAGGGATGTGAACATTTTGCCAAACTATTCTTCTAGTGTCCTTTAAAGAAACACACAGCGTGCAGCGTTCCACACCAGCTCGTCCCGCCCCCTCGCCCCGGTGCGCCCGTCAGTGTCTCCACACACAACACACAGCGTGCAGCACTCCACGCCCCGGTGCGCCCATCAGTGTCTCCACACACAACACACAGCGTGCAGCACTCCACGCCCCGGTGCGCCCGTCAGTGTCTCCACACAACACACATCACATCACGTCCCCATCTCCTCCGCTCCGCTAAGTCTCATAGGGCAGATGAACCTGTTCCTCATTTTCTTCTTGAATCCTCCAAGATCCTGGTGGAGTAACTTCTATGTAAGTGGTATACTGGGGCTACTACATGTCCGAATTTAAAGAAGTACAGTGTCTTCTTGTGTTGTCAGACACCCTTCTTCTCACTTCTAATTGATAGACATTTTTGCTAGCTGTCATGCCCTTTAGATGTTTGCATATTAATCACAGCTGTTCTAGTCTTGTTGACCTCCTGGCTTTTCCCCAGGAACTGCGGCTGGGCTTGCTGGCGGGGCACAGGGTCTGTCCCGACACCGTCTCTGTGTTGCCGAGTCCCTGCTGCCCTTCATGTGGGCGCTGCCCCTGCCGCACAGCTGGTCTCAGCAGTGTTGGTAGCGTACACTCTGGGGTAGGCGCTCTCTTCCTGCAAGAACCGCCAGCTCCGTCCCCCACGTGCCTGGCACACTGGTCAGCTCTCGTGTCTAATGAACGACCCTAACAAGAACAGGTCGCTATTTTGTATATATGCATCAGTTAAGGAAATTGAAACAAAGGGTCTTACTAACTTACAGCCGAAGTTTATGAAAATCTCCATTACTCACAAAGGGAAGTGTTTTCTTATAGGCGAGGAAAAATCACATACTTCCTACATCTAAGCACTTACTTGCCTCCTGAATTTCAGGTGTGTATTAGGTATGAGTCTTTCCCCCTTACTTCCTCTGAAAGCCTTACTATCTCTTGACATTGATTTTGAAGGCATCTCATTTGCAAGGTAAATAGTTTCCAAATCATCTAAAACAGCAACTTGAATGCTACTGCCCTTGTTTGATGATTTACCCTGCAGGGTGGCACAGACTGTCCGTGTCACTGACGGGAGGCAGGTTTTTACATTACGCAGTGCTGTGCCTGCTCTGCTTGACCGCCCCACCGACCGGCCAGTCCCGGGCTGTCCTTGCCTCGGGCTCCCCTGCTCCCTGAGACACAGCAGTGTTGGGACCAGGCCAGTTAACACCCTACAGTGGCCCCCAAGTGTTCAAGCACAAGGAAGAGTCGCACATCTCACTTACAATCAAAGCTAGAAACCATTAAGTCTAGTGAGGAAGGCATGTCAAAGCCAAGACTGGGCAAAAGCTAGGCCTCTCGCACCAGACAGCCAGGCTGTGAATGCAGAGGAGCTCTTAAAGGAAGTCAGAAGTGTTCTCCAGTGAACACATGAAGGAGAAGAAAGAGAAATGGCCTCTTGCTGAGAAGAGGGAGAACGCTTTAGAACCAGCCCCAGCGTTCCCTCACCCCAAAGCCTGAGCCAGAGCACGGCCCCGGCTCTCTCCAATCCTATGAACACAGAGAAGCGGGGGCGGCAGGAGAGACGCCCGGGGCTAGCGGAGGCCGGGCGGTCGGTGCCGGCGGCCCAGGGCAGAAACCGTCCCCACAACAGAACGGCACCGTGAAGCCGCCAGTGCTGCGGCAGGAGCGGCAGCGAGTGACCCCGAAGGCCAGGCTGAGCCGTGAGACAGGGAGGCCACACCCCACAGCGGGTGTCCGTGTAGATGACACGGCCAGGTGGGAAGATGCCTTCTAGAACTTTCCCAGCTGGAAAGGAGAGGTCAGTGCCTGGCTTCCAAGGTCAAAGGACAGGCTGACTCTCGGGGGCCAGTGCGGCAGGTGAATGGACGTTGAAGCCCTTGTTCATTTTCCATTCCAAGAACCCTTAGCACCAGGCTGCATCCCCTCTGCCTGCGCTCCGAGCATGGACAGACAGAGCCCGGTGACTGCACGTCTGTTTACAACAGGGGCTGCTGAGTATTTTAAGCCCACTGGTCAGACCCACTGCTCAGAAAACAAAGATTTCTTTCAAAATATTCCTGCTCAATAACGCACTGGTCCCAGAGCTGGGATGGAGACGGGTAAGATGAGTGCTGTCTCCGTGCCTGCTGACACAGCGCCCGCCCTGAAGCCCAGGGACCAGGGAGGAGTTCTGACTACTTCAGAAATCCACTCCCGGAAGCCGTCGCTGCCGTGGACAGCGATTCCGCGGGCGGATCGGGGCCTAATCCAGTGCAAGCCTTCTGAGACGGGGTCACCACTCTAGATGCCACTGAGGACAGCTTGTGCCTCATAAAAAGTGAGAACAGCAACGTTAACAGGAGTCTCAGAGCTGACCCCGACGCTCATGGATGGGTTCACAGATTCAAGGCTCGAGGGGCGGCAGCGGCTGCGGATGCAGAGGGACAGCACGAGAACCAGGGCCAGACGTGCAGCCTGGAGCCGGAGTGAATCACTAGAACTTCACGATCTCACTGTTCACGGACGAGGAGCTGCTTCCTACGGATAAGCAACGATCATTTCCTGAGATGGGATCTACTTCCGGGGAAGACAACAGAAGGCTTGGAATGTGACCACTCAGGTGACAAAAGCAGCAGCAGGGATTGAGAGGAACATCTCTCGTTCTACCGTGGACAACACTGCTGTCCGACCTCACGTGCCACGAAGAAACCGAGCAGGAAAGGAAGCGTCCACGGACGCCAGAACTCACTGTGTGCTGTTTCAATCAGCGGCCAGCACCACCGCCCGCGCGGTCAGCGCCGTGAGCGTCAGGTACGACCGCCACCAACGGGAAACTGGCTCGCGGTGGGCTCAAATGACAGTGGCACTTTTACCAAGAAGTAATTTTAAATGAAAGCATGTACAGTTTTATCCGACCTAATGCGACTACAATTTAACAGACGACAGTATAGTATAAACAGAACTCCGGTGCCCTGGGAAACTGAGCAGATGGGGGTGACTGGCTGTACGGGGTGCTCTGGGACCAACCCCAGGGTCTGGGCTGCGTGTGGAGTCCTGTGTGTGAAAGCGGCCTCTGACGGACAGCCAGAACCGTCTCTAACAGGGGGAGAGAATGCACAAATCCCCAAACCGGGAACAATCCCCCTACTACTACTTAAAAAATAAAACAAACAAATAAAACCCTACAAAACTCAGTCAGACAAACCAAACAACTCCTAAAAGAATGACGAGAAATAAGACAACTATTAAAGAAAAACTTGGAAATGCATTGGTATTCAAGTAAGAATTTAAAAAAGGTATTATTTATGATATTAAAATAAAATTTCAGTGTAGTACTGTAAAATTACCTTAATAAAGTTATATAACTATCAAATTATGCTTTCCTAGCTGTGTAAAAATGTTAAAAAAAAATAAGGATACTATTTTATTGGAAAGAAAATAATTTATTATACATGAAGCTGATTAAAATACACATAATAGCTAAACTGATTTAAGTGCATATAAATTTAATTTTTAAATACACTTTAAAAGCTGTTACGCACAGTTCCATAGTCCACGTGGTTAATTTCTTCTCAAAGATGGAAAACACGAGAAAGATATGGAATTCCAAAGGAACCTAAAATGCCATAAAAGTTATTAAAAATTATGATAAAAGAGCTTAGTTTAAAAATAGCTAAAAGATTTATATTTAGAAAATTAGTGAATCATGTCAGTACAAAGTTTTGTCTAAAAAACGGCTTACACAGCAAGATTTATAACATTAAAAAATAAAACATTTAACGGCCCCTACTAAAAAAACAAGCAATCTTAATATCTATAAATTTTTTGTACTCTTAGGGTGACTGTGATTACTAACGGACTTCTGAATTATTTCCACAGTTCTACTAACAGCAGGATTTGCCAGAAGGAAACGGTGAGACCCCGACCCACCTAGTTTTCCTGTTAGAACGGGCTGGATGGCTAGGTTGGTAGTGTGCACCTGACCATGTTAATCTCCCAGAGTATCCAAACTGGTCAGTCCCTGTAACTACACCAAGGGAAACTTTTCAAATCAGAGTCTTCATCCCCTATTCAGAAATTCCGATTTATTATTTCTAGGATAGAGTTCAGGAATCTTTATGTCTACAAGTCCTTCCTCAGTGATTCTCAACCGTGGCTGCATGTCAGAGTCTAAACTTGGGGAGGTTTGACAAATCCCAGGATCTCTGTTGCACACCAGACTGACAGATCAAAACCCTGGCATCAGTAGCTTTTTAGTACATCTTTTTGTTTTGTCTTTTTTCATGAGTATTTTTAAAAGCTTCCCCAGTCACTGCAGTGGGCAGCCAAGACTGCGAACCCGTCCGGGTGCTTCTGCCGCGAAGCAGGGTGGACAGCACTGTCTTCGATACCCAGCAGCGCTGCTGTGTCCCTTAATGTGCTACCCTGAGCCAACTCTGTCCTCCACCTGCTACTCGTTTCTTCCTCCTTCGGTTTGGTTTGGTTTGGTTTGGAAAAATAAAGGGGGAAAAGCTCCTTCTACTCGCTATCTCAAAGGAGATTTCAATAACAACACCTCAGACGTGAAGTCTGCTACACTTATTTGGGATGTACACAGGAATCCAGTTCCACTTTTCAATATCTGTACTTCTTAAAAGAAAAAAAAATCCTTTCCCCAACCAAATTTACAACACATTATACAGAATGTCTAAACCAGATGTCATAAAACAGAAAACATGTGTTTCTGAATTCAGCCTAGAAGATATTCAAATGAAGAAATAAGACTAAATTCGGCAGTAAAGTAGATGCATACATTTTACAAGGAAATAAACTGACCTGATTCACTAACTTTCCTGCAAGATTTATGTAACCTAACGGGCAGCACAGAACACTGAGCAACGAATCTAAAAAACCCATCAAGGGTTTGTTCGATCAACACTGCTATTTAGAAATACTTTCTACACTGCCAAAAGTGTCGCTTCGTCTGGGCCAGTGGGCGAAGGGACGGAACACTTCTCAAGAGAACGAAAGCAGCAGGACTGCCCCAAAAGGATACGGAAAGGATACAGGGTGGCAGCATTAGAGCGGTATTTGCGGTATTTACGCAGGAATGCTTCTGAGGAGGCACAGACCGCCGTTTAACTTTTCCTTATTTTCTACAGTAAATTTACAAATGAATGTTTTTTTAAAAAAACACACACTGAAAATGGTTTATTTTTAACTGTTCCACTAAGGTATTTGTAGGACTTCTCACTACAGCAATATAGATAGATACCTTAAAACAAAATTCAAATAGTCAAGATACCTCATAAAAGAAATAAACCATGAGCAAAATTTTCTCTAAGTTGTATCATTTTTTCAGTTTAACACCAGCAATTTTGACCCATTTACTTCACAGTCTTCCAGTATAAAAAGCTGCATGATTTTAAATAAAACACAAAAAGAATACATTTCCACTTATTTTTCTTAAATCGATGTTAACACAAACTTGAAAGTTGGCAATGCTTAATTCTACCATTTTAATAATAAAACTACTCAAGTCTTCATTAAAATGACATATTTAAAAGATGTAAGATTTCACTCACAAAATACATGTCTATGTTTCTCTGCAGTGTGCAGTTAGTAGTCAGTAATGCCCGTTCTCAGGTCACCAAGGGGGACGGACTTATGGGTTGGACGACACACCCAGTCACAGGAAACGAAAGGCTGGTTGTCCCACCCTCCCCCCTCCCCCCCACCCCACTGCCCACCCTACCCTGACTAAAGTCAGGAATTCCAGGTGGGCGAGGGGAGGAAGCCTAGCAATCTGACACTTGCCCCTTAGAAATTCATGCTACAAACCTAACCTGGACATACAAATGGGCTTTATTCTGTAGTTACAATTTAGAAGTTTAATAACTGCATGAACAGACAGAGATGGATGGATGAATGGACGGATGAATGTGACTGACCCTTTAAAACTACAGGAAATACTTGGGTCACTACCCTGTCAGGCTCTTCTTGTTTCTTAATTTTATCTCAAAAAACTCTTCTCCTTTTATTATTCATATCCACACTTACCTTTACCAAGTTTTAATACTTTCTTTTTCCTTCTTTAGAATCTTGCTTTGGTCTAGCAGATCGAGCAAATTGCTAATATTTAACAATTAAGGTTTCCTTCACAAACATGAAAGTAATCTTTCCTAAATGATTATCAAGAACTCTCTAACTTAGGATGGGAATACAGTTTTTGAATTTCTCTTTTATATTTATTTTTCTACTCTCTGACTTTCTCAAATACTTGTTATCTACATGCTGTCCGTGATTTTGGGGGAAAAGCAAACAATTTACCTTTTCTCTCCAGTCAGTATCTCTGATACCTAGACCTTTGCTCCTTCATCTAACCCACGGGTCTCTAGTTTGCAAACGGCATTAAATACTAAAAGCAGGATGGTTAATCAATTGATATATTTTGGTTATTAAAACCTTAAAATACAAATATGAATTAAAATACAATAAAATATTAAAATAAAACTAAAATGAACCATATCTTCCTTTAATGACTCCGAATGTATTTTATGGGCACTGTAGTCTCGGGCTTAGCCTGAATACATACTTTTGAGTTGTACAAGAGAAATGTGTGCAGTTGGCTAAACTATAATCACCTCATGTTGCTGAGGTTCCTGTATTCCCAATAAAAATCTAATAACATTCATCTGACTCAGCTAAGTATATTTATAAGAGAGTATCTCAATTCAGAATGTCAGTTACTGAGTGTTCTAAGGGTAATAGAGTGACTTCAACTACGCCCTCTAGAAACAAGTCTTTGGAACAGACTGGTTTAAGGATACAACCACCATCGGTTTTCCGAACAGGACGTAGCCGTTGGCTTCCTTTAAGGCCCTGGCGGCCGCCTTCTCGTCGGGCAGTCCAATGAAGGCCTGCCCTTTCATGCGGCCCTCCTTCATCAGGCGGATGTCGAACCTGGACGTCAAGCGAGAGAGAGAGAGAGAGAGAGAGAGAGAGAGAGAGAGAGGTTTTGATTCAAACAATTCTGATGAAACGAATGGAAATGTGTTGAATGAGTTCAATTTTGCTATTTCAGAGTAAAAACTAGACAATCTTATTAGCACATTACTCATGCTCTAGAAGTGCATTTTGTTCTAAAATTGATTCTATAAGTTCAAGGGGTCTTTGGGTTATGACAGTCTCAACATACGACATTTCAAGTTTATGATGTTCACTCCCATAAAAACTTAAAAAAAACCTGAGGCCTGGGTGTTCCGTCTTAGCCATTAGTGTCGTACTTACGGACTATGGGGTGAACTAGTTTGCGGCCGCGGAAGGATATGCAGTAACGCGGCCTGTGCGGGGCTGGCGGCCTGGTTCTCTCACCTATACCATCTGGACTGTTCAAAGCCCAAGCCTTCCGTTTGTGTTAGGCTAGGCGACGGTGTGTTTCGACTTGCACCGAAATTCAGGTTATATCACTGTCGTAAGAATGGAACTGTGTCATTAACCCAAGGACCCCCTGTAGTTAGTAGAGGATGTGCTTATATCTATCTTTTCTAAAGCAGTTTTGAAGTATTTATGCTATTTAAAATTGTATTACTAGCAACTATAAAAGCAAGTGCAAGTTTTTATTTCTATCTCTATTTTTAAAAATCTTTAAGCAGCCAAGCCAATACTGTCTACTCAAGTCACAAAACGCCCCCAAGGGCTGACGAGCCCCACAGGAGAGCCCAGAATCTCAGCAGCGCAGGAAGAGCCATTCCGAGCCACCCCGTCACACCAGTGCTGCCCAGGCGGTGCCTACAGAGGGTGACTCCTCGGGGCCTCTCAGGGAGCAGGTTAGACAGAGACACCCAGATTGCTTACTCCGGGCGCAGTGCTCTACTATCCCGTACTGTACTATTTCTCAACACTTCTGAGACAAAACTATATTCAAAATTCCTTAGAAAAATCAGACTGTAATTTGTAACTAAAGTATTGCTTGCTGTTTAGATCGTCTACAGGACGGGCAGAGCATACAAAGCATTAAACAATGCTTTTACGTCATTTACAAACCACGTCCCTCTCTGCTCTCACAAGGCTGGGAGCTGCGCTTACTGCAGCCCGATGAGAAGTCACTGGCAGGGCAAGCAGCTAAAGAATCTCGCCTGCTTGCTACGTACTGCTGGATGAGTGATTAATCCTAGTTGCCAAAGTATCATCTTTGAAACAGCAGCCTGCGCACCATCCATGAACTTCTTAGAAACACAAACTCCTGGGCCCCCGTCCACCATGAAAACCATCTCCGGAAGTGGACGGGGAGACAGGGGACGGACCTAGCTCGCAGGGGCTCCGCGCAGCCGCGGTTGGAGCCTCCACGCGAGATGGCACTGGGCGGGGCCTGCGTCTAAGAGCAGAGTGTCACTCGACTCAGCTCTGAATATTCATTTATGTCTTGCTTATAGCTGCTTTCCTGCTGCAAAAGCAGAACTGAGTTGTTCCAGCAGATGCCATATGGCCTGCGATAAATTTAAATATTCAATTTTTACTATCTGCCCATTTACAAAGAAGTTCACTGACTCCTGTTTATCTCTAATAGAAACATGTCAGGATAAATGAGGGTTAATTTATAACATATTAAAAATTAAAATCTGAAAATATGACTTACATTATCCGTTGTGTTTCTGATGAAAAATCAACGTATCTTCCAAAAATATATTTAAGGTCCTAGAATTTCAATGAGATAAAAATAAATAAATATATAAATAAATAAAAAAGTCCAGCAAAAACAAAAGTAAAATAATAAAATTTATTTATAAATTTCAACCTACCTTTTCTTGAACATGTCTAGCTAAATTCTTTACATAAATTCTACAGTTTGGATCACCAGGTTCATAACTTCTGAAAACCGAAAGTGTTTCCATTTCTTATTTAAAAACAAAACAAGGATATAAAATTAAGATATTTTTTATCAATTAAAAAGAACTATAACATTCACATATAACTGTTAAAGAGACAAAATAAGAATTATGGAAATGCTAAAACCATAAAAATTGGTAACAGTGTTACTAATAAGATTAAAATACTCATTAAAAATCTGAATTGATAATACGAAATAAAGTTTAAAATTTTCAGGCATCTAAAATAACTAAAATTTATCCATTAAAAGATCTATTAAAGCTCTGTTAAGATGAGTTACTTTATAAAAAGATTGGACCAAATTAATCAATTGCTGGTGTGACTGTTTTGCCTCTACCCAGTTTCCCAAACCTGCAGACGCCAGCACCTCCAGTGTGAGGATAGGTACTTCCTCAGACAGAGCAAGCAAGTATTAGGACAAACAGCAGCTCCCGCACCCTGTACCGCACTCCCACTGGGAGTCAGTAATGTTCCCGACACGGAGACGTTCTATGCAAAAAACCCTATCAGAAGCCTGTTTCCAATTCTTATGGGAAAAATTATAAAGCGTCACGTCAATCTAAAACCTCTTTTTCTAAAATGTACAAAAATAGGAATAATCCTTTGGAAGTAAAACAATCATGCTAGGATATAAAATCCTAATATAAAATTCTAACATGCAGACTTCCAATCACCAAAGAATTAAAAGTATGTTTTGAACAACTGCTCTGCATGAATCTCAGACACAGTACTGGGATGGTCTACCCACTGGGATTCCGATCTCCAGAATTCAGGCCCCAGCGACTCGTGTACGATGTTTAGGAATGAAAACGGAGGTTTTTTCCAAACAACATGACCTGGAGACGTACTGGGAGAGGGCTTCCTGACTGTGGACGCCCCGTCAGAGCAGGAAGGGCAGGGAGTGGAACGTCAGCTGAGCGACGTGGGAAGTGTGTGAGGTGTCTGCGGGCAGACGACACGCAGAGGCTGTTTTGTCTGGGGGGGGTCGAAGAACCAGGAAATGGCGAGTGCCAGTTTCACGAAATTACCTTCTCTAGAAATCCTGCCCCTTTCCAGGTCCCGCCTGGAAATGCACTCCGATGGCATCTCATCAGAGTCTTCTTTGCTCTCCTCTGCGACGCTCAGGCTGGGTTTGGGGAAGATCTTCCCGAAGCCCATGCTGGAGGCATCCGCTTCAGCCACAGGCGTATCTGAGCGTTAACATCAACAGCAGCGGTTGAAAATCCCTCCCTTCAAAACAGTCCTAGTCTTCCGTGTGTAATTTTTAAGGGCGCTTTGGCATGAAAGCACCCTGGTGTTTTCCTCAGCACTTCAGAACAGGGGAAACTGTATCTGCGGGGCTCAGAGGGTTTCCGGTTTGCAGGCCGTGTGGTTTCTGTCGTTACCATTCCCCCCGGCCACCGTGACATGAAAGCAGCCACACACACAGCTAAGAGCCAGAGGGCTGCTCTGTGTGCCATTTCGGGGCCTTGGAAAGTGGAAAGAACATGAATTCGTTTTCAACATACCGGGTGGGCAAACGGAGGTTAACAGTTGTTGGTATGGAGAAAGACATGCAGGTTACGATTATTATGATAGCTTTACTTCACAAAAGAGTGTCACTCACAATTGTAAACCTACTTCTCCCCACCCTGTATATAGATGACAATCAGTCGGCGGTCTCCACTGAAATGTTTAGGTGGTAGATAGAGAAGCTCAATGTGTTTGGTGGTCAGGAATCAGTATTTTGTCTAGCCTACCCACCTAGAAAAGTTTTTTGTGTAAAAAGAAATTTCCAATTCATTAAAAAATTACATAATTATAAAAGACATTTTGAAAATGGATGTGGTTATTCAAGATTATTTCTACAATGGGTATAAAAATTTCATAGTTACATCAGAATACTGTCAAACAACGATCAACCTTCTCAAAGATGATTAAAAGATTCATATTAGCAGAATGCGGAATAAACATCATAAAATAAGACACTCCTATTTGAATATACTAACATAAATCCATTAAACCTACAAACACACACACTAGCCCATCCTATCCTTAGTCCTACAAGAAGTAAGGAAAAAGAATTATATGCATACCTAACAAAATATTCAACTAGGAAAATTCAAAAATATTGCAAATTTTGTATTTTAGATAGCAACGTATAATGGATTTATGAACAAAACATGAATTTTAGCTTCAGCCAAAACTAAACTGGCACGGGGGAGAGAGTTAGGAAGGGTAAGGTTAAACGTTCACTAGAAAAATTCTGGTCATACTGCCGACAGCCAAACGAAGAAACTAAGGACGTGCACGAGCAGACCTGTGACCTACGCTGCTCTACGGTGCTCCCGCGTCACCCTGCCAGGACGCAGAATGGGGCGGCCGTCTCCCTCCGCCGGCCTCTAGGCCCTTAGGTAAATGAAGCTTAAAAGAGTAAAAATCTGTGTCAAAGAGTGACTAGCTATGAGGTTAGAAGGAAAAACACGCAGAAAGAAAAAAATACAAATATTGAAAGGAAGGAGCCATCTGGAAGGGCAATGCCTTCTCTCCCTGAGACGAACTAGAACCAGCTCCAGCTCCTCGGCTCACTACGTCTGCGTGCTCACTAGAACTCGGCCCTATGTCCACAGTACTCACAGCTGGATGAACAAAACTGTCTAGTCCAGCGTTTCTGTAATATGAAGAAAGTGGAAACAACCCAAACCTCTACAGCAGAGCCTAAGTAAATAAAGGTGATACAGTACTGAGTACAGTGGTACCCTGAGATATGAACAGACCAACATATGAATTTTTTAAGACACGAGCTGCGACTCGGTCCATACTTTTGTTCGAGATCCGAGTGAAATTCTGAGATACGAGTGATGATTCGGGAAGCTGCCGCTAGTTGGCGCGTTGGCGCACGGGTCCAGTATCGGCAGTTTGCTATACGAGTTGACTGACTTACGAGCTCAGTTACAGAACAAATTAAATTCATATCTCAAGGTACCACTGTATTATGTAGCCAGAAAAAAGTAAAATGTATGTTTTAAGTTCTGACATAATAAGCTACTCCCACTAGATTTTAAACTGCAGCAGGTCATGACCACGGGGAGCCTGCCCTCTAGGGCCCAGGCCAGGGCCCGCCATGCCCGATGCTTCAAGTCATTACTGATGAGCACTATGTAAAACACCACGCCCTTTCATAGAAAGAAGAGAAAATGAAATGTGTTACACGTTATACAATAAGGTCTGGAAAGATTTATGTACCAACACTGTTTATTTCTAACAGGGGATAGTGGATATTTCTAATAAGGGAGAGGGGGGTTTGAAGTGTTAACTTTTAGAAATTTTACTTTATATGCCCACTTTGATTAAATTTTCCATAAGACTGTGTTACTTCCAAAATTAAAATAACAAAGGAATGTCATTATATTACCAAATTAATGCCTAAAATAAGCAAGAAAAAACATTTTACCAATTATCTTTAAAATTAATATAGTATCTTGGTAGACAATCTTCCATGTTCTTTAGATTTAAAAAAGATTCACATAAAATCTACAACTCACAAGATAGTTACATAGCTATTTCTGAATCAGTAATATAATTTTACTAATAAGACCACTGAACATCCCATTTAACAAGCAATGAAAAAATAAGTCAACACAAGAAATTCTCCTATTATACCCATATTTCCCATGTATAAGATGCTCCCATGTTTAAGATGCATCTTAATTTTGGGGTCCGAAATTTGAAAATAAAAATGTATTACATAAAGTTATTGAACTCGAATTTTATTCATCATAAAATCCATACAACTCCTCATCACTGTCAGAACTCCCATCCATTAGCCTGTCCTCATCTGTGTCTGATGACGAATCACTGTCTTCATAGATTGCCTCGTCCTCAGTTCCATCTATGGCATTTGAAATGTCACAACCACTGTTATAAGACGCATCCAGTTTTTAGACCCCAAATTTTTTGAAAAAGGGTGCATCTTATATATGGGGAAATACGGTATGTGTAAGCATAAGTAAAAAGCGGGCTAAACTTCACCCTGGGGTTCGTTACTGTCCAAAGTCAACAGGGACATTCTCATTGTTAAACACCAGTTTTAATTCTATAAAAAAAGTTCAGCTTACCACGATTTTGTTCTTCACAATCAGGTTCCTTTTCTAAATCTTTCTTAAAGGCCACCGGCATGTCGGTAGATATATGGAATTCGATTTTTTTATTCCCTACAGGTTGTGGTTGATCGAATACATCCGAAGGCGACAGCACCGGGTGTAAACTAAGGTTCATAACAATCGCAGCGTTACTTTGTAACCGCAAAGGAAATCCCAACGGAAATAGTATTTCATGTTTATTGTGCACTTAAAAAGCTAACAGTGATAAAGCCCTCAACACTAGAGGCATTACATAAAGTAAAATGTCTATTTAATACTTCAGTAAACCTTAACAAGTTTTAATGTAATTATTATTAAGTTCCTAGTTTAGATAAGGAGATTGAATAAATGTCAGGAAACTGCATGAAGCCGCTCAGTAAGTGACAGAGACAGTACGTGAGGGCTGTTGATTCTGGGCTGAAGGATATTCAGCAACATGCAGAAAAAAAAGTTCATTCTACATTTAATGTAAACACTTTTATGCAGCGTATTCTATATACTAGATAATGAAGCTGTCCAACAGAGGTGCTGATGAGTACTTGATGTCCAAATTAAAATATGGTGTAAGTATAAATACACACCAGACTTTGTACCTTCCAAAAAATGTGAAACATCAATCACTTTTTTAGTATATGTGCTGCTGAAGCGAGCACACATCAATAACTTTTTTTGTCTACATTTTTTTATTAACTGATTTTAGAGAGGAAGGGCAGGGAGAGAGACAAACAAAAAGAAAAACAAAACACTGACTTGTGGCTCCCCTGATTTATGCATTCATTGTTGCTTCTTGTATGTGCCCTGACCAGGGATCAAACCCACAACCTTGGTGCACTGGCCAGGCTTTCTGGCTACCTGCCAGGGCCATCAATAACTTTTTATATTAATTACATGCTGAATCATGTTTTTTATATAATGGGTAAAATAAATTATTAAAATTAACTTCATTTCTTTTTATTCTTTTTGGGTAGCTATTAGAAAATTTAATTTGGTTCACAGTATTTATTTTTAAACGTTCAGTGCTGCTAGAGAGATTAAATGCATGGGGTCACGGTGTCAAGACATACACAGGTAGGTTAACAAACTTACATGAAACTATCAAAAAAGAAGGATTAAAGACTCATTCCTTTAAAAATGGAAAAAATAATCTTAAACTCCTCTATTAAGTTACTTACAGGTTCAAGGGAAATTCACATTGTAGAAAAATCTGACTAAATGAAAATTGCAATGAATAGTAATTTTATCTGATTAAGCTGTTAAAATATATAAGTAAACTTTCTGCCATCACTGTCCTTTAAAGACGGGAGTTATGCAAGCAGACAAGGACAGAGACCCCTTGTTTCATGATCCGAAACAGGTTACCTGTGGGAGACAGACGCGGACGCAGTCAACATATCCTTTATCTTTCGCTTTTTTCTCACGTGGCGTTGCTGCTTTACTGTTTTTGGTCTTTTGGGCTGAAGATTTGCTAGTTCCATTAGTTTGGCCATTCTACATTGGGGGAAGAGAAAGTCAAAAAAATATTTCATTATGTGGAAGCATAACTATTTGCCACTTTTCAGTTAAAGTTGTATTTGGGTTTATAAGTTAAAACTTGTATGCTGTAAGTGTAATTTCTAAGCCATCAATTAAGATGTAACATTTGATCAGAGAACAGGTTCTAAATCTCCTTGCTCAACTTTCATTTTACTTTGAAGGAACTGAGAATTTCCTTAATTTATCTTTTAAAGAGAACTTTTATTATACAAATTATTAGTCCCCCTCCATCCCTATGGCTGGACCAGACGCCAACAAAAATGAACAGAATTCACTAATACAATCGGTATAACTACTGCTCTTTTCTGGACTGCTATTCAAAGGCCTTTCAAAGATTAAAATGATTTTGATTCATATTCCAATTATTAAAGAGAATCTGGACTGACTTAAGTATTTTTATTTAAAAGTATTTTGTATATAATTGTTGCAAATCATTACAGAACCTAGTAACTTACTTGATAACCCAGCTTTCCAATACTGTACTCTGAAGTCACAATCTTCCCAGTAACAACCAGGCGTGACTGCGGGTACCCTGCACCCAGCTCCCCTGCACTGTGAGGAATACTTAGACCAGCTCTTAGCGCGGCATTTCTGTGTCTTCCACAGAATCAGACAGGTGGTTTCCAGAGCAGAGGCTCAAAAACCAACCTCTCACCACCCTGCCCCTCCAGAGTAACATTTGTGCAATTTAAAAGCAAAACAAAGGAGGGAAAGGTTGTGGTTAAAATAAATTTTAAATCTTTTGTCCGAAGCAAAGAAAAATAAACACGTGCTATAAACCTTTACTTTAAATAACCAAGGTTAACCAAAACTTTTATGAATAAATCCAGTTATACCAAACAAGTCTATTCATAAACTGCCCATCCAAACTACACTGTCTACAACAGTGCAAGCTAATACTTGGTAATCAATAATTTTTGCTGAATAAACTATTTTAAAACATTTCCAGAAGATGAGAGAGAGGCATGGAACCAGAGATGGGTTCACGCAAAGCCTCTGTCTCACAGCTCTGCAAACATAATGAACAAACCAACAAACGTTTTGGCCAGTCTACATACATCGTTCTCTTGACTATCATTATATCTGAGAGGGCAGTAACCCAGGGCAGCACTCCCAGCAGGAACAAGACGGCAGCCCGGGGCCGCGTCAAGCTGCCGTTTCTGTCAAGTAAACGGTGTGCTGGCGCGGAGGCGCGTGCACTCAGCAGGCGCCAAGGTGTCCACACTGCGCTCGGTCACCAGCCCTGGAGCCCAGATCCCCCACAGGTTCCAGACACACGGATTTTCTCCATAGGGCAGAGCCCACGGTTCTCAATCTTGGAAACATTAGACGGCACTTCAACACTAAGCTTGGGGACCATTTTTAGTGGCAAAATCACCCAACAGCACAAAAATGGGGGAAATGTGCTACTGAATAGACTCGGGAAGGACACGTCTACAGAACAGGAGCTGAGGCAGAGGGGCTGTCCCTGTGCTGCCTCACCCAGGAGTGTGCTCGTCCATCTCAAATCTGTCACCGTTCTGCGCGTGCCCATGTCCAAAGGACCATAAAAGCACTGCAACTAAACACAGAATCCACAAATAATAAGGACCACTTTTTGTATGTGTGTGACAGACAGAGAGAGAGAGGAACAGATAGGGACAGACAGACAGGAAGGGAGAGAGATGAGAAGCATCAATTCTTTGTTGCGGTTCCTTAGTTGTTCATTAATTGCTTTCTCATATGTGCCTTGACCATGGGGCTACAGCAGACCGAGCGACCCCTTGCTCAAGCCAGCTACCTTGAGCTCAAGCTGGTGAGTTTTGCTCAAACCAGATGAGCCTGCGCTCAAGCTGGCGACGTCAGGGTCTCGAACCTGTGTCCTCCGCATCCCAGTCCAACGCTCTATCCACTGCGCCACCACCTGTACTTTATAATACCATAATCATGAGTCTGAAATATTACTTATAATCCAGGAGTTTTTCCTTCAGTCTCAGGTGTTAATCTGTAACTACTATATGCTGAGTGGCCGGGCTGGAGATGAACAGTTCTAAGCCCCCAAATTACAAAGGAATTATAGTAAAATTAAGACGAGCAAGAGAATCTTTCCCCAGCAGTCTGCGTTTCCCGGGATCTAAGCCAACAGCACTTGAACCCTGGACCTCTGTCGGTCTTCCTCGTCGCTGCTTGCATACTCGGACTCCACACTAGACAGCTCCTCGTCCTCGTCGGGCAGGGGGGGCTCCCCCGGGGGCCGCGGGGCCGCAGGCGGCAGAGGCGCGCGCAGCAGCATGTAGTCCTCGTACTGGAGAAACGACAGAGGCCACCAGGGTGATGCCAGGACAGACAGCGCTCCACTCGGCCGCACGACTCTCTGCTCACGGTATTCTCTCAGGGGCTCGGGGACCGCCTGCCGGGCGCAGCTGAGCGCACACTATTTCCCCTTCCCGGGCTGCACCCGCTGCCATCTGCCCCGCAGCGAGATTTCCCCACGTCCCTGAGTCTGGCCAGCGCCAGGTGGGCACACAGACACCCTCTTCCCCTTTCTCTGCAGCCTGCATGGCAACGCCCTCACCACCCTGGGGTGCACGCAGCGGGCACACGGAGCTCTCCTGAGTGACCCAGCAGAGCCCCGAGCACTCTGCCCTCGTTCTGGAACGGACTGGACACGGGCAAGGAACACCTCACACCGTGTCAGGTGACCAGGACGCGTGTCTGCTCTGTGGACTGGCACAGCCTTCCCCAGTGCCCTGCAGTGCGCCAGGCTCCGAGGTGGCAGCCGTACAGAGAAACCATGGAGCTGGCAGCACCAGCAGCCCGTCCACAACACATAATAAAAAGCAGCATTTTTAATTTAAATGTTAGAACTCAAAATACGTTCTCATTGCTACTACCCCCCCCAAAAAAACTACAGCAAAACAACTAGAATTATTCAAGAGCAGACAAAGCCCATTATCTAAATTCCTAATGAATTTGTATAGTAAATCCTAATTAAATACATATTTAGTGTCTTTCTTCTGCCCGTGCAGCTCTAGGCGTGACAGAACGGAACAATGGGGACTGTAGATGATCAAGTTTGTTCCCTGGAATTCTACGGGACGGCGTGTCCTGGACCCAAGGCCTGCACGCTGGCGGAGAGGGCAGCCTGTCCCTCCCTCAGTGCCCCACCTGTCACCTGTCCCCCCAGCTCTGTCCCTCCCTCAGTGCCCCACCTGTCACCGCTGTCCCCCCAGCTCTGTCCCTTCCTCAGTGCCCCACCTGTCACCACTGTCCCCCCAGCTGTCCCTCCCTCAGTGCCCCACCTGTCACCACTGTCCCCCAGCTCTGTCCCTCCCTCAGTGCCCCACCTGTCACCGCTGTCCCCCCAGCTCTGTCCCTCCCTCAGTGCCCCACCTGTCACCGCTGTCCCCCCAGCTCTGTCCCTCCCTCAGTGCCCCACCTGTCACCACTGTACCCCAGCTCTGTCCCTCCCTCAGTGCCCCACCTGTCACCTCTGTCCCCCCAGCTCTGTCCCTCCCTCAGTGCCCCACCTGTCACCTCTGTCCCCCCAGCTCTGTCCCTCCCTCAGTGCCCCACCTGTCACCGCTGTCCCCCCAGCTCTGTCCCTCCCTCAGTGCCCCACCTGTCACCGCTGTCCCCCCAGCTCTGTCCCTCCCTCAGTGCCCCACCTGTCACCGCTGTCCCCCCAGCTCTGTCCCTCCCTCACTGCCCCACCTGTCACCACTGTCCCCCCAGCTCTGTCCCTCCCTCAGTGCCCCACCTGTCACCACTGTCCCCCCAGCTCTGTCCCTCCCTCAGTGCCCCACCTGTCACCGCTGTCCCCCCAGCTCTGTCCCTTCCTCAGTGCCCCACCTGTCACCACTGTCCCCCCAGCTCTGTCCCTCCCTCAGTGCCCCACCTGTCACCGCTGTCCCCCCAGCTCTGTCCCTCCCTCAGTGCCCCACCTGTCACCGCTGTCCCCCAGCTCTGTCCCTCCCTCAGTGCCCCACCTGTCACCACTGTCCCCCAGCTCTGTCCCTCCCTCAGCCTCTGCACACGCGGGGCCGCTGGCACACACGCATAACCCGTCTTGGAGGAGACAGTCTGAATCTTTAAAACCTTAAGGACTTTCTTACCATGGGAGGTCGTGCAGTGATTGGTCCAAAAGGTGTGGGCAAATTCATTTTATTCATAAGATGAAGCACCTGCAAGAGATAAACATTTAAAACCCTTAATAAAGGACGATTCAGCGCACATTTTTCCTGCACTAACCAACTCTGCAACGGCGCTACTGGTTCACACAGTGCGGAGGCCGCAGGGCTCCCCCGTCACCCCCGGGGCAGGCTGACAACTCTGTCACCCCCGGGCAGGGCTGATAACTCTGTCACCCCCGGGCAGGGCTCCCCCCGTCACCCCCGGGCAGGCTGACAACTCTGTCACCCCTGGGCAGGGCTGACAACCCTATCACCCCCGGGCAGGGCTCCCCCCGTCACCCCCAGGCAGGCTGACAACTCTGTCACCCCTGGGCGGGGCTAACCCGGCCCTGACCCAGGACCAGCCTTCCTAAGGCGTTCTTCAAGTCTACAAATGGTATTCTCATTGTTCAAATCTAAACTCTCCTGAAATGTTCTTTTTCCCTCGATTACTGTGAAATAAGGAAATACAGAGAAGTTAAGATGCACATAAGCTATATCTGTACTTCAGAAAGTATCCTATTACCATCTGTACTTCAAACATTTGCCAAGGGGTCCACTGTGTGTTTTCCTCCGAGAATCTCTACCTAAAGGTGAAAACTAGTAACAAAGAATGACCAGAAATGGTATTTCCAAGTTACCTTATGATTGTTAGTATCAACACTAAACGTAAGGGTCTGCTATGCTATGGCTACAGAAGCCTTACTTGAATGGAGCAGCAGCTTATTACCATCTGAAATGGAACCAATGCTTGTACCCTGTCCCCCAGTTCACATGTTGAATCCTGACCGCAATGTGATGGTATTAGGAGGTGGGGGTGGCTTTGGGAAGTGGGTCATATGATAGAACCCCCAGGAATGGGATAGTGGCCCTTAGGAAAGGGACCCCTGTGCACTCTCTCGCCCTCTTCTGGCCGGGAGGACACAGCAGCCATCTCACTCGGAGAAGCCCCCCGCCAGGAGCCCCTGGCTGGCGCCCTGCCTCCACCCGCCAGAGCCAGACTCCAACACCAGGAAGTGACTGACTGTGGTTCACCAACCACCTGCTCTGGCATTTAGATACATTTAGATACAGCAGCCTGAGCTGCCGGGACACCCTTAACATACTGTAACATCCCTACAGTTGGAACTGGCCTAGTTAATGAGGTACGAAGAAATAGGAGAATCGGCGTGGAAATGACCACATCAAGGTATCTGAGCGTTAGTCTGAGGAAGGCTGGTGGCCTCTGCTTACCTGCACGTAGAACTTGGGCACACTGGCCAAGGCATTGACTATGTTTGCTAGGATCGTGCTTGACGGCGGTGGGTACATATACTTGAGGCACGAGTTTAGAGGAAAGGTCAGCCTGGAAAAATATTGAAAATGCTGATCATGTTTTACTGAGCTTTGTATCAATAATGGTTTCAGGTAATCTGATACCACACAAACTTGTTCAAATACTTCAGTGCTCTAGATTGGCTCTGTGCCTACCAGATCCAAATAAGCACTTTAAAAAGAAACTTGCCTCTGACTGCATTAAAGCAAAATAGATAATGCTAATCAGACTTACCTTATAGCTCTGAACATTTTCATGGAACCAAATTCAGTGACACACTCTTATACCTCAAAGTGTTTAATCAGTAGATTAAAAATATACATGAAAGAATATAACTTTTAAAAAAACCTTATTTGCCACACCCACACCCACCAGAGCAACAGAACTAAAAGAACAACACGATACCAACAACACTAACCCATGGTTTGGCGCAATCCCATTTTCTATAGTTAAACACTCGACTTCTTTCCTTTCTTTGTCATCTTCTACAGGGTCCTCAGACCTAGGACATACAGAATCAAAGTTGATCTCGTCTTTAAGAGAAAGAGTGAAAAACTACATACACAAAAAACACATCTTTTCACACATGGCATTAGGAAAACGGTTCTGTAAGAGAACTTTCAAGCATTTCAGCAAATAGCAATGAAAGGAAGGAAAACAGAATCAGCCTCTACTGAGTACCTTCTCTATTCCAGACCTTACACAAGGCACGCCAGTTTCATAATTCTTCACTGCAACCCTAGGAAGATAAGATCTCACTGACTGAAGCTTACATCGTATTCAATAATTGTTCTTAAATTTCTCTAATGTGCATCAAAATCACCTATAGGGCTTGGTAAAACTCAGACCTCTGGGGCTTTATCCACCCCCTGTCCAATGTCTAATTCATAGGACTGGCGTAGGACCCAGGAATCGGTATTCCAATGAATCCTGGAGGACAAGCCGGCCCAGGGGCTACTCTTTGAGAACCACTGGTGTAAAGTACATTTGTAACGGCTGTATAACCGCAGAGTTCCAGCTGGGAACCACATGGCAGCCTTGGTCTCCGAGGCCGTGGCTGCCCAGGGCGCCTCCACCCGTAACAGCAGGGACTTCAGACCGGGCACCGCCCCGCCACTTCCAGCTGAATGCTGTCAGCCTGGCTCTCCCGCCTCATGTTAATTCCTAATCTTAAACAAACTACTGCACCATGAGGAACCAAAATAAATACTGTTTCAATGTACTACATTCTATTAGAGAAGTGCCATTTCTTACGGCTTCCTACTGAGAACAATCCCACAGCAACATGACTGATTCAAGATCACTTGAAATGTGCGGAAAACTGATCGACATACCTTTTCTTTTTCTCGGTGCCCGAAGAGGGACATGGGGAATGAGCTTGATCTGGTTCTTTTGCAAATTCAACAACTAAAGTATGACCTAAAAGTTTCAGCTGGTGGAGTCTCGTCAGTGCCTTCAGTGGGGAGAAAAGAGGAAAACATCTGGTAACTGCCCCGAGCACGACGCGTCCGAGACCACCTGCGTCCACACCTGTTCTCTGTGGACGCTGCTGCGCTTCCTCGGCGGGCTCTCACCTACTGCTAACCTCCGGCTGCCACCTAGCAAAACTACCATCTGCTGTAACCCAACTCTTTGTTCAGGGTGTTTCACTTGTCATGTTGACTCCTTTCTCTTGAAACCATCAGTCAGAGAAAGGTGCACATTAGCCGCAAGTCCCATCACTGCTCCTACCTTCCCTTTCTTCTCTCCTACAAACATCTGCCAGACACTAGCTCTCCTCCAAGTTAATCTTGACCCTAAAAGAAATGGGGGTTTCATTACTATGTTTTATTTATAACGTCTTATGCTATATTAAAGAAAGTTCTTTGAAATAAAAATTTTCTATAAACTGAATACCTATATGTAAATCTTTTATAACCCCACCCTCAAAGGTATTTATTAACAACTTGTTATCTAGTCCTGCTAAGTTTTTTCTATGCATATAAACTAACGCACATACCATTGTATATAATGTTTCACAACTTGATTCATGTATAATCTGGGCTACATTCCTTCAGAATACATGTTCATTTGACCTCATTCTCCAACAGCTGTCCAGAGTACGGATACATAATTTAAGATGTCCCTTCCCTCTCTGATAAGAATTTGGGTCTTTTTATTGTTTGACACAGAAATATACTGTGTTCATTTCTCATTTTGTATCATCATATGGTATCCTCTTAAAAGGCTCTTCTCTTTGCATCCATGATAACTTCTTTCCTAGTTCTACTTGCTTTTTAACTTCTTCCTGCCAGTCTTCTTTGCTGGCTCATCTGCTTCTGGGAAACCATATCCGTTCACCTGGTTGAAGAAACTCCATTTTTTACCTTGCCCCAACTCTACAGCCTTATTTTTAACTGTTTTAAAATACTGTATTTCCACAAAAGTAGTCCACTGACTCCTCATAGTTAACAGATGACATGTGAATTCATTACCTACCTTTGCAAATACCCTCTGAGCTCTGCCCTCTGTGTCAGCTAACGTAACAACCCAATTCACTCAGTCCAGACACCTCAGCGTGTTCCCTCTTTCAGTCTCTACATCTACAGGATGAGAAGACCTACACACTCAGTCCCCACTCAGGATATACCTACTTCTTCCTCCGTCTTCTAACTCACTGAGAACCTTTCTTGTGCCTTGGCACGAGAATGATACTCTTCTGGATAACAGTTCTCATTTTGGCTTCCCATCTGGTCTTCCTACCTCTAACCTTTTTCCACATCCAAGGCATGACGTGAACTCTACCATACATGGTTCACAGCCCAGACCATATTACTGGCCAGCTTCAAAGTATCAAGTGCCTTTAGAACAGCTACTAAACAAAATTCAATCCCTTCCTCCTTCCCTCCCTGCTTCCCAAATTTAGACTGAACCTACTTGGCAAGTCCCGTTTCCATTTCAACCCAGAGCTATTGCTCCATTTGCAACTGTCCACACCCCACAGCTTAACTCTGTGTTCTCCGAACCTGGACGGCCCAGCTCCGTTTTCTCCTCAGTATCCAGCTAGTCATTAGAGGTCTACATAAACAGTCACTGCCTTTGTAAACGATCCCCTAGGACTTAAGATATGTGTGTGTTATGTTTATTCATATACATACATTTAATGTGTTTGTTTATTTATATATATTTCCCCTTTAAGAGTTAAAACATCTTGCCTTGCAACAGTGACAGAGATAGTTATCAACTTTAGCATCCTTTAGAATTCATTTTTAATTACATGTGAGGCTATAATTTAATTTTAATGTGATTTCCAATTAATTTACTATTCTTACTTTCAAATATACAAACTTTGGTTAAGATCTTCCAACTGACAAAACCAAATGTAGCCGTGGGGCAAAACCTTAAAGTATAGATTCTTTGGCTTTTAAAATTATAGTTTAACATTATGTTTTATTTCTGAACCGAGATTGAATAATAGGAAACTGTTGATAATTTTAATAGTAAAAAAAGTCATACCTTTATAGCTGCTTTTTCACTAGGGAAAGTAGCAAAAGCTGTATGTTTCTGAAAAAGAATTAAAATACAAATTATTTCTAATATAATTTTAGTTTTTCATAAGGATGTCTAATACTTTACTAGTTAATAGTGATTTGACACACTAAAATAAATCTTGGAAAAGAATGAAAACTCTAGATCAGGGGTCGGGAACCTAAGGCTCAAGAGCCAGATGTGGCTCTTTTGATGGCTGCATCTGGCTCGCAGATAAATCTTTAATAAAAATAATAATGTTAAAAATATAAAACAGGCCCTGGCCGGTTGGCTCAGCGGTAGAGCGTCGGCCTGGCATGCGGGGGACCTGGGTTCGATTCCCGGCCAGGGCACACAGGAGAAGCGCCCATTTGCTTCTCCACCCCCCCTCCTTCCTCTGTCTCTCTCTTCCCCTCCCGCAGCCAAGGCTCCATTGGAGCAAAGATGGCCCGGGCGCTGGGGATGGCTCCTTGGCCTCTGCCCCAGGCGCTAGAGTGGCTCTGGTCACGGCAGAGCTACGCCCGGGAGGGGCAGAGCATCGCCCCCTGGTGGGCAGAGCATCGCCCCTGGTGGGCCTGCCAAGTGGATCCCGGCCGGGCGCATGCGGGAGTCTGACTGTCTCTCCCCGTTTCCAGCTTCAGGAAAAAAAAAAAAAAAAAAAAAAAAAAAATATATATATATATATATATATATATATAAAACATTCTCATATATTACAATACATTCATTTCCTACCGCTCATGTTCATGGTTGCGGGTGGCTGGAGCCAATCACAGCTGTCCTCCGGGACAACACCAATTTTTATTGGATAATGCATAACGTACATGGGTCATTGTATGGCTCTCATGGAATTACATTTTTAAATATGTGGTGTTCATGGCTCTCTCAGCCAAAAAGCTTCCCGACCCCTGCTCTAGATCATTTTGACTGTTTACTACTAATTTCATACAGTGGTTTTGAATCTTTTTTGGGTCAGACTTCCTTGAGACAGAAACTCTGTAGCCCTTTCCACAGAAAAGTAGGCAGCACACAGCACATTTTACACAAAAGTATCCAACAGACCAGAAGTTTAAAAACTACTACTGTACCGAAGGACCACCCTTACACCATCCAAAATACAAAATATCTCCCGTTTTATAACACATCTAAAGATCTTACACTTTCCTCCATACAGGCAAATGCAGAGTTTAAAATATTCAACCAAAAAAAAAAATCATTTTTTGTAATAGAGTTCAATGGGAGAAACCTATTTTTAAATACTATAAATTGTATTTTTAAAACCTCCAGAAAAGCAACAGAAGTCAAAAGTCAATGAGTTATGCTAAGCAAGAGTTGTTGTCAAAGCTTACTAAATAAAGCATTTAAAGTTGCCTGAGTAATTATATCACATATTGTATTTTGTCTAATCTGACCCAAGATGACCTAATTAAGTGTACTTAAACTGAATCACAAAGAATACTTGTATTCGCTGGTATGCAGCAAGTCCTCGAATAACGTCATTTCGTTCAAAGTTCTTTCCTTCTAAGATTGATGAGATGCCTCGGGAACTATTGTTTTATCACTTACAGAAAAAAAAAATGGATTCCTTATATGTTTTGCTTCAAGTTGCAGAACCCATCAACCCCTCTGAGGACTTACTGCACGTGACATGTGGTTCAAAACTGGTCGTTTTTTTGTGTGCCCCTCCCGCCCCCCCAGTAATTCTCAACCCTGGCTGCGTATCAGAAATCGCCTGGGGACACTTGAGAACCATTGACGTTCTTTCTGCCCCTCGCAAGGCCATCTTGCAGAAACTCAACAGCGGCCGGGGCTCTCTGAATGCAGTCAATTCGATCGGCACCCTCTTCAGACATACAAAAGTAGAAACTCTGTATCTGCTTGACTCAAAGTTGCAGCTTCTCCTCTTTTAACTGACTTGTCTTCACACTGGCTTATCAAGGAAGCGAGGTTTTTGTTTAAAAATGTCCTCCTCTGTTCCCCGTGTCTGAGAGCAGGGAGTCTGAGAGGCCCGCCACCCCCAATTCGGGGGAGTTCCGGGATTCCCAGGCGGGGTCGGAAAAGGGGACACACTGAGCCGCGCTCCCCCCTTTCGCCGTTCTGTCCCTGTGTCCGCGCCGCTGTCATCAATCCGCGCCCCGGCCCTGCGAGCGCGCCGTCCCCGGTTCCCGGCCTTACCAGGCGCCCCTTGTCCGACAGGACGCGCACCGACTGCGCCCCGAAGTACTTGAGCAAGTCCTCCTTCTCCTCCGCGGTCAGCTCGGCAGGCAGGTGCCTCACCAGCAGGGTCCGGTCGCCCCGCGGCGGAGAGAGCGCGGCAGAGCTCTGGCAGGCTCTCGGCATCCCCAGCGGCTGCTCCGGGGCCGCCATTCGCCTGGCCGACCCGGCCACCGGGAAGCCGAGCGGGGAAGCCGGGGAGAAATACACCAACTGGTCGGCTAAATGGTGCTGTTTCCGCCTCGCGCTAAGGATTCTGGTTAACACGGGAGTACCGCGAGAGTTGGTCGCGTTCCCGCGAGATGGGGCCTAGGACGAGGGACACTTCTGGGGAGGCCACTTTCTGGGAGTGGAGGGCCAGGTTCTGCAGTGGTTGGGAAGTGACCTGGTTAAAATTCCAGGCAGCCGCTGAAGGTATAAGAATCAGAAATGCACCTGAGAAAGGCTTGAGGGCGAAAAAAAAAAAAAAAAGTTGGCAAATTAGTAACAGAGACGAAAGGCCTCAATGGAGCCAAAGAAGAAGGATGGAAGCCCAAGGGCAGAAGGAGTCTCTGCTGCGCATGTGCGGGCGGGAAGCGCCTGGGCGCCGCGCCTGCGCCTGCGCCGTCCGCCGCGCTCGCTGGATTCCCGGTCCTGGCGGGTTCCCAAAGCTCCTCTGCCCGCCCGAGGCGGGAGGGTTGGTGTATGTGGGCGGTGGGGTGACCGTCGGGACGGTGAAGCCTAGCGACAGTAAGCTCTTCCTCCAACTGAGGCCCACGCGGGCAGGAGAACTGTTTCGGGAACAAAGTGTCGGAACGGACACTTTTTCTGGAATCGTGCATAGGGCCAATGTTCATTTCATAGAACTGATGGCGACTTGGGAGAGAGCGCCTCATAAATGATATGCGTGCATGTGTACATACTGCACACACACACCCTTCGCACACTCCGCACGGCAACCCCCAGGAGTAGCACCGCTTGCATCTTCCAGTTAAGGTCCGCGGCCAGGGAGTGGCCGCGCCGGTACTGGCCCTGGTAGTGTGCCAGCTGTGCCCTCTGAGCCGCTCTTCTGCAGGGTTTCTGGGTGCAGAGAGCAGAGAGCACCCCAGCAGGAGAGTCAGAAACGTCCCTCGCGCTCTAGGCAGTGGAAGCCTGGCGGACACCGGAGGAAAGTTATTCCTGATGCGGCTGCTACCGCCTGGGGGCCTTAAGGTACCTCGTGCTGCTTTCTCCAGTCCTGCTCCGCAAAGCAAGGGAGATGCTTTCTAGGAAATGTGTCCTTAGGCAGTTCCGTTGTGTGACCAGCACAGAGCGCTCACACAAACCTAGACGGAATAGCCTGCCACACGCCTAGGCCACGTGACAGAACCCATTGCTTCCAGGCTGCAAACCTGTACGGCTGGTTTCTGTACAAAACAACGGAGGTTAAATCAAGCACAAGAGAAATGATACACTCCAGAGACGTGGTAAACGCAAACCATGAGGCTGCTGCTGGCTTAACAACATACTCTTTTACAGCAAAATACATTTTTATAAGTAGAAAGAGTAGACTCTAAAATAGTAAAAATATAGTACAGGAAATACACTAGTATCAGTCACTTATTATCATTGTTAAGTATTATACATAATTGTATGGACTATACTTTTATCCTCTCGATAGCACAGCAGGTCTGTTTACACTATACACTGTGACATGATGGCTAGGACACAAGTAGACAGGAATTTTTCAGACCCATTAGTCTTACGGGACCACAGTTGTATACATGGTCTGTCGTTGACAGAGACATGCAACGCATGCCTGTACTTGCTACTTGATTAGATGTTAAAGACATAGCAATAAACAAGACATCAGAGTTCTGCTTTCAGGGAGCATTAGCTGGGGAGCAGGGGAGGGCCACGCTTTATTAAAAATGAGAAAGATCATGGGTACAACTCACAAAATGTCAGGGTGTAGCGCCAGACCACGAGAGTCCTACAGGTTTGTGTGGAGTCTTGATTGTCTGAAGAGCAATTGGAAACTGACATTTTCGTTTTTTAGAAGCACTGCAGGTGTATGTGTGTGTGTGATGACTAAATTTTCAATATGAAAATTTGTCTTTGGTGGTGGCAGTGTGTAAAATAGAGTAGAAGCAGGAAGACCAGTTGGACTACTACGATAGCCCAGGCAAAAGATACAGCTTGAAGTAGTTTGTTAACAGCAGCCATGCGAAGAAGGAAGTAGAATTGAGATGTATTTGGGAAATAGAATTACCAGACTTGCAGATAAAGAAACGTAATTAAGGATAAGTTTTGGGCTTTTAACTTGTGCCTCCAAACAGTCCACCATCTGGGTGGATGATGACGTCATTTACTGAACATGAGAAAGGTGTAACTAGAGACTGGTGGAGGGTAGGGAGGGGGGACACATATTAAATTTAAAGTACTTATTCAGTATTCCTGTTTCAAGCAGGCAGTTGAATGTGTAAGCATGTCATTGTGGAGCAATGACCAACACTGAGTACCTATGTAGCAACAACACATGTAAAAGTTATATCAAAGGGTCGAGAGACCGTAGGTGGAGGCCGGGTCCCAATATTTATCCTTGAGCATGCCAATGTTGAGAATTGAGGAGAGGAGGAACAACAACACAATTAACCCCTTCCCCTCTTGGCTCTTCATTCTAGGAGTAAAGACAGACCAAAACATGTAGAGAAGTAAATAAATGTTTCCTTTTGGAGCATAATGAGTGCTTTGGTAAAAATAAAATAAAATAGAAACAGGGTAGAAAGATAGACTGAGCTTGGCACAGGCATGCCGTGTCCATCCACTGTCCTGTGTCGGCTTTTCCTTGTGTCTCTTATGGTTGGTAACGCGATTAGCACAGCGTCATTATATAAATCTCTGTGCAATGAATGAATGCATGGATGGATTAACTTTAATATTCACCACTGCCTCCTATGGTCAAGAATTGCTACATGGGTCTTGAAGACACATTTAATGATCCTTATCTACTATAATTGAGATATCACAACTCAGTGGGATAGTAACACGACAATTTTATTTTCTTTCCACTTAATTGCTTTTAGCTGTACTCAATTAAATCCACCTTATCTTTCTCTTGACAATAGCTCTGGCAGCTTTCATAATTTCTTGGTCGCTTCCAGTTGTGAACAGTCCAAGTCGGTTTGAGATGTCAACTTGAAACTCCCTTAAGGTCTCAGTTCTCACCCTCCCTGGTGTCAGGTGAATGAGTGGAAGTGGGTGTGGTCTGTTCTGGGCTGCCCCTCCCCCTATCCCTTTCCTGTGTGAAGCCCAGAGGTTCCCAAACCTTCTCAGCTCAGGGTGCTCTCATCCTGAGCTCAGCGTACTCAGGATCTGATTTTGAAATCGAGCAACAGCTCAGACTCAACAACTCAGACTAGTAGTTCATGTAGTGTCCGGCAGACTGAGTATTGTCGTGTTTCCATCACATACTTTAGTCCCTAACACTCCCGTGAGGTGGCTGAGGCCTCTGGGATACCTCAGCACACAGTGTGAGAACTGTGACTCTACCTTCTTTTTGGTATTTTCTCCCTGTGAAGGGTTGGGACCGAGGGGAAGTTAGTGGAGGTTGGGAGTATCTGACTTCATCGACCAATTTTGGTTTCTTCGTCTTGCTCTGATTCTCTCTGCTTCTATCTGCTGATGGAGGCTTTTGCTAATATCATTTTCTGGGATTCATCTTCATCAGACCCCCTGATTCACTGGGGACTTTTCCAGAGAACAGCAGCTCTTTTATTTCCTTTGGCTTTTCCTTTGCATTGTGTCTCTAGTTTTTCTCACTCGGATCTGTGTCTATTTGGACATTCATTACACCTTCCCTTCTATCTCCAAACTCCATATTCTTTTCCCATGAAACCAGGAAAAATATTGGGACCTGGGCAGGGAAGGACTTGGAGAACAAAAATATAGAAAGCAGTTTATTTCCTTTTTTTCCTCCTCCTGACTTTTTTTCCTTAAATTAAGGAATAATTGATATAACCTATTACATTGTATTATATTAGTTTCAGGTGTGCAACATAATAAGTCAATATTTGTATGCATTGTGGAATGATCACCATAATAGGGGTAGTTAACTTCTTTCACCTCATGTAGTTACAAAAGAATTTTTTTTTCTTATGATAAGAACTTTCAGTACTACACTCTCAGCAACTTTCAAATTTGCAACATAGTATTATTAACTAGAGTCACCATGCTATACGTTACAGTCCTGGGACTTAATATATAAGTTTATAATTGGGATTTTATAAGCACATTCACCCATTTCTGGCGACCACTAATCTGTTCTCTATATCTGTGAGCTTGTGTCTTTTTGAGGAGGGGTGTTTTGGGGTTGGGTTTTTTGGGGGGGGGTTAGATTCCACATATTAGTAAGATCATACAGTATTTGTCTTTCTCAGTTTGACTGTTTTCACTTAGCACATTGCCCTTGAGGTCTAGCGGATAGACTCTATCCATATTGTTGCTAATGGCAAGATATTCTTCTTCTTCAGGGCAGAATAATATTCCACTGTATATATGCCACATTTTCTTTCTTCATTCATCAAATGATGGACACTTAGGTTGTTTCCATATCTGGTCTAGTGTCAATAATACTGCTGTGAACACGAGGGTGCAGATATTTTTTTCAAGATAGTGACTGTTTCCTTTCAATAAGTCCCCAGAAGTGGAGTTACTGGATCATATGATAGTTACCACTCTATTTTTAATTTTTTGAGAACCCTCCGTACTGTTTTCTAAACTAGCTGTACCAATTTACGTTCCCACCATCAGTACACAGGACTTCCTTTCCTCCACATCCTTGCAACACTTGATATTTCTTGTCTTTTTAATAACAGCCATTCTAACAGGTGTGAGGTGACATATCATGGTGGTTTTGATTTGATGATTAGCGATGTTGAGCATCTTTCATTGTACCTGTTGTACATCTGTACGTCTTTGGAAAAAATGTCTATTCAGATCTTCTGCCCTTTGTGAAATTGGATTGTTTTTAGCTATTGATTTGTATGAGTTCTTTTCCTGACTCCTTACCTTCCAGCCTCCTGTCCCTCCTCAGCCAGACTTCTAGAGAGAGACGTAGATTGCGTTCATTTCTTCACCTTGCATTCACTCCAAAGCACTTCTTACCTGGCTTCTGGTCCCATCAATCCATAGAGTGGTTCTTGTTAGGATCAGCAGTGACCTCCAGGTGCTAACTCCAGCGGGCTCTGTCAGCTCCCATTTTAACATCTAAGCCGCAACAATTGACCACTTTCTCTTTGAAACATCGTCTTCTCTTGGTTTTCAAAGCACACCATCTGTGCTGCTATTCTAGCTAGCTTTCTCTCTGGCCTGACTCCCCCTAACTCTTTGACTCCATAAACCCTCCCCTCTCCTCTAACCTTGAACCTTCTTTCCACCTTTACTCTTAGATGAGAACCCTGTTTCTTAATCCCATGGAGAATAATTGAGGACTTCTTTCCCATCAGTAGTCCTTCATCTGAGCTCTTTGATGAACTCACCCTCTCACTTGAGAAGAGATTGTCTTCCTATGGATGCTATATTGAGCGTTCTCATCAGCGTATAAATACGGGGCGGAGCGAAAGTGGGGTTCCAGTTGTTTGTATGGAAAATAACACAATGATTAATAAATAGTAAAACAAGAATAAACTGTTTTGCATACTCACAACTGTAAACTTACTTTCCTCCCATCCTGTATGCTGTTATTTATCTTGTTTAAAACGCACACACCAAATAAATAATAATAATAAAGAGAACCTCTCATTCCCACTTCCCTCCCCAGCTACCTCTCCATGTCCTTCTGTTCACGGGCGTCCCCTGCTTTTCCAAAGGCCGCTCCACGCCCGCTTCACTGTACAGAAGACTCACCCGGGAGCCTGTTCCCGCTACCTGAAGGAGGTCAGAGGAGGATTTGCACGTCTGTGAAAAGCAACACGAGCGCGTCAGCCTTTGCTGTGCAGCAAGCCGTCAGAGACGCAGTGCATGCCGGTAAGTGAACCCTCGCTGTGCTCATACTACTTCTGCCAGAGATCGGCTGTGTAGTGTTATCACTGCTGCTGCTACTTTATGTCTTAGGTACTCTGTGTTATTTGGTGTGTGATTTGGTTGAGTAGTTTGAGGATCTGGGAATGTTCAAAAATTTTTCCCACGTGAATTAATGGTAATTGCTTCTTTGCAATAGTACCCGGCACATTTTAGGAGGTATTTGTCAAATGAGAGAATGTTGTCCAATCTTCTATTAATCTTGCTTGCGTACAGCAAAGTGTCAGTTTTAGGTTCAGCGGTGGTTTAAAAGCACAGCTTTGGGAGTGAAACTTCCTGGGTTTATATTCCTGTTCTGCTGTGTGACGTCGGGGAAGTTCCTTAACCTCTCTGACAACTTTCTTGATCTGTAAAATGAAGATGCCGTCTTCCTCACAGGCTTGTTATGAGCATCAAATGAACTGATATATATGGCACAGAATGGTTCTCTCTTTGTTATTTTTTCATTTAATTGGTGATAATTTGAGTAATGTGTGTCTTTCCCCACTAGGTTTTTAGGAACCACATTATTTTTCCCCACCATTGTATTTATAGACCCCAGTTTGTAATAGGAACTCGATACATTGTTGTTGAACAACAACAACAGAAAAGAATGGTTTAAGTCTGACTCAAGGTAATAACGCATGCTGTGTATGCACTGGACGCAGCCCCATATTCTGCAGTTATCAGTCATGGACACTAGATGGCAGCCTTGTCCTAGGCAAGGCAGATGTGGCATTAAGCTCTCAGAAATTGAAGATGGGTGAATTCCTCCAATGTATGTTTTTCAGGCTGGTAGAGTAACAGGAAGATGAAAGTTTAATCACAAAGTAAAACGGCCTCTGCTTTATTCTACTTCATGGCACTGTGTGCCACACCTTTCTGACCAGCTCATCTTTTAGTTTCTTTATTTATGTCCTTATTTAATTTGTTTTGTATTTAATTTAAAAATATTTTTAATTAGCCACACACACAGAGACACTGACTGAGTATAGCTGCTATTCCATCAGGAGGCCTGCTACATGTCCGACTCACAGATGAGTTTGTGACCTGCGCATCTGGGGGCAAAAGGGCCCCGTAAGGGCGAGGGGCGGGCCGAGCCTGGCCGGGTTCACCTTCTGTGCACGCCTGGCCTTGACACTGTGTTCAGTAGAGACCAAGTCCTGGAAACAGTGACACTAAAGCCAGCAAGGGGCCTGAAACTGGACTTGCTTCAGTCTCAGCTCCTCCGTTTCCTGCAAGTTCTCATTCCCTTCTAGTCGCTTGAGGACCAGCAGATGGAGTTTTCCCTTCTCCCGTCAGCGCGGTTTTCCAAACGGGGTGCGCTGAAGAAGGATGCGCAAACACATATTTGCCCAGTGCTGAGACCTCTTCAACGTCCAAACTTCCACCTAGTTCAAGCTGCTTGTTAATGTTCGATTTCGAAATTTCAGGTTCTCCGATTCCGTGAGGTCCTTGTGGGCACGAATCGCAAGTCAGGGCCTCCAGAAAAACATGTTTGCTGGCTCGTAGACTGGGTCAGGGGCCCCAGGAGGGTGGTGGTGGCTTTGTTCCTGTTTGTCCCGAGGGCTCAGTACAGGACGGAGTAGGAGGGTGCAGGCTGCCCAGCGGACGCGCGTCTCAGGCCCGGAGCCCAGAGCGCGTGGGCGACGGTAGGGTGGTCCGCCCTCGTCTTTCTCAGACGATACATTTTAGCCCCTCTGCCATTCTACTAACAGCTTGTTACATTAGTCACAATTTTCTATTAAAACAACAACAACAATGTTTAGAATGGTTTCTTACAGTATTTATCAACAAGAGTTTTTTCTCCTTCTTTCAACCTCAAACCCTGGACCTGCTGGTTCCAGCATCTATTCTGATTTTGGCTGGAACATGAATTACTTACTCTGTATCTTCTGCCCTCTCTTCTCAAGCAAGAACGTTGTTCTTTTCTTCCAATTATTGGTCCCTCATGTTGGTGTGACCAACAAGTCGTCTTTATTCTCTTCCGACTCCCAAGATACCATTTTGGGAAAAGAAAGTATTAGGTTCAATGCCATGTGCCTGTCTGACTTTACCGTTCTTAGCAGAATTACCAGCAGGCACTTGGTATAAAAGAAAGGAAAATGGTGAAATGTCTACAAATCAGATAACCTCTAAATGATAAAATGTTTTGAATTTTGAAAATTTTATAAATATTGATGAATTAAAATCGAATAAATGTGTATATATGCTTTGATAAACTTAATTTACCAAAATACACCCAAAATGTGGATATGTAAAAATGAATAATAGAACTTTAAGACAGTGATAATAGTTTACATTATAATAATATTTAGGAAGTCTATACTACTCACAAAAATTAGGGGATATTTCAAAATGAATATGAAGCGATAAAAAGAGAAGCATTTGATTTTCTATTAAACAAGAACATCAGAAAACCAAAGGACAAGTAAAAGAAAGTTGTTCAATTATGCAAATGAGATGCAAAACCAACTTTGATTTCATTGGTGGAAATGCACTAGACAAAAGGCTGAAAGTACTAGTATCTGCATGTTCCCTGATCCCCTGAGAAAATTAACTACTAAAAAAGTAGATTTAGAATAACAGCAATGTATTTCTTTCTATTCTTTTTCACTCTGTGCCTTGATATGATATATTATTGACTAAAAGTAAAGAACTTGTCTTTTTTTTCATTTCTGAAGAAAAATATTTTTCTTTCCTATTCTTTGCTTAATAAGAAAGGTAATTATCTATTATTTCATTCTGTTCTTGGTTAGAATGTCTGAAAATAAAAGGAATAGAAATCATTTGTTAATACTAACTTTTCTCAAGCTAGCCCAGCCTTTGCTGTCATGAGCAGTGTTGGCAGAGATTCAGACGTCCTGAGAGTCTTTCTCGGGTTAAACGATTCAAACTGGGAAAGAATGTTCAGCGATTTATTGTATCGTGGGAAGGTGTAGTGTGAATTCTGAGACCTGCGTAAACTTCACTTCCTCTCTAATTCCTCTGCCCCATTACAAACTTGTCCTTCAATCCTGACTCAGAGAATTATTTTATATTCAACTTGAGAGAGGAGTCCTGAGTAGAGCTATTGTGCAGAGACATCCTCCAAGAAAAACTGCAAATGTATTTACAGTCTCACAAATATCTGAGTTAGGCACCCTAAGAACTAACATTTAAAAAACCCAAAACTATAGTTTAGTTGAAATGGGTAATACATTGCTATTTTTCCGAAGTAATACATATTCATTGTGGAAGCTCTATACTCATTAGCAAATGAAAGAGATATTGTCTTATCCCAGAATGAGCAAAGATCGGTTTTTATAAAGGAAACAATCAACGCTAATGCTACTCCACTCACAGCAAAGGAAGCATTTACAATATCCCACAAAACAACTCACTCCTCACTTTTGTAAACCGCTCGTTCCAAAAGAGAATCTTTCTCTTACCTTCTTATAATCAAAAGGCACAATACAGTCATTTTTCTCCACTTCCAGCAACAAGGAAAGGCTGGCTTAATGGTTTCTTTTGCTTCTATCTGTGACATTTTAAGAACTCTTAACTATTTGCAGATCGTTTTAGCAGACTGGAACCCTGTTTCATGTCATGTAAAGCCTACCCTCCTATCAAAAAAATATTAGCAAAAGTCTCTCACGTGCAACTTGGCCATTTCTCAATCACGAGATTTGAATCGAGTGGCCCTTCTTTCCTTCGGGGATAGACTCATTGGTTGAAGCCGTCACAGCCCGGGCCACCAAGCTTGTGTCAGGAGTGAGCAGAAGACAGTCCAATTAACGTGCAGTACAGGACAAGTGCGTGACTGGCAGGACAGTCCCTCCCTGCCACACTAGACCTGATGGTATGACAGTGAGGGTCTTGGAAACAGACAGGCGTTTTATTAATTAGGGAGCGTGGCCTACGGCCAGGGCCTCTGAAACCAGCAGAGCCTGAAAATTGATCGTTGAGCAGCTTTGTTTCTGTCCTGAGGACGGATCTACCTTTGCGTTAGCCTGGATCCCTCCTCCTTGTGACATCCGACTTGGCTGCATTCCCTGCCAGTAGCAACCAAAAGAATTCTAGCTCAAGGCCCTGGCCAGTTGGCTCAGCGGTAGAGCGTCAACTGGCGTGTGGAAGTCCTGGGTTTGATTCCCAGCCAGGGCACACAGGAGAAGTGCCCATCTGCTTCTCCACCCTTCCCCCTCCTTTCTCTCTGTCTCTCTCTTCTCCTCCCGCAGCCAAGGCTCCATTAGAGCAAAGTTGGCCCCGGGCACTGAGGATGGCTCTGTGGCCTCTGCCTCAGGCGCTAGAATGGCCCTGGTTGCAATGGAGCAACGCCCCAGATGGGCAGAGCATCGCCCCCTGGTGGGCATGTAGGGTGGATCCCAGTCAGGTGCATGCGGGAGTCTGTCTGCTTCCGCTCCACCACCACTTCTCACTTCGGAAAAATACCAAAAAAAAAAAAGCTAACTCATGCATTTAGATTTTTCCTAGGTGAGGTCTTTAGTTCTATATTCACATACCTATTTTTAATTGATGAGCAATTCGAAAAGCCTGCACTGTGCAGTTTCCAAGCAGACAGTAAAGAAACTCAAATCTGAAGAGGAAGGTCGGCAGCCACTGCCACTGTCAGCCACTCACTGGCCGGAGCAGGTGAAAAGCCCGGCAGGCTGACAGGTGCACGCGGGCTGTGGCCCACCTCTCCCTTTCCGCGTCTCTGTCTCCGTCTCCAAATCCGAGGGTGTACATTCTAACTGCTCAATTAGTAGCTAATGAATACGTTAGTAGGATAATTAAGGGCATTATAATTTCTAGGAACACAGTCTGGATTATTGTTTCCTGAAAAATCTGATCATTGAAGAGAAGCAGATTTATATTTAAGATATCATACTAAGCTACAGCTAGGCATCCACGGTGAGGAAACACTCTCATCCTGTGATCGTGAGAAAGCACTTCTCTGAACCTCATCCGTGAGATAATTATAAGATCAAGCTCAACGATTTCTTTGAGGGTTTAATGAAATAATATATGTCAAGTGCCTGTAAGAGCTCAGCAAATATTAGCTACTATCATTGTAATGAACGAAGGATCAACTCTGGCATAATTAAATAACGTTTGGTTATTACTGTGTTGCTGTAACATTTAAATTTTGTTGAAAGCTGGATCTTGTAGTTAAATTTGACATATCCAGTCAAGTTGGGATTTGCATATTTCATTAAGTAATCATGCGTCAGATTTTCACGTCGAATGTTTCCATTTAAGACTGTTGCTGGCAGCCTTGTTTATCGAACGCTGAGAGCGAGGAAGCCAAAAATTCTCACCAGCTCATCCAACTGCACTCGTTCTTCTTAGCGGATTAGATGCAGTCGAGAAGAATTAGAGTGAGAGGTACCAGTCCTGAGCCTCCAGAACATTTTAATAATGGAAGAGCGGGGAAGCTAATTGTTGAAGGTCTTTACTTGCACTAAGCAGAAATCAAGGAGAGTCTGAACAGCACCTCATTTATGGTGTTCCCCATTAAAAAATTCTGCTAAACATCCAGAGTCATTGCGCATGCTAAGGAAATGAAAAATAACCTGCCTCTTTTTTTTTTTTTTTTTTTTGTATTTTTCTGAAGTTGGAAACAGGGAGGCAGTCAGACAGACTCCCGCATGCGCCCGACCAGGATCCACCCAGCACGCCCACCGGGGGGCGATGTTCTGCCCATCTGAGGCGTCGCTCTGTTGCAACCAGAGCTATTCTAGAGCCTGAGGCAGAGACCACAGAGCCATCCCCAGCGCCCAGGCCAACTTTGCTCCAATGGAGCCTTGGCTGCCGGAGGGGAAGAGAAAGACAGAGAGGAAGGAGAGGGGGAGGGATGAAGAAGCAGATGGGTACTTCTCCTGTGTGCCCTGGCCAGGAATCGAACCCGGGACTCCTGCACACCAGGCCGATGCTCTACCACTGAGCCAACTGTCTAGGGCTAACCTGCCTCTTAATTTACCCATTTCAGGTTACAATTAAGGAAGGTTATGATACTAATTGTACATGTGGATTTGGCTGGGCGGTGGTGCTCAGCTCTGTGATCGAACATTGCAGACACATCTGTGAGGGTGTTTCTGGACGAGGTGCGTGGGTGGGTTTCATCTAATCAGCTGAGGCCTGCACAGAACGACAGACAGACCTCCCCCAAGTAGGAGAGACTTCTGCCGCAGAAGCCCCTAAGCGGCTCTCCCCTACGTCCGGCCCGCAGCGCCTCCTGCCGGCTTTGGACTCGCCAGCCTGCAGTGTCATTTCAGCCCCTTTCTGTAAGCCCGTCTCTGCATCTGTGCAGTAGACACACAACCTGTTGGCTCTGTTTCTCTGGAGACCGCTGCCGGGTACCAGGACGTGACTAGAATAGTTACTCAATGCAGTGTGTCTCCATATTCATTGTCCAGGAGAGTCTTCTGTTCCACCTGAAAGCAAAATGATGGTGGTGATGATGAGGAGGATTAAAAAAAAAAAAATATATATATATATATATATATATGAAATATATATATATGTATATATACATATATAGCGCTATACAAATTAGATTATAGTTCACTTTACTTAAAACCCCACAGTATTCTATTGTCCTTAACTAACCGTCTATCTTGGTCCCCGTGTGTTACTTATAAACGTACTTATCAAACAGAACTGTAGTGTTCGGTGAAGCAGTTCAGCTGTACCTCGGATAACTGACCATGACAGGTAGACAGGGTGTTCATGCAGTGGGTTTTCCCTCGGGTTTGGTCCGCAGCCAGGGGAAAAAGCTCCCTGGTACCGATGAATGAATGGCTCACCAAGGCACCTGCCAGAAGGACCTGGGAAACGCTCCTCCTTACAGGACCCAGAAATTTAAAAGTGTTCAAAACGCTAATGCAAACTACTAAGGGGACAAGCACACAGCTTGTGCTCAGCAGTTCCTGTGCCGTGGGAGAGCGCGTCGCCGAGGCTCGATGGTGTGAAGGAGGCTGGGACCAGCTTGTGCTCAGCAGTTCCTGTGCCGTGGGAGAGCGCGTCGCTGAGGCTCGATGGTGTGAAGGAGGCTGGGACCAGCTTGTGCTCAGCAGTTCCTGTGCCGTGGGAGAGCGCGTCGCCGAGGCTCGATGGTGTGAAGGAGGCTGGGACCAGCTTGTGCTCAGCAGTTCCTGTGCCGTGGGAGAGCGCGTCGCCGAGGCTCGATGGTGTGAAGGAGGCTGGGACTAGCACTCATTCGGGGGCGAGGCGTTTAAATAAGGTACTACTCAAGGAGGTCTTTCGTGGTTTTATTTTATTATTATTATTCAATAAAATACCTTTCTAAGTTTACTTTTTTTTTAGTGGGAGAGGGGCTGCTTTTCTAATACCCCAAGGAAAACAAGAAGTGATAATGATGGTGATGATGGTAATAATGGCTGCTTTCAAACTTATGGGTCAAAAAGGAACATTGTCCAAGCCTCAGAGGAAAGCCCACTCAAGATGGGACCGACCAAGGCAGACCTTTTCTTTAGGTTTTTTAACACGGCAGACTCCACCTGCCAGCACCGATTTCTACGCCCGTCATTTATTACGGGCTGACACATCACCCGAACGTCTGGTGGCTTGAATCATCACGTGACCTGGGCATCAGCAGTTGGGCCAGGCCCAGCTGGGGTCCGTCTGTGACTGTCAGTCACCTCGACACTCACTCAGGGTAGACGGGTCTAAGGTCGCCTTAGGCAACGGGACCGAGTGAATGGCTGAAGACGACACAAATTTCTCCTCTCACAATTTCATGAGTCAGAAGTCCGGATGGGCTCAGGGACTAGTTTCTCTGCTCCTGGTTTCCCACGGCCGAAATCCAGTGCTGACTCTTACGGGGAGGCTCTAGGGAAAATCCACTCCGGAGCTCGTTCAGTTTGTGGGCAGAGGCCGGATGCTTGGGGTTGTAGGAAGACGGAGCTCCCCATTCCCTCCCTGGCTCTCAGCTCGGGGGCTGCCCTTAGCTCCTTGAAGGATCTTTCTTCTCTGTGTCAGAACCAGAGCTGAACTCTTCTCATGTGTGGGAACCTCTCGGACTTCTCCCTCTAGCCTGTGTCTCTGACTCACTCGTCTGCTTTTAAGTGAAATTCCAACTAGTTCCATAAGAGAACACATGTTAACTCTGTGACTCGAAGTGAAGCATTCTCAGGGGCGCAGTTGAGACCTATACACCCCTAGTTGATATTTCTCTTCCGCTTTTCATACAAAGGGAAGTGAGTAAGGTGTTCTGCTGCATTTCCTTTTATTTATTCTGTCAAATTCTTTCGGTTTTAAGGTACAGCAATCAACTTAAACTAGTAAACAAGTAAAAGTTATTGTTTTTTTTTCATTCAATAAATTTTTTGATTTTATTTTTTAATTTCACCTTGCATTCAATAATATTTTGTATTAGTTTCAAGTGTGCAGCATAATGCCAAGACAATCATGTATTTTACAAAGTCATCTCCCCGGTATTTCAAGTACCAACTTTGCACCATACATGGATGTTGCAATATTATTGACTCTATTCCCTGTGTTGAGCTTGACGTCCCCGTGACTGAGGTAATTATCAATTTGTACATCTTTCTCCTTTCACTCTCTTCACCCAACCTCCCAACCCCCCCTCATCATAAAGCCACAGACGTCTCAGGATTCCCGAGAATGGAAACAAGTCATGTTGGGCCTCACAGGACTTGGATTTGGGGTCTCAGGCACTGACACGGCACTCTGCTCTTCCCGGGAGCCCTGTGAAGTCTGAAGTATGCTTTCTACCTGCTGCTAAGCTACTGTTTCTCTCTTTCTGTCTTACCTGCTAACTCATTTTGTGCAGTGCCCGTTAGAAGCCCCTGCAGCCATTCTAAACTATGGCTGCTGCGTGTCTGGTCGGGAAGACTCCAGTTTATCACTGGGCTGCTAGTACCTTGACTTGGGGCTAGATGATTGTCCGCAGTGGGAACGGGGTGGTGAGGGAGGGGGTCATGAAGATCTGTCTTTCTAGGGTCAATGGTTACAGCAGAGTCTAGAGAATGAGTGTCCAGGAAGCGAAACGGTGGACATCTCTAGTGTACTTGTTAAAAATTTAGAAAGTTTTAAATAATATTTAAACAATATATCATTGCTATTATTAAATCTTCCTATTTAACATTATATCTCTCTCCATCCTTTTTATATTCAGATTTATAGTTATGATCATCTGTATTTGTACATACTTTCTCAGTGTACCGGCCTTGCACCTTCCAGGTCAAAATTATTCCTAGATATTACATCCTTTTTGCTGCAACTGTAAATAGGATTTTCTTTTTTTTTTTTTTTCTTTGTATTTTTCTCAAGTTGGAAATGGGGAGACAGTCAGACAGACTCCCGCATGAGCCCGACCGGGATCCACCCGGCATGCCCACCAGGGGGCGATATTCTGCCCATCTGGGCCGTTGCTCTGTTGTGACCAGAGCCATCTTAGCACCTGAGGCAGAGGCCACAGAGCCATCCTCAGTGCCCGGGCCAACTGCTCCACTGGAGCCTTGGCTGCGGGAGGGGAAGAGAGAGACAGAGAGGAAGGAGAGGGGGAGGGGTGGAGAAGCAGATGGGCACTTCTCCTGTGTGCCCTGGCCGGGAATTGAACCCGGAACTCCCACACACCAGGCCGATGCTCTACCACTGAGCCAACCGGCCAGGGCCTTTTTTTTGTTTTGTTTTATTTTTTTGTTTGTTTGTTTTTAATTTTTTTTCTTTTTTGTTTTGTTTTCTTAATTTCTCTTTTTGATAGTTTGTTCTTACTGAGTAGAAATGCGACTGATTTTCTGTATTGGTTTTGTACCCTGCAACTTAATTGAAGTCATTTATTTTATTTTTGTTTATTTATTTTTATTTTTGAATTGATGTGAGAGAAAGAAGAAGAAGGGAGAGAGGGAGAGAGAGAGAGAGAAACATCAACATCAACTTGTTCTACTTCGTTGTTCCACTTAGTTGTGTACTTATTAATTGCACTGATGTGGGATCGAACCCATGACCTCGGCACATCAGGACAATGCTGTGTCCAGTGAGCCACCCTGCCAGGGCCTGAATTCACTTATTAGTTGTAACTGGCTTTTTTGGGTGGAATATTTAGGGATTTCTATATATAGTATCATATATGTATCATGTTCTCTCAAATGCTGACCGTTTTCATTCTTCCTTTCCAATTAAGTTGATTTATTTCCCCCTTGTTTAATTGCTCTGGTTACGACTAAATCAACATTTTTTATAACTCTTTTTTACCCCAGAGTTCAGAACCTTATTATTCAAAATAATCGTTATTTGCCAATTAACCACATCTCATTATTTTCAAGAGACACCATCCAGTTTATTGGGGACTATTTATAGATAGATGTCAAACATATTCTTTTTTAAAATTTAATTTATTGTGTTTACATAGATTCTAGTGTCACCTCAAATGCATCCTCCCCTCCCCCGTATTCCCCTCAACATCTCCCTTGCCCCCTCCCAACAGCTCCCTCCCCCCTTCCCTTCAGGTTTAATTCTGTTCCTCAGTTCACATTGTTCCTTGCATTCCTCAAATGAGTGAGGTCATATGATATTTTTCTTTCTCTGCCTGGCCTATTTCACGTAACATAATAGTTTCCAGGTTCATCCATGTTGTTGCAAAAGGTAAGATTTCCTTCTTTTTCATGGCCCCACAGTATTCCATTGTGTATATGTACCACTGCTTTTTAATCCACTCGTCCACTGACAGACACTGGGGCTGTTTCCAGATCTTCACTATTGTGAACAATGCTGCCATAAACATGGGGGTGCATTTCTTCTTTTGAAACAGTGCTATGGTGTTCTTGGGATATATTCCTAAAAGTGGGATGGCTGGGTCAAAAGGCAGTTCAATTTTTAATATCTTGAGGAATCTCCATACTGTTTTCCACAGTGGCTGCACCAGTCTGCATTCCCACCAGCAGTGCAGGAGGGTTCCCCTTTCTCCACATCCTCGCCAGCACTTATTGTGTGTTGTTTTCTTAATGGTGTGAGGTGAAATCTCATTGTGGTTTTAATTTGCATTTCTCTAATGATTAGTGATGTTGAACATTTTTTTATCTGTCTTTTGGCCATCTGTATGTCCTCTTTAGAGAAATGTCTATTCATTTCTTTTGCCCATTTTTGATTGGATTGTTTGTCTTTCTGATGTTGAGTTCTACAATTCTTTATAAATTTTGGTTATTATCCCCTTATCAGACATATTGTTGAATATGTTCTCCCATTATGTGGTTTGTCTTTTTATTCTGTTCTTATTGTCTTTAGCTGTACAAGAGCTTTTTAGTTTGATATAGTCCTATTTGTTTATCCTGTCTTATATTTCACTTGCCCGTGGAGATAAATTGGCAAATATATTGCTACAAGAGATGTCGGAGAGCTTACTGCCTATGGTTTCTTCTAAGATGCTTATGGTTTCACGGCTTATATTTAAGTCTTTTATCAATTTTGAGTTTATTTTTGTGAATGGTGTAAGTTGGTGGTCTAGTTTCATTTTTTTGCAGGTAACTGTCCAATTTTCCCAATACCATTTGTTAAAGAGACTTCTTTACTCCATTGTATGCTCTTACCTCCTTTGTCAAATATCAGTTGACCATAAAGGTGTGGGTTTATTTCTGGGTTCTCTGTTCTGATCCATTGATCTATATGCCTGTTCTTATGCCAGTACCAAGCCTGTTTTGAGTACAATGGCCTTGTAGTTTAACTTGATATCAGAAAGTGTGACAGCACCCACTTTATTCTTCTTTTCCAACATTGCTGAGGCTATTTGTGTTCTTTTTTGGTTCCATATAAATTTTTGGAATATGTGTTCTATATCTTTGAAGTATGTCATTGGTATTGCATTAAATTTATAAATTGCTTTGGGTAATATAGACATTCTTCCTATCCGTGAACATGGTATATGCTTCCGCTTGTTTGTATCTTCCTTGATTTCTTTTATCAATATTTTATAATTTTCCAGGTACAAGTCTTTAATCTCCTTGGTTAATTTTACTCCTAGGTACTTTTTTTTTTTTTTTGAAATAGTGAAGGGAATTGTTTACTTAATTTTTCTTTCTGACAGTTCATTTTTAGTGTATAAAAATGCCTTTGATTTCTGGGTATTAATTTTATATCCTGCCACCTTGCTGAATTCATCAGGTCCAGTAGTTTTTTGACTGAGACTTTAGGGTTTTCTATACAAAGTATCATATCATCTGGAAATGATGATAATTTTACTTCTTCTTTTCCAATTTGGATGCCTTTTATTTCTTCTTCTTGTCGAATCACTGTAGCTAGGAATTCCTGTACTATGTTGAATAAGAGTGGTGAAGGGGGACACCCCTGCCTTGTTCCTGATCTAAAGGGGATTGCTTTTAATTTTTGCCCATTGAGTATGATGTTGGCTGTGGGTTTGTCATAGATGGCCTTTATCATGTTGAGGTATGTTCCCTGTATTTTCACTTTGCTGAGAGTTTTGATCATAAATGGGTGCTGTATTTTATCAAATGCTTTTTCTGCATCTATTGAAATTATCATGTGGTTTTCCTCCTTCTTTTTGTTTATGTGATGAATCACATTGATTTATTTGCAAATATTGTACCAGCCTTGCCTCCTCAGAATAAATCCCACTTGATCATGATGTATGATTTTTTCCATATATTGTTGGATACTGTTTGCTAATATTTTGTTGAGGATTTTAGCATCTAAATTCATCAGGGATATTGGCCTATAATTTTTGTTCTTTGTGTTGTCTTTTACTGATTTTGAAATCAGAATTATGCACACCTCATAAAAGGAGCTTGGAAATCTTTCTTCCTCTTGAATTTTTTGAAATAGTTTGAGAAGGATAGGAGTTAGTTCTTTTTTGAATATTTGGTAGAATTCACTTGTGAAGCCATCTGACCCATGGCTTTTCTTTTTTGGGAGTTTTTTTGATAACTGTTTCAATCTCATTTGTTGTAATTGGTCTGTTTAAGTTTTCTGATTCTTCCAGATTGATTTTTGAAAGATTATATGTTTCAAGGAATTTGTCCATTTACCTAGGTTGTTTAATTTTTTGGCATACAATTCTTCATAGTATTTTCTTACAATATTTTGTATTTCGGTTGTGTCAGTTATTTCTCCACTCTCATTTCTAATTTTATTTATTTGAGTCCTTTCTCATTTTTCTTGGTGAGTCTGGTTAAAGGTTCATTGATCTTGTTTACCCTTTCAAAGAACCAGCTACTGGTTTAATTGATTCTCTGTATTGGTGTTTTAGCCTCTATGTCATTTATTTCTGCTCTGATCTTTATTATTGCCTTCCTTCTACTACCTCTGGGCTTTACTTGCTGTTCTTTTTCCAGTTCTTTTAGATGCAGGGTTAGGTTGTTTATTTGAGCTTTTTCTAGCTTCTTATGGTATGCCTGTAGTGCTATGAACTTCCCTTTCAGTACTGCTTTTGCTGTGTCTCATAAATTTTGAGTTGTTGCATGCTCATCATTATTCATTTCTAGGAATTTTTTTATTTCTTCTTTGATCTGATTGTTAACCCATTTGTTATTTAATAACATGCTATTTAGTTTCCATATGTTTGAGTATTTTTCAGTTTTTCTGTTGTGGTTGATATCTAGTTTCATGGCATTGTGATCAGAGAAAATGCTTGTTATGATTTAAATCTTCTTAAATTTGTTGAGACCGCTTTTGTGCCCTAACAGGTGGTCTATTCTAGAGAATGTATCATGAGCACTTGAAAAGAATGTATATTATGCTGCTTTAGGGTGAAAGGTTCTGAAGGTATTTATTAAATTGAGTTGATCTTGTGTGTCCTTTAAGTCTGCTGTTTCTTTGTTAATTTTCTTTCTTGAGGATCTATCTAGTGATGTTAGTGGGGTATTGAAATCCTCTATTATAGTATTGCTGTTGATCTCGCCCTTTATATCCATCGAAGTCTGCTTTATATATTTAGGTGCTCCTATATTAGGTGTGTTGATATTTATAATGGTTATATTTTCCTGTTGGATTGCTCCCTTTATCATTATATAGTCACCTTCTTTATCTCTTACTATAGCCTCTGTTTTAAAGTCTATTTTGTCTAATATAAGTATTGTTACCCCTGCTTTTTTTTTCATTTCTATTTGCATGAAATATTTTTTCCCATCCTTTTACCTTCAGTCTATGTGTATCTTTTGTTTTGAGGTGTGTCTCTTGTAGACAGTATATATACGGTCCTGTTTTTTTTTTTATCCACACAGCTGCTCTATGTCTTTTGATTGGACCATTTAATCCATTTAAATTTAAGGTTATTATTGATATGTAGTTGTTTATTGCCATTTTATCCTTTAAAGCTATATTCCTCTTTTACTATATTCTTTTCCCCCTTTGTTCTGTTTACAAGAGGCCCCTTAACATTTCTTGCAGCATTGGTTTAGTTGTAATAAATTCTTTGAGTTTTTGTTTGTTTGTTTGTTTGTTTTTGTCTGGGAAGCTTTTTATTTCTCCTTCAATTTTAAGTGATAGCCTTGCTGGATAAAGTAGTCTTGGTTATAGGTTCTTGTTCTGCATTACTTTGAATATTTCTTGCCATTCCCTCTGGCCTCAAGTGTTTCTGTTGAGAAGTCAGATGTCATCCTTATGGGGGCTCCTTTGTAGGTGATAGCCTTTTTTCTCTAGCAGCTTTTAATATTTTCTCTTTATCTCTTAGCTTTGGTATTTTAATTATAATGCATCTTGGTGTGGATTTCTTTGGGTTTCTCTTTAATGGAATTCCGTGTGCTTCTTGAACTTATGTGACTTTTTCCTACATCAATTTAGGGAAGTTTTTAGTTATGATTTGATTGAACAAGGTCTGTATCTCTTGTTCTTTCTCTTCGTTTTCAGGAACCCCTATGATGCAGATGTTGTTTCTCTTTAGGTTGTCACAGAGCTCTCTTAGAGTTTCCTCAGATTTTTTCAGCCTCTTTTCTTTTTGCTGCTCCGCTTCCATGTTTTTGTTTATCTTGTCTTCTAAATTGCTGATTTCATCCTCAGCTTCGTCCAGCTGGCTTTTATTTGCTTCAAGTGTAATCTTCACTTCTGATATTGTATTTGTCATTTCTGACTGGTTCTTCTTTATTATTTCAATGTCTTTTTTGATGCTTGTGATCTCTTTATTTATGTGTTCAGGCCTGACCTGTGGTGGCGCAGTGGGATAAAGCGTCGACCTGGAACACTGAGGTCGCCGGTTCCAAACCTTGGGCTTGCCTGGTCAAGGCACATATGGGAGTTGATGCTTCCTGCTCCTCCCCCTTCTCTCTCTCTCTCTCTGTCTCTCTCTCTCTCTCACTCCTCTCTCTCTAAAAAAATCAATAAATATTTATGTGTTCATTGTGTCCATCCATTGTTGTTCTAAGATCTTTCATCATTCTAATAATCATTATTTTAAATTCTGCATCTGGTAGTTTGCTTATTTCCATCTCACTCAGTTCGTTTTCTGGGGGTTTCTCTTGTTGATTCATTTGGATTGCACTTCTCTGTCTTCCCATTTTGTCTGTGTTGCCCTGTTCCTCCCTGGCCAGGGCCTGGCGTAAATCAGTGGGGGTCACTGCCTATGATTGATTCTTATCCACCTTTTGGGAGCTACAGGTTATCCATATCTTGTGACTCCCTCTGCTGGGTCCAGGTGCCATTGTAAATATCAGCTGAAGTCCTAGGCTTGTTTTTATCTACTCTTGGCCTGGGAGAATTTCCTTTTAAAGTTCAAGTTCCCCTAAAATCTGCTTTCTGTTGCCTCTTATTGCTGGCTACTTGTTGGGTTCAGTACTGTGATTCAGTGATTAGGTATGGTATTAGATGTAGCCTACACCTTAGCCTCAGGTATCATTCTATCCAGACATTTTATTTACTTCTTTTCTTTTATTTTGTTTTTTTGTTCTTTGTCAGCACTCAATAGGGTGTAGTCACAGGGGCCTAGTGCGTGTGGCCCCTGTGCTCCCATTGTGTGGTCCATATACCAGGCCACAGCCACTGTTGCTGCTTCTGGGGCTTTTGGGCTCAGGTGTTGCGGGCTCCAGTCCACCTCCATGACCGCCACTGCCCTGGTTGGGCTCGTGCATGCCCGCACACCTGTTTGGACTGCTTCTGTCGCTGCCCCGTGCCACTGCCTCTGAGAGCCAGTCTGTGCCACGGGCATTGTGCTCATGGGCTTGGGCATCTGCCCCGGCTTTCACCCCTGTGGGTGGGACCATGCCTGCTGAGACCACTTCCGGGGATGCCTTGGTGGTCTCAGACCTCAGCAGCCACCTTGGGGTGGCCGCGCGAGCTCACTCAGATCACCACTGAGGTTACCCCTCTTTTTGCTGCTGCTGAGGGTGCCCCCCACTCTGGGAAGGTTTGTGCACAGGCCCGCATCCCTGCAGTAGCCGGCACTACTTCTGCCCTTGCTGGAAGGCTCGTGTGTGCCTGTGCGCTCCCCCTCTGCTGGCACTCGGGTCTCTGCCCCCCGCCAAGGGCAGGCCCACTCAGCGAGCAGGACTGTGTTTGAGCCTGGACCTTCACAGCGGCAGTGGTGGTTCCCAGTTCCACGGGCCGGCTTGTGCATGCCCACTTGAACCTCCGCAGCTGCGTCCTGCTGCCTCCAGCCTGCCTGCCCCCAGCCGCGCTCAGCAGTGCACAGTGTGGGGGGGTGTAGCTTAGACCTCTGCACTCCCTATTTGTGTCCCTATCATGGCGCCTGGCTCCAAGTGCCTTTGTTCTAGCTAGGGTAGGGGAGCTTCCGGTGGACAGGGCACTTTCTTTCCTTTGCTGGTGATGCTGCTCTCAGAAAAAAATGTTCACTTTAAATTGGGGGAGTGACTCAGCCCAGGGGTTAGGGTGTCCTCCTGGAGCTCCGGGAAAGTGGCTGTGAGCAAAGCTCTCTGTGAAGTTCCTTTAATATGGAGCCTGGGTCTGAGAGTCCTGCCTCTTTCCCTCAAACCATGTCTAGGCTTTTTTTCTCAGCCAAATATAGTCTGTAAGCCCCTTCCAGGCTCTAGGGCTTCCAGATTCTGGTTTTGGGGATAAGGACCTACAACTCCCTGGATAGCCGCCCCCATCGCAAAAGTTCCTCCTGGTTGCTGCTCACTCCCAGGAGCGGGGCAGCCCTTTCCACATCTCTGCCTTTCCTACCGGTCTCAGTGTGGAGTCTTTGGTGGTCTTTGGCTGTAGAAACCTCTTAGTTTAGTCCAAAGTTTGTCTTTCATAATGAGAATTCTCAGATTTAAGTTGTAATCCACCTTGGTTCTGGGAAGTGGGAGTTGGAGTGTCTGCCTACTCTGTGGCCATCTTAGAAACTATTCTAATCTATGTTGTGAACTTCTGTTATTTATTCAACAAATAAACACAGAAAGAAACCCATAATTAGTCATTGTTATAGCTGCTGTAACCCCAATGGCAAATTGTGATAATTTTTCATTGAGAAAGAATAATGGGGCTTTCTTTAGACTTGGGAGAAAAGGAAGCCTTTTCTGAATGGATGACATTTAAGCTGGGACTTGAAGACCAAGTAGAAATTTTTCTGGCGGGGATGTTCTGAGTTGGTGGGACAAGCTTGCAGAGAGCTGTCAAATATATTCTTAAATTGCCAAGTTCTTCACCTTAAGAGGAGGACTACAGAGGGCGGACAGAAGGTGTCATTCAGGTCAGGGCTATGTCAGCCTAGTGCCATGAAGGAGTAGAGGACGTTGACAAGAGAACGTGTGAAGTGTTGGGCTTGGATAGGGAACGTGAGGAAAAGAAAGTTCACCTGAGGTCTCAATGACGTGAAAGATAATAGAGGTAGATGGAAGGACAAAAGATGGGAGTCATGAAGTTACAGTATATTAATTTGTAGTTTTCAGGTGTTTGTTGGAATAATAGTGTATGTAGCAGTGAATAACTGAAACTAGGAAGTCTAATTATTTGGGTTGATTGTTTTGTAACTGACTTGAATGAGAGAGTGCTTTACTTTGAAAATCCAAAATGGTAAATGTAACTTAAGCATCACTGAAACATTTCCCAGTTTATTTGTATAGAGCAGGGGTAGTCAACCTTTTTATCCCTACTGCCCACTTTTGTATCTCTGTTAGTAGTAAAATTTTCTAACCGCCCACCAGTTCCACAGTAATGCTGATTTATAAAGTAGGGAAGTAACTATATTTTATAAAATTTATAAAGCAGAGTTAAAGCATACAATAATAATTACTTACCAAGTACTTTATGTTGGATTTTCACTAAGTTTGGCAGAATAAATCTTTATAAAACAGCTTACTCTAGTTAAATCTATCTTTTTATTTATACTTTGGTTGCTCTGCTACCGCCCACCATGAAAGCTGGAAGGCCCACTAATGGGTGGTAGGGACCAGGTTGACTACCACTGGTATAGAGCTATCAAATTTAATACTGAAATGAGAGATATTTTCTGTTTTATGGACTTTCCAGAGTGTATTGTCTTTTAAAATCCAATGAATTGGCCCTTGCTGGTTGGCTTAGTGGTAGAGCATCAGTCCAGTATGTAGAAGTCCTGGGTTTGATTCCAGGTCAGGGCACACAGGAGAAGTGCCTATCTGCTTCTCCACCCCTTCCCCTCTTCCTTCTCTCTCTCTCTCTTCCCTCTCCTCCTGCATCCATGGCTCGATTGGAGTGAGTTGGCCCTGGGCACTGAGGATGGCTCCATGGCCTTCATTTCAGACACTAAGAAGAGCTCTGTTGCTGAGCAATGGAGCAATGCCCCAGATGGGCAGAGCATCACCCCCTAGTGGGCTTGCCAGATGGATCCCAGTTGGGGCACATGCAGGAGTCTGTCTCTGCCTCCCTTCCTCTCACTGAAAAAACAAAAAACAATGAATTAATAACATGTTAATAAAATAAAAGTATACAATCCAGCCCTAAAAAAGAAGAAAATTTCACTACTTACTCATTTTCACTGTTGGCTTAAAAAAGAAGTCCCTGGTGCATAAGGGAAGATATGGTCAACATTCCAAGGTAAGATAGATTTATTTTTTTATATCAGCTTCATATTTACACATCTCTTGGAAAAAGAAGCCAGAGATAATGTTTTCTTCTTAACTTTACTTAACAAAAAGATTGACATTAGCACATATTTTAGGTTTTCCTGCTTCTAAACTATCCACATTTCTTAATTCTCTTTAAATAAATCAGCTAAGACCTTGTCAGGTGTCACTCTGTTTTTAAATCAGAATACACAGCTATTCATGAGACAAGGTAATGTTTTTGTGGGAAATAAAGATTTAAAATATAAGTTGGGCCTGACCTACGGTAACACAGTGTATAAAGTTGTGACCTGGAATGCTGAGGTCTCCGGTTCAAAACCCTGGGCCTGCATGGAAGGCACATACAAGAAGCAACTACGAGTTGATGCTTCTCACTCCTCCTTCCTGACCTTTTCTCTCTCCCCCTCTCTAAAATTCAATATATAAAATCTCTTGAAAAATAAAATATATATTGGTATCCCTAGTCTAATATATTCTAAACTTAATAAAACAACGATGCCACTGCTCTACACTGAATAAACCTTTGACTGGAGAGCAGTTGCTTAGACACGCTATGCTGTTGTTCGAGTTGACCAGTAGAGGTCACTATTAACAGACAAATGAAAAGCATTTTGGAATTACAGGTTAATCCAGTTAAATCTTAAATTCTGTCTGTCCCCAAATCAGTACAACATTATAAAAATGTGACACAAATTTAAAATCAGATTATATTTTAGACAATTAAATTGTAAAAGTAGATGTTACTATTTGGATGAATTATCCGAACTATATGATTTAAGATTTTTCCATCTCTGACAATTTTTTTTAAAACAAATTACAAGAAGAGAGACTCCTTGAGTTTTAATAGTTTCATATTATTTAATTATTTTCTATACTATTTAATATAGAAATGTGGCCCCCCCAAAAAAGGCAGATGGAAATGGAAACTTGTTTACATTCTCTAAGCATGAACTATTTTTTTAGAAAGTGTAATTTTTACCCCATTAGGAAAAAAAACAACAACAAAAAACTAGGGAGATACTTTTAGCGAAAAATGGTGGAAAGTAATCATTTCTTAGTCGGATGGTCACCGGGTGGTTGTTGGTGGGGAAAGATAGCAGGACTCGTCCAGAGAGAAGCCACCCTTAGCACACGGAAGCCGGCACAACCCCCGCAGAAGGAAGGGCCTCGGTCACATTATGTCAGTTCCCTTCCGCTTCCATAAACACAGCCGTAATCAATTACAGACCCACTTGTGAAGGGGCCATTGTTGGCCGGCCCGTTCAGACGGGGCTGCGTGGCCCTGTTGTTAGACTGCCGTGCAGAAACCCTGCAAAGGTGAGGCAGAAAGTTCAAAGCGCCCAGCGTTTTCGTGCGGACTCTGTTATGGAGACTTCTCTGTCTTTTAATTAATTAAAAAAAAAAATTGTAGGCCCTGGCCGGTAGAGCGTCGGCCTGGCGTGCGGGGGACCCTGGTTTGATTCCCGGCCAGGGCACATAGGAGAAGCGCCCATTTGCTTCTCCACCCCTCCCCCTCTCCTTCCTCTCTGTCTCTCTCTTCCCCTCCCGCAGCCAAGGCTCCATTGGAGCAGAGATGGCCCGGGCGCTGGGGATGGCTCCTTGGCCTTTGCCCCAGGCGCTAGAGTGGCTCTGGTCACGGCAGAGCAACGCCCTGGAGGGGCAGAGCATCGCCCCTGGTGGGCGTGCTGGGTGGATCCCGGTCGGGCACATGTGGGAGTCTGTCTGACTGTCTCTCCCCGTTTCCAGCTTCAGAAAAATACAAAAAAAAAAAAAAAAAAATTGTATCCATAGTATACATGTTGACTGTTGGTTCCAGGAAAGGGAGGGGGCAGGGAATCGGAACACTACAAAGAATGACAACGATCTAAGGACAGAGTGTTCCCTGTGACTTTCTGATCTCAGTGCCTCATGTATCTGCTCAAGACGAATCAGAGCTGAAAAAATAAATAACGCCCGCTTTATCCTAAGTCTCTTGGTAGAAAGTCAGAGCCTTTCTCCAGGACTAACCACTCATTCATTTCTGTCCTGATCGCCATTTTATTTTTATCCTCCACCTCTCTCCTACGCTCCTGATTTGGGCCGGACAATACTGTCAGCCCTGAAGTGGTCAGTATTCAGTCTTGGTGGCTAGACTTGGGGAGACTGGTGGGCACTTCCCTAAAGGGGCAGATGTAAAAATAGTTCAGTTAGAATTTGGCATCAATGATTCAAAGAACTAGCCAGATACAAAGTGGATCGATATGAAAATATTGAATGCTACTGACATGTACTGAACTAGAGGGAACAAGCAGACGCTACCTCTCAGACGCAGGAATAAAAATCACTCAGTGAAAGAACCGCTGACCCCTGAACAAGGGTTTAAACTGCACAAGTCCACTTAAAAACAGACTTTTCCTGATAAACACAGGTGCAGTCAGCCCCCTGCATCCACGGGTTTCACATCTGCAGGCTCAACCCGGTGCTGACTGGAGCCGGTAGTTTTGATCTGTGTTTGGGAATCTGGAAATTCGGAGGGTCAATGAAAAGGATAGGCGGATTTTTGACTGCACCCCAGCCCCCGCGGAGTGCAGACATCAGCCGCAAACTCTCCTGCAGCGAGCCTGGAGGCCAGGAAGGAGATGCCACAACGTCCGTCTGCGCACCTCACGTTGTCACGGCGGGAACCCTTGGTCATTTGCTGTCTAAGGCATACACGTGGGCCACATTTCCACCTTAGCATAAGCTGGCCTAGGCCTGGAGGAAGTCCCGTTCTGCCTGAGTTAACCAGATAGTCAAGCTGAATTTGAAAGATTTTGGAATGGAAATTAAGGAATCAAGTCATCCACCAAGAATAAGTTTTTCTTTTTCCTAAGATTCTTGTGCTTTTTTTTTTTTTTTTAATAAATGGTCAGAAAACAATCCTCTTCGGGACTGACTCCGATTTACTAAAACTGCCGAGTCCGTTGCTGTCCCTCGGGCACATAGACCTCTGTCTTTTCCTTGAGCGACATGTCTGGGGAGGTTATAAGGCAGAGCCTCGGTGCCCAAACCAGCCGCCCTACCGATGACTCAGGACGCCTTCACTGCATCCATTCATTACCGCGGCCCTGGTGGGAGTTACAAGCGAAGCCTGCCACTTAGATGCTGGTCATGCGGACTTGGCTGCAGGGAATTGGGTAAGACTGCCAGAACTCATTCCTGAACTTCAGCCGCCACAAAAGAGTACTTTTCTGTCGTCTGTAACCGATTCAAGACTGGGTCTCAAAAGGACAAGCTTCCTTTTGTGCACCATCATTCCTGAAGTCCAACAACTAATAATGTTACCACGTCAGGTTTTTTTTTCTGTTTTTTTTTTTTCTCCAGGAGATCACAGGAAACATCTGACGAAAGAGGAGGAAAGAAAACAAATGTCATCTTTTGACTTGATTGGCCTGTTTTCACTGTCTTCTAATTTTAGAACATTCTCTTTTTTTTGGGAAAATAATTATATGGTAATTCGCCACAAATTAATGGTGCTTTCCTGTGAAATGAGAGGTTAAATCTATGATATATCAAGAATCAGAAAAAAAAAACAAAAAGAAAAGATTTCCAAACTCTTCAGGTGTTGAGTAAAGCAATTATTAGCTCATATTCAAAACTGCTTGTCCTCGCCTTGGAAAAATATTTCCAACATCCTACCCTGACTCGACTGGCATCTCTACTTCCTTCTTGCTAATAAACACACATAAGGCTGAAAGCTTGCTTTTAAGTTCATTGATACTACTATTCATTATTTAGTTTTTATATTTCAGTCGATTTGGGTGTTGGGTGATGTTTAGAAACACTTCAGGGGAAAGAGGTAGATGTTCTGAATGAAGATTCCATGTATTTAAGTATCCGATGGGTGGAAAGAACACATCTGGAACAATATCCAGGCCATCGGTGGGGAACGTCAGAGAGCTCTGAACTGTAGGCCCTCAGGAACGTCAGATAATAAGATTCCTTCCGTCACGGTGGGCTCCAGCCGGAAAGATCTGTGTTCTCTGCCGATCAAGGCTTTGTGTTATTATTATTTTTTCTTTTCTCCCAGTCCTAATTTTACTTCAGAAATTATTTTTCATGTGTTTCAGACAGGAGCCTTCTGTCCAGATCTTGAATGCAAGTACTGTGTCTTTGTTTTGTCTTCTTGTACAAATATGTTTTATTGGGGAACCTATTTCAAAATGCCTGTGAAACATATGAGCTTATTCACATGAACGCGCTCACGGGCTCTGACGGAGGGGCCGCGGCCGAAACAGAGCGCCCTGTGTCTGCCACCCGGGGCTGCCGCCCCCCGTCGGGGAAGGGAGCGTGCCCGCTCCAGCAGCTCTCCCCACACGGCCCTCTGCCGTGACGCACGCCCAGACGCACGCGCGCACATCCCCGCGACTTCAGGGGAAAGGAAAACACACACACACACACACACACACACACACACACACGCATCGGTCATAAAGCTCGGGCGCTGAAGATCAGAGACGGAGGCCGGGAGAGTAACTGTGCAGAACTTGAATGAATTACCAGTTTTCACCAAGTAACTGGCCGGCCTCCTCAGGCAGCCTCCAAATTCCTGTTGAAATGAAGACTTTCTTTCCTGGACGGGGCCTGGCATTCCTGGGAAACAATGGCCCTTTTCAGACAGGCTCTGAAATTTCACAGGTGAAGGGACAGGGGCAGTCATTCGATCCCACCCACCAGAAGCCTGTGAGTATTTCAGAAAGTGAAGACAGAGCCTATCACGGCACTGCGGGCGAGGCGGCCCGGGGCTCGGAGCTGCAGTCCAGGGCGGCGTTTCTGCGGCTCTCCGTGAAACACGAAGCAGTGTCCCTGTTCTGTCTGCCACTCGCATTGCCAACGCCCTTTCTAGATGTTTCTTCGGAGCGGACCACAAGAACCACCGAGACGGGGTTGTGTTTGGTTTTGGGGGCCACACTCGATCCTGTGTCATGTGTGATCAGTATTCACGTCTGTCTTTAATTAGGGATTGATGGAGTTTCTCTTTGCATTGTGTTGTATTTTGTAGCGTGTTTTATTTTGTGTTGTGTGTTATCAGTGTGCGTATTCGACTTTGCCTTTAATTAGGCATTGACGTTAGGATCTATAAAATAAAGGATTCGATTGTCGTTCTGGAAGAGAGGCGAAGTAAAAGCATTCCATAGATATATTATATAAACACATCCATGTGTAATTACATGTATAATTCTACCTTGCACCCTTTCCAAAATACATGTAAGTTGATCTAATTATGTTATAACTAGGTCATTTTAAAATGTTCAGGCTGTTTCTGGAGTCTTTTATGAAAATATAGACCTTAGCCAGTTTGAAAGTATTTGGGGGCCCTGGCCGGTTGGCTGAGTGTTAAAGCATCGGCCTGGCATGCAGGAGTCCTGGGTTCGATTCCCAGCCAGGGCACACAGGAGAGGCGCCCATCTGCTTCTCTGCCCCTCCTCCTCTCCTTCCTCTCTGTCTCTCTCTTCCCCTCCCTCAGCCAAGGCTCCATTGGAGCAAAGTTGGCCTGGGTGCTGAGGATGGCTCCATGGCCTCTGCCTCAGGTGCTAGAATAACTCTGGTTGCAACAGAGCAGCACCCCAGATGTGCAGAGCATTGCCCCCTGGTGGGTGTGCCGGGCAGATCCCAGTCGGGCACATGTGGGAGTCTGTCTGACTGCCTCCCCGTTTCCAACTTCAGAAAAATATTTTTTAAAAAAAGTATTTGGGCATACTGACCGCCATACTTCTGTGTATAATTTAGAATCAGAGGCACTGCATAGGTTTTACAGAAACTTTTATTTGATCATGTCTTTCAATGATTGAGTGAGAGAAACTGAATACTGCTCAGTGGTTTGGATGAGAAAACTAATGAAAGTTCAGACTGTGATAACGATCACCAATACACAGACAAGTCTTATTAGGCTCACCTTTCTGCAAGAGAGGAATCTTTTCTCCATTATTCTTTTTAACAACGCCGATAACTGCCCCAAGATGGATGACACACCAGCGCTTAATATAGTCCCAATTTGGGGACTTGTTTTACACATAGATTATGGAAGACTCAGAAAATATGTGTGTGTGTTACCTAAACATAAATAAACAGAGCTTTTTATGAAACTGCTTCTTGAAATTATATAGACCTTCTCTGAGAAGCACAATTCCCCTGCCCATTATGTCGCGGGATAACAGTTTGACACATTGTTGCTGATATTTGGGTGATTCCATGGTACTCTCTCCTCCACCCCCGCTCCCTGCTAACCCCGGTCCTGATTCTAGCAGCAACCAGGTTATTCTGAGCTTGTCTTAGAGAAGGGATGGAACAGAGGAACAACAACAGTAAAGCCTAAGTGTTGGTGTTTGAGTTTCCAATGCAGAAATTAAAAAAAAAAAAGTAATATTTAAAAAAGCACATAAGTGACCAGAAAAAAGCCAAGACGCGGTAATAAAGGAGCGCGTTATCAATCAGAACCCGATTCCCCAGCCCAGCGGGGAGACTTCCTGGGCGGGAAGAGGAAGAGAAGCAGAGGATACACTGGAGGAGAGATTCTGTGTACCATCTTTCCCCAGCTCCGGGGTGAGTGGGGATGAACGTCCCAGCGAACTCATAGCTTTGGGATTCTAGAACTAAGGGGACTGCAGCCACCCAAGTGGAGTGGAGAGACGTGTCCAGCTTTCTTTCTGTCCTGCTCGTCCCCTCCCTTCCCTGGAGAAGAACAAGAGGGGAGAGAGAGCGCGTGAGGTGTTCGTGATCCTCAGCATGGCCTCCCGGGCTCTGCTGCTCCACTCACGCAGCCTGGAGGGCAGCAGAAGGCTTCTCTGTGGAGCCGAGAGAGGCAGGCATGTGGCTCAGAGGACCCAGCAGATGGGAGGGCGGGAGGAGGGTGCCGCTGATGTGTGTGTGGGGGTGCGGTGACAGAGACCAGGAGAGGTAGTGTACGTCACAGTGGAAATGCATGGGAAATGACCACGAAGAGCCATATAAAACCTGCTACTGGCGTGATCCCCTCGACCATCTCTGCAGCTTTGGTGCCGCCTACGTGAAGACTTGACAGGGAAAAGGGCGAGGAACCGAAATGATGGAGATGACTCTAAATTGACCAAGATAATTTTACTGCCCAGCAAAAAAAAAAATGGGGGGAGAGGGAGAAGCAAAGAATAACATTTTAAGTCCATTTGAAAATAAAGTTAGTCATTTTGCACACTGAATTTTGGGGACTAGAAGCCTGACCCTCTGCGTTTATTCTAGAGAAGAAGAGTCAAAGGAAAAGGTCTGCGTCCCCGGCCATTGGTCTAAGACGGTGTTATTGCTTTGTTTATCCCTGCCGTCCCACAACCTCGCGTGGACTCCCACTGCAATGACCCATCCTCGCGTGGTACCTCAGCCTTGGCGGGGTTACGGTCGGTCTGCTGTATTCTGCTGTCTTGATTCTACTCGCTCTGGTGGTTGAAGTTTGGTACAAAACCGTGTCAGAGTTTGGTACAAATCTGGCCACTTCAGACACTTCAGTGAGAAGTCTTCTACTCTCTTGAGGGCCTTCCCTGGCCATCCCTGCACCCCAGCCTTTCTTAGCAGTGCTGCTGTTAGGGCGAAGGCCCTTCCGTTCCGGTGCCCCCCTGGCCCACTGCGAGGGGGAGAGGACGGCTGCCCCTCTGCCCGGCGCGGCGCCGGCAGACCCTTGCTGCCGCTTGCTGGCCGGCCTGTCCTCGAGCCTGTCGTGGCAGGGGCCGTGTGGCTGGGCCCGGTGCGGGCGGCTGCGGGTAGGAGAGCCTGCGGGGAAACCGCCGACGGGGACTGCGGAAGGGACTCCTGTAGCGTGGGGCTGTGTCAGGGAGATCTCCAGGGAAATTAGATCCTGAGTGGGAAGTACAGCCAGGACAACGGAGCACCACAGCTGTGACAGTCCGCAAGGTAGCCAATCCCTGAAAACATACCATGACAGGGTCAGCTTCGGCCTCCTCTCAGGGATGGGAGGTTTCCAAAGAGCCCACACAGCACGGCCCGCCCACCCCCATGCAACGAGCAGCTTAAAGGTGAACATGAGAAACCGGGGCCACGTGACATCGGTAGCGGTCACGTGCTATCTCGCCTGACGCTTACCCGCCCACCCCCCCACCCCCCCACCCCCCCCACCCCCCCACCCCCCCCACCCCCCCACCCCCCCACCCCCCCACCCCCCCCACCCCCCCACCCCCCACCCCCCACCCCCCCCACCCCCCCACCCCCCCCACCCCCCCCACCCCCCCACCCCCCCACCCCCCCCACCCCCGCCCGCATCAGAAACTGTGGCGACCCCGCCCTGTGCCCTCTGCAGATGGTCTCGGTCAAGCCATTGTCCCTGCCTGTTCCTCAGACAAGGAGCTCACCTCTGCCTTGGGACTTTGCATATTAGCCGTCTTCTGTATCCCAAATGGTCTTTCTTGTGATGGTCACAAAGGCGCTCTCTCTCTCTCTCTCTCTCTCTCTCTCTCTCTCGCCAGGCATTTCAGTATTAAATAGTATCCTTTCTAAGAGGCCTTTGCATATGACCTTGTAGGCCTCATTTAAGAGTCTGGCTTTTATTCAAAGTGCTAAATGAAGTCAAAGGAGGGCAATATGATTTGATTAAAAGTTCTTTGGTTTTTTTTTTTTCTTCACGGCCTGGACAATTTATACACAGAGACGGGGTCTTAGCCTGGGTCCCTGCAACCCCTATAAATATAGCGTGCTCTCTACATAATATAGACAGTAACGCCCCAAACAGGGTGGGGGGTCAGACAGAAGAAGAAAGGTTAAGGGCCGCCCATCTTGGGAAGCTGAAGGGCAGGGTTGGGAGGACACACGAGGCCCCAGGGGCACTGAGAGGGGAGGAGTGTGGGAGTAGCTGCCAGAGGGCATCCCGGTGCTGGGTGGGGGGCTCGGGGGTCGGGGTGTGGGGGCAGGGGCTCACTGGTGTCTGTTGTAGCTGCTGAAGGCACCAGCATGGAGGGGGGTGGGGTTGCACTGGAGTCTCAGAAACAGAGTGAGGGAGAGGAGCTTGGGGCATGGTGACTTCTATTTATTTTTATTTTAAAATTTTATTTATTTATTTTTCTGAAGTGAGAAGCAGGGAGGCAGAGAGACAGACTCCCATATGTGCCTGACCAGGATCCACCCGGCACGCCCACCAGGGGGTGATGCTTGGCCACTCTGGGGTGTTGCTCAGCTGCAACCAGAGCCATTCTAGCGCCTGAGGCAGAGGCCATGGAGCCATCCTCAGCGCCTGGGCCAACTTTGCTCCAATGGAGCTTTGGCTGCGGGAGGGGAAGAGAGAGACAGAGAGGAAGGAGAGGGGAAGGGTGGAGAAGCAGGTGCTTCTCCTGTGTGCCCTGGCTGGGAATTGAACCTGGGACTTCCACATGCTGGGCCGATGCTCTACCACTGAGCAAACTGGCCAGGGCCAGGGACGTGGTGACTTTTACAAAGTCACTCTGCTTTGCATGGAGAAAGAATCGTAGGGGAAATTAATGAAGGGAAGGGGAAGGAACGGACCCAGGCTGAACCTCGGAGGGAGAGCCCCCAGCGTGGCCTGACAGCTTGGTGCTGGGGTGTGAGGGAAACAGGGATTAGACCCCCAGGCTTTTCACTTGAATGGTTTTGTCACAGAAAGACTCACAGAAAAAAAGTTTGACCGTAAGGCGGTGTGGTGGGCAGATTGCTCAGATGACCTCCATGGTTCCTTCCCCTTGAGTGTGAGCAGGGACCAGGATTAGGTCACCAATATATCTGCTTTGCACAAGCAAAAAAGGGAGATTATTTCGCATGGGCCCAACCTGTCCTGCCAGCCTCAAAGCAGCAGCCAACTGAGATGCCGAGAGAGGCCCAGGCAGCCTCAAGGAGCCAACAGTGGTCCCCGAATGGCAGGCACCAAGAAAAGGGGGGTTCAGTCACCCATCCACAGGGAATTGACCTCTGGCAACCGTCCAGCCGAGCTTGGAGGAGTACCCCACCTTCCAGATGAGACCACATCCCCGGCCCACACCGTGGTTTTGGCCCGTGTGACCCTGAGCCTGGTGGAACTGAGCTACTCCATGCTGAGGCCTCTGGCCTCTAGAACAGGGGTCTCAAACTTGCGGCCCGCGGGCCGCATGCGGCCCCCCGAACAATTTTGTGCGGCCCGCAGACTAATCCACGAAGTTCAAAATATTTTGGATAAAATTAAGTAAGCCTAGGGGCCTACTTGTATTTTTCATTTCTCTAGCATCCTAGCTAGATATTAGCTTAGTTAACAGCAGTTGTGATGCGAACTACAGTTTCTGGTTGTTTTGTGACACTGAGTAAACTGCATGTACGATTGTGCTTGTTGTACTGATTTTTTTTTGTTTTCAACTGCAGTGAGAAAAGTGTTGCGTAACAGTTGCCTTTTGTAGACCTAGTGCGGCCCGCCGAACGGCTGTGATCTTGCTCTGCGGCCCACATGCTGAGTTGAGTTTGAGACCCCTGCTCTAGAAGCTGTGAGATAATAGGGATGTTGCTTTAAGCCACTGAGTTTGTTGCGATTTATTCCACAGAACGAGGGCACTAAGGAGGCTGGCAAGTGAACGTCCACTTGGGGCATATTAGAATGAAAGGCCTGTCACACGTCCGTGGGTGATGTCCGGCCGGGAGTTTGTTACAGCCGTCTGGGCTTCAGGGAAGGGTTCCGTGCATGGTGGCTTCATGCTCGTGCCAGCGTTCCAGAGTCAGTGCAGAGGAAAGGACAGCGGGTGACCTTGTTTGCTCCATGGAGTTGACCGAGTTGACCGGGTGATCACAGAGAGAAGAAGGGGAAGTGTACCTGTCCTCCAGGAATTTACAATTCAGAGAAATACTTTTCTTTCTTTCTTTTTTTTTTTTTTTTGTATTTTTCTGAAGTGAGAAGCAGGGAAGCAGAGGGACAGGCTCTCGCATGCGCCTGAATGGGATCCATCCGGCATGCCCACCAGGGGGTGATGCTCTGCCCATCTGGGGTGTCGCTCTGTTGCAACCAGAGCCATTCTAGAACCTGAAGCGGAGGCCATGGAGCCATCCTCAGCGCCCGGGCCAACTTTGCTCCAATGGAGCCTTGGCTGTGGGAGGAGAAGAGAGAGACAGAGAGAAAGGAGAGTGGGGGAAGGGTGGAGAAGCAGATGGACGCTTGTCCTGTGTGCCCTGACCAGGAATCGTACTCGGGACATCCACACACGGGCTGACGCTCTACCACTGAGCCAACCGACCAGGGCCGGAAACACTTTTCTTAACTGCGTGTAAGACATCCTCCTAGAAGAAGACTGCTTTAATAATCATTTCCAGCAGGGGAAAAGGGAAGAAGGTCAACTTTCACTTTAATTCAGCAAGTTCTGTCCTATCAACTATTATTTCATCATAAAACCTAAACGAGGGGCTGCCCTCTTCTCTTCTACTTCCTGGCTCTGCTCCTCATCGTACTGTGTCAGGAGAGAGGCAGAGTCATTTTTTCTCAGCTTGCCTTCGATGACTTTTCCGTAGGCGTCTTTGTGGCCTCCCTAGCAGTTCCTTTTACCGTGGCCTTTCTCAGACACTGAGAGCTCCACAACTAGTGGCCATTTGGAACGTCACTTAGCAAGCGCCTTTATTTTAAATACAGGTAAACTGAGGCACACAGAGGTTCCGTGATCTGCAAGCGCCAGTAAAAGAGCCATGGCCGGAGTTAAGAATGGCCCATGCCCCAGCCCGCGGTTCTCTTGTGGGCCGTACCCCACTCCTTCCCGGCCAGTACGGCAGCTTCATTGCATTGGGAAGAAGGAACGGTGTAGATCTATGGAACCTTAATGACAGAAGTTGGATTTCCATGGTTTCAGTGCCTTCCTTTGATACATGAACATAAATATATCTTTTAACATTAAGCAAACAATTAACAGGAGCCCTAACATGGACTCGGGTCCTGTTATAAGTATTTGGAGGGAACATCCCAAGTGAAAATGTTCGCATGGAACTGACACTAATATGTGCCTTGAAAGGACCCCGAGCCTGAGTGGGCCATCAGTACAGGTAACATTTGACCTGGCTCCTCCCACTGTCCTGTCGATCCTGATCATTAATCATTAGAAAATACTTCTAAAATTTTGGTGCATTTTCAATTTTTTTTTTTTTCATATTCTTTTTGGACATGGAAGTGAATCTAGAGAAATACAGAAGCATTGACGAGCAGAAGGGAGGCAACCTCAGCCTCTCTCTGTGGGTGACACATACCGTCTTTAGTATTGTGACTTTTTTTTTTTTTTGACAGAGACAGAGAGAGAGTCAGAGAGAGGGACAGATAAGGACAGACAGACAGGAAAGAAGAGATGAAAAGCATCAATTCTTTGTTGTAGCACCTTAGTTGTTCATTGATTGCTTTCTCATATGTGCCTTGACTGAGGGGCTACAGCAGAGCAAGTGACTCCTTGCTCAAGCCAGCAGCCTTGGACTTCAAGCCAGTGACCATGGGGTCACGTCTATGATCCCACACTCAAGCCCCAGCGACCCCGTGCTCAAGCTGGTGAGCCTGCACTCAAGCCAGTGACCTTGAGGTTTCAAACCTGGGTCCTCCATGTCCCAGTCTGATGCTCTATCCATTGCGCCACCTCCTGGTCAGATGGTATTGTGATTATTTTTTTTAAAGATAAACTATTTATTGATTTTAGAGAGAGGAGGGAGAGCAAGAGAAAGGAGGTGAGGAGAGGGAAGCATCAACTCATAATAGTTCTTGTATGTATGTGCCCAGATGGGGCAAGCCTGAGGTTTCAAACCTAGGGCCCCAGCATGCCAGGGCAATGCTTTATCCACTGCGCCACTGTAGGCCAGGTGGTACTGTGATTTTTATTTCCCCATGTGAAAAACTTAGTGAGTACCCTTAGGCCAAGTTGTTTTTCAAATGGAAACAGGGAGTAGTTCCCCGGGCATTTAATTAGGGCATCTTGAGGTCAACTGGGACCATTTAGAGAATGACCACAGCAGTTCACAAAGGGATTTCTGATTATTACATCACTACAGATCACAAGTCCCAGCAAGCTGTAGCGGTCTTTGCCTTCAAGTGGATGGTAATCTAAAAAGAGAGATATATTCTATTTCATATTTTAACATGATACCCAAAGTGAGTAAGGGGGACCTGACGTGCGCAACTTGTTTGTGAAGTGGGTCTGTCTGGAGATCGGATTTTTCCTCCTCGTTCAACACCGCAGAAGGGCCGCTGAACGAGCTGGTCCCTAGATGAACACAGCGGAAATCTTCAACCAGTTTCTCCTTGCGCGCTTTCAGGTTTTGTCTTACGGCCGCCGCTCGTAATTAGTGGCTGTGCAAAGAGAAAAATAAAGCTTAGCGCTCACCCTGCGCCTTTCATTTCTGTGTGCCGGGCTGGTCCTGGCTTCTGCGCTCGACCTCAGCGTTACCAAGCTGGTGTTTTACTTGGCTTGGTCGCACTTTTATTTAAATAAATGCAGAAATTTAAGAAACATGAAATACAAGGTTCACTGTATTCTATATAGTTCAGGGAGGGGCAAAAACTCCTTAAATATCTAGCCATATGTATTCCGAATATTAGTTACAAGCTAACTAGTCCTTTTATATAGTCAAGTCAGCAAAAATAATACTGACATATTGTTCTCTTGTGAGACCATTGACTAAGTTCTCAGGCTGCTAATTTTGGTCAACCAACTTATCAAGAAGAACAAAAAACAAAAATAAAGCTGCAATTCCTGAAAAATAATACCGATACATTATTCTCTTGTGCTTTTATAAAATACCTGTGATTTTAAAGTGCAAGGTGAAGACACTACAAAATTTTAGAGAGATACTTTGCATGTCTTGTCTCCTGCAATGTGTGCACTGCAAGGTAGACACAAAAGCAGTGACACGTTTTATCGTTATTAAAACAATCCAGCCATGATCAACAGAGATTGTTTAAAAAGGAGGACCCCATATTTTATTCCTTAATCTTGAAAAAGGTAAGTAAAAGATATTGGACTTTCTACGATTGATGCTCAAATGTGGCACCAATAACTATTATTACTGTTCGACATGTAAAATATTGTGCAAAGATAGTCATCAAAAAAGAAGTTACTCTGCACATCTTTGATAGTTTCTTTTCTCTTGTTTCTCTCCTTTCTTTTTGTGATAGAGAGATATATATAGAGAGAGAGACAGAGGGACAGATAGAGACAGACAGGAAGGGAGAGAGATGAGAAGCATCAATTCTTCGTTGTGGCACCTTAGTTGTTCATAGGTCACTTTCTCATATGCACCTTGACCGTGGGGTTACAGCAGACCGAGTAACCCCTTGCTTGAGCCAGTGACCTCGGGCTCAAGCTGGTGAGCTTTGCTCAAACCAGATGAGCCCATGCCCAAGCTGGTGACCTCGAGGTTTGGAACCTGGGTCCTCCACGTCCCAGTCCGACACTGTATCCACTGTGCCACCGCCTGGTCACACTCCTTTTTTTAACATTAGAGATCTGTATATTCTTTTCTTTTACCAGATGTGTATGACGTGGTATGATGAAATAGTTGAAACACACACTTTGGAGTTAGAGATGTCTGGATTTGAGTCTTAGATACATACACCACTTCCCAGATGTTGGGCTCTGTAATTGGGGGATCATAATGCTGCTTCTATCAAAGTGCTATTGTAGATAGTTTATTTTTATTCAAAAAAATTTTTTTTCATTCTAGGAAATGGATGCTGGATGGGCTAACGTGACTCAACCACAACATACTTACATAGCTTACATATAAGCAAACCCTTTTCAAATAAAATTTAATTTAATTAATTTATTTTATTCAGTGAGAGGAGGGGAGGCAGAGACAGACTCCCAAATGTGCCCTGACTGGGATCCACCTGGCAACCCCACTAGGGGGCAATGCTCTGCCTATCTGGAACGTTGCTTGGTTGTTCAACAATTGAGCTCTTCTCAGCACCTGAGGCAGAGGCCATGGAGCCATCCTCAGCATCCAGGGCCAACTCACTCTAATTGAGCCATGGCTACAGGAGGGGATGGTGGAGATGGGGGGAAGAGAGAGAGAGAGAGAGAGAGAGAGAGAGAGAGAGAGAGAGAAGTGAGAGGGGGAGGAGTGGAGAAGCAGATAGGTGCTTTCCAGATAGGTTCTTCTCCTGTGTGCCCTGACTGGGAATCAAACCTGGAGCATCCACATGCTGGGCCCATGCTCATGCTCTACCACTGAGCCAACCAGCCAGGGCCAAAATTTAGTTTTAAAATGAAATAATATAATGCTTTTATTTTAGAACAGTTTTAGATATTCATATATACACATACACATATACACATATATATACACACACACGCACACATACATATATATCTCATGTTTATGTATCACTTCCCATTTAACTTGATAATTTATAAAATGATTTCCTGTGTATAGTATCTCCTTTAATCTCCACAAAATTCCTATGAGAGAGATAGAAAATATATTATCAATCTCCCGTGTTTACAGGCAAGAGAAACAAGGTTGAGAGAGGTCATCGGAGCGGCTCAGAACTTGACAGGTAATAAGCAAATGAGAGTAGATCTGAACTCAGGACTTCAGACTGCTGGTGTCGTTCAGATTTCCCTGAACTGGACCCTTAACCAGAGCGCTGCGAGTAACCCTGACGCTCAGGTTGCACTTCCTACAAGTCAACAAGGAATGGGGTGGTGGGAGTCAGACATCAATACTTTTTAAAGATTCCCCAGGGGATTCCAATATTGAGCAAAGTTTGCAAATGACGACTTCTTTTCATCACGATTTAACCTGACAATTGTTTCTTTTCAGAATGTATTTCTCAGGCACCATTAGCACACATTCTCCCTGGTTTCTGACCATGGACTGTATTCACAGAAATGGTGACTGTTATCCCTCAACATAGAAACATGAAATGAAGTGTATCGAGCAGGTTCGTATCTGTCAGATCACGTTACTGACAATACGTGAGAAAATAAATTGGCATCGCGCTCTGTGAGACCAATGACTACGTTCTCAGGTTCCTAATTTTGGTCAACCAACTTATCAAGAAGAACGAAAAACAAAAACAAAGCCGCAATTCCTGAAAAAAGCCTTATCTTTTTCAGCCAAAACTCTTGTTTATTTCTTCTGGGAGCTACTTTCAAAGTTAGAGCTCCTTATCTCGTTCTCTTACTATCATCTCGCCTCCTTTTCTGTTGTGTGTGTGTGTGTGTGTGTGTGTGTGTGTGTGTGTGTGTGTGTGTGTTTTCCAAAGGAAATTTTGCTAATAAGATCAGAGGAAAACAAGCAGCCCTTGCTATCAGTGGACATGAAAGAGGTCACGGATACCCAATATGCCACTCTGCACTCTCCGTCAACCAGGGGGCCAGGAACCCAGGTCTCCTTTGGCAGGATTCTCTTTGTGCCCAGTAGGCCAAGAGAATTCAGTCCGGAATGCGCTGCGTCTGGGAAGTCTGTCCGCATGGGAACCAGAGAACAGAACGGCGCGATAGCGCTTTTGAGGTAGTCCAAGTGGAAAGTTCAGTCCGGGGTCCAGGTTGCCCATCAGGTAGCGGTTCGTTATCAACAACTCACTTCAAAGCTTTTGGCTCCGGCCAAAGGGGTAAGTGTGTTCGAAAAATAATAACAATAAAAACCTTCTCAGTGGCTCTGGGCAGGTGGACCCTCTGAAAGAGCCAGGAGTGGGTAGAAAGAGGATAGGACTGAGTGCGGCTGGGGGGGGGGGGCTCACACACAGAGCAGACCAGTGTCGCGGGAAGAGCACCCCGGGATCCCACCGCTTCTGGTGCGCTCTGCAGCGCGGTGGGCAGCCGGCATCCTCGGACGTAAAGAAATAGCAGGGAGGGCTCCCCCGAGGGCTTGTAAAAGATGTATCCCTGACAGGTCCACTGTGTTCAAAGAGGATTGGGGATAGGGTGCATTTTTTTCTTTTCTTTCTTTCCTTTTTTTTTTTTTTTTTCCTAGTCCTCATTTAAATCTGGGCTGGTCGGTTGCATTCTTTTAAGTGCAAAGTACAACCCGTCCCATTCCAGCATCGAGAAAAGCACACCTGTGTCGGTGTTAGCCGATATCACTCGGCAAGTTTGACATGTGGCAACTAGAAAACTTACACTTGGCTGTCCTCAGAGTGCATGTGAGGATGACCCGGACGAGTCGATCTGCCTTTCAGTGCGGGCACAGCTAAGCTTTCTTTGACGTGACCCGAGACGTCGGTCTGACACTCCATTGTCTTCTCGAGTGACTCGGAGCCACAGACTTGGCATGGGATCCGGAGCCCCACACGTGTGCTCCTCTTGGCTCCGCCGCTCGCTAACCGTTCACTTGCTATTCTCCGCGTCTCAATTTCCCAGTCTGTTCACAAGTGGACACGAATATGCCTTTTCTGCCACACCGCCAAAGCTGAACGTAAGGGTCAAATATGAAAGCTCTTTGCCAAAAAAAAAAAAAAAAAAAAAGAAAAAATAAAAAAGAAGTCAGAGGCATTATCTTTCATGTAAATCTTTCTAAACACGCACCCTCTCCTCTGAGTGAGAAGGTAGAAAAGCCCACCTGTGGCCCGGGCCACACTTCGGAACAGTAGCGTGCGTGGAGGTACATTATGGCGTGATTTGATAAGTCATCGTACGTCTCACATTAGTTATTAGCACACCAGTTCCTCCTGACTTTTAAAGACAACAAATGAGACTCCAGGGTAATGTTAGCTAGAGGCAGGTCAGTGCCAGCCATAGCTCCCGCAGCCCGAGGCACACGAGGTCATGGTTCTCTCCGCTGTTAGGGACTCTTAGGCAGACCAGGTGAGGAACCCTCGTGCTGCGTGGGATTCTAACTCCCGCATGATGGAGTCTACGCGGCCTTCCATAACAAGGGGTCTAACTGTCTCTCGATTTCCATTTCCGCTGCATCCCATCGCCATCCATGTTCGCACTGGTATATCTCCTCCCACCTGTTACGGAGTGACTTCCGAGACGTGACCTGTATTTCACGAAGAGTTTGTTCCGTGATATACTAGCACCTGCCCTCGAATAGAGCTTGCTTTCTCCCTGGCACTTAGTAACGGGACCTCGGCCCACTTAAGGAGTATGTGTGTGGGTGGCTGTGTGTGAAAACGAAGCGATTTTCCTGATGCCACTCCGACGGACCCGTTGTTCTACCCCCTCTGGTGTATGGCGCCAGTTTCAAGGTCTGGGCATAGCTGCTGTTTGTGTCTTCTTTATTTGTTCTTGATCAACCTGGCTAGCTCTCTGTCAATGTTATTGATCTTTTTTTTTTTTTTTTTTTTTTTTAAAAACCCAGCTTTTGGTTTAATGGAGTTTAATCTATTGTTTTTCTAGTTTCAATTTTATTTATTTTTGCTTTAACCTTAAGTCTTTAAAATTCCATTTGTCTGCTTCATATTTACCCGGACTTATCTTTTCTAGTTTCTTTGTTTGGAACCTTGGATGATTGATTTGAAGGCCTATTTTTCTTTCTACTATAGGCATATAGAGCTCTACGTTTTTTAATTTTCCTAAAGTACTGATATAGCCCCATCTCCAAACTTGAAATGTTCTGTTTTGCTTTGTTTTGTTTCCATTCAGTGAAAAACATAATTCCACATTTCCTCTTTGATTGGCTCATTGTTTAGACCTCTTCAAAAAAAATTTGCAATTTATACCTTTTACCTCACCTCCTCAATGACTATACTTCACCCAGTGGTGGTGTAATCTCAAAACCAGTCATTTGAATTTGGCACAATACTCTTAACTGGATTACAGACATCGCTCAGATTTTACTCAGTTATTATATATATTCATATGTGTCTGTGTGTGTGTGGCTCTATGCAATTTTAGTTTAGTATAGATTCATGTAACTACAACAATGCAGAAATTTTCCATCCTCACAACAGCATTCCCTTGAGACCATTGTTACAGTCACCCACTGTCCCTGTCACCATCTTCTGGCAACAACTAACTATTTCCTTGGCCAAATATTTGCCATTTTCAAGATATTGCATGCTGCCATTTCAAGCATGCTCTATGTATGGGCTAAAACAATCTGCAATCTTTTGATATCGGTTTCTTTTATACTGCCTTTGAGATTCACTGGAGTTCTTGAATGTGTTACTGGTTTGTTTCTTTGTGTTTCTGAAAAAACATTCCATTGCTCGAATGACCATGGTTGGTTTAACCACTCACCCATTGAAGGCTTTTATTTATTTACTTATTTATTTTCAATTTTTGGTTATCAACAACATAGTTTCTCTGAAGGGTGATGTCCAGGACTTTGATGAGAAAAGAGTTTGCATTTCTCTGGGATCTACATGCAGCAGTGTCTTACAATAAGCGTATGTAGTTTTCCCAGAAAATACGTAGCCGTTTTCCAGAGCGGATGCGGTGGTATTGGACATCATCGCCAGCGAGGTGTTAGAGGTTTGGCTTCTTTATCAGCACTTGGTGTGATCACTATTTTTGAAACGGTCCCCTTTTTAGAAGGCATAGAGTGATATTCAACCGTGCTTTAATTTCTCTTTCCGAAAGGGCTCACGATTTTGAGCATCTTCTGGTGTGCTTTTTGCCATCTGTAGATTTTCTTTGGTGATAGGTCTGTTTATATCTTTTGCCCATTTTCTAACTGAATCCTTTTCAACTTTTTTTTACTGTATTTTTTTTAAAAAAGGGGGGGCTTATATATTTATATGTGCCTTGCAAGTATTTTCTTCCGGTCTGTAACTTGCCTGTCATGTACTTCACAGAGTCTTTTGTGGGAAAGAAAAAAGCAACTTTTAATTTTAATGAAGTCCAATTGGTTGATTATATTCTTTTAATGATTGTGTTTTTGATGTCATGTCTAAGAACTCTTTGCTCCCAAAGACATTTTTCCTCCTTTCCCTTTGAAATTTTATAACGTTACATCTTCCCCTTAAAGCTATGTTCCACTTAGACTTAATTTTTATATGAAGTGGGAGGTGTATACAGAGGCTCATTTATTTACTTATTCTGGCCAGTATGACTGACTAGTGCAGCCTCTTTGGTTGAAACGCACCCATTTTAGCGGTTGGATTGTTGAAGGTTTAATATTGAAAAGGATGCCATTTGCTTATAACAGTTGACTAGAGAAAGAAGCTGCTGGTGACTATCTTTTAAAAATTAATTTGGGGAAAGAAACACTGTTAATAATGTTCAAAGTGATACAAATTAAAATCGCTAAGACTCGATCTTCCTCCTTCACTTATTTCTTCTCCATTGCTCTCTCTCTTTCTATACGTGGATGAGAGTGTCTTGCCTGTCACTGTCCCCTTTCAAGCACGTCTGACATCCCTTGCAAGCCGGATCTACTGGCTGCAGACTCCCTCAATTTTTTCCAATATTCCAAATGAACTTTGGTACAGATAGGAACAATTAGGTTCCCTAGCACACATTCTAACTTGAAGATAAGCTTTTTCTTCCCTCTCTTTCTCCTTCCCTTTCTGTCTCTCTTTATTCACGCTGTCTGTCTGTACATACACACGTAAAAATTTGGTTATCCGTAGGCAAGTCAAATATGTTTTTAATAAGTTTAGAACTGATTATGTAAGAACACTGAACACTTTTAAGCTGAAACAGAAACTTGGGAGAAACCACTACAAAGTGAACCTCGGGGAACGAAAGAAACCAACTGTAAGAGAAATATAAATGGAGTCAATTAGACCATGGGAGCTGCTAGGGCAGCAAAGAGCAATTTTATGATCCTTCGTTTGCTGAGTGTTTGATTTTTTAAACTCTCTCTCTCTCTCCCCCGCCCCCTGCCACATCAGTGAAATAAGAACTGTATGCAATTGTTACATTTCATTCTCATCAATATTATAGTCATGGAATTAACAATAGTAATGTAACTAATCAAACTAGAACAACTATATTTCTGTGTCATGCAGGAGGAAATCAATAATTATCCATGACACTGATTTTGCACTATGTTCTCCTTTATTTACGATGTGACCAGATATGTTTCTTCCTAGTCAAGAAGGGGTCAAATTCCTTTGCTTTACCTGGTCCTACCTTTCTTATTCATTCTTTTGTTTGCTGGGTAAGTGTGCTTGTCCCGCAATACTGAGAACCAGGACTGATCCCCGTTTTGCTATTCTTGTCCTTGTCCTTGTCTAGTCTAGGTCCATTCTTGAAGCTTCCTTGATGCAGAGTTGATGAAATCCCCAATGCTATACTTCTTTTTAAAAATGTATATAAACAGTCTTTTCTTTCTGGGGTAATGTTGTATAATTTTATAATTCTTCTGGTATTAATTTATATGCTCTATTTTAATGTTTTTTTTTCAATGGGGTGTGCAGAAATTTTCAGAATTAAAGTAATAAATAATCATCTCATCTCATCTCATATCTGTTCTAGTGAGTCATGAGGAAAGTACCTGTACTTGTAAAGAGTTTGCGCAATGTTTTTTCTGTGTTGTCTCACTGAGCTTCCCCTGGTATTCCAAAGAGGGTGGGTCTGAGTGCTTAAAATGAGTTTGTATGAGAATTTCTTTTCTCTCTTGCCTCTCTCTCCCTCTTGCTCGCTCTCTCCCTGTGTCTCTCGGACATACACGCACACGCACCCCCCCCCCCCAGTACCTTAGGTTTCTTTGCTGCTGTGGACACGTAAAAAGAAAACATAAGACATCTTTCCACTCCATGTTCACCCCATTCCCTAAAAGTCAGAAATCCCCCTTTTTTTTTTTTTTTTTTTTTTTGAGGACTGAGTTTCCATAGGTAGGAAACACATTCTAGACAAAAATAGACAGCATTTCTTTAAGGCTGAACTATTTCCAAGAGGTGGGCGATGGAGGTGAGTTTTCAGGGGGCGTGGAGGCGGTAGGTAGTGCAAGAGCGTGTGTGACATTACTCGGGGTGGACAGAAGGGGGCTGGCGTTTCTGCTTGCTGCAGAAACCTGTGTGCACAGGGCCTATCTTCCCCCACGTTGGGAGTGGGAGTGAAGATTGCTGTGTGCTGCCAGGCCGAGGTCAGCGGGGAGAACGGGGTGACACGGACCTCCAAGCTTGGTTACACTCAGAGGGGACCGGGACCTGAGGGACAGTCAGCATCCCTGCTCCGTGGCGGCGGCAACGTGAAACCGAAGGGGTGGGGCTAGGGCGGAAAGAATGGCGGACGGGTTTCCAGGCACAGCAGCTCAGGGGTTTCTCCTACCTTTCCCGGGGAAGAATTCCAGTATTAACCGACTTGAATTTATTGCCAGCAAGTTACGTCGTCGTGCCTTGGAGGATATTTAATTTAGAAATATGAATCAATCTGAAATTCCTTAGAGTTGAATATTATGGGGCAAAATTAACACCAGTTATGCTTGGGATAAACTGGGGATTGTTTAAAAAGCTTGTGAAACATATATATGAAACATATATATATTATAATTAGTCATATATATATGACTAATTATAATACTAGGAATTGGGGACAGTTAATTTCCAGATAAGGTGCCGGAGAATTAACGAGCAGTGGTCACGCTCATAAACCTTGCGGACTCCGCAAACACCGGTGGACCGCGATGAGCCAAAGTGTGAAGGGAGCTGCAGAAGATTTTAAGAACTGTGAGAGGATATACATATAGTGATTCGGGTTACGCTCAGTCAGGGGAGCGGAATTAACCTTTTCGAGTTAATATATCTGTGATTTCCGGGAGAGTAATGAGAAATAAGGGGCTTAGAAGAGAATATTGAAGTCCCCTATCTCAGACTCTGAACTGCAAAATAGCCTAACCGTTTCCAATATGGGGATGACACTGCTTAGTAATATCATATAGATTCCCAGCGTACGGTTCTCTCCTGTGTCGTCTGTATATTGTGTTGTGTGTTCACCAACCGAAGTCAAACCTCCCATCACCACTTACCCCCTCTACCCTCCTCGACCTCCGCCACCCCCTTTCCCTCTGGTGACCGTCATACTCTTTTTTTTTTTTTTTTTTTTTTTCTGAAGCTGGAAACGGGGAGAGACAGTCAGACAGACTCCCACATGCGCCCGACCGGGATCCACCCGGCACGCCCACCAGGGGCGATGCTCTGCCCACCAGGGGGCGATGCTCTGCCCCTCCGGGGCGTCGCTTTGCCGAGACCAGAGCCACTTTTAGCGCCTGGGGCAGAGGCCACAGAGCCATCCCCAGCGCCCGGGCCATCTTTGCTCCAATGGAGCCTTGGCTGCGGGAGGGGAAGAGAGAGACAGAGAGGAAGGAGGGGGTGGGGGGTGGAGAAGCAAATGGGCGCTTCTCCTATGTGCCCTGGCTGGGAATCGAACCCGGGTCCCCCGCATGCCAGGCCGACGCTCTACCGCTGAGCCAACCGGCCAGGGCCGACCGTCATACTCTTGTCTGTGTCTATGATGCTGTTTTATGCTTAATCTCTCGCCTAGTTTATCCAGCCCCCCACCCGCCTCCCCTCTGACAGACAACTGTCAGTCTGTTCTCTGTTTCTAGGCGTCTGTTCCTATTTTGTGTGTTCATTTATTTTGTTCATTCGATTCCACGTATGAGTGAGATCCTATGGTCCTTGTCTTTCTCTAACTGGCTTGTTGAATTTAGCATAATGCTCTCCAGGTCCATCCATGCTGTCGCAAAAGGTAAGGTCCCCCCCCCCCCCGCCTTGTTTTTGTAGTATTCCATGGTGTGCATGCACCACAGCATTTTCACCCACTCATCTACTGATGGGAGCTTGGGCTCCTTCCAGATCCTGGCTGCTGCAAATAACGCTGCAGCAAAGGTAGAGGTGCATGTATCCTTCCGAATGAGTGCAGCAGCATTTCTCACACATCAAGGACAGTACAGCGGGACAGAGTGGAAGTGTATGATTGCATCACGCACCGTAAGAGTCTGTGCTGTTTTGCATGTATTGGTAAATGCCTATAAACATGTCTCTGTCTGTAATAGATCCCATTGAAAACTATTTCTGACTGCAGTTCAGATCAAAAGAGTTGTAGACTTGTGTCAAATTCTATGGAAACTTCCATATCCTCTAAGCTTGAATATCATTATTTATTTTTTTTATTGAGTTTATTGAGGTGACACTGGTTAACAAAATGACACGTTTTTATACATGAGCTGCAATGTTATGACTAGAAGTAAGGAAGCCGGCTCTTCCAGTGATGAACACGGTATGCTCTCCCACACCGAGGACTTCTGGAGGGCTGAGCCTTGCGGGTTGACTGAGGAGACGTTTGGAAAGAGCTCACTGCTGGAGGGTTGCAGAGTATCTGAGGTCATGGAACACCAGGGCCGAAGAAGTGGGGTGAAGGTCCCGGCCTCCGAGGCCGTTTGCGTCCCGGGAGTGTAAACACGCAGGCCAGTGAGCGGAGGATCTATCACAGAAGTGTACACTTGGGCCCTGTAACCAATGTCACCCCAATAAATTTAATTTTTTTAAAAACAAAGTGCTCAGTGCCATGGCTGAATGCCTGGGTCGTTTTGAACAAGCTTATGATCGGGTCAGCTTTTTAAATACCAACCAGAGGGCTGGAGAAAACATTTCTTGGTTGGTTCCAAGGCTAGACGCTTTGGAGACTTGTCCTTGGCCGGAGGAAGCACAGGCCCAGTGAGTGTGGCTCCCGCCCAGCCCGAGCAGGCCCAGGGCGGGGCCGCGCTGAGTAAACTCTCCACTGTGAGCTCCACCTAGTGGAAACTGCACCCCTCCCGCCAACTGGTTTGAACTTTAAAAGCTCATTAAAGCAGGGGAGGGGGGGGGATGGTCATTCCCAGCAGGAGAGAGGGGAGTCAGGCAGGAGAGGTGGTTTTAGTGACCCAACTTTGTCCTTCCTCCACCGGCTGGGACAGAAGGGGACTTCATACAGCAACTCAACACTTGAGTGCTGCTCTGTCTTCCATTCCGCCCACGGGGCTACGCTTCCACGGGCCCCTGGACACCTCAGGCCTGTGGTATCTAGGCACCCCCTCGTCCACCACTGTGGGGAGGCATGAGCTACCCGGCAGACTCGAACGCTCCGGAGGGTGTCTGGACCCTGGACCCTGAGTCAGGACCGTGGAGGCTCAGCCACAGAGGAACTTTTTTTTGTTTGTTTTTTTTTTTTGTATGTTTCTAAAGCTGGAAACGGGGAGAGACAGTCAGACAGACTCCCGCATGCGCCCGACTGGGATCCACCCGGCATGCCCACCAGGGGGCAACACTCTGCCCACCAGGGGGCGATGCTCTGCCCCTCCGGGGCGTCGCTCTGTCGCGACCAGAGCCACTCTAGTGCCTGGGGCAGAGGCCAAGGAGCCATCCCCAGCGCCCGGGCCATCTTTGCTCCAATGGAGCCTTGGCTGCGGGAGGGAAAGAGAGAGACAGAGAGGAAGGAGAGGGGGAGGGGCAGAGAAGCAGATGGGCGCCTCTCCTGTGTGCCCTGGCCGGGAATCGAACCCAGGACTTCTGCACGCCAGGCCGACGCTCTACCACTGAGCCAACCGGCCAGGGCCTACAGAGGAACTTTTCAGAGACTGCAGCCCAAGGTTTCCAGGGAACAGAAAAGGGCGTTTGCTTTGCTTTGCTGGTAGGGAAGTTGGTCATTTCTTGATAGTTGTGAATACTAAACACTTAAGAGCAGGAGAAAAAGCTTCCAGGGCTGAGCCTGAGAAAAAAGGGGGAGGAATTTGAGAGCCCACTCCAGCTCTGTTTGAAACCTCCAGGTCCCCAAGAGAGATGGTGGTTTTCAGAATTCCAAACTGCTATCACTGCAGCCAGAAGAGCAATAGCAAAGATGGTAAGGGGCCTGCCGTACAGAGGGGACACTTTCCCTGGTGTCTGTCACCACAGAAGCCTAGGGATTTTGTATGATCTGATGGGTCTATTGTGGTGAGGACACCCCAAAATGACTGGATAGAGGCACCAAGCAGAATAAATTAGATTTAAAACAATAATAGAATATGAAAGTCTGTTAGCCTGCGTGTTGTGGTGTGAGGTCGTACAGGGACAAATGCATATACACCAGTGGTCCCCAACCTTTTTTGCGCCACGGACCGGTTTAAAGTCAGAAAATATTTTCACGGACCGGCCTTTAGGGTGGGATGGATAAATGTATCACGTGACCGAGACAAGCATCAAGAGTGAGTCTTAGACGGATGTAACAGCCAGGGAATCTGGTCATTTTTAAAAAATAAAACATCGTTCAGACTTAAATATAAATAAAACAGAAATAATGTAAGTTATTTATTCTTTCTCTGCGGACCGGTACCAAATGGCCCGCGGACCGGTACCAAATGGCCCATGGACCGGTACTGGTCCTCGGCCCGGGGGTTGGGGACCACTGATATACACAGAACATATAAATAAATTAAAATTTTAATACACTTATTTCTTTCTCTCTCTCTCTCTCTCTCTCTCTCTCTCTCTCTATTCAGTACAAAGAGAGAGGCAGACAGACTCCCATGAGCCCACTAGGGAGTGATGCAATGCCTATCTGGGATGTTGCTTCCTTGCTCAGCAACCGAGTTCTTCTTAGCACCTGAGGCAGAGGCCATGGAGCCATCCTCAGTGCCTGGGGCCAACTCTCTCCAGTTGAGCCATGGCTGCAGGAAGAGGAGAGAAAGAGAGAGAGAGAGAGAGAGAGAGAGAGAAGTGAGGAGGGGCAGAGAAGTAGACGTTCACTTCTCCTGTGTGCCCTGATTGGGAATCAAACCCAGGACATCCACATGCTGGGCTGATGCTCTACCACTGAGAAACCAGCCGGAGAATTAGTTCTCATTTAAAATATATTCATACACATGAGAACACATGATTCTTTCCATCTGCTAGAGAAATTCTTTTTATCTGGTTAGAGAAGAAGAAGTGCCTAATGACTTGGTGAAGATGTCAAACCTCAGATACCTGCAGGGGTGGGTAAAATAGGGTTATGGTTGTGAGTATGTGAAAAACACAGAGTATCTTCTTGAATCATTGTTTATCAGTGATCACCTTAGTTCTCTGTGATACAACTGTCCACCGACTTGCAGACCTCAGAGATACTGGGGGCCTGGTTTCAGGTCGGCACAGTGAAGTGAGCTGTCAGCGTTCTGGCTGGCAGAGGGTCTCCCCTCAGTCTGTAGGAAATGCAAGGTCCAGTGAAGCACCGTGGAGCAGAGCCCAGCACAGTGAGGCACGTCTGCACGTAAACGCCCTGGGTGGGGGCAGCCCAGCGTGGCCTTGCCTTTTCGCCAACCTCAGTCGAGTGAGCTTCTATTTAGTGCGGCAGGTGTCCAAGACAGTGACCACGGGAGCAGTGACGTCAAAATTGTAGAAGTGGACCATTATAGTTTAATAGTACTTTTCTTCTAAATGGGGAATTATTTGGTTAAATCTCAGATTTATCCTTCCAGTCTCTACGTTGGTTCCATGGTGATAATATTTGACTTTGAAACGTGGACTGTGGCTGAGGGTTGATTTCCATCCCCAGGCATCGAACAGTTCACCAGAACGCCGCTCAGAGCACCTCTGTGGTCTATAAAATCTCTGTGAATAGTGGTGCTAGTAAGTGAGTATGCCGGCCTTCACGCCTGCTGGAGAAATAGTCAGTTTGATTGGGAGGAGTTTCCCCTTTACTCAGGAGCAACTGAAAGATATACAAAAAAAGATCAGTGAGCAGAGAAGAGTGGGCCCAGCTTATATGATCTATTCATTCGTTCTGTGGATAATTTAGGATGTTTGAGGAAGAGGCTAAATGTACTTCACTTGATTTTTGATTATAGTAGACCTCGGAGTCTGCATTTAACATCTGACAGTGACTCCTGATGAAGACACAAAATATATGATGTGTAGTAATTTTCACTGGGAGTAATAATACTTGAAAGCATTAAAGATATTGACATTTTTAAAAAAAAAAAAAGTGCATAATAATACAGTGTGCCCGTAAAGTCATGGTGCACTTTTGACCAGTCACAGGAAAGCAACAAAAGACGATAGAAATGTGAAATCTGCACCAAATAAAAAGAAAACCCTCCCAGTTTCATACCTTTTCAGTGCAGTTCGATGTGGGCTCACACACAGATTTTTTAGGGCTCCTTAGGTAGCTATCCCGTATAGCCTCTACAGACTCGTCACTGACTGATGGCTACCAGAACGGGGTTTCTCCACCAAACTGCCGGTTTCCTTCAACTGCTAATCCCACCGAGTAATGTTATTCCTATGTGGTGGCACTTCGTTATAAATGCACCGATATTCACGTTGCACTTTGGTCATGGATTCAAATTTAGCGAGCCACAGAACACACTGAACTTTCCTCTGTACCGTTCACATCTCGACTGGCATGGCCGTGGGCTGCTCCGCTGTATACACGGTGTTACATCATCATCTGCGCATGCACACATGCTGCCACATCATCCTACAGAAACTGGGAGGGTTTTCCTTTTATTTGGTGCAGATTTCACATTTCTATCGTCTTTTGTTGCTTTCCTGTGACCGGTCAAAAGTGCACCATGACTTTACGGACACACTGTATATATAAAGCATTTAACATGACTTTCAGTTAAATTTGGTATTTTTAAAAAAACTGGTAGTTTAGCTATCCAGTGTTCTGTACTGTACATAATTGTGGGTGCTGTCCTTTTCCATGACTGGCAGGGCAGTAGGTGTGTTCGCACCAGCACCGTCACAGACACGTGAGGGACGCATTCTGCTATGATGTTAAATGGCTATGACATTGCTCGGCAACAGGAAATTTTCAGCTCCATTGTAAACTTACACAGCCACCCTCAGATATGCAGTGCGACGTTGGCAAGGCGTCATTAGGCAGCACACAACTGTACTTTAGGGTTTTTTAGCACTTTATGAATTTATCCATGTCATGATAATTTATGGCATACTTATTTTATAAGTCAAGACTGAATTGCCTTATACTTACACTAAATTAAGGAGAAATATTAATTCCAGAGAAGGATTCTTATTGCTTTTACTTGAATCCTATGTGTGGTGCGGAACTAATTTTTTTTTTTTTTTTTTTGCCAGAAATATATGGTTCTACGATGAGCCCAGCCAGACTGGGCTGTTTGCCAAATTTAGAAAGGAGAGATGGATAAGAGGATGGAGACTTAGATATGAGGAAAAGGACACAACTCCTGTCTAGTCTGCAATGCAATTTCTACATGGGGAAATTTTATTTTTTATTTACTGTTGTATATTCAGTTCTTGGTAGAGTATCTGGCTCAGTATAGATGTTCGATAAATATATATATTGGTGAAGGAATGAGTGACTAGTCAATAATATTTCCTACCGCACCTGACTACGTTTGTGGGGTGCTCTGCTGTTTTCTAGGTGTACAATGTTTGCTTTACCCTGAGTCAGTGATAAGCCAAACCACTAATAAATATTGTGACGCGGTTTTATATATTTCTAATTAGCATAAGCTGTGTTACTGCATAGTTTTTCAGTATACACTGGGTTTTCTAACTGTACTAGAGACTCTTTGAGAACCAAGTGAATGGTTTCCACTTTTTTGGAGTCCCAATATAACAAGTAAATGTTGGTTCATTTAAATCATATTTAAATACCACAAGGATGAAGATGAAAATTTAATAATAAAATAAAGAATTAATGCAGTAGAATCAATTCCAGCCTTCGTAATGCTGTATTTTTCGTAGGACCTGATATAATCTGTTTTGATAGTTGAATTAGCTACTTTATTATGTCTCCTTATTTAAATTTGTGAGTTCTTTCTTCTATAAGATCTAGCAGTACAGCCTGACCAGGCGGTGGTGCAGTGGGTAGAGTATTAGACTGGGACGCGGAGGACCCAGGTTCGAAACCTGAGGTCGCTGGCTTGAGCGTGGGCTCATCTGTATTGAGCATGGTTCACCAGCTTGAGCCCCAGGTCACTGGCTTGAGCAAGGGGTCACTTGCTCTGCTGTAGCCCCCCAGTTAAGGTGCATATGAGAAAGCAATCAATGAACAACTAAGGAGCCGCAATGAAGCATTGATGCTTCTCATCTCTCTCCCCTTTCCTGTCTCTCTGTCTCTATCTGTCCCTCTCTCTGTCTCTGTCACACGCACACACATACACACACAAAAAGGATGGAGCAGTATGAGAGTGTACACCTACATGCAGTTGCAAAAATTATAGAATGCTTAAATAAAACTTCCACTAAGGTGATATATTTATTTTGAATGAAATTACTTAGATGATTGTAGTGTGTAATTTAAAGATACAAGTGCTCAGACCCTCTTTGACCGGCACCTGTGTTCTCTGTCAATGAGCTGGAGACTGCAGGACATAGGCTCCTCTCTCTGTACTTCCTGTCACGTCTATCTGGCCTGCCGTAAATGCGTGTTCAAGTGATGCCAGACTGCCATGGATGATGTAATCATGAATTCATTCCACACGCAGAGGCGAAGCTTTGAATGAATGAATTCGTGCCATGTTGTTGTGTCTCCGTCACCCTGTGCTTATAACCCTCTCGTCTCCTGCTCTGGGGACTGTTTCCACAGCGGTGAGAGAGGCATACTCTTACTGCCAGAGGATGGCTCTATGTTGCATGGCACTAGGTATAATGGCAAATGCTTATTTTGACTTAGAGCTATGGACTGCTTTGATTAAAAATATTTTCCTAATATTATGAATATTTCATTCTTGCAAAAAAAAAAAAAAAAAAAAAAAAAGGAATAGCCTGTGTGTAAATGGAAAGCAGGATCTTTGGGAGGGAGGCCCTTGGCAAGCGAGTTATTTTACACAAACAACGGAATCGGTGGGAGGGGACCACACGAAGCCTGCAGCCCCTGCTGAACCCTCAGCAGCGTCCTCCAGGGAAAGTCGCCGACTGAAGATTGTTTAAACGGCAGCAGTAGGGTGCATAGGAACGCTGCTCCTCAAAGGAAGCGTTACCCTATCTGACCTCGCCTTGCAGTAGGCCAGGCGCCTGCTTCGGCCAGCGGACGGCAGTGCCTTCAATCATTTCCATTTTTTAGCATTCGGAGCCATTTGAGGACACCTTGTGTTTGTTTATTAGCTCTTCACAGGATACATTTTCTCGAAAACTCAAGCTGAACTTGGTCTGTAGTGGGACCGCCGCCTCTGACGATATGTGACTAAGGATTTCTGCGGTGCTGTGTTGTGTCGGGTCTGGTGGCACACACGTCAGGCGCCCCAGTGACGCGATCTCACCGGGGGCTCTTAGCAGCCACGGCCATGGGGTCGAATAAAGCTCCCATCTTTCAGCTCTGCACTAAGTATTTAAGGGATCATCACCCTTTTCACTCAGTCTTTCGAGACATTAAAATTGTGCTTTTTTTTAAAAAAAAAAAAAATCTTGTAGCTTTATAATTTAAAGATGTGTAAAGCCCCATTTGTGAAGAGAGCCATCCTGCCCCTTAAAACCTAGGCAGCGATGACTGACTGTGATTAGTAATGAGCAGTATACTGATCACAGTGCACGTGGGGTTCGTTTTCATCACGCCGCGTGCTCCGCGCAGACGCTGTGCGCCTCTTCCGCGAGGGACCGGTGGGTAAGCGTATGCCAGTCGCTGCCAGAGGCAACACTCCTATTTTTGTTTCCATTCTGTGAGAAGGACTTCAGATGTTATTATTCATAAAAGCTTTCCCTGCAGCCTGTCGGTCGGGGCTGAAAAACACACTTATTCCATGTCCTCTGAAGAATTCCAACCTGGAAAGGGTTTATCACGGTGTTTATGGAAGCGCGGATTGTTTACTTAGCGCCGTGGAGCAAGTGAGGTACTTTTTTTTTCCCCCTAATTCATACGTGAGAATCTAGTCTTGTTCCAGTCATTAGCAAAGGCCGAGTCGTTAGGACTTACCTGTTCGAGCCCAGCGTTTTCGCGGCTCTCCACTCGTGGTTCCGCCTCGGAGAGCAAACGGACGCCCCTGAGCGCTCGCAGGCGTGCCTGAGTGGGTGAGTGGCGGAATTCCCTTCCCCCCGGTTCCCATCTTCGTTCTCACTTTTATTTCAAAACATTCTATTGCATCATACCAGAAGCAGCTTTCTAACCAATCAATTAATTAATGAATTTCAAAAAAAAGGAAAACTCCTGATTGTTAAATCATGAAGTTCCTACAATGTCTTCTTCTAGCTTTACAGAAATAAGTAACAGAGATGGGATTTTATTGATAATGGAAAACACAATACTTTAGAAATACCTATTTTTATTTAATCTATATGGACCGAAATACTGTCTCTCGTTTCTTTTTATACATCGACATGTTAATTTTTAACTAGTGGAGAGATACCCGGCAGAGCGATGTATTGTCACGTTATCCAGAGTGCGCCGACCTGCCGGGGACACAGGCTGGCCCGACTTCCGACACCAGCGGCACGGTCAGGGGTTTTCCGGAACCAACCCCAGTTTGGACAATTTGCTGAAAAGACTCACTGAACTCACTGATACCTATTTTATTCGTGGTCCTGTTTATTGCAAAGAAAGGGTGTAGAAAATCAGTCAAAAGAAGAGACACTTAAAACGGATTTGGGGAGCCTTGCCGACAGCGGAGCTTCCCCCCTCTCCGTGGCGTTGTGAACGGCACCATCTCCTGGCCAAAACTCGCGAAAATAAGCACAGGACAGCGTCAGAAGTCGGGGGTTTGGTCCCGTAGGTCTTCCCGGCTGACCCTTAGCTGGAGCCCCTCTTGGAGGTCAGGCTGAGATCTTCAGACTCCGTTTGTTCCAGAGGTTGGAATCTAGACCGCCTGGCCCCCAGTCCCCATCATAAATCGCACGAGACTGTCTGGTGGCCCAGCGTCCCGGACAGCGAGGGGCAGTGCATTCCAGGAGTCTAGAGGTCGGCTGTAAGCAGCTGAGGGCGAAGGCTCCACCCGGGAAAGGCCCGCCCTTGACCACACACAGCGACCATTTGAGCTTCCACTTTGGCAGGTCAGCGTGAGGCAAGGCAAGTGTGCCAAGGGCTTAGGGCAGAAGGCCAAGCCGGCTGGGCGTCCTAGCTAGTACCTGTCTGACACCTTGAAGTAGGGCCTTTACCAGTAAAGGCGACATTAGTGATCAACTAATGGCCTAAACTCCTTCACTTACGTATGAGAAAACGTGGAGACACGAAAGGAATCGGCTGATGTCGCAAAGTTTACGGAGGAGCACCGACTGGGACTCAGGTTTGTTCATTTCCGTCTGTGTTTAGTTCTCGTCAGAGCCCCACGGACATTCTCATTTCGGGTGACTTTGGACAGGACGAAGGTGTTCTGGGCAATACTCTTCCTCTAGTGGCTCAAGTCACTGCAGAGTGTGTTCATAACAGTTTATAGGGAAGGAATGAGTCTCCACTGTGTAACAAAGTTCCCGGCAACTTGGAAATAACAAACAGTAAGAGAGGAATCTATTGGAAAATAAATATTGGTAGATCGAGGTCATTGGGATAATAAGATGCTGTCTTTATATAATTTTAAAGATTTTATTCATTTTAGAAGAGAGAGAGAGAGAGAGAGAGAGAGAGAAGGGGGGAGAAGCAGGAAGCATCAACTCCCATATGTGCCTTGACCGGGCAAGCCCAGGGTTTCGAACCGGTGACCTCAGCATTCCAGGTCGATGCTTTATCCACTGCGCCACCACAGGTCAGGCTGTCTTTACATTTTTATGAAATTCTTTAGGAAATAAATGTTCAATGTCATGCTATGTCACTGGCTAAAAGAATGCCTGACACTCAAAAGCCACTGGCCCAAGGAAACAGAAATTGAAGAATACTTAAAAATCAAAGGCATTAATGTTAGGAGACTAGTGCTGTATTGTGGTCAAGCTGCTTCTCCGAGTCTACACGACATTGGGAACACAGTGAGAAGGTTGAACTGCTGATGGCTCTCAGTCTTCTGGTGTCACAGAGAGTCCCCTTTCAGAATCCAGCGGAGCTTCACACCCCCTCTCCAAGAAAATGTGCCAAAAGACTCATATACAATTTCCATATGAAGTATTTGACCCCCATCCTAAATCCCAGTTTAAGAAATTGTACAATTTGGTGATTTCCAAAGTATCCTTTATGTTTAAAATTTGAGATTGTTTTATAACATGATATATCTGAATCCTGTAAAATTTGCTTTTTAAAAAAATTAAATTGATGCATATGATATAAAATATGCAATTTCTCTCAGTCCTCACCCAAAAGTGCTAATTCAGAAACCCTGGGGCCGGGCCCTGCTGTCGATACGTTAGCGAGCTCTCCGGATGCTGTGGGTGTGAGGTCAAGTTTGGGAGCCGCTGGCTGTGAGAATCCAGTGAGGAGGACTGAAAACAAAACAAGGAACAGCCCAGATGGAGGTGAGAGCTCTGTGTGCAGGACAAGAACGCCTTCTGGGGGAGCCCAGGAAAAGAAAGCCACCATCACAGATGCTGTGTGAACTGACTTGAGATCTTTCATTGGCTTGGCATAACAATAGCTTGTGTTGGCTCAGCAGTAGAGCGTCGGCCTAGCGTGTGGAGGACCCGGGTTCGATTCCCGGCCAGGGCACACAGGAGAAGCGCCCATTTGCTTCTCCACCCCTCCGCCGCGCCTTCCTCTCTGTCTCTCTCTTCCCCTCCCGCAGCCAAGGCTCCATTGGAGCAAAGATGGCCCGGGCGCTGGGGATGGCTCTGTGGCCTCTGCCTCAGGCGCTAGAGTGGCTCTGGTCGCAACATGGCGACGCCCAGGATGGGCAGAGCATCGCCCCCTGGTGGGCAGAGCGTCGCCCCTGGTGGGCGTGCCGGGTGGATCCCGGTCGGGCGCATGCGGGAATCTGTCTGACTGTCTCTCCCTGTTTCCAGCTTCAGAAAAATGCAAAAAAAAAAAAAAAAGAAAAGAAAAAAAAAACCAAAAAAAAAAAAAGCAATAGCTTGTAAACTGTAGTACATTGAAGCTACCAAATCGCTCTCAGGTCTCTTACCTTACTGACTTCTCATTATAATCCTAATGTTCTTCCCATTCTATATATCTATATGTAAGTAAGAAAACTCAAGATTTTTGTTGAAGTTTGCCCAGTTTGAGATGATATTGAACTCATCTTTTTCCTCTCTGACTTCTTTCTCTGAGTTCATTTTCTGGGAGAGAGACACAAACACATTAAAAAATTTTTTTTCCCCACTGATATGACACACAGAGAGAAAGAGAGCCAAGGGAGAGAGAAACAGAGAGAGGGGGAGGGAGGGAGGGAGAGAGAGAGAGAGAGAGAGAGAGAGAGAGAAGCATCAATTCCTTGTTCCACTTAGTTGTTCCATTTAGTGGTGCACTCATTGTTAGTTCTTGTCTGCGCCCTGACCAGGGATCAAATCTGTGACCTGGTTGCGCTAGGTCAGTACTTTATCCAGTGAACCACCTAGCCAGGGCCCACAGACACATTTTTATGAGTAAAGATTGTACTGTGGAAAGAGTGCTGATAGAGCTATTCACCAAATCCCATAACAACACTGAGACGGAACACCCACTCGTCCCTGGGATGACCAGGAAGATTTTGTGAGGAAGGACAGTTACTCAGAGGCTTGCAGGGAGAGTCCAGCCTGGGTTTCCCAGACTCTGCAGAACATGGTTTAAAGCACCCAGATGAATTCCACTCCCACACACTGTGACTTTTGAGTCAATACGTTCAACCAACCGTGGCCAAGTTTACTGTAGATATTGGGCAACCAGAGCCCCCAATGAGGGGCTGACAGGGGACGGGGAACACCTAGACTATTTAATCGCCCGATAACAATGTACTTCAGAGGTGTCATTAAGCTCTGCAATAATATTTACTTGGGTGTGAGGTCAAGATCTGACTGCCGTGAACCTACGAGGGTTCCGCTTTTGCAAAGTTCACAAGAGAAGAGAAGATGTCGCCTCATGATCAGTACTTTGTGCGTTGGCTTCTCCATTAAATCCTGTCCCTAAGCCTTGGAGTGTATTTAGGGCGTGTTCTGAAATTAGTTGAAAGAAGAAACCGTAGAGTTGGCAACCATGGGTTTTCCCATATATAGATTTGACTTTTTAAAATCACCTTTGTCCTACAAGTCCTTTTCCTCTAGCAAGTTATAATTTAATTTGATTAGTACAAACTGTGGTGCTACTACATGGGACTAGTCACCCACTAGTGAGTGAGCCTGGCCGACAGCTCGGTGCGTGTGGCTCAACAATGCCTCTCTGCCTCCTATTTTCAGGAAAGAAGGAAAACAGTAACTTGGGGTTGTGTGCCTGTGTGTAGGACATGAGATAAAGAGAAAGGAACAGAGAAAGAAGCACTATTGAGTGTATTGTGAAAGGAAAAAAATCTTCCAAAGAAAATAAATATCACATTTTTATGTCTCTTTACTTATCTTTATTTCCAGGCTGTTGGCTTATATGTCTTTTAATTGCCATAAAATTTCTTATGTCATCTGGGGACTTCTTCTTTGTCAATTATACATGTTGCAAATATTTTCTATTCTCTTATATTTTCACTTTCTAAATAATCTCTCGTGTCAGGCAGAAGTTCTTGCTTTTATCATCATCAAATTGATCAACCTTATGATTTAAGGCAACTAGAGCTTTTAATGTCATTTTGAAAATCCTTCTTTACCCTGAGGTAATAAAGATATTCTCTCTTGAAAGTTTTATAACTTTGCCTTTCACTTGAAGTCATTGACCTCCCTGGAATTGATTTCTGTATATGGTATAAAGTCATCATTCAGGAATCTTCTGTTTAATTGGTGGCTATTGGGGGAGTTGGTCCAAGAGACAATGGGGCCTTCTGCTGCCCTGGGCCTCTCTGCCCATAACCACAGAACCCAGAATCATCCCAGTGGTATTTGGACCAGAACGGGCAGCTCTACCCAGGTAGCACTGAACTACTCACAGGACGTGGGCAGACCCGGATTGAACAGTCAGATTCCAGGAATGCCCAACAGGCCGATCCTGATGTTTTCCTTCCAATAATGTAACCCCTGATTTTACAGTTGAATCTTCAGACTGGACTAAGCGCTATGACGAGCTTTTACCGTATTTTGTTCAGTGTTTTTGTGTCTAGGTTCATCGATGAGTTGAGCTCATCCTGTTTCTTTCCCATACTCTTCTTGTCAGTTACTGGTATTAGAAATGTTCCATAATAATAAATGAGGATGATAAACACAAAGTGTTTAACAGGTGACAGGCTCTCCTGAAAGCATGTTGATGTGCGCTAATTCATTTACCTCTCATAACCACGTTAGGAGGTAGGTAGTCTTCTGCTCACAGAAATCAGGGGATATTTTATAGCTTCATATTCACTTTGAAATATCCCCTCATTTTTGTGAGCAGTATGGGATCATTCCCATTTTATGATGAGAGTTACGATGTGCAGAGCAGTTAGCTAACTTGCCCAGAAACGGATGAGAAACAATCGGTCCAGAATTGCTTATGAATGATCACTCTTAGGTGGCCCTTTTCTATTTGGTAGGGTACATCTCTCAGGTTCTCCTCCTCTGTGAGCAAGTTTACTGCAGCCTCAGCGTTCGTCCTGGTCAAGGAACTGCTCAGAGTCTCTGTTTCTTTTGGGGATAAGTGTGTCTAGAAATGTTTCAGCAATATATTTCATGTGCCCCATTTCACAACCTCGTCATTGTCCGTGCCTTCTGGGCCTCCTCTCATGTTTAATGTGTGTGTATTTGTACCATCTTTTTTTGTAGTTTTTATTCATTTTTTTTATTGCAATGAGTTTTTTGAATATACTAAGAGTATCCAAAAACGTTCGATTTTTAATTTTGATTATTGGTTGAAAACTTCGCTGTATTGTAAGTAGAGATTGTCAGTTTAAAAAAAAAAATTTTGTCCTTTACAGATTGTCAAGGTTTGTAACTGTCTCTTAAGTGTAAAAAAACCACTGTTTTCTCCAATTGTTGGGTACACTGCATGCACACTATTTCAAACTTGTTTATGGTGATCGTTTTGCATCTTTCCTGTTCTTTTTCTCTTGTTGAATATAGAAGTTAGGAGAATAGATGATGTTAAAATATCCCTCTATGACCCCGAATTGATCTGGTGTTCCTTATATTTCTGTCAGGTTTGTTCTCGTGTATGTTCTGGTTATATATGACTTCGATATGTTCAAGTTTGTCATTTTTCTCTGGCCTTGGGAGATTGAAACTTTTATCACAGAGGAGTTTTCTGTAACAATGTTTTTTTGCTTTGAAGTTTATTTTCCCGATACTAACACAGCCTACCAGCTCCGCTTTTATTAGTATGAACCTGGCATATCTTCGTCAGCAGGTCTTCACTTGCCAACTTCCTGTGACGTTTTCAGATGTGGCGGTCACAGGTATCCTGCATCCGGAGTTAGTTTTCTTAATCCATTGTCACGAACGTCGACTTAATTGTAACATTTCATCCATTTCACATTTTCTACAATCACTAATGTCTTTGAATTGATTTCTAACCTTTTTTTTTTTTTTTTGTATTTTTCTGAAGCTGTAAATGGGGAGGCAGTCAGACAGACTCCCGCATGCGCCCGACCGGGATCCACTCGGCACGCCCACCAGGGGGCGACGCTCTGCCCCTCCGGGGCGTCGCTCTGTTGCGACCAGAGCCATTCTAGCGCCTGAGGCAGAGGCCAAGGAGCCATCCCCAGCACCCGGGCCATCTTTTGCTCCAATGGAGCCTCAGCTGCGGGAGGGGAAGAGAGAGACAGAGAGGAAGGAGAGGGGGGGGTGGAGAAGCAGATGGGCGCTTCCCCCATGTGCCCCAGCCGGGAATCGAACCCAGGACTCCTGCACACCAGGCCAACGCTCTACTGCTGAGCCAACCGGCCAGGGCCGATTTCTAACCTTCTTTGTGTGCTTTTTATTTTTTCCTAAGTGTCTTTTACTTTCCTTTCTTGCCTCTTTTGAATTACATTTTATCTTCTCACATTGTTTTGTTGCTTGAATTAGGGGTCTTCGGTTCTCTTTGAGAATGCACGGGCGCATCAGTGGGATACTCTTGCGTGGTATTTAAGGGTCCTTCCTCGTGGATGTTTGGCCTCAACTGCATTCACTGGATTTTCAGAAACCGGGCAAGGGATGGTCGTTTTACCAGAGAAGCTTCCACAGGCTCGTGAGCGTCTGTCTTGACTTTCCTTTGGTTGTGCGAACTAAGCAAGGGCCTCTTTTGGCTACCCGCCTGTCTCATGTCTAGGAACATCTGGTTTCCACTGAGACCTCCCTGCTATTGATGATAAACACACTCATCTTGCTTATCTTATTTCAGAACCTGTCGTCTCTGTCAATATCAGGATTCCGCGTCTACCACACAGCTGGCTGTAGGTGACAGTGACCACTCTGCCTCTCACCAACAGTGATGCCTTCTCACTTTTTTTTTTTTTTTTGTATTTTTCTTAAGTGAGAAGCGGGAAGGCAGTCAGGCAGACCGCCTGCATGCACCTGACCATGATCCACCCGGCAAGCCCACCAGGGGGCGATACTCTGCTCATCTGGGCTGTTGCTCTGTTGCAACCAGAGCCATTCTAGTGCCTGAAGTGGGGCCATGGAGCCATCCTCAGTGCCTGGGCCAACTTTGCTCCAATGGAGCGTTGGCTGTGGGAAGGGATGAGAGAGACAGAGAGAAAGGAAAGGGGGAAGGGTGGAGAAGCAGACAGGCACTTCTCCTGTGTGCCCTGGCCGGGAATCGAACCCGGGACTTCCACACACACACACGCCGGGCTGACGCTCTACCGCTCAGCCAACCGGCCAGGGCAATGCCTTCTCACTTTGACCGTTTCCATAGATGGAGCTCTCTCGTAGAACATCGATGGTTCGTGACTCGTGCATTTTGCCCACACCAGCATGCCCCCTCCTCCGAGGCTTTTCATCCCTTCTTCTGCCATCTGCGATGGTAGTTCTAGCATTTCTGCATCGCTTCGTGTGGCCTTACTTCTCCCAAGCTTCTGAGAGCCGTTTAAGCAGCGTGTCAGCACAGCCTGCCCAGATTCTTGCCCAGGTGTTTCCTCTTGCATCTCAGGAAATTACTCCCATTGCAAAAAGTGATGCTCTATCCAACTTCATATTCTGTCCTTGACCCATCACGTACATTGGCTTCCGGTTCCCGTTCCCTCAGAAGGCCTAGCCCTTTCCCCGCTGGGGGACTTGACCCAAAGTATTGATCTGATGAGCAAAAGGGGAGAGGTGGGGACAAATGCTCCTGTGGGTACATGTCGTTCTGCAAGACCCAACATTTTCTGTATCGTCTTTAACGTGGAAGATGCTAGCCTTCAGCTGGGGGGAGCAGGCCCCTCGGTGGGACGTGTCAGGGGCATCTGGAGATGCCATGTATTCAACGGCATCAATCCCAACAGTTCAGGCCACAGCTCCGTGTCCCACATCTCTCTAATTATGGACCTGACCTTGGCAGAGCAGACGAGCCGGATGTGACAATGCGGGCTTCTCTTGAACTCTACCACCCTTATAATTAACATCTCGGCCTTCTCCTTGCCTGGTTGTTTTTTTTTTTTTTTTAATTTTTTTGCATTCCATGACAGGAAACAAGAGACCCTTTCTAAGATGCCAACAAGCCTCCCAGCTCACACTTTGCCTTCAGCCGGAGCCTTGTTGGCCTGAGCTTTTCGCTGTCTGTCGCATCCCTACAGCCCCGCAGGGCTCACCTGATCGAGAACACTGCGCGCGCTGCTCTCACCGCGCCTCCCAGACCCGGAGACGCGGAAGCTGGGGGCCCCTGCGTACCGGTTTCCTTGGCACATGTCACGAAATAAATCGGGGCTCCGAGCAACATTATCACGGCCTCAATATAAGTGAATTAAAAGTAGCAGGATACAGTATCAACAATACTGAAAGTTAAAACAGTGAGGTGAAAGAAAGGGTTGAGATAAATGCAGTGCATTCATGCTGTAAAGAAAAGATAAGAATATCAAAGAAGAGATGATTCAGCAAAGGATAGTTAGTGTCTTTGAAGGAAGAACCCAATCAACGGGACAGAAGATGATTTCTAGACGATTTATCAGGAAGACATGGCCAACGGTGTGGTGATCGCCCAGCAGGCGGGGTGAGACTGGGGGAGGGGATGGGTTAAATGGTGACCGACAGAGACTGGGGGGAGGGGTGAGCACACAATAAAGTGTAAGAAGATGAATATTTACCTGAAATGTGTATAATTTTGTTACCCAGTGTCACCCCAATAAATTCAATTAAATGAAAAAAATGTTTAAGGAAATAAAGTTAAAAAAAAATAATAATAATGAGCCCTGGCCGGGTTGGCTTAGTGGTAGAACATCAGCCTAGAGTGTGGAAATTCCAGGTTTGATTCCCAGCAAGGGCACACAGGAGAAGTGTCCATCTGCTTCTCCACCCCTCTCCCTTCTCTCTCTTTTTCTCTCTCTCTCTCTCTCTCTTCCTTCCCACAGCCACAGCTCAATTGGTTGGAGCAAAAATTGGCCTTGTAGGCTGAGGATGGCTCCATGGCCTCTACCTCAGGTGCTAAAAACATGGCTCCATTGCTGAGCAATGGAGCAACAGCCCCCAATGGGCAGAGCACTGCCCCCTAGTGGGCTTGCCAGGTGGATCCCAGTCAGGGCTCATGAGGGAGTCTGTCTCTGCCTTCTCTCCTCTCACTAAACAAATAAATAATAATAATGAAAAATTTTTTTCAAAAAAGAACTTAGAAAATAAACAGTTTTGAGGATGAAAAGAGCTGACAGCAAGCAAAGATATTTTATCATAGGCTGCTCAACTTAAAGACATATTCTGTAATGAACTACTGCATTTCAAAAGTAAAAATGGAATTCCTCAAGCAAATGGGGACTTGAAGTATTTCCCATTTTTCTCTAATATACTTTATAAAAACAAGATGAATTAAAAAACATTCTCCAGTTTCCTTTTATATTGACACTAGAAAGCAGACATGCCCCATAGATTCTTTTTTTTTTTTTTTTTTTTTTTTTTTTTGTATTTTTCTGAAGTGAGAAGCAGGGAGGCAGAGAGACAGACTCCCGCATGCGCCCAACCGGGATCCACCTGGCATGCCCACCAGGGGGCGATGCTCTGCCTATCTGAGGCATTGCTTCTTTGCAACCAGAGCCATTCTAGTGCCTGAGGCAGAGGCCACAGAGCCATCCTCAGCACCCGGGCCAACTTTGCTCCAATGGAGCCTTGGCTGCAGGAGGGGAAGAGAGAGACAGAGAGGAAGGAGAGGGGGAGGGGTGGAGAAGCAGATGGGCACTTCTCCTGTGTGCCCTGGCCGGGAATCGAACCCAAGACTTTCACACGCCATGCCAACTGTCTACCACTGAGCCAACTGGCCAGGGCCCCCATAGATTCTTTTTTAAGTGTAAAGACTGCTAGAAGCAGCAAAGATTGACCTCCACTGAAATGACTGAAAGGCATCACGCAACATGTAGGAGCAGTAGGTCTCAGCAAAGGCCAACGCGAAGCGAGGGCTGTGGGTTGTGGGAGGACATGGCAGAAAGTGGAAAAGAAAAACCAACCAACAAACAAACAGGTCAAAGTGCATGAAAGAAATGCGGGGAACGGAGGAACAGCTAAGGTGGCGACGTGTCTTAGCACATCCAGCAGGACTGCTTTTCCCGAAGTAGACTCCAGCAGTGGCCGGACAGGAAGAATCCAGCTTCTTCCACGGTGAGAGGTGCAGTGGGAGCTGGGCCCAAACAGACACAGAACTGCTAGGAAAAAATAATGAGGGAAAGGTTTTCCCACAGGACACCTCACAAAACGAGAGAAAACAGACGGAAGTTCTGACCGAAGACTTGATCACGAACTCAAAGTAGAGAAAGAGAAGTGAAATAATCCTGACTGTGAAGGAAGACCCCAACGTGAAAACACAGGATTTCAGGGGAAATATGGGGAGAAACCGGGAGACAATGGAGTGGACATTGGCCACCTAAGGGGGGAGAGAGTGAACAACACCACCACAAAGAAAAGCAGAAAAAGGAAGACAAAATTGGAAGAAGCACAAGGCAACATAAACACGTAGGACAATACTGAACGAGATCTAGCGTATAGAATGACAGAAGCGATCAAAATAAAATAGAAATACAGAGGAGTTCAGAAAGATTAAAGGGAATCGTTAGATACCCAAGAAAAGCAGAGGAGATCAAATGCACATAATTGGAGTTCCCTAAGAAGAAAGCCAAAATAATGGAACAGAATATAGAAACCTATAATTCAAGAAAACATTCCTGAAATAAAAGAAGGCTTGGGTCTACATTTTTGAAAGGACATGTCATACACCAGGGCAGTTTGAGCCAGAAAGATCAATAATGAGTACATTTTGATAAAATATCAGTCCTTGGTGTTGAGAAAGAATCCTTTGCAAGGCTTAGTTAGCCGAAGTGTCAAATCACTTAGAAAGGAAAGAAAGCAAATGAAGGAGACATCCTGCTTTCCTGAGCAGTGTTCAGCATCAGAAAGAAGACCACAGAACAGTATTTCTATGACAGGCCAGGGCAATCGGATAAGCCAAGAATTCTATGTCCCGTCAACTTGCACTTCAAGTCAAAAATGCAACAGACAAGTTGTGTGGAACACATCAGTGCTCAGGGAGCATTGCTCCCAAAAGCTCTGACTGAGGAAGCTGCTTGTCAGTGAACCTTAATCAAACAGGTTGGGGCCTGACCTGTGGTGGCGCAGTGGATAGAGCATCAACCTGGGATGCTGAGGTCGCCGGTTCAAAACCCTGGGCTTGCCTGGTCAGGGCACATATGGGAGTTGATGCTTCCTGTTCCTTCCCCTTTCTCTCTCTCTCTCTTTCCCTCTCTCTCTCTCTCTCCCTCTTTCTAAAATGAATAAATAAAATTTAAACAAAAACAAGTTGGGACAGTAACAAGTGCAATGGTGACGTCCTGGACATTATATAGTACCCATATATTGTGAAATAATTACCACAGTAGGTTAGTTAACACTTCATCACTGCACATAATTACCATTTCTTTTTTTTGTGCTGAGAACATTTACTGTCTACTCTCTTAGCAACTCTCGTGTATGTGATACAGTGTTATTAACAATAGTCACATTGCAATACGTTACAGCCCCAGACTTACTCATCTTTATAATGGGCACTGGGCTTCCTTTGATCAACGTCTCCTCATTTCCTCACCCCCAGAGCCTGGCAAGCAATATTCTACAGTCCATTATTTTCTTTCCTTTTATTAAGAATTAAATTTATTGGGGTTATTAAGATTATACAGGTATCTAGGGAACAGTTCTGTAATATGCCATCTGTATATTGCATTGTGGGCCCCCCACCCCACGTCAGATCTCCTCGCGTCCCCATACACCTGACCCCCTGTTCCCCCTGCTCCCCGCCCCCAGGCCCTTTTCCTGGTAACCGTGCTGCTGTCTGTGTCTCTGAAGTCTTGTGTGTTTGTCTTATTTGTTCAACTGTCGCTTTCAGTTTTATATCCGATGTAAGAGTGAGATCGGATAGGTGACCAGACAAGATGTGGTGCATACAAGGTGGGGCAGAGGTAGGTGTCCAGCTGTGAGGATGTAAACCCAGTTTATTCTTTTCTCTTCTCATTTTTAGAGCGAGAGACAGAGAGAGGGACAGACAGAGACAGACAGACAAGAAGGAAGAGAGACGAGAAGCATCAATTCTTCATTGCGGGACCTTAGTTGTTCATTGGTTGCTTTCTCATATGTGCCTGGTGGTGGTGGGGGGGGCTCCAGCCAAGTCAGTGACCTCCTGGTTGAGCCAGTGACCTTGGTTTTAAGCCAGCAACCTTGGGCTTCAAGCCAGTGACTTTTGGGTTCAAGCCAGTGACCATGGGGTCATGTCTATGATCCCACACTCAAGCCGACAACCCCCTGCTCAAGTTGGTGAGCCTGGGCTCAAGCAACCTTTGGGCTTTGAACCTGGATGCTCTGCACCCCGGACTGATACTCTATCCATTGCACCACCACCTGGTCATGCAGAGTTTATTCTTTTATTATTTATTAATTATTGCATTTCCATACAAACGACTGTATACCTACCTTTGCCGCACCCTACACATATGATGGAGTACTACTCACTCAGTCACAGGAAAAGATGAAATACTGCCATTTGCAACAATGTGTTTGGATCTTGAGACTATCATGCTAAGTGAAATTATGTCGACAAAAAAAAAAAGATGTTGAGAACCATATGATATATCTCCATTCTTTTCAAAGTTAAATTAGATCTGATCACCCTCCGCTCAAATCTCTGCTTTGGTGTTTCCATTGCCACGGAGCAGATTCTAAGTCTTGCCGCGATTAAGTTGCCCAGTGCTGAGCAGATGCGGAGCATTTCTCCACTGAAGACTTGTATAACTCTCCCTCTCACCTGACTGCCCACGGTTCCTGGAACATGACAAGCTCTCTCCCACTTCTGCTACTTGGAACTTTCCAAAAACACTTCTTCTCTGCGACTTTTCAAAGACTGGTTCTCACGTATCAGTCAGGTTCTTCTTAGGACTGCTTTCTTGAGCCCACATATCTACAATTGCAGCCTTGTCTCTGCATTCCGCTATCCTAAGAAGAACTGCTGTACATAGTAGGTCCTCAGCCAATTTTTAGTGAGATGATTTGGGTTTGCATTCGATTGTGTCACTCTAATTCCTCTAAGTAGTCTCGGTCTTCATCGCTACTATCTCTCGATTTATGGTTTTATCACTTGAATTGATATCATCGACTCTCTTTCTTTTCCAAGAGAAATGCTTGGCTGCAAAATTTTCCAAGTCCTTATAACCCAGGAGTGTCTTTCGTTGCTTTCATAGTAGAGCAATAAGTTGGTTGATGTGGAATTTTTCAGTTCACACACTTTTTTCATTAAAATTCTGTGTTGTCCTCTGGCATTCAGTTACACAGAAGAGAAATTTGAGGACAGTCCGAGTTTTGTTCTTTTATCGGTAACATTTTTCCTACCCGCCTGAGTGCTAATACTTCATGTCGAATCATTTTTTTCTTTTCATTGCTTTTCTTGGGTTCAAGAAGTTAGTCCTTTTGATTTATAGGCTTGCATAATATTTCAGTTCAGAAAGGGGTTTGTTTTTACATTTTTTTGTGTGTGAGAATCCTTTAGATCTGCTCTGAGAAGACTGCAGATACACATTGCAGAATTACTAACTTTATCATGTTGTACATTAGAGCCTCAGAACTTATCCATCTTTTAACCGAAACTTGTGCACTTTGACCAATATCTCCCAATTTCCATTTTCTCCTATTCTCTGTTTCTATGAATTTGACTTTTTTTTTTTTTTAATTCCACATGTAAGTAATACTATACAGCATTTGTATTTCCCTTTCTGGCTTGTTTCACATAGCATGATGCCCTCGGATTCATCCATGTTGTCACTAGTGACAAGATTTCCTTTTATTTATGGCTGAGTGATATTTCAGTGTGTGTGTGTGTGTGTATACGCGCGTGTGTGTGTACGCGTGTATGTATCACATCCTCATCTATTCATATGTCAGTGGACATGTGGGTTGTTTCTATATCTTTATATTGTGAATAATGTTCAATGAACGTGACAGTACAGATACCTCTTTGAGCTAGTAAGATCATATCCTTCAGATATATCCCCAGAAATGGGATTGCTGTATCATACCGTAGTTCTAGTCTTAGTTCATCTTCATACTGTTTTCTATAATGACTGTAACCATTTTTAATAGTCTTTTCAGTTTGATGTAGTCCCACCTGTTTCTTTTGTTTTATTTTTATTTTTTTTGCCTGTACTTTTGGTATCATATCCAAAAAACGATTGCTAAAACCGACGTCAAGAGGTTCCCCCTACGTATTCTCCTAGACAATTTTGTGATTTCCGATCTTATGTTTAACTCTTCAATTCCTATTCTGTTTATTAATCTTTATGGTATAAAAGAAGGGTCCGATTTTATTCTTTTGCATGCAGATATCCAGTTTTCCCAACATTTTCTATTGGTGAGACGATCCTTTCTCCATTGCATATTCTTGGCACTTTTGTTGAAAGCTCACACACATCAAGAGGTTTATTTCTGGATTCTGTTCTGTGGATCTATCTATCTGTTTTTATGACAATACCACACTCTTTTGATTTCTAAAGTCTTATAATATAGTTTGAAATCAGGAAGCACGATGCCTCCAGCTTTGCTCTTCTCGTTCATTATTCAGGATTGCTTTAACTAATCAGTTTTTGGGTTTTTGTTTGTTTGTTTGTTTTTTTGGCTCCATATAAATTTTAGGATTGCTTTTTCTGTTTCTGTGAAAAATGCCATTGGAATTTGGGTAAGGATTGCATTGAATCTGTAGATTGCTTTGAGCAGTATGAACATTTTAATAGTATTTAACTTCCAATCCCTGAGAATGAGGTATTTATTTCTGTTTATTTGTGTCTTCTACTTGAATTTCTATTATCACTATCTTATAGTTTTCAGTATACAGGTTTTTAAGTTAGTTAATTTTATTCATAAGTATTTTATCATTTTTGATGTTATTATAAATAGCATTGTTTTCTTAATTTCTTTTTCAGATAGTTCATGGTTAGTACATTAAAACACAACTGGTTTTTTGTAAGTTGATCTTATACACTCCAACTTTAGTGAATTTATTTATTCAGTTTTGGTGGAGTCCTTAGGATTTTCTATATATAAAATCATGTTATCTGCAAACAATTTTACATATTCTTTTTATGATTTGGATGCCTTTTATTGCTTTTTCTTGCTTAGTTGATCTGGCTAGGACTTGCAGTCCTGTGTGGAATAGAAGAGGCAGGAGGGCAGGAGTCATCACCCTTGTTCCTATCTTAAAGGAAAAGCTGTTAGCTTTTTATCATTGAGTATTATATTACCTGTGGGTTTGTTATATCTGGCCTTTATCATGTTGAGGGACAACTATTTTGTACCTAAGTTGCTGATAGTTTTTGTTATGGAAGAATATTATATTTTTGTCAAATCTCTTTTTTTTTTTTTTTACATTTGTTGAGATAATCATATGATTTTTATCCTTTCTTCATTGTGAGATAAAGCCCACTTGATCATGGAATAGAATCCTTTAACTGATATTGAGTTCAACATTCTAATATTTTGTTGAGAATTTTTGTGTCTCTGTTCCTCAGGGATGTGGGCCTATAATTTTCTTTTCTTGTAGTGTTCTGGTCTGGTTTTGCTATCAGGACAGTGCTGACCTCATCAAATGAGTTTGGAATTCTTCCTCCTTCTTTAATTTTTTTTGGGAGAGTTTGAGAAGAATTGAAATTAATTCCTCTTTTAGTGTTTGGAAGAGTTCACCAGCGAAGCCATCTGTTCTCCATTGGGAGACTTTTATTACTGATTGTATCTCCTCACTAGTAATTGACCTGTTCAGATTTTCTTTCTTTTTTTTTTTATGATTCAGTTTTGGTATATTTTATGTTTCTAGAAATATATCTATTTCTTTGAGTTTATCCAATTTGTTCACATATAATCGTTTAAAGTTGTTTCTTATATTTTGTATTTCTGTAGTAACTGTTGTAACCTTTATTTAGATTAAGGGGGGAAAAAAAGAAGACAAATAAATAAAATCAGAAAGGTTTTTTTTCTGTTTAATATTTGATTATAGCTTACTCTCAATTTTTCAGATTATTTTTCAGTGCTATATATACTCACAATTTTCAGGTTTAGTAACTCATCTGCTCTGTATAATATGTTTATCTATCTATCTATCTATCTATCTATATATATATTTAAATTCTATTTGGGGAAAACCCACTGATTCAGTTTTGTACAGTGTGAATTCTGCTTCTGTTGTCTCCATGTGGACTTTAATTTAGCTGTTTAAATTTTAAAACTCTCTTTCAATTTGTCATTATTATTATTTTTTTTTGCCAATTCCACTTTAACTCTTTATCCAGGTTCATTTTTCCAAATGAATTCCAGTATCTCTTTTATATAGAGGCAGATTCTCTGCATATTTTCTAATGGACTAAATAAATACGTCCTAGAATAATTTTTATTTCTCATATGTTATCACTTTCAGAGACACATATTTATTTGTCAGGTTTAGGGTCCTGTTCCTTTTTCATTATGCTACAAGAACTTTTTGTGAGACCTCGCTTTGGTTTTCCTTCATGCTCTAAGAGACCAAGGGAAGCCCAGAAGAGTATTTGTCCAGTGTGCTACCTTAGCCCTTCTTACAATGTCCTTGTGCTAGAAGTTTGTTTTTGTTTTTTTTTCCTTTCATTTTTGTTTTTGTCTTTTTTCTCCTAGCACTGCGGCTGGAGCCCAGCTGACAGGCATACGTCCCTCTTCAATGACTACTTCCTGTCATGGGTTTTTCTAGGTGGTTCTTCTACATTGAGGGGAAATTCGTTCCTTGCCTATAATCTCAGATGAACTCTCAGTTCTTCATGTAAATGTCAACAGAAAGAATACAAATCATTTAGATTTTCTGAAACAAAGCTTCCCCCCCCCCCCCCCACAGTCCTTCTTGTTTAAATAACCGGCAGTTGCTTCCGCCAACAAGCCAGGGGTTGTCACAGATTCTTTTTTCGACCTCATGCTTGATCTGCTTTCCCCTTTATTCCTTCTGCCAGAGCTTCCTCGGCCTTCTTTCTATAGCTTGCCCCGGCTATGGCTCCTCCTTAGGTCCTCAGTTAGGGGCAGAATGCTCATTTTCTTCCCCAGAAGAAGGTGTTAAGAAGTATAGTTGTGATATCACAGACAGAGAAAGATCTGAAAGGCAAGATTTGTGAAGAAAGGTTTCATCTTTCCTATGGACTATACATGAACACACGTCGTCCTACACAAGGAATAGTGATTAGGAGGCGGAACTACTGTTACCACATCCAGCACTTTCCAAGCCAGTGGAGGAGAAGACTGTGCAGCCATACGGTATATATATTATAAGGGGACCTGTTCCATTCTTTCGTGTCGCTCTGACTGCTTTTGACATAGCTACAGGAAATAAAAGGGCTACTGGAATGCAGACCAGGAAAAAGTATTCCCACAAGTCCTTGCAAAAATGAAAGTTGGAATCCCTGAGTGGAAACAGATTTCTAAAAAATGAGCTTTCTGCTCTCTGCAGCTAAGATGATTCTGTTAAAAATGAAATACGTTCCATGCACGTGATCCCATTTCGTATTAAAAACACATTAGAGAGAAGGAACGTTGGCGCAGAAGTCCTAATGCAGTACCTGAGGTTCAACGTGGAAAACGATGGCGTCATGACATCATGACGCAGTGTTGGCTCTCGAGATCAAAATGTTTAATTATATCGCACTTGAGATCGTCCGTGCCATCTTCCTTCTCATTATAAAGGGGAAAAAATTCCCAGTGTATTTGGGTTACCTATTGCTGTGGACGGGCCAAACTACCCTGAAATGTGATGGCTTTAAAAACAGTGGCTTTTATTTGCACACAGTTCTGGGGGTCAGGAATTCCGAAATGGCGCAGTGCGGAGAGCACGGGTCTGCATCACGGCGGATGTGCTGGATGGGGAGAGCTGCGATGGTTGCTCCGGTCACACGTCTTCACTTCAGCCAGGAGCGCTTAACCAGCACGGGCTGGCTGGCGGTGTCAGGGCCAGCTGTCCAGGATCTCCGTCCTGGCTGTCGTCGGGGTTTCTTGGTTCATCTTCACGGCGTCTCAAGGGCTCTCCTTTTCTACAAGGCCTCTCCGTGGTGCCCCTTGTTTCTCCAGAAGGGTAGCTGGGCTTCTCTGGCCGCGACTCAGGGTGAGTGCAACAGGAGAAGACACAACGCCTGAGGTGGAGGCGGGGAACTGGTACCGCCTCTCTTTCACGGTGTGCTGTTGGTTGAAGCAATAGAAAAGGCACAGGGGCCGGATTTAAGGGTAGGAGACACACTTCCTAGTGCATGAAGACTAGATATGATATTTTGAAGAAGGACAACCGGAGGAAAAGTCTTCCATAGTTCACCTCTTGCCCTGTCTAACTCACAATCAGTGCACAACCAGAATACACTCTCCCAGGAAGCTCAGAGACTCAACCGTTACTGCATCCGGTTCAGTCTTGTGGTCTGAGATCTCATCATCTAAAGCAGTAGTCCCCAACCTTTTTTGAGCCACGGACCGGTTTAATGTCAGAAAATATCTTCACAGACCGGCCTTTAGGGTGGGACGGATAAATGTGTCACGTGACCCAGACAAGCGTCAAGAGTGAGCCTTAGACAGATGTAACAGAGGGAATCTGGTCATTTTTAAAAAATGAAACATCGTTCAGACTTAAATATAAATAAAACGGAAATAATGTAAGGTATTTATTCTTTCTCTGCGGACCGGTACCTAATGGCCCACAGACCGGTACCGGTCCACGGCCCGGGGGTTGGGGACCACTGATCTAAAGCACACCCATATGTAATAAGAGGCCTTTGGTGTAGCTTCTCTCCCTCTGAAGACTTGTGACTTAAAGAGACAACCCGGCTGTCTTCCATACTCTCGAAAGATGATGAGGAGCTGGGGATGGGAAAATTGCAATATTTTCTCCCATCTTTATGAAGAGGGTTAGACCCTAGCTGGTTGGCTCAGTGGTAGAGCATCGACCCGGCACGTGGGTTTGATTCCTAGTCAGGACACGCAGGTGAAGCAACCATCTGCTTCGCCTCTCTACCCTCCCCCTTCTTCCTCTCCCCCTCCCGTAGTCATGATTTGAGCATGTTAACCTTGGGCGCTGAGGATGGCTCCATGGAGCCTCCATCTTAGGCACTAAAAATAGCTCAGTGTGTGCATGGGCCCAGATGGGCAGAACATCAACCCCAGACAGGGGTCATTGGGTGGATCCCAGTTGGGACACACGCAGAAGTCTGTCTATCTACCCTCCTCTTACTTAAATGAAAAAAATAAGATAAAATCAAAATAAAAGGAGGGTTAAACATAGCTACAATTAAAGGTGGAATTAAGACCTGTGGTGGCGCAGTGGATAGAGCGTTATCCTGGAAGGATGAAGTTGCTGGTTTGAAATCAAGGCTTGCCTGGTCAAGGCACGTATGGGAGTTGATGATTCCTGCTCCTTCCCTGCTTCTCTCTCTCACTCTAACTCTTTCTCTCTATAAAAAATGAATGAATAAAATCTAAAAAAATATGCTTAAAGATTTAAAGGAAATGTGGACATAATGAGTGAAAAGATGAGAAATATCAGTAAAGAAATAGAATCTATCAAAAAAAAGTAGCAAATTCAACTGAAAATATAACAATATCTGAAATTTTTTTAAAAAGTGGGCTGAAAACATATTGCACTTTGCTATAAATAAATAAATAAACAAACAAATAAATAAAGCAGCCACTATGAAGATAATGCACTTCCATTGGAAGTATGTTTAATAAGAACAGAAAAAAATAGACTTCCAATAAGTAAAGCCTCAGTGGTTTGGGACCATCAGCCAGTTGGAGTTTCAGAAAAGACAGTAATGACCTAGAGCAGAAACCAAGGACTCACAACAAGAAACCTGGTTTAAAGAAGTGATTGATCCATTTTGAATTAATTTTAGTACACGGGAAAAACGAGACTAAGAGACATGGACAAGAGTGTGGTGGTTACCAGGGGTGGGGGGAGGGAGGACATGGGAGGGAGGGAGGGAGAGAGTTAGGGGGAGGGGGAGGGGCACAGAGAACTAGATAGAGGGTGACGAAGGACAATCTGACTATGGGCAAGGGGTATGCAACATAATTTAATGACAAAATAACCTAGACATGTTTTCTTTGAATATATGTACCCTGATTTATTAATGTCATCCCATTACCATTAATAAAAATTTATTTAAAAAAAAAAAAAAAAAAAAAAAAAAAGAAGTGATTGTATTGTATTCAAGTTCTAGGTAAAAAAGGAATAAAACATCTTGGTTGGGTGAAAAGCAGAATTGTTTGTCAAACTGGATTCCACACTCACAGGTACCAGGGACTCTAATCACACAAATATAGTGGTTTCCAAACATCCTGTCCATCTTTATTTCTTTGTCCCCTGTTACCCATTTTCTCTTCTTTTTTTTTTCAGAGAAATGTCCTTCTGTTTCAAGACATAGTTCTGAGCATTGAGAACAAGTAATATTTGGCAAGTCAATGTGTTTTGACTAGGGACATTGTTGTGATAACACCGGTTAACAGTTACGATCATGATTGCTCATGAAGGTCAACAGTTGGCGTGTTTGTGGGCGAAACCATTGCAAAAGCTCGTTAACATGGGCACTTCAGGAAAGGAGAGAGAAAGTGTGTGCAGTGGGCAGGGAAAGGCAGGAGTCTAATAGAGTAATCAGTTCTACATTTTTAGATCCAGCTTACCTGGCTTATTGCTCTGCTAAGAGTTAGTTACTCGGTCAGAATGTGGAAAGAAAAACAGAAAATGATAACCGAAACAGAATTAAAATTTAGAGAAAATACTCCAGCCTAAGGATTTTCATTTCCATTTTATTTAAAAATAAAATGTAAATCTACTCAAGAAACACCTACATATATCATCTATTTAAGTGTAAAAAAAAAAGGCACAACAAAACTCCTTTAAAAGTGTTATTTCAGGTCTTAACATCATTTGGTCTGACATACTGAGTGTATTTCCTCTTTTAGAAAAAAAAATGTTGTTGGGAATGTTGTGGAATTATTGTACCACGGCATAGGACATGTCTCCCCTTTCTGCAAAAATTCCACGATACTGACAACCAATGAATTTCCCCAAGAAAGCAAGCCTGGCCCCGTTTGCAGGGTCCCCACGCCCCGCCATCCAATGAATGAATTCAGCTGTCAGTCCCGTGCTCTCAATGGCTGCTTTTAGCTTGTCTGCGAGTGTGCTAATTCTGCTGTTTATTTTTCTAGGAAAGGAAAGCTAAATATTCAAACTACTATCATTTCCCAGAAAAAAAAAAATAAAAAAAAGGAATACGAAATGGTGCATAATGAATGAAGTCTGCAGGCAACACAGCTTAGGACAGAGTCATTTGCTGTCCACAAAGACGGTCAATGTGGGAGAACGTGGCCGTGTGGGACAACAGCCCTTTCACAGTCTGCACAGGTCTCCTCTCTCCACTCCCATGAATAGCGCCATTCACGTCAGCGGGACCTGTATGCGTGTGTGTGTGTGTGCCCGTGTGCGCGCGCGCGTGTGTGTGTGTGTGTGTGTGTGTGTGTGTGTGTGTGTGTGTGTGTAGGGGGGTTCTGGAATGCTAGCCTGTCCTCGCCAGGTCCAGCTGCGTGGAGCAAATGTTTGGAGATGTCTAAATCTGAATAATTTCATTCAGTTCTTTTTAATGAAATAACTCAGCCAAATGTGTGAAAACAGGAATAAAGTTTTGTTTTGTTTTTAAAGAAGAACAAATAAATCATGATGAGAATGCTGTTCGAAGTTGAGTATACAATAATATAAACTGGCCAGTGAGAGAGAGACAGGAAGAGTAAGGGTTTTATTCTCATTTTACTGAGAAATGGAAAGTATCTCACTTGAATACTGTGGGCGGGAAAGGCCTGTCCGGAAGGGAGCAGGTAGACCAGTATCTCTAAGCGGGGATGGCCTATGGTGAGACCACAGCTCCTGGTTACACACCCCGATCTGCCTCCTTCCCACAGAGGGATATAGTAGCCATCCTATAGTATGCTTTGAAATTACATTTTAATTTTATGATTACATAAAAAGAGCAAACTCCATGGAGGCTAATAGAAAATTGGATTTGATAAGTTACATGTTTTGGTAAAATAACGCGTTGGCTAGTTTAAATTGTTATTTTATCAGGGTCATGGGACAATACTAATATTAACTCTGATCTGTAAGCAAGACTTTTTAAAATTAAGTATAAGAATTTTGAAGCATAAACAGGCAGAACCAAGAGTCAGGTCCTCGATGTTCTAGTTACGACAGCAGCTTGTTACTGTGTGCTCCTCAGTGAGTCACTGCTCACGGCTGGCACTCAGCTTGGCATCTGTGCATTGAGGCTGTCCGGCGGTATTCCAACATTTCTTCTTTCTATTTCTTCTTCTATTTCATGGACCATGATTGATTTCTAATCATGTTTAGAGAAATCTACACATACATGCAAACTATTAAAAAATAGACTTTCAAAAGAAATGGTCAAAGTTCCAAAAATTTAGTTCATTTCATTATGTAGATAGTACTTACACTAGATTTTTTTTTTTTCATTTCTGTTGTTATGAAATCTGAGCGATCATTCTGTTCTTCCAGACATTCAGACATTCCAAATTACTTGAGGGGCCTATCCCATAATTTGAGAAAACAGAAACACAATGTTGAACGGATTAAGGCATTAAAGTTGAATGGCCTTAAAGATACTCTCTTTGAAAAGTATGCACTCATCTTATCTGGGTAGGTGTGGCTAGATATGTAGATGCCAAATTTCCTGGGAAATATCTCAGATAAAACTGTTAGAACACATTCTAAGAAAAAAGAAATGACGGTCAGAAGAGCAACTTTCAATTGTATCTGCTTACTGGAATCCATAGTAATGTTTTACATTATGATACAGTGTTCATATGTTTACATGTGTTTATATCTGTGCATGAGTCTATATCTCTCTCTCTATATTAAGTAGCTAGTCCGCTCTTATTTAACATGTTTTATCTTACAAGTTATTTTTATTCTTCTGTTACAGTTGATATACAACATTTTATTCCTTCAGGTGTATAACAGTGATTAGACATTTGTATACCTTGTGAAGTGATCCCCTGATAATTCTGGCACCCATCTGGGACCGTAGATGGTTATTCCAATGTTGTTGACGGTATTCCCTATGCTGTGCTTTATATCCCTGTGACTACTTCAATAACGGGAAGTTTATACTTCTTAATCCCTTTTTATCTTTTTTAATCCGTCCTCCCAACCCCTCCCATCTGGTGATTGTCAATTTCTTCTCTGTACCTATGAGTTTGTTTCTATTTTGCTTTTTAGTTTAATTTTTGTTTGATTCCCCATACAAGTGAAATCACTAAGTCTTTCTCTGTCTGACTTATTTCATTTGGTGTCACGCTCTCTAGGTCCTTGTCATCACAGATGGCAAGATTTCATTCTTTCAGGAAACTCCATACTGTTTTCAGCCATTTAGAATGCCACCGACAGTGCATGATGGTTCCTCAGGAACCCTTGTTTGTTTGTTTATTGATGAGCGCCGTTCTGACAGGTTTGAGGTGATAGCTCCTTGTGCTTCTGTTTGCATTTCTCTGGTGATTAGTGATGTTGAGCATCTTTTCATGTGTCTGTTGGCCATCTGTATGTACTCTTTGGAGAAATGTCTCAACAAGTCCCCTGCTCTTTTTTTTTTTTTAAATCAGGTTGATTTTTGGTGTTAAGCTGTATGAGTTCTTTATATATTTTGGATATTAATCGCTTATCTGATGTATCAATTGTGAATATTTTCTCATTCAATAGGTTGTCTTTTTATTTTGTTGATTTATTTTCACTGTGTACCATTTTTCAAATTTGATGTAGTCCCATTTATTTCTTCTTTTAATTCTCTTGCCTGGAGAACATAATTAAAAAAAAAAAAATTGTCAAGAGCAATGTCAAAGAATTGAGTCATTATGTTTTTTCCTAGGAGTGTTATGGTTCAGGTCTTACATTTAAGTCTTTTATCCATTTTGAGTTTATTGTTGTATACGGTGTAAGGAAGTGTCTAGTTTCATTTCTTTGTATGTATCTGTCCAGTTTTTCCAACGCCATTTAATGAAGAGACTGTCTTTACCCCATTGTATACAGGGTGGGTCAAAAGTAGTTTTTCAGTTGTTCATATGGAAAATAATACAATACTTAATAAATGATAATATAAGAACCAACTCTGTGTCTAATGTACTCACAACTGTGAGCCTGCTTTTGCCCCACCCTGTATTCTTGCCTCCTTTGTCATATATTTGTTAACCATATATTTATGAGTTATGGGTTTATTTCTTAGCTCTTTATTCTGTTTCACCGATCTATGCATATGTTTTTATGCCAGTACCATGTTGTTTTATATATTATAGCCTTGTAGTATAGTTTGATATCAGGTAACATGATAGGTTCAACTTTGTTCTTCATTCTCAATATTGCTTTGGTTATTTGGGTGTTGTTATTTTTTTGTAGTTTTACATATTTTTTTGGAATATTTATTCTAGTTTTGTGAAAAATGCTATTGGCATTTTGATAGGGATTGCATTAAATCTGTAGATTGCTTTGGGTAATATGGACATTTTAACGATGTTAACTTTTCCTATCCAAGAGCGTGGTATATTCTTGCATTTGTTTCTTCTTCAATTTCTTTGTTCAGTGTCTTCCTTAGTTAAATTTATCACTAGATATTTTATTCATTTTTATGCAGTTTTACACGAGATTCTTTTCTTAAGTTCTCTTTCTGAGAGTTTGTTATTGGTGTATAAAAATGCAGCTGATTTTTTGAATATTACCATAATTTTGTATTCTGCTGTTTCACTGAATTCATTTGTTAGTTTGAATAGGGTTTTTTTGGTGTTTTTTTTTAGTGTTCTCCATATATAGTATCATGTCACCTGCAAATAATGACTGCTTTGCTCCCTTTTCTTTCCAATTTGTATACTTTTTATTTCCTTTTGTTGTCTGATTGTTGTGGCTAGGACTTCTAATACTGTGTTGAATAAAAGTAGTGAAAGGGACATCCTTGTCTTATTCTTGATTTTAAAAGAAACATTTTCAAGTTTTCACCATGGAGTATGTTGTTATTTGTGGATTTGTCATACAGGGTTTTATTATGTTAAAGTAGGTTTGCTCTATCCCCATTTTGTTGAGGGTTTTTGTTGTGGACCATAAATGCAAAGAGCCTTTGTAGATTCAAGGTTTAGCAAAAGGCTAAGTTCTCCCCCCTTCGCCTCCATATTGGCTATGTTGCTGAGTATTTGCACCCACTTCATTTGCTTCCTTAAGTTGCTGGAAGCAATTTACATGCCCTTCCTTTGACTCTTTGTTTTCAGATGTTGGTAGATTTCACTAATGATTCCTGTTTATGCCTTGGGAGAGTTCCTGTTTTAGCCTCAGATGTGTAACTTTGTATCAAGGACTTTCTTGATTTGCATATGGCTATATAATAAAGCAAACTGGGGCTATAGGGCACTTGGATATTGCCATCAGCATTTGAAGAGTCCTTCTGGTCCCATTTTTTCTTGATGAGTATGTTTCCTTAATTCTGCACCATTATTAGGAGCCGCACTGGTCCACAGCAGGTTTTTATATTAAATGAAAGTTGATGTTTGTCAAATGCTTTTTTCTACCTCTATCGATGTGATTATATGATTTTTGTTCTTCATTTTGTTTATGTGGTGTATCATGTTAATTGTTTTGTGGATATTGTATTAACCCTGCATTTCTGGAATAAATCCCACTTGATCATGGTGAATGATCCTTTTAATGTATTGCTGAATTTGGTTTGCTAATATTTTATACGAGTTTTTTTTGCATTTTTGTTCATTAAGGATATTGATCTATAATTTTCTTTTATGTGTAGTGGCTTTCTCTGATTTTGGGTTTTGGGTAATACTGGCCTGGCAAAATGAGTTTGGGAGCCTTCCCTCCTCTTAAATTTTTTGCAATACCTTGAGGAGGATAGATATTAATTCTTCTTTGAATGTTTGGTAAAATTCACCTGTGAAGCCATCTGGTCCAGGACTTCTGTTTCTTAGGACTTTTTTGATTACCAATTTGTTTGATTAGTAGTTATCAGTCTCTTCAGAATTTCTGTTTCCTCCTGATTCAGTCTTGGAAGATTGTATATTTCTAGGAATTTATTTACTTATTTTTCCAGGTTGTCTAATTTTTTGGCTTGTGATTAGTGCAGTATTTTCTTGTCATTGTTTTTGTTTGTTTGTTTGTTTGTTTGTATTTTTCTGAAGTTGGAAACGGGGAGGCAGTCAGACAGACTCCTGCATGTGCCCGACCGGGATCCACCCGGCATGCCCACCAGGGGGCGATGCTCTGCCCATCTGGGGCATTGCTCTGTTGCAACCAAAGCCATTAGAGTGTCTGAGGCAGAGGCCATGGAGCTATCCTCAGCGTCTGGGCCAACTTTGCTCCAATGGAGCCTCGGCTGCAGGAGGGGAAGAGAGAGAGACAGAGAGAAAGGAGAAGAGGAGGGGTGGAGAAGCAGATAGGTGCTTTTCCTGTGTGCCCTGGCTGGGAATTGAACCGGGGACTCCTGCATGCCATGCCAATGCTCTACCACTGAGCCAACCGTCCAGGGCTTCTTGTCATTGTTTTTATTTCTGTGGTGTCACTATCACTTCTCCTTTTGATTTTATTTATTTATTTATTTGAGCCCTCTCTCTTTTTTTCTTGAAAATTATGACTAGTGCTTTATCAGTTTTGTTTATCTTTTTGAAGAATCAGTTCTTGCTTTCATTGACCATTTTTATTGTTTTTACTCTATTTTTTAAAATATCTGCCCTGGGCCCTGGCCAGTTGGCTCAGTGGTAGAGCGTCGGCCTGGCGTGCAGGAGTCTCGGGTTCAATTCCCGGCCAGGGCACACAGTAGAAGCGCCCATCTGCTTCTCCACCCCTCCCCCTCTCCTTCCTCTCTGTCTCTCTCTTCCCCTCCCGCAGCCGAGGCTCCATTGGAGCAAAGTTGGCCAGGGAGCTGAGGATGACTCCATGGCTTCTGCCTCAGGTGCTAGAGTGGCTCTGGTCGCAACAGAGCGATGCCCCAAATGGGCAGAGCATCGCCCCCTCGTGGGCATGCCGAGTGGATCCCGGTCGGGCGCATGCGGGAGTCTGTCCGACTGCCTCCCCGTTTCTGGCTTCGGAAAAATACAAAAAAAAACAAAAACAAAAACAAAAAAATTCTGCCCTGATCTTTAGTATTCCCTTCCTTCTATTATCTACTTGGACAATAGTTTTATCACTTTACTGGATATAAATACTCCAGAGAAAGAAATAGATTTAAAAAAAATTCAGCAAGTCTATATGAAAATAGCAAAATAATGAAATACTTTGTTATTTTTTATTGCAGGACACTCACAGCATAGAACAAATTTTACTGGAAAGAAAATAAATAAAAGCACAGTATTTGCTAAAAGAATGCATACTTTTACTATGAAAAACTGCTTAAAGAATTTAGCACTTATATATCATTTACTATTTTTCATTATTTAAATAAAATAATCATTCCTCATACTTGCCTTATACAGAACAGAATTCCCATTTTACAGATTAAAAAGCTGAGGCAAAGACAAGGGCTCATTCTGCGTACATAGTGGCTGAGGTCTAACTTAAGAATGTAGTGTCTATGGTTTTCCTTTTCGGTTTCAGTGTTCCCTATGAAATGATTCTTTATGTACTCCTATACGGTGATGACTATAAATACATAAATAGTCCATTCAACAGAAACTAAGTAATCAGCTTTAATGAAACAATCCTGTAACTGAGCACAATAGGCTGTTTGGCTAGGTGCCTGAAAATTAGTTTGGCAGCTAAGACTCCAAGCACACAAGTATCTGTAACTATGAGTAAGTATAGAGCGGCTGAATCTGCAGAGGGGGGCTTCCGAACAGCGACATGAGTCTGTGGTCACACCGTTGTAACCTCTCAGGAGTAGATTGTGAACAGATTTCTCAAGGACTGAGAAGGAAACGTCATTTGTTGACTTGAAAACCATTTTCAGAAGGTTGGATTATTGCACGGTCGGAAATGGTTGATTTTCAAGCAAGATAAGCTGGAGAAAACTATCTCCACATCCAATAACTAGTATATGAGTTCATTTTTATTTACTAAAGTTATTTATATAACTATTGAGAAGGCAATATCAAAAAAGATTTCCTCAAAGTTCTCAGCTTCCTGAAAATGCCCACTGATGGAAGAAATCTTTTCCAGTTCCATTTTATTTTCACCCAATCTATCATGGGCCAAATTTACAAAAAAAAAAAAAAAAAAAAAAAAGCCGTTATTCTTTTATTTTTTCATTCTTTCATTAATTCATTAATTCTAATTAGAATTAGATGTGCATTAGAAAACCTGCATATATGTCTCTGCTCATTCTTATCCTATAGCACAACTGTGTGTTTTCAGATCAGCACACTGTCTGGTACACAGTCAAATGTTTAATAGACATTTATTTCTCCTCTTGTGACTTCATTCAGTATTTCAACCATACTTCACAGTAATGATTGTACCAGGTAGTGTGTTAACCTTTCGGGTAAAAGATGGTACGGTATACACTTCAAGATATCAAAGATTGTTGTTGTTGTTCAATAACTGCACTGTCGGAGTCCAGAAGAGTCTCTAGTCTATGGGAGGAGCCCCAACAGTAATTTATTAAGTGAATAAGAAAAAGAAGAAACAAATGAATGCAGAAGATACGAAGAATGGTTGCAATGACGGCCACCAAATTAAATGAGATTATCAACAGTACCGGGGACATAGTAGAGACACTTGACATTTGTTGGGAATTATAGTTAGCCTCACTTTTCTTCTCCTTTGCCAAGGGGCCGTCTCGGTGTTCTCCTCTGAGTACCTTCTCTGTACTGCTTAGCTTCTGTTGACTCCTGAGTCCTGCCCGGGGCTGCCACACCGCTCCTGCCCTGGGATGTACCCTCGCGGCCCTCCCTCCCGCACTAATTGACGTTTATCCATTTAGATTTTGCAATTCAAATTCCTAAAAAGAGACTGTTACTGGCTAGGTAGGTAGGTTGGTCACTTGGTCAGAATCTGTCCATTCCAGGCCGTTTCAAGGCTAAAATGTCCTCAGGACGGAGGCCCATCCCTGTCTAACCACAACAAAATTCAGCCCGGCGGCGTGTGATGTGGGCTATTTATTCCGTCTCTGTCTTTGGTTGTGACTTCCCCTGCGCTGGTGACGGCCTTAGGCAAGCCCGTCGCAGGAGAAAGAGCCCCTGAGAACTAATGTGTGCGACCCTCATAGCTCCAAGGGGCTCCGGGTGCGCAGCGCAGGTGAAAGGGAGCCTGTCCTCCCTGCTGCCCGCAGCAGCCTCGGGGCGCTGGTTGGAACAGCCTCGAGCCTCCAGTCCCCGCTGGTTCCTGAATCAATGCGCGATTGAGGCGGCCGTGGGGGAGGGGCCCGAGTGCCCTGCCTGGAAAAATATGGATTTTGTGCCGCCACCCGAGTCAGGAGATTGGGTCAGGTCAACCCGAACCATGTAGACTGGAATGAAACAGGAGCTGTCCTCCAAGGAGCAGCTGGGGAGATGGATTCCTTAGTACGTTTCAGGTTGGAAAAAAAGCATCCTTTCTAAAGAGAAATATTGCCTGTCACATTTTAAAACGTAATTTTGCAGAGACCTGGTTTACTGGTCTTTGATATATAGTTGAAGAAGCTTTGAATAGTTCCTCAATTGTTTATCATATCAGACAATCTTCCTGGGATAATTTAAATTCAATAAATCTTTAGGGAAAACCTACGACATAATCGAAACTCGAGGACTCAGGATATGAAATGGACAGAAATGAGCGGCCTGTGTTCCCCCTGACAAGTAGTTTACCAACTAAAGGGAATCCGAGAGCAACAAGCTACATATTGAAACAGTTAATGCAGCGTGAGGATTTCAATGACAGAGGTCAATTTATTGACACGTGGGGAGGGGGTGGTACCGTGCAAAGCAGGGAGCAGGTGGAGAGACGGGCCTCTCCGGGAGGTGGGGCGCTGGCGTGGCACGGCGTCAGGGAAGGCCTTCTGACCAAAAGGACTCCCGTGGGCAGACTCCACGCATGAAAAGCCATGAATTCACAGTGGTATCCCTGACGCCAGTCCAATGGCAGCCCAAGGTTTCCTGCTTGTACCTTCTTTCTCCATCGGTAGGAGACCTGGCTTCTTGCTTCCGCAATGCACTTGCTTATATGATCAAGCCATGCCCTCTATAAGGAAGCTCTCGTTGCCATCACTGCCACTGCATGGTCCCCCCCACCCCCCCACCCCCAACACCACCCCGTGGCTGTGCTCTGAGCCTCTCTCGGCCTCTATATGGCCCGTGCCAGGCCACTAACAGCACCCGCTTGTATGCACACGGCCCTACACCACTGCCTCCTCCCATTGGGGATGTCTACCCTGTTCAGATTTAACTACCGGCTTTGGGGTTAAACTATTATGTATGAAAGGGAGAAAGAAGAAAAGAAGGAAGGGATACGATGATAAAAAAAAAATCACAGAACTATAATTTGTATCTATTTTTAAAAATGCATTCAGCAATTTTATACATTGGGTATTTCTTTTATTTTTTTATAAATAAGATTGAATATTTATGTTTCAAGATAAGAATGACAAACCATTTTAATGGGAAGCACTATCATGATGGAACACCTGTCAATATGTATATAAATATTAGAAACAGGTGCTTTTAAATTGATGTGGTCCTCACCAAAATTCTCTGCATGAATTTTACTGCAACTATAGAAAATATGCTGCCTATTCTTCTGGTGCAAAAGCAATCTTTTTTTTTTTAAAGGATATATAAAAAGACTGGAAGAAATGCAATACTTTAATTTTTTTACAGCTTGGCATTTCTAGAAAGCCAAACTGCCTTCAATCTTTTTAAACAAAAGTGATGTTTCTCATCATATCCCAACCACAAGAGCGTGCCCAGGAACGTGAACTGCATACTGACAATTATATTTGCTCTTCTTGATCTTTGTTTAAAATATATATCATAGATACTTACTTATTATATATACAGTGAAACCTGGAAAACAAAGTAAATGAATAAACAAAATAGAACCAGGCTGATAGACACAGAGACCAGACTGGTGAGTGCAGAGGGGAGGAGTCGGGGTGCTGGGTGCGAAAGATGCTACAAAACAGTCGTAGAGAACATCTCCACATCCAACAACGGGGTATATAGTCAAGGCGATTTTCATAAGTACGTACAGGGCCAGGTGGGTGCTGGGAACATAGGGGTGATCGCTTACTAAGTTATATAATTGTCTAACCACAATGCAGTACATCTGACGCTAATCCCAAACAGTAGTGAATGTGAACTGTACTTTAAATAAAATCTAAAAAACCAAAAATACCCCTAATTTTTTTAAAAAAGAGAAAATTTAATAACCCCCTTATTAATTTCACTGTAATTTGATGACCTTATAACAAATAAAGCTTTAGTTGCCACACAGCCAAAAGTAAAACAAAACAAAAAACAACAACAAAAAATCTTCCAGGTTAAAAAAAAAAATGTGTCCTGCATTTGAAATCAGTTTCATTTGTTTACTGAATAAACTTGCATCGAGCTCCTTCTGTGTTTAACACACCTTGTTCGGTGTGATTCCTATAAAGATGCTGAAGGCGTGTTCTGTGGGCCCCAGGAGTTTCCGATGTGGAAGAGAAAAGAGCAGGAGTGTGTGGGGCTGTCCAGGCGACTAAGTGCCCTGGGAGTTCAGAAAGAAAGGGCATTTCTGACCTCATTGATGTGGGTAGCCTTCCTAGCACGTGTGGGACTGAAGCCTGGCCTCCACGCTTGATTTCTTATTTTCAGTCATACATGTTGTAGAAATGCATGTATTTTGGGAATGGAAAAAAAATAAAAGTAAAGAGACTGTAATTTAAAGAGGCATTCAAATTTAATTATTTCGAGGTGAAACGTTTCCAACATGATGTTTTGCTAAAAGAATACTCTGTAACTTGTTAATTGTTAAAATCATATATTAAGTCTGTATTATTAAAATGATCGGCTCATGCCACTAGACCTGAGATTCCTCTATTGTTTTTTTTTCCCTGCCCAAGCTGCTTAGCTGTGGCTGGCTTGTTGGCAGTTGGCCACAAACACTGAGGGACGGATCTGTGGGGATGAAAACTGTCTCATTCTGTGGATCTAGAATGAGACTGAGGTCTGGATAAATCATCTTTATCTGACCCATGACAGTGCACAAGGTCTCGAGCAAATGCTTGTCCCGTATACGGGGCTGACTTCATGGACGCGTGGCCTGTGCCACTGCATGGGGTCTGGGCTCCGAAACACCCCGTGCTTGGTTTAATATTTTGCTGTCTTTTTTTTTTTCATTACAGTTGACATTCAGTATTATTTTATATTATTTTCAGGTGTACAGCAGAGTGGTTGGACATTAATATAATTTACAAAGTGGTCTCCTTGGTGAGACTAGTACCCTCCTGGTACTGCACGTGGTCATTCCGATATTATTGACTCTATTCCTTACGTGATAGTTGACATGCCCGTGATTAGTTGTAGTTACCTCTTTTTTTCTATACAAGTTGTACTTCCTAATCCCTTCGCCTTTTTAACTCACCTCCCTTTTTGAACAAGTATTTTTATTCTGAACCGGGCGCCCAAAATGATATAGCTGACCCTGCCTCTGCGTCTACTAAAACTTGAGTCTGTAACACTGTCTTGTATAATTGAGGTTTGCTAAGAGATTAGAATTTAAATGTTCTCACACACACAGGAAAGAAGTGTCCAGCTGAGAGCTGATGAATGTGTCAGTGAACTTGATGGGGGAACCCTCTCACAGTCCATCCGTATCAGATCATCAGAGTGTATGTTGTAATTATCTTCCAGTTTGTCAGTCATACCGCAGCAGAGCGGAGAAGTTTGATTCTCGTATTGACTCTTTGTTGAATTGCTGACATAATAATATATATTTTAAAACTCCACCATTTTATCTTTATATCTTACTATCTTTCTTCCTCCTCCCCACATCTGCCCCTCTATATATGCATATATAACGTACGTATGTGCGTATGTATGTATGTGTGTGTGTGTCCCCTACTGGATTGCCAGACCATAAGCTTCTGAGGGCGGGGTGACTGCTCGTGGGAGATGATCGTGTTCCGTGAAAATGAAAATCGACACACGGTGGGAAACGCCAGCGGAGAGTGTTTTATGGATAAAGACAATGAAGGCGGCATGTTTACATGTTATTTTCAGGTAACTAAGTGGGCGTCTCAGGAAAAGAACCGCTGTCATTAGATTCTCTTAGGGCACCCCCAAGAGGGTTAACATAAGCATCCAAGGGGGTGACAGTAAAACCAGCCTCTTCAGGATGCGTGGTCAGCCCACCAGGCTTCACGATTGTCACGCCTTCATCATCATCTTTTGAACTTCAGTCATAATTTAAAAAAATGGGATCTACAATATGACCAAAACATAGTCTGACCTCTGATGATGGTAAATGATACATCCGTTTGCTTACAGTTACAGGTATTTTATTTAATTGTTGACTCCTTTAATGTGTTTTAGTTATAGACATGACTAACTTTCTTGTCTGACATGAAAATAATTACCATTCAACTCTTTCTCTGACCATGGAATGGATTAATCTTAAGTTTTTAGTCCATATTCCAGAAGCATATAAAATGATGACCTGCAGGGCCGTGGCTTACACAAACGTGTGTGTGTGTGTGTGTGTGTGTGCGTGCGTGCACACACACACATGCAGTGTTTTTGCTGGTAGGAAAGACAACAAAGAAACACAGAATGATTTAATCAGAATAAAACAAGACAAAAATGTTAAAAAAAAATAGAAAGAACCAGAGAAGGGGAGGTGGGAGGGAAAGAAGGAGAGAGAAAAAAAGGAAGACTAACTTTCCTATTTTAATTGTTAATCCCTACTCTTGTCCAGGTAAAATATCCATTTATATTAAGAATGTATTAAGTAACATAAATTTTAACATGTATTATCATGGTATAAGGGAAATTTCTACAGCGTAACATGTGAGGCGATACAATCGCGTGATTGTATCCGGTCCCCAGAAACCACAGGAGCAATCTAATTGTTGTTATCTCTATTAAGAAATTAGTAAAAATTTAATGTTTGAATTTTTCCACAAGATGTGTGATTACATTTAGTTAAAAAAACCCTTTTTGTGTTAAATAATGAGCTATTATAATCTCATAAGTTTATTTTTTTACAAAGTTTTATTTTTCTGTGATGAGAACTTTTGTATTCCACTTTCTTAGCAACTTTCAAACGTACAATGAAAGTAAAATCATCCTCAGGGCTTAGTTATTTTGTGACTGCAGTTTCCTACCTCTTGACCAACTACACCCATTTTGACCACCCACCCAGCCTCTGGCAACCAACAAATGAATAAAGAAAATATGGTGCATATATATATATATATATATAAAATACGTTTGTCCAAAAATATGTCTAGGTACACACGTATGTATATATAGTTAATGGAATATTTTTCAGCCATAAAAGAGAAACAGAAAGAAAGCTTGTCCTTTGCAATGACATGAATGGACCTTGAGGGCATTATACTGAGTGAAATAAATCAGAGAAAGACAAAAACGATAGAAAACAGTGAACTCAGAGATACAGAGCAGGTCAGGGGGAGCCGACCCCTGAGGCAGTGACGGGGTCTGAATCGGGGAACACATGGGGTGTGGGGGTGTCTGGGAGGGGAGTGGGTGGCGGTCTTGACCGGTTTGACCAGAACAGAGGACGGCTTTGGGGGGCAGGCAGATTCCTCCTCTCCGGATTCTGCACTTGGATTTCTTCTCTGGATACTGGGGGACCGTGTTGTTGTTGTTTTTCTGCAAGGAGTCCTTACTCTATGAATGGCAGGTTTCAGAGGACTAATTTATTAGGGTTGTATAGGCTCTGCCAGAGAACAGAAAAACTCAAGGCGGGAGGACTTGTGAGGACAGCAGACGAATTCTGCAGAGGTATGAAAGCAGTGATTTACAGAGACTCGGGCAGTGGGTGGAATGTTGGGCAGAGGAGGATAAAGTCACAGAAGGAAGACTCCCAAATTCCAGAAACCGGGTCCTTGAGGAATCATGCTATTCTTAGTAACAGATGAAGAACAAAAAGGCTTTGAGACGCGATGCCTTTGACCTCCTCTGCTTGCAAACTTTCTGAAGGCCCACACTGAGCAGCTCCTATAGTATGCTTTAGATATTTACAGACTTCTGCACACTGTTGCGACAATTCACTTTGAAGTCCCTCTCCGCGGCGTTGGGGCGGATGAAAGAAAGTCCTGTAATCTTCGCGAGCAGGTCTGGGCTATGGTGAAGCGGAGAGGCATCGCGGGGAATAAGCCTGACCCGGTCTTCAAAAGCCCTTTTCTCTCCCTGTTAAAGAGTGTTCCTTCTGAGTTACACCCTCCTAGAGAAAAACAGTGACGCTCAGGAGTTTTATTTGGAGCAACATGAATGGTTTTACTTTCAATAGTCACAGGCAAATGACAGGTTGTATTTAATTTTTTATATATCTTTATTTACATAGACTTTAGTGATATCCCCGCTTGCTGTATAATTTGATTTATTTTGGGACATCAGAAAGAATCCATTGAGGCTGCACAGGGCAGCTGCCTCCCTGGCAGCAAAACTTGCAGCACAGAACAGAATAGTAAATAAAATTCAGTGAAGAGAAATCACAGGATACTTTAAAAGGGGATTGTGGGTAGTTTTATAAAAGTGTGCTTTATCCAAATACGAAAATATTAGTTGAAGAATAAGCGAGTCAGTGTTTGAGGATATGTTGCCCCTAATTTACATAAAAGACCTACAAAAGGTGCAGTGCCTTAAAACCTTCAGATCTTCTGGGGGTAGACAGAGAAATGTGTCCCCCATGGGTGAACCGCACAAATTACTGTAAAATGGAAGCGTCGGCTTTAGAAAGAGAAGAGGACCCTTTTTTTAAATTTTTTATTTTCTGCTAACTTTTCTAAAATTCAATGTTTTGAATAATTCTCTTTTAATGTTAAGTTGTTGGCATTAAAGCCAGTTAAATAGAACAGGCTTGAGTTCAAAATTCTGGTTCTGGCCTGTATACACCATCTCTAAGCCTGGGGCCATCTATCCAGCTAAACGATGAGAATAATAACAGTAATGAGGACGCCTCTCTAATAAAGCAGTCGGAGCTGGGATTCTGGAGCCGGAATTCCAGTCCTACACCTTCGAGCGGCGAGACCAAGGGGAGTTACTTAACCCATCTGCGCTCCAGTGTCCTCAGCAGCGAAACGGGAGCGATGGCAACACCTGCCTCACGGAGTGTGTGTAGGAAGCACCCGGACATGTTGCTCCAGTGGCTCTCTCCCGCGTTATCCTCTGGGCCATTCTAGGGGGGGGGGGTACGTTTTAATCAGAAGTTTATTTAATGTCACTGCATGAACCATGGAAGAAGGACAGTTAGTTAAAGGGCATGGGACAGAGAGAGTTGATGCATCTCATTAGAAGATGATCAGATCCGATCCGTGGCTAAACTCTCCGGCCTGGTGATTTGTAGCGTGAAAAAGTTTGCTTTCCAATCTCTTTTTTTTCTTCCAGTGATTGGTTGACTACACATCCTGCTCTGAGTCACCAGTTCTTTCTTCAAATATGTCAATAGAACTTTGAATCTGTTCATCGACTCTCTTTCTGTGGGTGGACCTTTCTGTCTGCTGAAAGTGCATTTGCTGATCTCTGCTGTTAGGGATCAGAGGGTGATTTTAACATGTAACTGCCATTGGGGGGGCCATCTTACTTCCCCAGCTTTGTAATTCCTGGAGGGAAGTCTCGCATTCATCTCCACGTGCGACCCCACTAAATAGTTCTCTGCCTGTAGCGGTTTTTCACTCCTTTTTTTCCTCTTCCTCCTGAATTCAGTGAGCAAGGCCCTCCACGATACGAGCAAGGTTTCTACATTTCCTCTTCCCAATTTTTGACCGGAATGATAAAAGCTGAAACAATGGCAAATCAGGGAATGTCAGGAATAGATTGTGTGTGGACTTGATTTCTATTATAGAGGCTATGAATCTGATTTGTGAGTCCCCAACACATTCATAGGTCCTGTCATAGCTTGAAAAAAAAATGCAAAAAATGTCACTTGGATAACTTAACTGATAGATCTCATACCAATTTCCATAAATAGCTCTGGCCCTTGGAGAGTCTTATGAGTGTGGACATTTGAAAGTCAGCTGCATCTGGACCCTTACCTGTTGCTCTGTTGTAGGCCAATGTCAGAGAGTTCAAATAAATGACTTAAATGAGAGGGAATGTTTCCAATATGCTACCAAAACATGCCAAGTCCTTGGGGGGACTCTGGTTCAATTAGCCATCATTTAATCAACCCCAAGAGCTCCAAGAAGATTCCTATGGTATAGGAGACACTTTTGTTGTTGATATTTTTGTTACTGTTTAATGAGAGACTTATTTTGGATGCTGAGAAAATAGATGAGCCATTGCCCAACGCTCATTTTTTTTTTCTTCAAAACATGAGTCCGAAAGGACCGTCTTCTGTCATCACGGTCACTTCTGGTGCAGGAACGCTTGTGAGGGATTTGACAGCATTTTTTTTTTAATAATACATTTCATTTGAATTCTATTTCTAGAGGACATGGATGCATCAAAGTAAGGGTGTGCTCGTGACATTTACTTTCAAAAGGGAAGTGTGTTGTCATTTATGATCCATTGTGACCCTTCTGCATCTCTCTGCCTTGAGTTTACTCATGTTTTATCCGACTTATTTGAAAATTGTCCTGCATATTTGCATTTTTTCATAACTAAAAATCACTTCTTGGTGCGGTATAGTCCCTGGGCAGTTTTGACTGGTCCACTGTAATTTTTTCATTTAAAAAAGGGGGCCTTGTCTCTTCTAATTATTCTGCTTTTTAGGCTGGAGATTTGTACATTAAATTGTTAGTTACTAAATATTAAGTCTGGAACAAGACATGACACTTCAGATATAGCAAAGGTAAATTATGGCATACAGCACTATTATAAGGTGTGCTACTATTTTTATGGTAACTTGACCCACTCTATAACCACAAATAAGTATTTGTCTAGTATGTGTGTCGTCTTAAGGAAATTATGTTGCAGCTTGTAATTACTTCCCCTGAAATCTATCTGTTCAGACTTAGACCTTGCCGGGCTTCCAATGCGCTGGAGGCCGCCAGGGGAGGGGAGGGGCTCGCGGGCGGTGCTTTCGCGGAGCTGATTAAAGCCGTGGTATTTACTTTAGTCCTTTAAGAATAAATTAGCTTTACTGTGGGATCAATGAGTCTAGCTGTGTTTCCTTGGAAAATGAAGCACTTGTGATCTGGCAACTTAGAGAGAGAGGATGTCTGTGAGCTCTTGGGTTTCGCTCAGGGCTGCTTCCTTGTGGACCATGACCGCTAACTCTTTGTATCACGCGTACACACACACACACACACACACACACACACACACACAGTGTTTGTAAAGCAGGACTAGAAATGACCTGAACTATTATTAGGAGGACGTTTCCCCCACCATCATTTCTTTCTCTCAGTAAACTGAGATTTCTCAGTCAAATAACTGGACTCACATAACACCAATAAGCCTGGTTTTTATTGTTGTTTTTTTGTTGTGTTTTTGTTTGTTTGTTTTGCACACTCCTCATTTTTTCCCTCTGGACTCGGCGTGCACTTCTGCCTGGGAGCCGTCTGCTCTCTCCCGGAACCGTGCCCACCCCCAGCCTGGTTCTCTGCTTGGAGGGCCCTTCAGTCTGGCCCTATTCGTCAGAAATCGTGATGGTCTCCTGTGATCGCGTGTCATCTGCGTTGTAAAATATTCCCCCATGTTCCCGTGGAAAATGAATCTCTCCTTTCTCTTTGCTTTCGGGCGTTTTTGTCGAGTTCCTTTGGCCGCATTTGTCGCAGCTGGCCCTGCATGATGCCACTCAGTGCCGCCTCCCTGTCTCTCCCTGCAGGCTGCAACCCCCCTCAAGTCTCCTCCGCGGGGCGCCACGCCGCGCCTTCCTTACGTGTTGGAATACACGTCGCACCAGCGGGCGCCGCCCGGGAGCGGCACTCGCCCTGGGTCTGTTAACCTCGAGCCCGGCTCTCGGTCCTGTGAGGGTCCTTCCACCTTGCCTCTCCACGCATGGAAATTTCCCGTGCCTCTGAAACCAGCTCCTCCTCGTCGTCCTCTCTGGTGCCCGCAACCCTCAGCGGTGTCTCTTTTTCCCAACTTGGCACAGAGTCAGCACCAAGGGTGAGCCCCACTTACAGCCTGTCACGCCCAGAGGGGTGATGTGCTCGCCCAACAGGGGGCTGAGTGGCACCGTGGTATGGAGACTCGGGGCCTCCTGGTTAGGGTTCAGAGTTCTCTAAGTCACTTAGAATTCTCCATTTAGAGGTCTCGAAATCACTGAGTCTGTCCCAAGGCCGCTGTATCCCTGGCTGCCTGGCTAAGGATGTATCCATAAAGGAGGCTGGAAAGTGGACTGTTTCTTATCAGCGAGAGCTTAGTTCTGGTCTCTGAGAAACAGCTCTGACTTTCCAGCCTAAGTTCTCCGTTCACTTGGGATGAGCAAGTCTCGGTCTTTCACACGGAGCCTCGGCCTCCTGTCCACACGCCTCTTAAGGCAGAGACCCATCCTCTAAGGATGGAGCTGGCGGGAGATGTCTCTTACTAAAACTGTCATGTGGAGAGGACTTGAATATCATTTTCATTTAATGACTATGTATTATTAGCCAGGAAACTATTAAAAATATTTGCTATATTGTAATTATTTTTCAAGTAAATATTACAAATATTAGCTGCAATAATGTGTGGGAGACATTTAACTAATAAGAGAGAGAGAGAGAGAGAGAGAGAGAGAAGCCCATAGCATGTAAATGACTTACCCAAAGGTACTCAGTAAAGGTACCCTGACAGGGTGTTAGAGACCTGTGGCTCTGGCCCCAAAGAACATGAGTTCAGATTCTGAATTCATCCCCTATCAATTATGAGATCTTGCTAAATTTGCTTGGAGGTTATATGATTGCAAGCAAATGATTTGCTTAAGCAATAAAAAGATATCTTAATTAATTCAAAGAATACCAGTACTTTATAAAAGAACAAATCATCCCCTGGAAAGGACAAGAACCAGTCATTTTAGTAAAAAAAGAAAATGTAGACTTTGGTTTTACTTTTTAAATAAAGTATCAGATGAATCATACCACATGTGCTGATGATGCCAATTACTCAGGCATTCGTGTGCTCTGCTCTTGATGCTGGGGTTTCGGGGCCTGGCGTTCTAATGGGAAAAGGCCGGGCACAGGCGAAGACCTGGCACGCCTTGGAGATGCCAAAACCCCAAGGAAGGAATATACTATTACCCTTCCAGTAGCAATTAGTGGCTTTATGCAAGAACACATGTCAGAGAAGGTCTCGCGTATGGATTCAGAGGGAGATGACAATATAAAGTACATGTAATGATACAGTTTAGCACATGCCCGCAGAACTAGGACATGCACTTAGAAACACGAGAGAAAGGTTGGAAAAAAATCTTTCATGTTCACCTTAAATCGGGGGCAAGTGTGTGTTCTTGCTTCCCGCAAGAGATAAGCTTTTAGACTTCCAGGAAACGTATTCTCTGCCTTCTCCTCCGCTCTCTCTGTCCCTCCTAATTTGTTTTTAAGGTAAGGAGTTCCTTTTTTTTTATTTTTTTTTATTGCGTTTATAGAGTATTTGTCGTGGCTTTTCAAGTTATCAGACAAGAGTCCGTGCACAATGTGTTGAAAGCCAAAGGGGATTCATGCTGCGTTCTGGAAACGGGGGAGATGTGAAGCCAGGGTTCAAGGACGTCACCAGGGAGCAGGCTCCCTCGGCTGGCTCCTGGCTCTGTCGTTTGCCGGCCGGCCGGCCTTCCTTCTCACCGGCCACCGCAGGCTGCGGGGAAGCCTGTGGGAAAAGCACTTGCTTCCTTCCCGGCTGTTATAGCAACACCCTCCTCGTGCAATCATGTCTCCAACTGGGTCAGGTGTGCCTCTGGACTAATCACAGGCCCCGGGGAAACGCATTGCTTTCCTTGCAAGACTGGCGGCCCATTCCGAGCTGGAGGAGGCCTCGCCCGAGGAGGAAGGAGGAAAGAGGAGATACTGTTACTGACATCACGGTGATTGGTGATGGAGCCACCCGATGATGCCCAGTTCAGGAGCAGTTAATGAGTTGCAAATGGATCACATAATTCCTTCTCGAGAAACGTCAACACATTTCCTCCTCTTTCTGATTCTCTCTCTAACTCATGTTAGCGTACGCACCGCGCGGCTCTCCCAGAGCCAGACCTGAAAATAGCTTTCCCATTCCCCGTCTCCCTTGGCTGCATCCGCGGGCCCTGTGAATTATCTTTCGCAATGTCTTTCGCGTCTGTACTTCTTTTTTCCACCCTCCCTGCCACCTCCGAATTTGGGCTCTCATTAGTTCTTGCCTAGACGTTTGCTCGAGCCTCCTAATTGATCTTCCAGCCTTCGCCTTCCCGAGTTTCGACTTAGAGACACTGAACTTTATTAGTTTTTTTTTTATTTGATTTTTTACTTATGTGTTTATGATTTCTCAGGAATTTTATTTTGTTCCTCGGTGCTATGACATGAAGACCTCCTGTAATTTCTATCTAGCGCCCAGGAATTTTACCTCTTCATTATCTGTTGCGTAGTAACCGTTGGCCTTCCTTGTGACTCAAGTTCTCTCAAGTCGATTGAATTCAGTGCAGATGCTCTAAGCTTCCTCATAGCCCTAAAATTCAATCAGTAAATAAACAACATTTGATTAAAATTTTAGAGCCATAGAGTATTGTTTCCTTAAAACAACAACAACAATCTGGTACAAAGTTTTTAAGGAGAACTTTGTCTGACTGGGTGTTAAGTGAAGGAAACACTTGCGGAAGGACGGGTTAGAGGGCGGCTGGGGCCACACGAGCCTGACGGAAGAGCTCAGAAGCAGAGGGACCGTCCGGGGGCCGGAAGCAAAAAGGAAGGTGGATTGAGACAGAGAGCTCTGTGTTACTTCACAGTTTACCCAAGAGGCTGTTCAAGGGCAGGGTGCTGTCTTTATCTTCCTCTCCTTCTGTCTGCATTGAATAGCAACCAGCGGCCAGCTCACAGCAAGTCTGCAAGCCCCTGGCCGGATAGCCAGTTAGTTAGAGTGTCGTCAGTGTTGCAGGTTCAATCCCAGCTCAGGGCACCTACAAAAATCCACCAATAAATGGATAGATAAGCGGAACAGCACGATGAAGTCTTTCTCTCTCTCTCTCTCTCTCTCTCTCTCTCTCTCTCCCCCCCTCTCAAATCAGTCAATAAAAAGAAATGTTTTAAATGTTCAGAAAATCCTACGAATGTTGTTGAACAAAACATTGTGACTAATGGTATGTGGGAGAAATTTTTAGTCTGAGAGTCCCAAGCAATTCTACTCTGTTCTGTTTCCTTCTCTCTTCTTCTTTCCCACTGTTCTTCTTCTTTTTTTTCTTCTTTTTTTCAGATGAAAGGCATTATTTACATGGCTTCCTGGAGATGATTCTTTCTCAGGGAAGGAAGGCACTATGCCAGCCAGGCCCGCACGGTTTTCCTGTTAGGACAACAAGCCTAACACTTTTTCTAAAAACAGTGGTGAAGGGACGAGCTGTTCCCTCCTGTATTCACACGAGAGGCTCACCTGTCTTGAGGAGCATTCTGAAAGCGATGAAGATTTATGTTCCTCAGTTTGTCCGGGAAACTAAACTTCAGTCTGCTTGCAGAGTCTTCCTTGATTCTCAGTTCCCCTTCCTGTACTTCCTGATCACGTAAACCATCTTTCAGATGAACAGGTGCAGGAGAAAATTCAACATTCCATGGGACTGGCGTGCCGTGCTCACCGACGAAACTCCTTAATTTGTAAAGCACTTTTGCCAACATTATCGTATGTCATACTTGAAATGCTTTGGGGAAATGAAAGTGGTTGAGCTGCATTTTGTTAACGAGGATACTAAAGCTCAGGGGACAATATATTTTTGCTCTGCTTAGTTTACCTATTTTTTTTTTCTGGAGCCTGAACTTTTCCCTGCTGGGGGAATTCTTTTCCCTCTCTTAACATGTCGTCTGCACCGGCTGCTGCAGCCGTACATGATCTCACCCTGCCGGCCACAAGGCTCTCTCCAAGATGGTTGCGTGCCTCACGCTGGGCAAATATAATAATTCACTTTCTGGCCGCAGTAACGCTAGAGTTAGTGATTTTTTTTTTCTAACCAAACCTGGCCAATTAGAATCCTTCCTTCAGCCGTGAGGAAAGGAGGGTGGACTTGTGCGGGGTGAAGAGTCCGCAGAGGCAGTGCCCCCTGTGTGTGGAGAAAAGGCAAATCTGGCACAAAGTCGAGGAGCGACGTGAGGCAGAGGACCTGCTCGTGGGCATCAGAGCTCCAGGTCTTCAGCTTCTAACACAAAACTCCATCCTTAGCTTGTGCCGTGGCTTAACGCTGTGAACCAAGAAGTTACCCTTGTTTGGCTGATCTGGCTCCCGCTGGGTTTTTCTCTTGTCGGCTTACATTAGACGAGTTCTAGTACAACTCAGAGGATACAATGTCTAATGCTAGGCAGTCAGTCATTGGCACATCCTGACTTTCTGATAGTCTAAACTATGCGTCTCTCTCTCTCTCTCTCTCTCTCTCTCTCTCTCTCTTTTAAACTTTAAACATCAGATTTATTTGGAGAAAACAAAAAAAAACACACGACCCAAGAAGCGAATCCACTCACCCCAAAGGATGAGATTCGCATCTCTAGGCCTCTCCCAGGTGTTAAGCGACTTCTGACGAGAAAACGTTCAGAGAAGTAACGTCGTTAGGAGGTGTCGTCATTGTGCGAGATCATCGCGTGCACTTACGCACAGTCGACGGGACAGCCCTCTGCCCACCTGGGCTGTGAGCTACACACAGCCTGCTGCTCCCAGGCTACAATGTAGCCTGTACAGCGTGTTACTGCGCGGAGTGCTGTGGGCCACCCTACCACACTAGCATGTGGGTATTTACATGTATGTAAACATAGGGAAGGCCCGGTAAACATGTGACGCAGAGGACAGACAGTGGTGTCCCCCGTGCAGGGCACCCCCGTGGATGGAGCTCGCAGGCCCGGAAGTCGCGCTGGGCGAGTCAGTGAGCGGAGGTGACGGAATGCGAAGGCCAGGGACATTCCGTGCTCCACGACAGACCCGGTCAACACCGTACACTTGGGCTCCACTAAATTTATTTCAAAAATTTTTTTTTCTTCAATAATTATTCATAGCTTACTGTAAGTTTTTAACTTGACTATATGAACATTTGATTTTTTTTTTTTTTTTTTTTACTTTTAGATTCTTTTGTAATAACACTTAGCTTAAAATCCACAACAAGCCTCCTCATCACAGACAACTCCAGCTGGAAAGGGGGGTGGTGGGAGGGAGGGGAGAGGAAAGCAGAGACAAATGGTGACGGAGGACTTTGGCTGACGAACACGCACTGCAGTGTACGGAGGATGTGTTCTAGAATTGCACCCTTGAACTTTACATAGCTTTATTAACCAACGTCCCCCCAATAAATTCTGTGAATAAAACACAAACACATTCTACAGCAGTACAAGCATTTTCTTTATATCCTTATTCTTTTTTTTTTTTTTTTTTTTTTTTTTTTTTTTTTTCATTTTTCTGAAGCTAGAAACAGGGAGAGACAGTCAGACAGACTCCCGCATGCGCCCGACCGGGATCCACCCGGCACGCCCACCAGGGGCGACGCTCTGCCCACCAGGGGGCGATGCTCTGCCCATCCTGGGCGTCGCCATGTTGCGACCAGAGCCACTCTAGCGCCTGGGGCAGAGGCCATAGAGCCATCCCCAGCGCCCGGGCCATCTTTGCTCCAATGGAGCCTTGGCTGCGGGAGGGGAAGAGAGAGACAGAGAGGGAAAGCGCGGCGGAGGGGTGGAGAAGCAAATGGACGCTTCTCCTATGTGCCCTGGCCGGGAATCGAACCCGGGTCCTCCGCACGCTAGGCCGACGCTCTACCGCTGAGCCAACCGGCCAGGGCCTATATCCTTATTCTATGAGACTTTTTCTATTTAATTTTTTTTTTTTTTTTTTTTTTTTTTTTTTTTTTTACTTTTTAAACTTTTTTGTTAAAAACTCAGACACAGACGCACACGTGGGGCTAGACCTACACAAGGTCATGGTCATCGATATCCCTGTCCTCCTCCTCCACATCTCGTCCCACAGCGCAGGTCCTCAGGGGCAGCGCTGCGCCCAGAGCTGTCACCTCCTAGGACAACATCGCCTCCTCCTGGAACACCTGCAGGGCCTGCCTGAGGCTCTTCTTGGGAAGGTGTCCTCTTTTCAGAAATATGCCCGTGCTGGTTTTCTTCTCTTTGTTTGCTCGCTTCGTTTGATCATAGATTTGCATGTAAGCAGATCATGCACCGTGAGCGTTCCTCTCTGCTAGTGAAAAGCTTCCGTGGTTGGGGTCCATGTTGTCAAACTTTCTAAGGCGCTCGTTGAGGTCTACAGAAGCTTCTGCTGAGCCCTGCACTCTGCATGTTCTTGGGGCCTTTTTTTTTTTTTTTTTCCATTTTTCTGAAGCTGGAAACAGGGAGAGACAGTCAGACTCCCACATGCGCCCGACTGGGATCCACCCGGCACGCCCACCATGGGGCGACGCTCTGCCCACCATGGGGCGACGCTCTGCCCACCAGGGGTGACGCTCTGCCCACCAGGGGGCGATGCTCTGCCCATCCTGGGCGTCGCCATGTTGCGACCAGAGCCACTCTAGCGCCTGAGGCAGAGGCCACAGAGCCATCCCCAGCGCCCGGGCCATCTTTGCTCCAATGGAGCCTTGGCTGCGGGAGGGGAAGAGAGAGACAGAGAGGAAAGCGTGGCGGAGGGGTGGAGAAGCAAATGGGCGCTTTTCCTGTGTGCCCTGGCCGGGAATCGAACCCGGGTCCTCCGCACGCTAGGCCGACGCTCTACCGTTGAGCCAACCGGCCAGGGCCGGGGCCTCTTCTTTTTATTCCTTCCCATGCAGTTCCCTTTTTTCTCGTCTCTTCTTCCCCTGGGCGTCCCGTTCCGGTTCCAACAGCCCTTCCTCAGGCGGTTCCCCAGGAGCCAAAGTCATCCTCACCCACACCCGTCCCGGTGGTTTCTGCAACCTTTGTGCAAAGATCTTACAACAGCGATGACACCTCGAGGTGATGGGGACTTTTCAGCTCTGTGATCGTCTAATAGGACCAGCAGGGGTCCCCAAACTTTTTACACAGGAGGCCAGTTCACTGTCCCTCAGACCGTTGGAGGGCCGCCACATACAGTGCTCCTCTCACTGACCACCAATGAAAGAGGTGCCCCTTCTGGAAGTGCGGTGGGAGGCTGGATAAATGGCCTCAGGGGGCCGCATGCGGCCCGTGGGCCGTAGTTTGGGGACGCCTGATAGGTGGTCCACTGTTGACCAAAACAGCATTATGAGGCTCATGTCTGTATACTTTTAAATACTTGATAGTGATCTCATACTTGTCTGAGGTGGACACTGACCACACTCTACCCACGTCCCCTTTGCTACTGTCTGTGTGCAGACTCTCAGCACCCCCCCCCCCCAGCCAGCCTGATTGTCTGGTGTGTGCTTTTGTGGACTGTTCTGAGGCTGTTAGAAACAGCTCATCCTGTGCTACCTGAGAAACACATCTGCTTGGGATATTTCAACCCCCAAAAGACTGGCAAGGGGGAGGTCATAATTCTCCATCCTCTGGAAGGGGACAGGTCTGAAGTATGATTGGTCTATGCTGTTTCCAGAGTGGCCCTGCGGTACTGAGACAAAGGGACCTTTCATGGAACGTGGTTGATATCGCACCTCTACCCTGCCCCCTTTCCTTCTCACTCTTCTAGCCGGTTCCTTTCACATCGCGGGGAATCTTCTCAGGGTCTGATTCTAAGGAGCCCACATTCAGCAAAGCAGAACCTTATTCCAAGCTCAACAGGGTGGCACAGGCGTTCAAGGATGAAGACTGAGAGGCCTGAGGTGAAGAATGGAGGTGCAGAAGAGAACTGTTTGGGAGAGGTCCACGGAAAAGCAGGTCCGGAGAAAAACCACTGTCGCCGTGTGATTCCTTACCTGGAAATGAGAATGAATTGGAAAATGACCGAGAATGTGGCCCGGCTATATTTTCAGTGAGTTAGAAGGGTATACACCTTCTCTCCACGAGCCAAACATTACAGAGCAGTATTTTACCCCGCTGTGTATTTTGGCTTCCAATTTAAGGTTATAATTTATTCTTCTTGGTGTATTTCCCAGTATTCACAGCACTGTGCAGCATACCTGACTGAAGACTATTGTTGGCCAGATTCTTAGGGGAGAGCTCTTCACCGAGACCATCAGGAAAAAGCGACGATCCTCTCCAAAAGCTCGGGATTAAAATCACCAAGCAGCTGGTGTGTTGATTCTCTGAGAAGGGTCCAAAGCCTTTTCTCCCCAGAGCAGAAACCCAGACAAGACCTTCTGTGCCTCCCCCGGCTAAGGCCTCCTGGAGCCGCCCGGGGCCTGGCATCTTATTCACGGGAGCGAAGAGCAAAAGGACGGATGATTCACTGAGGTCACCCTCACCAGAGTTTCGAGATCGAAACCAGCCGCACGGAATGAAGGGGTCGGAGAGCCTTCGACTCGGTTGTCTCTAGAGGCATTTCAGTGACCTGGTTTTTTTTTTCAGAATAATTCTGAAAGCCACCCACTTGTCCAAAATATTTTCCAACCTCACATTTTCAAAATGTGTTAGAAAGGGATATACAAGGGCGGGCAGAAGTAGGTCTACAGTTGTGGGCGCCTGCGGCCCGGGGTAGGTTCTTGGATTGTCGTCATCATCACCTGCGTGTCTCTTTCCACGAGAGCAACTGCGAGCCTGCTTTTGCTCACCTCGTATTTGCTCAGTACTATTTAATGATACCTGCATATTTTCTTTTCTTTTCCATTAGTCACATATTTTAGAGAATAGATTGAAGCGATTCAGATGTCTTTTGATAAGAAGGGCCATGGACAGGAGCTTCTGCCTCCTCCTCAGTGTGCTACCTGGTTCCTGAGGTTACTTTTACACTGGTTGTAGGCTCTGGGGTGTTGTGCCTCCATACGTGTGTGTGCGCGCGCACGCGCGCGTGTGTGTGTGTGTGTGACTGCCCCTGACTGCCCTCCTTACAGAATCCCTATTCCCCGAGTTCTAGTCGATTTGCCTCTCTGGCCTGACAATCCCCCAAGTGATGCTCTACTGAAAATACAGTATTCTAGACAGTAAATAAAATAAAATAATAGTTTGATAACCTGTTTTTTCCCTATTCGGCTGTGACCTACTTGATGGCAGGAACTGTGACTTATTCATCCCCGTCCTCCCCGGTGAGAATGTGGGCATATAGAAGATGCTCAACAAATATTTGTGGAGCGAGTGAGTCAACAGCCTATGTGTCGAGAGTTCTAAACAGTCTCCCCTCCCACAAGCCGTACGGCTCCCAGGAGAGAAGAACTTTGGATTAGGACAGTGGGTTCTAAGAATCTGACTCCTCAATGTTGCACTTGTTCCTGCCCTGAGAACATTAGTCCTCAATCCGAGAGCGAAGCCCTTGGAAGAAAAGTGTGGCCTTTTCTTTCTTTTTCTGTCTATGGAGCAGACTGTGTCCAATTAGAAAAAGAAAAATGTGGTCTAGCATCTTTTTTGAGATGTGACCTACTTACTCAATTTGTATTCCTTTTCATAATCTGTTCAGTAATTTAAAAAAAAAATCCTTGCTATTATTTGTATTTTGTGTTCTAAAAGATTAATTTCTTTCTTTTTTAAAAAAAAAATTTTTTTTAGTTTTATTTTATCTATTCATTTTAGAGAGGAGAGAGAAAGGAAGAGAGAGAGACAGAGAGGGAGAGAGAGAAGATGGGGAGGAGCTGGAAGCATCAACTCCCATATGTGCCTTGACCAGGCAAGCCCAGGGTTTCGAACCAGCGACCTCAGCATTTCCAGGTCGATGCTTTATCCACTGTGCCACCACAGGTCAGGCTGATTAATTTATTTCTAATGCTCACTGTATAAACGCAGTGAGCAGCAAAACATGTGAAGTTGTAGAGTCCACGTAAAACTTCAGTGAAGTGATTGTGCCCGGATCCAGAAGGCAATCAGCAAGTCTCCACCCCAGCGCTCTGCCTTCCAGTACGTGCACTCTTCAGCGGACCACAGTCCATTTGCTTCACATTCCAAGGACTAGTTGTGGCATGATGCAGGACACTGTTCTGCTCTATGCCAGTTTCCCAATTACATTTGTAAAACGTTGTTCTATATGAATCTCAGAATCTTATCCAGATCTCAAAAAAGGCCCTGCAGGTCCCTAAAGCAGTAATAGCGGTACTGAAAGACGTTCAGGAAGAAATACCTGCGATGCCCACAATAATACTAACGTTCGTTATTTTACATGAAGGAGGGTTTATGATTACGCAACCTATTCTTTCATGAGATAAGACCACCGGTATTGTTAATAAATGTAAGGAGACTGATTTTTTTATTTTTATTTTTTTTAGATTAGGAGAAACAGTCTATCCTTAAGATAACTAAGTCAGGCAAATGGAAGACTATTCTAAATTAAGCTATGAGGAAAAAATTAGAAGTCTATCCTGCACTTCTCTTCTTATTTAAATGCCTCCCCACCCCAAATATAAGGTCTACCGGAAAGTTCTGTTCGTTTCTATCACAAGTTTTGACATGTAAGCACATTTTTATTTGGCGCATGTGTGCCTCTCTATTTTTATCACTTAATGTATACATACGGACATAGCAAATTAACTGAAACAAAGTTGATTCACGTTAGTCTTATGTGTGAAGCGATAGTGTACCCATGGCTACTGATAAAGTTTATTTACGCCACTGTAATTTTTTACAAATTTCAACAAGGAAGAAATGTTACAGAAGCATGTCTGTGGCATCCACCATATTCCCCAGACTTAGCACCCTCCGACTATCACTTGTTTTTGTCTTTATAAAATTTTTTGAAGGGCAAAAAAATTCAAAAATGAAGAAGATATCAAACAAGCACTGGTTCAATTTTTTGCATCAAAAAATAAAACATTTTTCAAAAATGGGATATACAAATTGCCCTCACGCTGGCAAGAAATCTTTAATAATAATGGCAATTATATTATTTAATAAAGTTTATTGATGGTAGGAAAAATTGTATTTTGTTTTATTCCAAAAATGGACAGAACTTTCTGGTAGACCTTATATAATAATAAACTAGACAAACATTTTTAAAAATCTAACACACTGTGTGCCCTGGCTGGATAGCTCTGTTGCTTAGAGCAATGTCCCAATAAACAAGGGTTGCTGGTTCAATTCCTGGTCAGGGCGCACACAGGAACAGATTGATGTATCTGTCTCTCTCTCCCTCTCTCTCTCTCCCTCCCTCCCTCTTCCTCTGTCTCTAAAACAATCACTAAATAAAAATTTAAAAACTCGAACACACTGTATTAAGAGATTGCTCATCTCTCACCCCATCACACCCTGCGGGGACAGGATTTGCTCTGTTCGCTATTATATATATTCCCAGCCCTTAGCATAATGTATGGCACAGGGCAGAAGCTCAGTGGATATTGGCTGAATGAATAAAAGTTAGGATATCACTTTGTTGCACTTATTTCTGCATTATATGTCTTCACACAATGTGCCTGTTATCTGTACTGGGTACCTTGGTCTGGGTTATGACTTCAAACAATAAAGGCAAAATCTGGTGGCCTGTAACATACTGTTTTGCAATTCATGTTGAGTTGCTAAGTTATATGTAACAGGAATGACCTGAGCACTTCCGATGTGTGCACCTCTGTGCTCGGTGTCGGGATGGGCAGTCTGGTTTCAGAGTAGTTTATCATTGCCTTTATCACGTGTTCATTGTTAAAATGGTGTTCACTAAAGGTCGTTTTAAATTATTTAGCTACACTAAAATGTAAATATACTAAGTTTCTCTGATGCTAGGAACAAAGTATAACAATGATTCTAAAAGGAATCTGAGAAAATTACATTTCTTTCCTACAAAGTAAATATGTTTAAAATATCAATCCAAAATGCCTGGAGTAGGGAAGAAACAATATGGTAAATTAGAAAGCTTTCCTGCACTTTCCTGCACTACAAAGTATCATTTGCCATTCCCAGGACCTGGTAGATTCTCTGAAACCTGATGTGCTTGCACCAATATTAGCTGATCTGTTTCTGGACTTAGAGAATGATCCTCTGAGCAGAAGTTTTTAGCTTATTTAGTTAATTCTTGTACCCCTTGAATCAAGGAGCTTTTTGATAGCATTTAAACAGAATTCAGGACACTCTACCAATTTTTAGGGTGTCACACTTTAACAAAACAGACAAGAAGGCCCTATTCCCTAAAGGTGACAAGCACTAGCATGAGCTGAAAACACGGTTCATCTTGTTAATTACCACACGCAAGTGCCAAGGATAGAAAATGACATGTAAATTAATGATGCATTGAAAGTGCGTTTTAAGAGACTGTTTTTCTTCTGGAAAAGAGCAAGTCTCTAAAAGATAAATGACACAAGGAGTTAGGTCATTGATTTAGTATCAGTCCTGGGGATCACGGGGGTCCAGGATGGTGGACACTGAGAAACTCAGGCCGGCTCTAACGCTGTTGGAGTCGCGTGCCAGTGTGCCAGCCTCGTGCAGCGGCCCTCTGTTCACCGACTTCCTCCCTCCTTCCTCTCTTTTCTGCCCAGCCGCTCAATTGACTTTGGTCTTTTTGTTTCTCCTCCGCTGTCTTCCCCCGTGTTTGGACGGGGCCGCGTCCTGGACTCAGAGTTGAAGTGAAAGGGTCCCTTCCACTGCCTCAGTTCCCAGGCAGACGGGGGCAGGGCCAGGGGTGTGGGACACAGTCTTGGTAAGGTAGCGGCCGTGAGGCTTGCGTTGGAATGGCTGGGGAAGGGGCCACGGCTTCGAGAGCAGGGGCGGCGAGTCCAGAACACAGCGCCGGTTCACCCGCCAGGCGGGGGCTCTCTTTCCAGACTTCTCGGTTCAACACGCCAGTCCAGTCCTTCCATGCTTAGGCCGTGGCGGGTTGGTTTTTATTCTTCCGCTTTGCGCTTGTTCTAAACAATTCTCCTGGCTGTTGGAAGTGACAGTTCTATTTGATTTCAGAATGTGGGGCTGTTGGAAGTGACAGTTTCTACTGTCTTGAAATTGGGCGGAGTAGAAATAGTGTGCAGGTGGCGAGGCCCCCTGTGCCCCAGGATGGACGAGGGGCCGTTCTCCTTCTGGGGAGGGGGACACCTGGCTAGAACGGAGCCTGTTGCATCATGGAATTCCGACAAGGAGCCTGTAAAGACCACAGGATAAGAAATTCAGGTAGAAAGAAATTTAGAATGCTGGAGTATGTTGGTTATATTGTATACTCAGTAAGGACCGGTAAGAACCTGAAAAGATGAGTTTAAAGTGGCCTATCTGGAAGCCGGTAAAAAAAAGAAAGCTGTTTTCCTACCAAAGCCAGTTTTGCTCAGGGCTTGCAAGCTATGCTGTTTGGGGGTCTAGAGATTCGAGGCCTTGCGTGATGGAAACGCAACCCAGACTATCGACCAGAGGAAGGTGGCAGGCAACGTTCAAGGGCCTCGCATCATACGCTTCCTGCGTCACAAGGGGACAGTCACCTCTTCGGAGCTGCAGTGGGAAAGAGGAGATTAGCCAGGGCTTTGACGACCCAGACTTTCAAGCTGCCCACTGAGAAGGTGTAAATTCCAAGCTAAGGCAACTGGGGGATGGGAAGAGGAACGGGGGAGGCTTTTACTATGATTCATTTTCATTGAAGGCTTCTGAGACTTGTAATTTGAAGTGTGTCCTTAACGGTTAAATTTAGTCTCACCGATCCTCCGTTCCTTATATGCAAAACAGGAAGGACAGTAACTTTTACTCCAGGATGATTTTAAGGATAAGATTAGACCATAGGTGTTGGAGGATCAAACATAGCGCTGGGTACGACTTGATCGGGCAACAAATATTAACACTCTAGGCAGGTCAAAGCCCTAGAAAGGAAATTTTTTCGGGATAATGGAAAGTGTGATAATTTATACAGTGAGTAGTAAACTTGTGGAGTTCGTTATTCCAAGACAGGGTACAAGAGATATGTTTCCAAAAAATAACAGACCTACAAAGGGTATTAGTCTTATTTTTAAAATTTTTAAATTTTATTTTTATTTATTCATTTTAGAGAAGAGATAGAGAGTGAGAGAGGGGAGGAGCAGGAAGCATAAACTCTCCTATGTGTCTTGACCCGACAAGCCCAGGGTTCGAACCGGCGACCTCAGCGTTCCAGGTCGACGCTTTATCCACTGCGCCACCACAGGTCAGGCCTGCAAAGGGTTTCTAATGAAGCCAAGAGTTTTCTTTACCTACATGGGGAGCAACACGGGAGTCCAGAGTATCACTGTTATACTGCCTGTCTGGTTTTCCTTGTCTCCCAGCGAGACAAAGAAAGCGCCGTCCATGTTGAAGATACTGCGTGGATCTGAGTCGGATACTAACTTCCCTCTGTTGATTACATCTATGTGTGAGTTCATGAAGGAAAACCCCCTTCTCCTGTGATTATCCAAACACATTCACATTTGGAGCCTGTGTCAAAGTAATTCTTCGTTCAGAGTAAATGCCCACTTAAAATACTCAGTGAAGCTGTGTATGAATGATGCCCTCACTCCCGGATTCCGGCTGGTAGGGTGTTACCATGGCGACGAGCACCACCTGTTTGCTGGTAGGGTGTTACCCATGGCATCGAGCACCACCTGTCTGTCTCCCAGGCCTCTTTTATACTGACTCCCCTTGTACTACTTTTCCAGTCTGTTGCATTATTGAAAGTGGTCCCCGGACCTGGGCCAAGGCCTAACAAACTATGCTAAGCAAAATTACAAATTTTGGATGAAGGTGCTTAATATATAATTAAGAACAGAGCAAAACCATAGAAGCAAAAAAGTGGAATAAAAATTTAAGTGAAATAAAGCTAAAAAAAATAGTCATTAAATTTAGTGAGTTGGCCCTGGCTGGTTGGCTCAGTGGTAGAGGATTGACCTGGCATGTAAAAGTCCCAGGTTCAATTCCCAGTCAGGGCACACAGGAGAAGTGACCATCTGCTTCTTTTCCCCTCTCCCAGCGCTGAGGATGGCTCCATGGTTTCCCCTCAAGCACTAAAGTAGCTCGGTTGCTGAACAATGGAGCAGTGGCCTCAGATGGGCAGAACATCGCCCCCTGGTGGGCATGCCGGGTGGATCCTGGTCAGGCACATGCGGGAGTCTATCTCTCTGCCTCCCTGCCTCTCCCTTAATGAAAAATAAAATTAACAAATTTAGCAAGTTGCATATCATTTCACAATAGAAAAGTTAGTAATATGGTAGAAGTAATTCCAATAATTTGACTTCTTATTGTATAGCTAGGTTATTTACATAGTCCAGAATTTCTTCAAAGTACCTATTTGATTATTTTCAATATAGTATATTATCAAGTATAACTTAATTTTTCTGGATTTTTCTGTGAGATATCTTCTAAAAATTAATATAAACATTTTTTCTTTATGGACTATATACTCCAATCTCACTTTAAAATTTTTGGTATGTAGACACATGTATTTAAAAACTTTTTTTTGAGTGCCCTATATGCTCTAGGTATCGACTTGGTTCAGAGGATACATTGTCTTTGCCTCAGGAAGCTTACAGCCAACATGCAGAGATGGTTGGAAAGTAGGGAACAACAACGCAAATCTGAGTGTCATGCTGGTGAAGGCACGCTGGACGGGCAGAACCAGATCAGAAAGAAGTGGGGCGCGCTCAGAAATTCTTGTGCGCTGAGTCTTGAAAGAAAAGTTAGCCGGGTCTGGTGGGGCTGGGTTGGGATCTAGGAAATAATTCTTTAGAAAGAGGCTGCCATGTGTCAGGGACCGTCGCCGAGAGTGGTTTGGGGCATCGGGCAGCAGAGAATTGCAGGTCACTCAGCGTGACTGCAGCCGCAGGAGGAAATGAGGCTGCTGGCCTTGAGGTGGCCAGGTTCTGCAGCGACTCCTACACCTGCTAAGCTGGGAGGTGGCCAGGTTCTGCAGCGACTCTGACTCCTGCACCTGCTAAGCTGGGAGGTGGCCAGGTTCTGCAGAGACTCCTGCACCTGCTAAGCTGGGAGGTGGCCAGGTTCTGCAGCGACTCCTGCACCTGCTAAGCTGGGAAGTGGCCAGGCTATGCAGTGACTCCTGCACCTGCTAAGCTGGGAGGTGGCCAGGCTATGCAGCGACTCCCGCACCTGCTAAGCCGGCAGGTGGCCAGGTTATGCAGCGACTCCCGCACCTGCTAAGCTGGGAGGTGGCCAGGTTCTGCAGTGACTCCGACTCCTGCACCTGCTAAGCTGGGAGGTGGCCAGGCTATGCAGCGACTCCTGCACCTGCTAAGCTGGGAGGTGGCCAGGCTATGCAGTGACTCCTGCACCTGCTAAGCTGGGAGGTGGCCAGGCTATGCAGTGACTCCTGCACCTGCTAAGCTGGGAGGTGGCATTTTGAGGTTGTCAGTGTTCACCGAGTGACTGTGTGTAGGGGGACGTTTGCTTTTTAAAAGAATTCCTCTGCCAGGAACAGTCATTCAACCCAGTCAGTGGTGCTCGCAGGAAACGCCGCGGGTGAACCGCCCAAGTCCTAGGAACGTGGGAGCTTCCTGTCAGACTGAGTGTTGGTGGAGGGGTCAGAGGTCACTGAAACGAGGCCTAAGCGGAGAGGTCAGAGGTTAAGGCGTGCGCTCACTGGGAGCACATCTGCAGAACGGCAGGTGAGTTCAGTTTCTGCCTCTGTTGAGTTTCAAGGTAGTGCGGTGGTTGCTGGGGCGGGGCCAAGGGGCCGTCGGGGAATGAACGGTGAGGGACAGAGACTGGGCGTGGAGCGGGGAACACGCAATATGGAGCACAGGGATGGGCGGTTGGATTGGGCCCTAAAACCTGGATAATTATGTTAACCAGGGTCACCCCAGTAACTGCTTTTAAAAAACTTCAAGGGCTGTGTGGGCATTTAAGTGAAAAGGTCAGGCAGGCAATTTGTTTTACTGGAAATAATTGAGGTTGTCTTATTCTCCTTCGGGGAGATTGGTTGAGGGGTGGACTATGTCGCCATGTTCCTAACAGTGAAGTGGGACAGTAAGTGTGGCAGGGCCTTCTGAGAAAGACCCTTCTCCATCATAAAAAAGAAGAAGGTTCTCACGGAGAAGTCTTCCCCCTTCTTCCCCGTCTGAGTGTTGATGAATAAGGACCCAGAGCTTGAAACAGAAGGAGAGTTCTTTTGACCTTGACACGAAAGCAGGACAGTCGCAGAGTGGACCCCCTCCTTCCCCCCGGATGTCAGTAAGGTACTGGATTCACCCCACGACGGGCTGGTTTTTAGATGAGATAATAAAAACACTAGCTGTGTGAGCAGTTCTTCTGCTATAGTCACCTGCCACGAAAAGCATTTTAACGGGAGGACTGAGATGCAACGTGAAGGTCATTCTGTGGAGAGCAGGCAACTCTTTGAAGAGCTGAGTCGCGATGGAAAGGGAAGAGGTGATGCTATGATTTAGATGTGGTACCAAAAAAAAAAGTTTTCCTTTACAATAGGAGAGGCTTGAGAATATCTAACCAGGAACATGAAAAAGAAAAATGACAATTCAGAGAGAAATTGAAGGCACGGGCGTGCCCTGAATGGAGCTGATGGAATGGGAAAAGACTTTGGAGAAAGGACGTCCCTTTCTTTCCAGTGGCAGGCAAGGTCGACAGTGGATGGCTGTGCGGTTTGACTGAGAGGTAGACTGCATGGCTTGTGTTCCGTTTCCTTCACAGCTCTCTGTTTCTTGCTTTTATTTTGTTGAGCAACCAGAGTAGAATCTCATATCATCACTGGTTGAGATGGTCAGGATTTTTCTCTTTCAATTATCAGAAGAGAGTGCACCCCCAGAATAAAATAGAGTGTCACCAATATGTAACTACCCACCCTAGGAGGGCAGTAGGACGAGCATCCGCATGTTTGGAAGGAGACAGGATGCAGCTGATTGTGTCCGTGAAGTGTCAAAATCCGATTTCCTGTGGCCAGCTGGCTTCGGGAAGCACACACTGTTCTGCAGAACCCAGGAGTCAAATTGGTACCAGCTGAGGAGAGAGAAATAGGGCTTTAGGCCAAATTAAATAAAAAGCTATATAAAAAAAGGACAAATTCTGAGCAGAAGAGAGAGTGAGAGAAAAAAGGAGCGGACCAAAGAGTTATTTGATAGTTATTTTTAAAGATACAAATGAAGAGGTTTGCCTTTGCAAACCTCAAAGCCCGCAAAGTGTTCTCATTACACTCAAGGGAGGAATGGAAACTGTCTACAGCGGAACATACCAAGAAACCTCCGTCTAGTACGCACACGATTTCCGTAAACCGACAGTCTGCGTTTAGCTCTTTCTCACCTGGATGGTACCAAGGAATGAAATCCAAGATCCATCAATGTCATTCACTTGAGTCTACAAAGGGCAGTGCTTGCTGTCTCCAGAGTTAAGGGTTGACAGGAAACTGTTTCTGTAGGTTGCAAGTTAGAACTGATTCTTCAATGGTACAACGATAGATTGAAGGTATGCTCTCCTATAAGATTCTGTAGGAAACCCACGCCTTTAACATTATTTCCAGATGTACTTTTGGCTAACTTTTTACTTTTCATTTAGCTAGACCTATTTCTTAAACCGGGAGAATGATTATGCCCTGCAGAACAGAGCCATTTCTGAGGCTGAGGGTTGAAATCAGATACACTGGTGATTTTATACATATATGTGATTGCCCATTCCAAAGTGATACAGAGTTCAAGAATAATAACGACCGCACCCATAGCTTCATTTATTTTACATACATGCCAAGAAATATCAAGAACTAATCTTCCTTTGATTTATGTGTCCTGAAAACAATGAGAAACCATTAATAAAGTCATTCATACATCTTCAAAAAGTGATTGACCAGGTTAAAAAAAAAAAAAAAAAAAAAAGAGCCAGCAAAGGCTCAAAAATGATCTTATTTAGTGTTTGGAATAAGCTAAATTGTTTTCAAAACATTTTCGGGGCCCATTTGGATGCTCTACTGCCCGGAGGAGAATTCTGTTTGCTCAGCTGGAAGATGTGCCTCTCGGCATAGCACCCAGTGGACAAAGGCAACAAGAGAAAGTGGAAACATTGTGAACATTTCAGTGTAAGGAAGTCATGTCATAAAGCATACTGCAGGGTATACTCATACGGAGTGATGTATTTTCTGTGTTTTTATGTGTCTGAGGACAAGGTTTGGTTTGTTAACTAGCGGAACTAAGGGAAAAGCATCTTGTTTTGCAGTAAGTGAGGCACTTGTTCTTATAAGCGGGAAGGGCCTTTCCTACTGCTGCTATAGCCTTTGCCCTGCCTCTTATATTTCTTTATTATTATATTTTAATCTAAGTGACTGGAATGTTGAAAAAAATTGTCATTAGTAAGTCAGTGACACCAAGTTGCAAAATAAATGAATAAAAACTTGAGATATATGTCAGCATTGAAAACATTTTAAATAATCTTTTTTTTTTTAATATTTTCATGGCATAAAAGCTACAGATATTAAAAATGGTAAAATACAGCACAGATTAATAATAATATAACTTGACTCAAACTTTAACTGTATAACTATGCCTTAAAAACTTAAACTGTTTGGTATAATACTTCATATGTAATTGCTATTATGTTATTTCTGTAAAACTTACATGAGAGTTATATATATATGCATCATATTTTTTGCTCCATAAGACGCACTTTTTTCCTCCAAAAGTGGAGGAGAAAATGCCTGTGCATCTTACGGAGAAAAAAAATATGGTATTTTATTAATTTTTTAATACACCATTTGGTTCAGAACATTTTTTTTCCCCTCATTAAAAACCCTAGGTGTGTCTTATGGTCAGGTGCGTCCCATGGAGGGAAAAATACGGTATACATATAAACTTACATACACCCCTTTGTATTATTGTCTGTGTAATAGTCTGCTCAGTGAACACAGACTGATTACACTCTTTCAGCATCATAAATATTATCAACAATGCTTTATAATAGTGGCACATTATTTATAATAGTTCCCTCAAATTAGTTAAACCAATACTTCTTGAACAGCTAATTTGTGCTACGCACGGAGGTTTTAAGACACAATTCCTACCTCAAGAAGACTGTAACAGTGGAGAAGACCGGGAAGGAAACAGTGCACCTAAGGTTGGGAAAGATCGCTACCACAGCGGCTACGGCATCAGTCACGCGGGAAGTCAGACACTGGACCGCGAGAGCCCCCCGGCAGAGACGTTCGCACCAGGACTGAGGTCCGCAACTTGGAGTCCACTTGTTACAGGACACACATTACTCTGGTGTCAAACCCCACTCTTCCTATTATACAAGATTAAGGCCAGTCAGTGTAAAGTGGGAAAAGGCTCATCTGTTCTTGCAAGTTTGGTACAATGAGCAACATTCAACAACTTATGAGGAGGTAGGTCACCTGCAAATGCGAGCTGTGTTGGAGAAGTAAGGTGCAGCTGCTATAGCATTTACTCTATGAGTCTGGGCTTCATTGGTTAGATCAGGGGTCGGGAACCTATGGCTTGCGAGCCAGATGTGGCTCTTTTGATGTCTGCATCTGGCTCGCAGACAAATCTTTAATAAAAATAATAATAACATGAAAAATATAAAACATTCTCATGTATTACAATCCATTCATTTTCTACCGCTCATGTTCATGGTTGCAGGTGGCTGGAGCCAATCACAGCTGTCCTCTGGGACAGCACCAAATTTTTATTGGATAATGCGTAATGTAAGCAGGTCATTATATGGCTCTCACGGAATTATATATATTTTTTAAACGCACTTTTTTTTAAATTTTATTCATTTTTAGAGAGGAGAGAGACAGAAAGGGAGAGAGAGGAGAGAGAGACAGAGAGAGAGAAGGGGGGAGGAGCAGGAAGCATCAACTCCCATATGTGCCTTGACCAGGCAAGCCCAGGGTTTCGAACCGGCGACCTCAGCATTTCCAGGTCGACGCTTTATCCATTGCACCACCACAGGTCAGGCCCGGAATTACATTTTAAAATATGTGGTGTACGGCCTGACCTGTGGTGGCGCAGTGGGATAAAACGTCGACCTGGAACACTGAGGTCGCCGGTTCGAAACCTTGGGCTTGCCTGGTCAAGGCACATATGGGAGTTGATGCTTCCTGCTCCTCCCCCTTCTCTCTCTCTCTGTCTCTCTCTCTCACTCCTCTCTCTCTAAAAAATCAATAAATAAAATATTTTTAAAATATGTGGTGTACATGGCTCTCTCAGCCAAAAAGGTTCCCGATCCCTGTGTTAGATTATCTACTTGGGAGCATATTCCTAATTCTAACATCTCCCTGTAAAATATGAGCTCCATCAGAGCAAGAACCTGGAACAATTCCTTGTACAAAGGTGTTCAATCAAAATACACGTTGACTCTGTATGAAAAATAAACAAACAAGCAAAAACAGCCCCTATTCCAAGAACCCACTCCAGACATTCAACCTCTGTGCCTTCAACTTACAGCTCTCTTAGAATTGTCTAGAGCCGTGATGGCGAACCTTTTTATAAAAACCACCCACTTTTGCAGTGCTGGTCAACCTGGTTCCTCCCGCCCACTATTGGGCGTTCCAGCTTTCATGGTGGAGCAACCAACCCATGCCACGATTGGCCCACCATGAAAGCTAGAACACCCACTAGTGGGCAGGAGGGACCAGGTTGACCAGCACTGCAAAAGTGGGTGGTTTTTATAAAAAAAGTTCGCCATCACGGGTCTAGAGTGTGTATGCTGCAATGCCTAAATAGGACAGTATTACAGATTTAGGGCCTTGTCTGAGGAAAGTAACAAAGTAAGTGAAAGTGTCATCTAAATAGACTACTCTCTTCCTATCACCCCAAATTTAAGAAGTTACATAGGACCCTGGCCGGTTGGCTCAGCGGTGGAGCATCGGCCTGGAGTGCGGGGGACCCGGGTTCGATTCCCGGCCAGGGCACATAGGAGAAGCACCCATTTGCTTCTCCACCCCCCCCCCTCCTTCCTCTCTGTCTCTCTCTTCCCCTCCCACAGCTGAGGCTCCATTGGAGCAAGGATGGCCCGGGCGCTGGGGATGGCTCCTTGACTGCTGCCCCAGGCGCTGGAGTGGCTCTGGTCGTGGTGGAGCGACGCCCCCTGGTGGGCAGAGCGTTGCCCCTGGTGGGCGTGCCGGGTGGATCCAAGTCGGGCGCATGCGGGAGTCTGTCGGACTGTCTCTCCCCGTTTCCAGCTTCAGAAAAATACAAAAAAAAAAAAAAAAGGAAAGTTACATAGGACTCGTGTCACGTGTCTTTTCAAAATCGCCCAGTTAGCCGGGCAGCTAAAGGCAGGATGACTTCAGGTGCCTGACGCATTCACTGGCAAAGCTGCTGCCTTTGCCCAGAGGATGTCCCTTGCTTTTCTGGTGGTCTTTTATGCTGCTGTTAAAAGAACTACAATTCCTGATAAGGATTTAGTCTGACATGAAGGTTGACTATCAGTTGAAAGGGATGATATAGGTCAACAGAGAATATTTACCTGGAATTCTGAGAATCCTGAGGGTCACAGCCCGAATTCTGTCATGCAGTGTAGGCGTGTACTTAGGGGGCTTGACCGACCGGAGGCTCGGTTTTGGTTCTGGTTGCTCGATGCCTGGGGTCGGTTCACCTCCGAGGGCTGCAATAAACAATATATGCACGAGGGAATATTTGTAGTGTGATTAGTTATTCAATCCTTGTATTGGGGTGTGTTTTATTCTTGTCACACGAGTCAATCAAACTGAAAACGTTTATTTATTTAGGGGGTATGTCTCAGCGGGACCACAAAAAATAAGGGGCTGGCGTGTCTTAACAGCTTTAGGATATCAAAACTTTTTTCTGTCGTCCAGGAGTATGACAGAGGTGCAGAGACAAAATGGTGCTCCTCTGCGCACCGGATACTCCAGAGATTCTCTGAAGAGACCATGTTTTTCACACTTCTATATTTTTACTAATACTATACCCTCCCCCACCTTTCCAAAGCTGGTAAACATCTATTTATCTTTGAAGACTCAGCCGAGTAACCCATCTTCGGAAAATCCTTGTGCTAAAAGGCGCCTCTATCAAAACATTTATTGTCATTATTTTTGAGTGTCTGTTGCCTAGTGAGAATGTAGGTTCTGCAAGAGCAAGGTCAAAAGAAGGTCACTGAATGAAAATATGCTCTCCGCAAGCCGAAGATCTGATGTTTTGAATATGTATTGATACATTAACCTCACTAGACTTCAATATGCTTGTGTCTTAAAGAAAAAAAGTACTTTTCAGCTCTAATATCTCATGTACACAGGATTGGGCAAAAGGAGATTTACAGATGGGAGTTCACAAAACACAGAGTTTATTCTTGTATTATTTTTTATTCATTATTGTAATATTTTCTATATGAACAACTGTAAACCTACTTTTGCCCCACGCTACATATGGTGGATTGCTGGTCAGTACAAGTTGGTCATTAATCTGAAATAGCAGTTAATCTCTGCTAAACCTTTACTCTATAATTTAAATAGGCAAAGAAATTGTTCTTCTTTCCTCTAAAGTTGATTCCCTTGTAGAGGATTGCTTCTCATTATATTATGCCTAAGCTGTACCTGTGGGTTTTGTCGTTTTTCTACATAAATTTCTTACTTTGTATCCAAACATGATCAGCTGTTTCCATAGGGCAGCATTAATTAGCCCACATCACCTCCTCTTCTTTAAACAGATATTTAATGACATTGTTTAACACTTAGAAAATGCGAATGTGGTTATTGTTCCTTCCTAGATTCCAAAGAGATCCTTTCCTGTTTCTTAAAGCCCTTTGTGTAGCTGTAAGAGCTCATCTTGAGGCGGTTTTGTTTGGCCTGATGCTCAACTCCAGATATTTCTGGAAACTCATCTTGGTGTCTTGACCTTATGCTCTGCAAGTCTGAATCATAAAGAAAGCAAACGCAGCCAAAAAGCAACTATATTTGCCCAGGAACATTGAGCTACTGAAGACACCAGCCTATTTGGGTGTGTGTAAAATGCCACAGCCGTTGGCAACACTTAAAGCGTTAATAGTAAATGGAAGCATTTAGATTTACATATCACTTGAAGAAATTCATAACTCAATAGTCATTGAATAAAATTTATGAAAAGCTTAATTTTATTTTTCTCCAGCAACAAAAACTGTATTGTTTATTTAAATCATAAAATCCCTTTGAGATTTCAAGAGGCTATGAAATTGGTGAATTTGTACTATCGTTCATATAAGAGAAATTTATATGAAGCAGTTTTGCCAATCTGTTGCTAGCATTGCTAATAGGTAACATTTAATTAAAAAATAAAGGTTAGAATATAAATAATATTGAATAAATTGTATTGCAAAAATAATCAACATCACTTCTCTCTTTAAAGAACAAAAAAGTGCCTGACCAGGCGGTGGCACAGTGGATAGAGTGTTGGACTGGGATGCGGAGGACCCAGGTTCGAGACCCTGAGGTCGCCAGCTTGAGCGTGGGCTCATCTGGTTTGAGCAAAGCTCACCAGCTTGGACTCAAAGTCGCTGGCTCGAGCAAGGGGTTAGTTGGTCTGCTGAAGGCCCATGGTCAAGGCACATATGAGAAAGCAATCAATGAACAATTAAGGTGTCACAATGAAAAACTAGTGATTGATGCTTCTCAACTCTCTCTGTTCCTGTCTGTCCCTATCTATCTCTTTATCTGACTCTCTCGCTGTCCCTGTAAAAATTAAAAAAAAAAAAAGATAACAAAAAAGTAGTGAGACAACTTTGAAAATATTAAGTATAATGAAATTATTTTTCTAGGCTTTCATCTGGAATATTGTTATATAAAGAAAGTTTTTGAGGACTTTTAAAATTAAGTTATAATTACCCAGTGAGGTCTGTAAATAGCATGCCTCTGTCCTGCTGTTTAGAACATGTTTCTTGTTGTGTATGACTTAAACACATATCTTTAAGAGTTACCTTGACCATCCTACTTCTGAAAATGCTTTTCTGACTTTCCCAAGAATATTTAAACACAGTCTTAATTTTCAGGTGTGAATTGAGCCCCAAATGTCATAAACGAGGGACATACAGTAACAGTCTGATCTGTAAGGTGGAACAAAGGTAGAGATGAAACAAGAAAATTCAGTACCATTTTAAATAAGCTAGACTCTCTTAACACTTGTTTGCCCTGTAACTATGGTCAACTTAAATCTCTCTGAATTTCTTTTTTTCTCATCTTGATTTGGGAAAGATTCTTACCATTACTCCCTGGAGTTCCTTTGATGATGAAATGAGTTCATTCTTATCTCAACTATAGGAAAAAAAGTCTGATCTGGCCTGATTCTGGTGGAATTTGCGGCCTGGGCTCTTCTCCTGGGTGGAGTCCCATGGAACCCTGCCCGCGACCAAGCGGCAGGGACACTGCCCTACCTCGGGGACACTCGAAACGCAGCTGATCCTCAGAGTGGTTCTCAGATGTTCCTGTGCTGAGGTCAGCTTACCTCTCACCACGGCAGCTGTATGGTAGGCCAACCTCTCATCAACTCTCAGACGTCTCCGTTTTGCAGTGTGGTCCGTGGGGAGTCCTGGATTGTTCCGATGCCACACACAATCTCTGGGGAACTAGGACCCGGAAGGCCTCCTCTCTCAACCCTGTGCACGTTTTCTAATTATCCATTAGAAAACACAACTTTCAAAATGGGTAAAAATGGACTGGCTATGTAGACAAAATAGATTAAGAGCAAAAAAAAAAAAAAAAAAAAATCACCTGATCTAACTTACAAAATCTGCACTTAGCGTGGCGTCTGTTTTAGGATCCGTGACTGTAGAAGTAGTCGTTCATTCTCCAAAGCATCGCTTAAAATGCTCACGAAATGATGAGAGACGTACCAGGGAAGCATTCCCCTCTTCACCTTCCTCCATAACTGTTAGAATATCAAGGGGCTTGGCAACATTAAGCATCTGTTAGATGTTAATAATTTAAAGAAGAAATATTAATTTTTTAAAGTGTATTGACTTTTAGGAGAGAGAGGAAAGGAGAGAGAAAGAGAACGAACATCGGTGCGCTGTTCCGCTTATTTATGCATTCGTCGGTCAATTTCTGTATGTGCCCCAACTGGGGAATGAACTCGCAACCTTGCCATAATGGACCGGCGCTCTAACCAACTGAGCTACCCAGCCTGGGCCAAGAAACATTACTTTTAGCCATATCTTTTGTTTCTTGAACATTAGGGTGCTACGTTCAATACCTAATAGTCAATAAACGTTAGGGCATCGCCGTGTCTTGTCCGACATTGATGCAGGGTTATAGACAGAATGTTTTGTCCAACCCTCCCAAATTTGTATGTTGAAACCTTAACCTCAAATGTGACTTTATTTGGAGATAGGGCCTTTATGGAAGTAATTAAAGCTAAGTGAAGTCTTCAGGGTGGAGCCCTGATCCAATAAAATGAATGTCCTTAAAAACAAAACAAGACACCAGAGAGCTGTTGGACGTGTGTGTGCCCCACACCTCTTTCCGGCTCGAGTGCTGTCTGCCTGAGCGGACCAGAGCGTCCACGTGGGGAGGCAGCCGCCTGTGAGCCAGGGAGAGAGCTCGCACCAGGGGCCTGTGAGCCAGGGAGAGAGCTCGCACCAGGGGCCTGTGAGCCAGCGAGAGAGCTCGCACCAGGGGCTGGGTCCTCTTGAGCTTCCAGCTTCCAGAACTGTGGGGAATAAATCTCTGTTGTGTCAGGCATCCCACCTGTGGTATTTTATTATGGTAGCCCAAGTGCAGTAAGGCATAGCGTAATGACAATTTATTATACAGGTCATAGCAAAACTGATTAGAAGGGCGTATAGACCCTATTGTGTACAATATTTTATTAGTCATATTGCAGAAAAGTAGAAATGAGCAAAAAGAGTTAAAATAGCAAGCACGTATTCCCGAATTCCTCAGTGCCTAAATGTTATCGTAGAAACAATATCGGCTCTCAGTAGTTTTTCCCTTTAAAAAGTTGCAGTTTTGTTGGTGGGGAGGGGGGGAAACATGCAGAAGATAAATTACAGGCCAGTGTAAGAAACTAAAATTAGCACTTGGAAAATTTTGATGTAGGTGGTCTGCCGTAGATATACATAAATATGTCTTTCTGTGTTTTTATCCACTTGGTCAGTCTTTCCTTTTTATTCTTCATCGCTAAGTAGTCCCAGGCTAACAAATACCTTACAAAACTGTGTAGATTCCTGCATTGCTTATACTGTTTGTTATTGAGGCACACAATGTAATTAGACGGTGGCAGGAGGCTAGGGAAGATTTAACATATTATACCACCCAGGGTATTTGAATTTGAATTGAACTGACTAGAGGAAGCCATGTTCACTCCAACGGAAGAGAAATTGGCAGGATTTCAGCGCCGTGGCCAGTCACTCGTGGCCGACAAGTAGTTCCTGCCTACCTACCCCTCCCCCTCATGTATGTAAATGCTAATCTGATGGCATTGGACAAAATGGACAGCTTCATGACCTTAATCACAACCTTTGACATGATTAAAGGGGAAAAAAAAAGTGGTCCAGGAGAGCTTCTGCAACATAGAAAATTTGCCTCTGTTTTTGTTTTAAAATTTTTTATTGAATTTACCCGAGGGACATTAGTTAATAAAATTACCCAGGTTTCCGGTGCACAGTTCTCCAATACGTCATCTGTGTGCTGCATCGTGTGTCCACCACCCCACGTCACGTCTCCCGCCATCACCGTCTGTCCCTCTCTGCCTTCCTCGACCTCCCCACAACCCCCCTTCTCCCCTGCAATCCCCACACTGCCGTCTGTGTCTGTAAGATTCTCCCCCCCTCTGGTTAATCCCCTCACCCTTCACAGCCAGCCCCCAACACCTCTCCCCTCTTGTTCTCTGGATCTAAGAGTCTGTTTCCATTTTGTTCTTTCAATTTATTTTGTTCGTTAGATTCCACGTATAAATAAAAGCATATGAGACTTGTCTTTCTCGGACCGCCTTAGCAATCTCAATTAAAATTGAAAACTTGAAGAGTTCATTCTCCCTTCTACTTCTTGGCACGACCAGCCGCTCATCCATCAGGGTCTCCAGGCCCCTCCCCCTGGCCTCCCTGTTCACAGTTTCCTTCTGGGCAAGGAGCTCTGATCCTTGGCTGGCTTTTCACATTTATGTATAAAAAGCGATGTTGATCTGAACAGGAAGCTTTGTGTCTCCAGAGCGCGCCCCTCCCTGCTTGCACACTGGCCTCCTTGCGGACCCTTGTACATACTCATTCCCCCCGTCCGAGGTTTTGCACCAAGTTTTCCTTTGACGAGAATGTTCTTCCTCTGCAGGGCTGTCCGCTCCGGGTCCTTCAGCTTTTTCTGCACCAGATCGGGGCCTTCTCTGACCACGCCCCCTCTCACCCAGCGCCCGATCCCCGGGAGGCCCCCTCCTGTATTTTGCTGTCTCTCTTAGTGATGTGCAATTAGACTGGATCAATTGGGTCTATTCGTTTAATGCCTGTTTCCCCAATTAGCAAATCTCACACACACACACACACACACACACACACACACACACACACACACACACACACACCGAGAAAGCTCAGTTCCGGGCTCTGTAAATAAGCACGTGGGTCATGTCCAGAGGCCGGCATTTGGGTCTGGGCGTCGGATAGGGACAGAGGACAGGCCGGCTCAGGTTCTTATGGACAGTGACCGTGCGGAGGGCCGGGTTAGTGGTTAGAGCTCTCCAATCAATTTCCCCCTTTCTGCTCCTTGGTCATGGTCCAGATTTACCTGCGAACACCCGCCCCACCCCCTGGCCAGGCGAGTCCTGCCTTTGTTTAGAAACCACTTCCCAAGGCTGTCCTGGGAGCAGGTGCGGAGACCAGCTTCCTGCTAAGTCGTGAAATGGGGGGAAGGTGGTTCCATTTGTTTTATGAACGATCCTTCAGTTAATTATCCTACACATGTGATCTGGAACGCCTTCCTTCTATTCACACCAGCTTGCTCTGAGCATGCGTCTCTTTGGCCACCGGGCCCCCACCCGGGAGGGGCTCCCACGTGGTCTTCTGGCGCTGCTCTGAGAAATAATAATTAAATCAAACGAACAATCCCCGGATAACTGCCGTTTCAATAAAGATTAGTTAGTATTTTAAAGGGCTTTGGAGAGTGGGGAAGTAGGTACCCTGCAGTCTACAAATTGGCTTTGAAATAATATTTAAATCAGGAGACTTTTTAAGAGCTTCGGTTTTTACATAATTTCTCCTATGGAAACTCGGAAACTATTTCAGAGTACTAAATTAATAGAATTATTGAGGTTTCTTTACTTCCCGTATTAACTTTCCAAATTCTTCCTGTATTAGGTTACCAAGACACAGACTGCAGGAAAAGTTAACTTCTAAAAAAGAAATTTCTATTTCTATTAAAAAGTAGAAGTCAACAGTAAGCCAGAAAACTGGAAGCAGGTCATACTCAAAACCCACCCACAGCCTCTCAAGTCCGCGGATCCCTGAAGACCCCAAACCAACAACGCACATTCTAGAGGCACAAAGACCTCCCAAAGCTCTCTGTAGCCCCTACAGAAAAGCCTAGACAACTTCTCTGCACGCACAGATGCAATCCAATTTACAAGCCACCCAGCCAGGGGAGGGAAAATGCCTTCTATCTCCTGCACCCAGGTTTAAAATCTGTTGTTTGTCTTCCTATAATGATCTAATTGACCCTGCTGCATTAAAACAGTTCCACATTAAGATATGTGGACTTAATTGTGTAGATTGCTCTTTCTCTTTTTATTCCGGTAACCTTTCTCTCCATTGTCATGCTGTAGACACTGAGGAAGTTGGGGTGGCTTGTGTGGTAAGAGATGAGGCCGACACTCTTCAAACCCCAGTGATTTCCCGGGACAAAGGGCTCCCCACATGCTCGGACCTTCCCTGGGAGGAAGGGACAGCGGAGAATGAGCCACTTTTCAAAGTCCACCCCCACACCAGCCCACTCTCCTAGGGCTGGGCTCTCAAGGGCTCGACCTCGGTGGGCGAGAGATGAGTAATGTAGCATTCACCTAGTTTGGGGGCTCTGCTCTGTAGCTGGTGTTCAGTCAGTGTGTTCTAAACTAGGCTTTAAGAGTCTCTTCTGCCTCATGTTTTTTCTTCTCCTGAGGGAAAATAAAGCTGAAAAAACATCAAAATTTAAAAGGTCTGGAGCTAATAGCTGTGAAGTCAGCCATCCAATTCAACAGCAAGCAGCAAAAATATGTTTTCGGGTTTCTTTTAGTTTGATAGTATTTTCAAAATTCACACACACACACACACACACACACACACACACACGTGCGCGCACGTGCGCAAAGATGAAAAATACCACAGAGAATTGAAAGTAATAAAAATCAATCTACTTCTCTTTATTCCATCTCAAGAAGATAAAAGAGAGGCTTCATCCTGAAAATGAAGTCGGTCATAGCTGGATTTGATAGTTTAGAAATAAATATCGGGTCGTAAAAGATGATATAGCAATGTGGCAAAATAGAAGGTAAATAAGATGGTTGCCTCCAATCACAAAATTTTTAACCTTGGAAGCAAATGACCGAATCATTCATTCCAAATTGTCGCTTCTGGAATTGAATGGAGCCAGTTGGATTCCCAAGTCAGTCACTTCCTGAGTTGTGTCTACTCTGGGTATTCATTATCTCAACTTAAAAAAAAATGGTAAAATAGAACTTACCACACAGAATTTAAATGAAATTATGTAGGTGGGACATACAATAGGAGCTACAATGCCTATGTTCTGAGGTCACAGAGCACACGTTTCAGAAGAACTGGGTTTGAATATAAACTGAGCCACGTAATAACTTGGAGTGTTTCCAAGTTGATTGGCCCTGACCTTCAAGCGCAGGCTGTGGTTATTTTTATGAGGATTAATTAATGAAGCAGAGTCATTCATTTAAACAATTTTTATTTAGTATGAAACAGGGGACCCAAAAGAGGCCTGCCCATACTTGAGCTGAGATCCTAGTATGTAGTTTTACCAAAATTTAACACCCAGGAATATTTTATTTAACAAAAGTGAAGATCAGAGGTATCCAGAGGTAGAATGCCTCTTCCATTTTACTCTCTAACAGAGTATTATTAAAGAGGGGAGGGGTCACCCAGAGAATCTCTCTCCTAGTTCCAAAGCTTGTCTTTACCTAAAAAACAAGTTTGCACATATTCTGAAAAGTTTTTCAAAGAAGCAATGGGAAAAGATAAAGTATATCATTAAAAAAAAAAAAAACCACATAGAAGGAATTTAACTCCTTGACTCTGTTCTGGTGGTGTTAGCATGTCTGTTGCTTCCCAAGGAAAGTCTGACCTAAGTCCCGAAGTGATGAATTATTTCTATTTGTTCCGTGTTCTGCGGTAGGTGGGCGAAGTTGGTTTAAGATGGTGTTTCCTCATTTTCCTGATTCTTCCAGATCTGGTTGGAGAGTTTGGGATTACTGTAGAAAAAGAAGTATATTAATTAATCATATTCTCCTTCTTTTTGTTCACAGATGTAATGATAAAGTATTTAAAGTGTTTATCTCCTTAGAATCATGTAAACATACTTCCACAGTAGATACAATTATTCACGTATGCCTGCTAATTAATAAGCCACATAAAAATTCCAGGGATTACAGTGGACTTCTGTTTTTCAATGTTCGTAGTCACAGTTTTTAAAAATAACTGGGCCCCCCAGGGACTTTTATTGCTCCTCTCACATTGAAAGTTACATTCAAGAAGAATCCAAATTATGTTGAATTGGCTGCTGTGTCACGGGCTGGTCAATGAAGTATTTATTAGCAAAACCACAATATAAACAAGCCTAAAGGAAAATATAGAACATTCTGTGGGACGTCAGCCAAGGAGGTTTTCTCAGGAGAAGAGGAATGAAGTGAGGGTAAGGACAGATATTTGGCTTTAAAATTACATATAGATACAATGAATAGCAAAAAAAAAAAAATAAATAAATAAAGTAAGTGGAAAAAGGGGCTTTTAAAACTGATGGAAATTGGTAGACTCTCCGCACTATTTTCTTGGATCAATCTTTGGTCTGGAAATACAATGTATGGCCTGTGGGTAGGTGGGAGAGGTTTTGTTTGTTTGTTTGTTTGTTTGTTTTGGGAGAGGGGGTGGTTGTTTTGAACTTTGGTTCCCAATGAATTGCCTACTTGCCCCACCCATCTCTCAGGGTGCCAGGAAAGGTACACTAGTGTTTCAGGTAGATTAATGCTGACCGCAGCTGTTCCCCCTTCCAATGTACAAAAAAAAAAACCCTAAAAATAAAACACACAAAAAAAACCCTGGTCCCTTTTAATTTAGTCTTATGCTCTGTATTTTGTAATTAACAATTACTTTTCCTAAGCTTAATTTTTTTTGGATTTTTTTTTTTCTGAAGTGAGAAGCGGGGAGGCAGTCAGACAGACTCCTGCATGCGCCCTACCGAGATCCACCCGGCATGTCCACCAGGGGGCGATGCTCTGCCCATCTTGGGTATTGCTCTGTTGCAACCAGAGCCATTCCAGCGCTTGAGGCGGAGGCCATGGAGCCATCCTCAGTGCCTGGGCCAAGTTTGCTCCAGTGGAGCCTTGGCTGCGGTAGGGGAAGAGAGAGACAGAGAGGAAGGAGAAGGGGAAGAGTGGAGAAGCAGATGGGCACTTCTGTGTGCCCTGGCCGGGAATCAAACCTGGGACTTCCACATGCTGAGCTGACACTCTACTGCTGAGCCAACCGGCCAGGACCTCCTAAGCTTAATTTCAATCATCGTCTTTCAACATTTCAAGCACATGTCTGAGTTAGCTGTTCTTTCTCCTTGTTCTATATATTTAAGTTCCAACTTTATGCTTAGGTTGATGTTAGGTGTTCAAGCAGCTTAAGAACCTCCTCCTTAAAAATGATCGGGTAAATGCGTGCACACGCACACGAGCACACGCACTTTGCTGCCTGTGGTGCCCTTCTTCACAGCCATACCTCTGAAAGTGGAAGTTACACTCTCCACATCCATACTTTCTAACTCTCTCCTCGACCTGGGACCGTCGGCTTCCATTTGTACCATGGGAGTAAGATTGTTCCCTTTGAGGGACATAATGGCTTTGTTGCTAAAACCAATGGATTCTTCACTGGCTTACTTTTATTTGCTTTCTAGCATCATTTTACTTTTGGCTATTTGTTTCTTAATCCAACTTATTCTTCTTCGGCAGGCTTATATAATTTATCTCCTGGCTCTGTGGTGTCTATTGTATTTTCCTTTAAATTTCCTCAGACTGGGTTCTGGGCATCTGCAGGTGGGTGTCGGGACCCTTCTCCAGGTCTGTTGACTCCTCCTCTGGGAAGGTTGGGTCAGTTCGCGCGGTTAACGTCACCACCTGTTGTCATGGTGTCTCCCATATCCAGCCTCCAGACACGGGCACTGTCGCTTGAATGTCTCCCATATCCAGCATAGGAGGACCCTCAGCTGTCCGCGCTGCAGACTGGACTGTGCACCTCCCCCTCGCTCCTCCACCCTCCCAGCGACTCTTTCTTCTAAGTTCTCCGCCTCTGCTAGGGACATTCACCTCTCCTCGGTTTTCGACGCCAGAAAGGAAGACGTGGCTGGGACTGCTCCTTTTTTTGCATCTTCAAACCCAAAAGACGGGCGAGTCTGGCCGTGCTCATCCTCCACGTCCGTTGCTACTGCGTGCGCCCCGCCCCACCCCGCCTCGCCCCTGGGTACCCGAAGTGCCTAACTCCGCCCGTTAACCGGGCTTGTCTCATCCCGTTCATTTTTACAGCAGAGTTGCACCACTCTTTATAGACAAACAAACAAAAAAAATCAGATCATGTTTTTATTTGTTTCTGCAAATTAAAACCTGTTCATTGAGCATTATTGTATATACTTAGAAGAGAATCCAAATAGACTGCTCACAAAAATTAGGGGATATTTCAAAATGAATGTGAAGCAATAAAAAAAAAAGCATTTGATTTTTTTTTTATTAAACAAGAACATCAGAAAAGCAAACAAGTCACGGAAAGTTGTTCAATTATGCAAATGAGATGCAAAACCAACTTTGATTTCATTGGTGGAAAATGCGCCAGACACAAGGCGGGAAGTCCTGGAGGACCTGCACGTTCCCTGGTCCCCTCATATTTGTGAGCAGCGTATAAGCAAGAGCGTGGTTGTCACGGTCCTTTGCTGTCTAGGTCCTGGCTGCATATTCTGCCCCTGGTCCCTTCCTCCTTCCCCACACGGTCAGCCCCTCCCTCTCATACGTGCACAGGCAAGTGCTTTCCTGGGGAGTCCTAGCCACGTTCCATCGCGGTCAGGTTCTTGAAGCGCCATACTGATACCTGCATTTCCGGGTTCACTTGTCAATCTTCTCCTAACATTTAGACTTTCAGTTAGTTAAGTGTCTTCTACTTCCCAGGAGCAGTCCCGAGTTCCTTCTGTCTGGGTCTGAAGTTTTTATGTTTCTAGACCTCTTCCTGATGTCACCTTTCAGACTCACTCGTAGCTGCCTGTTTTAGTCGCCCGTGTGCTCGCACTTGACCGTGAGCTCTACGGCCCTGGCTGGCTGGCTGGCTGGCGCGTCCACGAACCAAGCATCCGTCCTAGGACTCAGTGCCTCTCAATAAATATGGATTTAATGGATACATGATGCATAATTAATCAAGTAAATGGACTTCTATTATTAATGCATACAAATTATCTTTTTAAAAATATCACTTTATTTCAAAGGTGATATGCATTCATTTTGGAAAATTTAATAACTCCAGACATAATGCTTAATGTTCGATTTATCCTTAATCATATTACATAGCAGTAATAGCAGTTGTTGAAAATCCATCATCTACTTTTTCTGCAATTCAGAAAATTACATATTTATCTCTAAATTACTTTTTAAAACATCTGTATTACAACATTCAAAGATATTTTACAATATGAATAAATGTTATTTGTTTTCCTTTTTTTAGAATCAACAATATCATTGTTTACTTTTTATGATGTAGATTTACAAGTAATAATTCAGTGAGAGATATGTTGTTGAGAATGTCTAAAATGTCCAAAATGCTTTAGAGATTAAAAAAACAAAAAGGTTCTTCTAGGCCCTGGCCAGTTGGCTCAGCAGTAGAGCGTCGGCCTGGCGTATGGAAGTCCCGGGTTTGATTCTCAGCCAGGGCATACAGGGGAAGCTCCCATCTGCTTCTCCACCCTTCCCCCTCTCCTTCCTCTCTGTCTCTCTCTCTTCCCCTCAAACAGCCAAAGCTCCATTGGAGCAAAGTTGGCCTGGGCGCTGAGGATGGCTCCATGGCCTCCGCTTCAGGCGCTAGAATGGCTCTGGTTGCAATGGAGCAACACCCCAGATGGGCAGAGCATTGCTCCCTAGTGCGCATGCCGGGTGAATCCAGGTTGGGTGCATGTAGGAGTCTCTCTGTCTGCATCTCCGTTTCTCACTTCGGAAAAAAAAAATATGGCTTTTCTAAAAAGAGTTTCTCCAAAAATAGCTGATTAAATGCTGAGACTTTCCTAGTTGGTAGCAGCAGAGAATCATTGTTCTATACTTACCATACATGGGTCAGGACAGATAGCAGTGATTTCTGTGGTCATATGTGAGTACAGTGTTCATGTGACATCATCACATGACTTTAATACCATCAACTTCTCCTCTAAATATCTGGCCTTTGCACAGAAAATATGTTCAAAATAGCATGTGCAGCTGGTGTACCCAGGTCAATAACTCAAATGTAGAGTCTCTAAGAAATGCCTTTGTTATAAACGATCTGCTTCCCAGCCTCAGAGAGTCCAAACTAATAGGTTTGTGAAATACTAGCTTGGAATTTGGGCCTAAAACACCTATGGACTTCTCATGAGTTTCTTTACAATTTTTAACCCTGAGACAGTAATGTATCATCCCCTGATGTTAGTGGGATTTTTTATTTTTAGTAATATAAGTATGAGAATGAAAAATGTAAACTGTTTATATTGGAAATTCATTTTTTACCTTTAGAAATATTGTCTTATAGGAAACTATATTTAATGTTTCTTTTACTTGGAACCAACATTGCTCTACCCTGAGGCCTTCCTATATAATGAAGTCATTTTTTCTGCGCTAAATCTACTGTCAGAATTGGAAGCTTATATGCAATGGAATGGGGCTCTGGCACATGTAAAAATGTAGCTGGTGTCTCTATCTGTCACTTTATTGCCACATGGTATTTTACGACTTATAGGGAATTTCAATTGAAATATATGCTATAAGTATGCTATAAGTAAATTCAAATATGATATTCATAAAGAGGTTTATGTACAACATCTCTGATTTTTAGTACTACACACCATATAAAATTTGCTTAAACTCTGCCCTAATACCTCGTTTTTAAATCCACTATAAATAGTAATTATAGATTATTATTGGCCTTCAGAACAGGGGGAAGTAGGGAAAAGCACACATTTGACAACATGAGTCTCATTTCTGGCTTCACCCACTCACATGGATTTTTAAATTATTTCTCCTTTCCCCAGACCCCTTCACCCATTAGCGACTCACCACATACTTGTTGAGCACTTTCTTACTGCCAAGAAGAGTGAATGAAAAGGCGAAGGGATAAAGCAAAGGAATAAGAAAGCTCATTGATGCAGAAAACAGGAGGGAGAGGGGTGGGGGGGAGGAAGGAGAGGGTCGTGAGTGACCCATGGTGATGGTAGGGGACCTGACTCGGGGCGCAGAACGGGTGCCGCAGTGTACAGATGACTTTTTTTTTTTATGACAGAAACAGAGAGAGACAGAGAGAGGGACAGATAGGGACAGACAGACAGGAAGGGAGAGAGATGAGAAGCATCAATTCTTCCTTGCGGCACCTTAGTTGTTCATTGATTGCTTTCTCATATGTGCTTTGACCCGGGGGGGGGGGGAGGGCGGCTACAGCAGACCAAGTGACTTCTTGCTGGAGCCAGTGACCTTGGGTCTAAGCTGGTGAGCTTTGCTCAAACCAGATGAGCCCGCGCTAAAGCCGGCAGCCTCGGGGTTTCGAACCTGGGTCCTCCGCATCCCAGTCCGATGCTTTATCTACTGCGCCACTGCCTGGTCAGGCTACAGATGAGGTATTTGGAATGGTGCCTCTGAAACCTATGTAATTTTATTAATCAGTGCCACCCCAATGAAGTCGATTTAAAAATAAAATGAGAACACCAGATTCCCCGGCTCTGCCTGGCTCCTCTTCGCATTCTTTCTCTGCCTATAAGTCGAAGGGCTCTATGTTCCCCGTCAGTACAAGTTTAGTTTGTGTTTGCTGTGCTTGCGCTGACGGAACACACAAAACGGTATTCCCAAGTGCTGTTTCTGTAAACTTCTAAAGACAATCACATAATGAACAAATGCAGTGTGGTTATTTTTTAAGCTTTTCAACATTTCCTATAAGGAGAGCCCTTTCTATCACTGGTCTTCATTCTGTTAGTCTTTGTTAAAATCGGTGTGTAAAACTAAATTCTTTTTCTCAAATCCAAACTAGAATCTTTTTTTTTTTTTATCTTGGCAACATATCTAGCTCTCTTCTGAGAATATGTCGTTGCTAATAACGACTTTATTCTCATTAAAATCTTCTGCTAATTTCTATTTAGTAATACACCAATTTCTTTCCTTTGGTACTAATTAGCCGATCCGTGCAGGTCTTGACTTGTGAAATCAAAGCAACTGAAGGTGGTGCATCAGTGGTAACACCTACATTTTCCAGTGCGTGTCCAGGTGTGTAGGTAGGCCCATGCATTGAGAAGGAGCTGGTAGGTAGCAATTCCATTGTCAAAGGTGTAAACGGAACCATGTTCTTCTATCCACATAATACCAGGCACGTGCTATCCTCTGCCTCTGCTGGAGCGTTTCTGATTGTTCTGTTGGCATGTGTGGCCGTGCTCAGGTTACGTGATTGTAACCCTGACATCAGCGGACGCATGACGCAATGGTGTTGAATCTGTGCGCTCGTCTGTGAGGACATGTGATTCCCAAGTCAGTCCTCTAATGCCCCCCCCCCACGGTGAACGCTCATTCGACACTGAGGGTGGGCTGGGGGAGAGTCATCAACGTGAGTGTGACAGCAGAGTGGAAACACGCAGCTTAAACACCAACAAAACAGAAGGTCACCACCAAAAAGGCAAAATAACACAACGGGTGTCAGCTTCCTTCTGGTCCTGCTTTGGAGCATTTGGACAGGTAGAGGTCATCAAGACTGTATAGCAACTGTCTTCTCTTCTGCCACCCCGGAGCTCCTCCCTTTAGCCACCATCAGCTCGTTCTCTGCCTCTGTGGCTCTGTTTCTGTTCTGTTTTGTCATTTGTTGTTTGCTCGTTTGTTTAGTTCCATGAATGAGTGAAATCATACTGTGTTTGCCTCTCTCTGAGTTATTTCGCTGAACATAGTGCCCTCTAGGTGCACCGACATGGTCATTCCTCTTTATTGCTGAGTAAGACCCCATTGCATACACGTGCCACGCCTTTAAGGTCTGATGTCTAGTGGATGGATGATAACACTTACTCGCACGCATGCATGCGCTCACCTATCATGTATAGATCTGGGCCAAAGCCAAAACAGCAGCTGCCCCTGCCCCCAACTCAACTTAACCTGATTGGCTAAAGACCAGAGAGAGTACACCTTAATTTAGGATTCATCATTCTGACATTGGCTCTTGAAGTAGACATTATGGATACTGTGATACTACTTCCCCTAGACTCCCAGTCAAGAGCCATAGCCCAGCTCTCACAGCTGCTAACCACACATAGCTCAGCCCCTCCATGGGCATTGTCCTCAGCTGTAAGGAACGTCCTTCCCAAAGGCGGTGGGGGAGGCCCCTGGCCATGATGGGCTGGTGAAGGCATGCCGACGTACAGCTCCCCTTGCTCAAGCTGGGTCAACTTTACAGGCCCATCTGAGCTCCAGAGCTCCCCGTGGGACTGAGATGCCCCTGCACATGGCAGGTCAGCCAGCTGCTCCTTGTCCCAGTCCCCTGTCACCACTTATTTATATGTGTCTATCAGAATGCAGTACCCCTGGAAGCCTTCTCCACGAAGTTCTCCGGCGCTTTAAAAGGAACTCAGGCTAACGCAGAGAAAACCCAGGTCCTGCTGTGTAGAACAATAGAAACTAAAATAATTTTCTTCCTTGAGTGGTGAAAGGCGATCTGGAAGAAATCAGGAGCACAGGCAAGCATGATTCCATCAAGTTTATGGAAGTGTACCATTATCAATGCAATAAGGATTGTAAGACGGAAATGACATTGTTCTCACAATATCCAAGGTAGATACTTAACTTTGGTTTTTCCAGATAGACTTGGCTGGGGTTGCATGTAATCGATAAATGCCAAGCTTGGGGAGAAGTTTACTGTTTAAGACATTTAACGTCGGCCTGACCTGTGGTGGCGCAGTGGATAAAGCGTCAACCTGGAAACGCTGAGGTTGCCGGTTCAAAACCCTGGGCTTGCCTGGTCAAGGCACATATGGGAGTTGATGCTTCTTGCTCCTCCCCCCCCCCATCTCTCTGTCTCTATTCACTAAAATGAATAAATAAATAAAAATAATAAAAAAAAAAAGACATTTAACGTCAGGACTATATACAGTAAAGCCATGGTGCACTTTTGACCGGTCACAGGAAAGCAACAAAAGACGATAGAAATGTGAAATCTGCACCAAATAAAAGGAAAACTCTCCCAGTTTCATACCTATTCAGTGCAGTTCGATGTGGGCTCACGCACAGATTTTTTAGGGCTCCTTAGGTAGCTATCCTGTATAGCCTCTACAGACTCGTCACTGACTGATGGCCTACCAGAACGGGGTTTCTCCACCAAATTGCCGGTTTCCTTCAACTGCTTATCCCACCGAGTAATGTTATTCCTATGTGGTGGCGTCCTATAAACGCGCTGATATTCACGTTGCACTTTGGTCACGGATTTGAATTTAGCGAGCCACAGAACACACTGAACTTTCCTCTGTACTGTCCACATCTCGACAGGCATAGCCGTGGGCTGCTCCGCTGTATACACGGTGTTACATCATCATCTGTGCATGTGCACATGCTGCCACATCATCCTACAGAAACTGGGAGGGTTTTCCTTTTATTTGGTGCAGATTTCACATTTCTGTCGTCTTTTGTTGCTTTCCTGTGACCGGTCAAAAGTGCACCATGACTTCACGGACACACTGTATAATTCTTATGTGAGACAGGACATCCATGTGCGATCATGGGAAAAGGAGAAATGCACATCCTGAAATGATGTCCGTGATGCCGTAAGTGAATACAGAAAGTGGCCTGTATGTGCCCATTATCATTTTTATAAATGGAAACTACCGAAATCCTGAAGATACACACGTACCTGTTTGCATATACTTGAGGGTGAAGAGGGATACCTCACAGGATATGTGAACGTTAACTATCATGGGGGGAGACTAGCAGAAAAAGTAGAGCAGGAGTGTGAACACGATGGGTTTAAAAGAACAAGTATCTCTATTATTCCAGTGTATTTTTTTTCCTGGTGGGGGTTTAAATGTTTGTCATTTTGGAAGGGGCACGTAAGATGTAAAACAAAATAGAATGCCTTAAATCTGAAAACCAGAACTGTGAAAAACTATTCTCAGTACAAATTTTGTCCATTGTAACGGGATACCCGCTCACGTTTACGTTACTGACAGACAGACTCCAGGACTGCGGTGAAATCTGCTGTAAACAAATGCAAAGAATTCAAAGAAGCGGGGTGAGAATAAACAAAACCGAGTCACGGCGGATGACAGAATTGCTAAGTTTCCTCTCCTTAGCAATGCCTAGAGGACTCAGGACGAACAAGCCATCTTTCTTTCTTTTTTCTTTTTTCTCAACTCCGAACTGTTTGAAAGACGAGGCAGACAGGGAGCGTGCCATGTTCAGAAGCCCTCGGAGTCCCCAGCGCCCTGAAGAGAGAATCTGAGCCCGTTGCAATGAAACGCGGGTCTCGTAAGCTCACCTTCCCGGTTAGTGCTTCAGCCTTCGGACGACAGGACGGACGGACGGGAGGCCTCCCGCGTCACCTGCCCCTGTCTCTGTGCTTCCTCCTGCCAGGAAGTCCTCCCGCCAGGTCCCACTTCCCAGGTGAGTCTTGCTTCCCCTCAGTGGTCGGTCAGGATGTCTTCTTCCCCTGGCTAGGGCTTTGTGTCTCTGAGCACGAGCCTGGGTCAGGCGCCGTCCCACCATAACCCCAAAGGCCTCGGGCCCTTCAATTTCTCATTTCATTCATCTCAGTGAATTAGTGGGGGTTTTTTTTAGCTTTAATGGATATACAACAAACTGCGCATTTTAAAATGTGTAATTTCATGAGCTCTGGCCTAAGTCTACAGCCGTGACACCATCACCACAAATCAAGATAATGAACTTTTCCCATCACCCACAAAAGTGTCTTCATGCCGTGTGTATCTCCTCCTCGGCCTCCCCGCCCTTCCCTGGGCATCCCCGAGACTGTGCTGCTCTGCTTTCTGTCCTGACAGACTCATTTAGATGGTCTAGAATCTTATGTAAACGGAACCATACGACAGGTACCCTTTCCTTTCTAGCTTTCTTTCCACTCAGCCTAACTATTTTAAGACTCGTCCATGTCATGGCATAGATCAATAACATGCATTTTTATTCCTGAGTAGTCTGGTGATACCATACAACTTGGTACGGTTATGCCAAGACTTGTTGATCCATTCACCTGTTCTTAGACGTTTGTGTTGTTTCTAGTCTGGGGCTATGAAAAATACAGCTGTCACGCCCATCGGTGTACAAGTCTCCTAGATTTGTGTGGGAGAATAAGCCTGTATTTCTCCTGTGTGAACGCCGGGAGTGTGCATTAGTTTGTAGGGCCGCTGTAACAATGTTCCACAAACTACGTGGCTTGCAACAACAGAGATGGATTCTCCCGTGGTTACAAAGTCTTAGACGCCCAACATCAACCTCTTAGGAGTCACACTCCCACCAAGGCTGAGGGGAAGATGCCTTCTCTGCCTCTCCTAGATCCTGGCATCTCTTGGCATTTCGTGGCTTGCGATTGGGTCACTCCATTCTCTGCCTCTGATTTCATTGGTCTTCCCACTCTGGGTGCAAATGTTCTTCTTCTGATAAACATACCCGTCATATAAGAGTTAGGGCACACCAGTCTGAGCTCACCTTCACTGGGTTACATCTTCAAAGACGTTATTCCCAAATGATGTCCCATTTGCAAATTCTATATAGACGTGAATTTTGCGGGTACACAACTCAACTCAGCACAGGGCCTACCATTTCTTTGGACAAGGTTACTTCTTTACCACACATCTCTGTTTTGCAAGTATTTTCTTCTCCAGAGGCCTTGCCTTTTCATTTTTATACCAATGTCATGTGAAAAGCAAAATTTTCCATTTTGATAAAATCCAGCTTAGTGATTTATTTCTTTTATAGTTTGTCCTTTCTGTGTGGTGTTTAAGAAGTATATATCAAATTCCAGGTCACCACGGTTTTTCTCCTATGATTTCTTCTCAAGGTTTTCTAGAGTTAGGTCTATAAATCATTTCAAAATAACTTCCGTATAATAGGATGGGGTAAGACAGAGGCTTCTTTTTGTTTATTTTGCCCACAGTTATGAAATTGTTCTTGATCCCTTTGTGGAAAATATTCCTCCCCATTTAAATGTCTTGGTAATTTTGTCAAAAATAAATTGAATATATATGTAGATCCAATTCTAGATTTTCTATTCTGTGTGGCCTTGATATATTTGTTTTATCCATATGCCCAAATTTACTTTTTACATATAAGTAATTCTCAAAATGTGGAAATATTTTGAGGTTTTAACAGATGTTCTTTTCATTCACAGGTATAATTTTGCCTCTAGTTCATTGCACAGAGTCAATAAACATTGCTTTCCTAAACTGCATTAATATAATGAGAATTTCAAATATAGGGAACACCTATATTTGAAATTAGATAGTTATAAAGTTAGATTTATTTATACACATAAAAGAGTTGAAACACAGAAAAAAAATCTTTTCAATTACAGAGAAGATACTCAGTAAACATTTTATGAATGTGTGACTCATCAATCGTCAATCAAGGAACTAAAAGTGTTACCTCTTTTACACTAGTCATATATTCATCTTTCCTCTTACAGGGTTTCTTTCGGTATCAGCTGTTCAAATTCAGTTATTTTCAGACTACAAAGAAAATTCTATAACTGTGTTCTTGTCCATATCTGTCTAAAGTGGGTATGGACTATTAAATTATTTTTTCCAGATTTGTGGTGGATGTTCAAAAGCAAGCAATAGTGTGTTCTGTCCAAATGTATGTATGATCACCTTCGGCACAGAATTCCTCTCCCCGTCAGTCGTGTAAAAAGCTGTGGGAAACTATCTCTATTTTTGAAAGGAGTGCATTGGGGTACCCGGGCCTGTCGTGAGCCCAGGACTTCCACGCTGGTGCTGTGTGGATTTAGGCAGTACCCCTTCGTCAAGAGTATTTGCAGCCAAAATTTTACTTGAGAGCCGAACAGACGTCCAATTATAAGGGAAGTGGAACCAGACTCTTTCTTCTTGAAATCAAGAATTATTAAAATATCTTAAATTCCAGGGTGGTGCCCATTGAGGTTTGCTATAATGGAAGGTCAGCAGGCACACCCCATGTGCAAAAAGACAATCTTCGGTAAGAAAAGAGATTCTGGACTGGTGACTTGCCCTTGACATTAAGAAGGGCTGGATCTGAGCACAGGGAATAGTTATGCTGGAATCTACTTGGACTTACAGTCGTCAACATGCTTGAAAAAATTAAAGGCAGGCAGATTAAAAAATCTATTCTTTATTCCCGGCCAGGGCACACAGGAGAAGCGCCCATCTGCTTCTCCACCCCTCCCCCTCTCCTTCCTCTCTATATCTCTCATCCCTTCCCGCACCCAAGGCTCCACTGGAGCAAAGTTGGCCCTGGACACTGAGGATGGCTCCACGGCCTTCACCTCAGGTGCTAGAATGGCTCCGGTTGCAATGGAGCAATGCCCCAGATGGGCAGAGCATCGCCCCCTAGTGGGCATGTCAAGTGGATCCCGGTCAGGTGCATGCAGGAGTCTGTCTGTCTGCCTCCCCGCTTCTCACTTCAGGAAAAAAACCACTCTGTTCTTTAAAAGATGGCAGGGTTAGTCCACTGTTCTTTATCAGAGGAGGAATGGCCATCTCTTCCACAAATGGTGCTAGACCAACTGGACATCTACCTGCAGAAAAATACATCCTGACCCAGACTTTACACCTTCACAAAATTAACTCAAAATAGAACTAAATGGGAAATGAAAAACTCTAAAACTCCTGGAGGATAACGTAGGAGAAATCCCACACAAACTTGGATATGGCCATGGCTTTTCAGATAAAACATCAAAGGCATGAACCATGAAAGAAATAATAAGTTGGACGTCATTAAAATGTAAAAATGTCTGCTCTGTGATAGACAATAGCAAGGCGATGAGAATATAAGCCACATGCTTGGAGAAAATCTTTGCAAAAGACCCATCTAAAAACGGACTGTTCTCCAAATACACATATGCCTCTTTAATTCAAGATAAAGAAAATAACCCCACTAAAAAAATGGGCCTAATCCTTTACAGATGCCTTGCCAAAGAAGATCTACAGATGGCAAATGGGCACATGAGAAGGTGATCCACCTCTTTGCCATCAGGAAAATGCAAATTAAAATAACAGTGATACCACTGCACAACTCTAGAGTACAATGGCCGAAATCCATTGCAACAGCAAGTTCTGCGGAGGCTGCCGGAACTCCTTTGTTGCTGGTGGAACGGCAGATAGCACAGCCCCTTTGGAAGAGACTCTGGCGGTTGCTTACAAAACTAAACACACTCTTACCATTTGATCCAGCAATCGCACCCTTTGGTATTTATCCAAAGACATTGAAGAATTCTGTTTACAGGAAAACCTGCGCATGGATGTTTATAGCGGCGTTATTCATGGCTACCAACACCCGGAAGCAACCAGGATGCCCTCCAGTCGGTGCTTGGATACATAAACTGTGGCACATCCAGACAACGAGATACTATTCATCACGAAAATGAAATGAGCTATCAAGCCATGAAAAGACAAAGAAACCCGTCTGCAAAGTCTGCACCTTGTCTGATTGCAACTAGATGACGTCCTGGATGCGGTGAAATGACAGGGCCAATAAAAAGGTCACCGGCTGCCAAGGGTTGGGGTGAAGGAGAAAAACGGTCAGATGCAGAGGACTTTTAGGGCTGTGTGTAACGCCACGATGATGGATACATCGACACAGACCCATAGGACGTGCAGCCCCAAGAGTGGACGCTAAGGCGGACTGTGGGATTCGGGGGAGAACGTGGTCAATGTAGGTTATAACCAATGCACCGCTCTGGTGAGGGAGCGATACTAGTAGGCACTGTGCGTGCTGGGGCCGAGATGTATGGTGAATCTCTGCAATTTTGCCGCAAACCTTGAAATGCTCTAAAAAAAAAAGTCCTTAGAAACATTGAACAACTGTGATAGTTAAGGCTCAAGGTACTTCTTGTTGCTGGGCGACCTCCTTAGCAAACCTAACGTTGGGAGGGCTCCCCCCCACCCCCCACCCCCCCAGAGGGAGCAGCTGCATTTTAAAAAGACCTTACCTCAAAGCCAAATTGATTTCTGGGCATCTTCCATTTCTGCTTAACACAGAGCCTCAGCTCTGCTGCAACCCCTGTGGCTTACGGGCTTGCGCCACATAGCTGAGCTGCTCTGAACGTCCGCCAGGAGAGCAATTTGGTGCTGGAGAACTCTTAACCACAAAGTGAGGCTGTGCGAAGGCCAACTCTTGCATAAATTTGGCTTAATGAGGTACACCTGAGTTCTCAGTCTCTGGCCACGTTAGCCAGGCCAGTGGGTGGGACGGAAAATCCTTCAAAAAGCCGTGCAAGCAAGCCTGAGTTCTTAGGAAGAATTTGGGGTATCGGGGGAAGGGCGGGCCTCCCTGCCCGGGGTGGGGGTGGAGGGTGGGGGACGTGGGGGGGGGCAGTGAGGAGCCCCAGTTGTCAAATTGTCAAAATTATTTTAATTATGACATTGTTTTCTAGTCAAAACTAGAAAAGCAATATTTGTATTTTAAATATGTGTATTGGATTTCTGATTTTGTGTTTTTCAGATTAAGCCCTTACCCCCTAATTTTGAAGCTGTGTCTCCCAATCACCAGTCCTTAATTGATAACTTGCCATCAAAATCGCTTCTTGTCCATGTGTATTTTAGTAAATATTTTAATTTTATTTAAACAGGAAAAAAAAATCAAGCAAATAGATAATTCTATGTGGAGGCTTTGCAAGCTACACACATCGATTGTCATCATTATCATTGTCTGGGCTTTTGAAAGATAGACTCACATTAACAAGCTGAAAATTCAAACTATTATGGGAAAAAAAATGAAAACTCTTAGGTATCAAGAGCTTTAGGCTCACCTGATCAGGCGGTGGCACAGTGGATAGAGCGTTGAACTGGGATGCGGAAGACCCAGGTTCAAAACCCCTAGGTCCCCGGCTTGAGTGTGGGGTTGCTGGCTTGAGCATGGTCACTAGCTTGAGCCCAAAGGTCACTGGCTTGAGCCCAAAGGTCGCTGGCTTGAGCCCAAGGTCACCTGCTCTGCTGTAGCCCCCTCCCATCAAGGTACATATGAGAAAGCAATCAATGAACAACTAAGGTGTTGCACCAAAGAATTGATCTCTGTCTCTTCCTGTCTGTCTGTCCCTCTTTCTGTCTCTCTCTTTGTCTCTGTCACACACACACACACACACACACACACAAAAAAAAAAAAAAAAAAAAAAAAAAAAAAAAAGCTTTAGGCTCTAGTCCAGGGGTAGTCAACCTTTTATACCTACCGCCCACTTTTCTATCTCTGTTAGTAGTAAAATTTTCTAACTGCCCACCAGTTCCACAGTCATGGTGATTTATAAAGTAGGGAAGTCACTTTACTTTATAAAATTTATAAAGCAAAGTTACAGCAAGTGAAAGCATATAATAATAATTACTTACCAAGTACTTTATGTTGGATTTTAGCTAAGTTTGGCAGAATAAATCTTTACAAAACAACTCATTCTAGTTAAATCTATCTTTTTATTTATACTTTGGTTGCTCCGCTACCACCCACCATGAAAGCTGGAACACCCCCTAGTGGGCAGGAGGGACCAGGTTGACTATGGCTGCTCTCGTCCTTGGCTCTGTTACTAACTACTTGGGTGGGACCCTGGATAAATCGCCCAGCTTCATTGGACCTTTGGTTTTTTTCCTTTTTAAGATAAAGGAATTGTACCAGATGATTTCCAAGGACGCTTGCAGTTCTAAAAGCTCCAAACTCTCTTGCATCTGCATCTTTTACAAATATTTTATTTACCTAACAGTATTCCATTTTACAAAAGGCAGCACCCTCAGGATATGCCACACCTGCTGTCCAAAATCAATCAGTCGGTACAAACAGCCATTTTTCATACAAAGTGAAAAATTGTCAGAAAGAGCCACACTATCCTAACGTGCGAAGATAGAGATTTCAAAATTTTCAACGACTTAATAACTTTAAAAAATGCTGATTTTACTGTTTTTCCCTTATGCAAAAGAAGAGGCTCTTTATACACAATTTAAGAAGAATGCTCCTTTTCAAGCTGTCCAAGACACCGTAATTTTTTTTCTCCTCATCAGCAAGGAAGCCTGATTAAATCGTGGTCTCAAGAAAACATGTGTCATTTTTCAGGGAATATGTACACTTCCCTTCTCAGTAGTCTGATGGAATTCTTCTAACTCTTTGCCATGCTTTCTTTTTATTTTTTAAATGTATCTGTTGATTTGAGAGAAAGAGAAACATTGATTTGCTGTTCCATTTTATGCATTCATTGATTGACTCACGTATGAGTCCCAACCAGGGATCAAACCTACAATCTTGGCATATGAGGCTGACACTCTAACTCTTTGAGCCACCCAGTCTAGGCACCATGATGATTTTTAATTAAAAATTTTTTTTAATTTTAATTTTTTTTTTTTGTGACAGAGACAAAGAGAGAGAGAGACAGAGAAAAGGACAGATAGGGACAGACAGACAGGCAGGGAGAGAGATGAGAAGCATCAGTTTTTCGTTGCAGCATCTGAGTCATTCATTGATTGCTTTCTCATACGTGCCTTGACTGGGGGGCTGCAGCAGAGTGAGTGACCCCTTGCTCAAGCCAGTGAACTTGTGCACAAGCTGGTAAGCCCACGCTCAAGCCAGAAATGTCGGGGTCTTGAACCTGGGTCCTCCGCATCGCAGTCCGAGGTTCTGTCCACTGCGCTACTGCCTGGTCAGGCCCATGATGATTTTTATGCTTCGGAAAACTTGTTCAGTTACTCAGTTCTTTCCCACCACACATTTTTATTTCTAAATTTTTTTTTTCTTATTTTTCTGAAGCTGGAAATTGGGAGAGACGGTCAGACAGACTCCCGCATGCGCCCGACTGGGATCCACCCGGCACGCCCACCAGGGGCGACGCTCTGCCCACCAGGGGGCGATGCTCTGCCCCTCCGGGGCGTCACTCTGTCGCAACCAGAGCCACTCTAGCGCCTGGGGCAGAGGCCAAGGAGCCATCCCCAGTGCCCGGGCCATCTTTGCTCCAATGGAGCCTTGGCTGCGGGAGGGGAAGAGAGAGACAGAGAGGAAGGAGGGGGGGGGGTGGAGAAGCAAATGGGCGCTTCTCCTATGTGCCCTGGCTGGGAATCGAACCCGGGTCCCCCTCACGCCAGGCCGACGCTCTACCGCTGAGCCAACCAGCCAGGGCTACTTCTAAATTTTATCTCATAGGTGGATATTTAATCCATATTTTCTGTTTCCAAATTATTATACATATATACATACTAAAGAATAGACCATCCTCAAATAACAACAACATCATGGGAAGGCTATTAAAATTCAACACATACACACACAGTGGTTACCCTTGACTTTCTAGAACCTGGGCAACCCAGTTTGGACCACGGGCCAGCAACCTTAGTATCCCCTGGAAGCTTATTAGAAACACAACACCTCACTCAGTTCCATGCCAGACCTCCTGAATCAGTGTCGGATCGTGAACACACTCTATGTAGTTTGAGGAGCGTTGACCCAAAGGAGCTGCCGACGCTTCTGGTTTAAGGACCGTCCTTGAACAGCCTGGGGAGGCCCTGCTGCTTCCGGCACGCCACCCCCTCTACTCTCTGCTGGGATAGGATCCGTGTGAAGGTTAATACTCAAGAGCCATGCCTGTCTGCTGACAGAGTGCCCACAGCTGGGACTGAGGAGAGGCCTTCGTCATAGAGAAACGTTTCAAGTCTGACTTTGGAGATGTTTTCAAGGTTAATGTCACTCCTCTAGGTGGTAACCTGGAATCCATTTTCATTCACTTTTTAAAAATGTTTATTTTATGATTTTATAGAGATAGGAAGGGAGGGAGAGAAAGTAAGAGAGAGAGAGAGCCAGGAACATTGAGCTGTTCCTATGTGTGCCTTGACCAGGGATCGAATCAGCAACCTCAGCGCTTCAGGACAATGCTCCAACCAACTGAGCTATCTGTCCAGGGCTCATTTTCATTCAGTTATGAAAGTAACTTCATAATTGGTGGACCATATCTGAAGTAAAAAGTTATTCATTTCTATGGACTTTCAAAGAGATTTCAGGCAAAATCAATTGTTTTAAATTATTTTCTATTTGGACACCCAATCATTAAAGAGCAGATGTTGGCTCAGAATGTGCTGAATACAAACCTTATAAAGTATAATATATCATTTCCCTACATTTATTTTCACTTCTGGTTGCTTCCCTCATCCAAAGATATGTATGCTTTGGATAGAAAACGCTGTGAGGTCATTTGAGGGAAAATTATGGTGTTAGTTTTGTTTATAACAATGTAGTGGTTAGACAAACCCACGCCACCTTGGCACGGAATTACAGCTTAGGAAACATCCATGTTCATTTGTAATGTGTTCAGAGGACAGTGAGAGAGAAAGATTTAGAATTAGAAAGAGTGTTTCCTAAAATAAAATATAACATGAGGTATGATCTGATGAGATAGGAAATGATGGTAGGGTATGATACATTATGATACATTATGATATTTCATCACATCCTAGGGTGTACTTGCTCTGTGATGGGTTCACAAAGTGCCTTTCAGGCAACAAGGTAATAACTTTGGATTCTCTTCTGAGTCTATCTTAAATATCACTTTGGGCGAGGTCACTTATGCTCATTAATTTATTCAATACTATTTACCGAGGGTCCTCGATCTTCCCGTCACTGTTCTGGAATGTCGGGATAGAAAAGTGAGCGCTCCAGTAAGATGAGCAACTTTTTTATTATACAATGAAAAGGACAGAAATAAATTGAAGAAAACAATATCGTAAATAAAAGAAACATTTTATTCACTGCAACACTAATACACTATAATATGATAAGTGCATAATAAAAACATAATATTTTATATTGTAATTATGCTTACATGCATATTAATTTTTAATAGTAATTGTAAGAAAATTCATTCCATTGAATGAATCTTTTTCGTCAATGTATCATCTTGTCACAATATATTGGAAATATCTGAACAAGAAACAGCCTTCATATTGAATTTTACATGAATTGTGCTTACCTATCTATGATTGAATATTCACTGATGTGTCGTGTTTCAATAAGAAGTACACAAAGCCATTTGCACGCTCGGTATATCGCACGCTCTCTCAAGGTCTCCCATGCGGAGCGCATGCGTCTCATAATTGCGTCTCGCTGCACTGTACTGATCCTTGATGAATCGTCATGTCAAACACAAATACGTCACATCACACGCAATGGATCGACTCTGCATCGATCAAATAGAGACATTTACAGATTAGTCTTTCAATATCAAAAAGGAGGACATGTAGGAGGACATTTTTTGAGGGAGGATGGAACTTACAAAAGGACTGTCCCCCCTAAAGGAGGACGACTGGTCACCTTACAAAGAATCTGCCAGTCCTCGGTAACTTATCTTGAAGCAGGGCTGCCATATGGCCATATGGTCACGTGTCTGCGTCCTGCTTGCTGTATTGTATCCTGTGGGTCCCTTCGGGTGTGGTGCGGAGTGAGCCTGCACGGAACAGAGATGAGAGTCCCTGGAGTGGTCAATGCATGGTGGACAATTCACGCTCCAGAAATAGTAGTTGGCCTCTCGCCAAATTCTATTCCTATGGCACACATAAAATATTTAGGTAAGGGAGTTATCAATCAATGAAAAGCTTCTGTAATCATAGGGGGTTTGCAAGAGAGGAGTTGCGTGATCTGACTTGTGTTCCAAAATCGATTGAGTTACTGGAATCAACGATTTGGCGGTGTGATACTAGGGTTTGAATGAGGGTTCGGTTTCTGGCACAGAGCTTCTAAAACCCTTGGAATTTCCTAAGTGAGGAGGGCCTGAGAGGTGTCTTTTGTTATGGTAATGAGCTGATTTCTGAAAGCACTTAAGATGAAGGCTGGTTGCCAGGAGAACCAAAGGCCAAGAGAGGGGGCTACAACTTTCAGTTCCCCCCCCCCCCTCCTGGAAGGTGAGAGAGGCTGGTTGAATCAGTCACCAATGGCCAATGATCTGCCTAACCCGTGAGGCCGCCATAAACCCCTTTCTGGGATTTGAGAAGCTTCCGGGTTAGGGACCGACCGTGGGGAGACTCCGGGAGGGGGTCTTGGGGAGGGTGCGGAAGCTTCCCTCCCCCACCCCTGCTCTATGCACGTCTTCCCTCCGGCTGTTCTAGAGGAAGAGCGATACACTGGTGAGGACAGTGTTCTATGAGCTCTGTGACCCATTCTCGCGAATGAATCAAGTTCGAAGAGGGTATCAGTGGAACCTGTAAGCTACAGCCTGTTGGTCAGAAGCCCTGGTGACAAACCGGTGAAGTCAGGGAGGTGGGGAGAGTCGTGTAGGGCAAGGCCCTTCACCGTGGAATCTGGTGCTGTCTCTAGGGAGAGAGTGTCAGAACTAAGCTGTATTTTTGGGACAGGTGGATGTCTAAGGATTGCTTGGTGGTGTGGGGAATCCCCCCCCCCCAAGCCCATCAGAATTGGTGACCAGAAAAATAGCAGGTGCAGCTTGTGTCCGAACTGGACTTTGTGTCACTCAGGGTCCAGTGTGCAGGGCTGACCTCTTAGTTCTATTTCCTATTTCTACCTATGCCTGCAAACGGGTTTTTAAATTGATATTGCTATAAAATATTAGGCATGTAAAATATTCATATAAAAATTTCTGAAAGAAATCTAAGTCAAATAGCGCCGTTACGGTGCTACGGCTGAAAAACAGAGGCGAAAAGGACCAGGAAAATCCAATTCATTTCCTTATAAAATTGTAACCCCCTAGGAACCCCTAGTTCTGAGGTTCTAGAAGCTTTGGGGTTCGTTCCTTTCTCATCACCAGGTCTTCAGGAAACCCCTGCTTCCCACAGTTTTCATTCTACTCACCTATAAATTGCCAGGATGCTCCCCCAGTGTTTCCTAGTGCTGAAACGAAACCATCCCATTCAAAGCTTTCTGTTCAGCCGGAACTGAAATCTTCTGCAGAGCATGGGCGAGTTCTGTAGAGTGTGTCCTTTGCAGAAAGGACATACACTAGGACCAGTCTCACTTTAAATCAGTAAACTAACAAAGAAAGTAACTCACATGTGACGTGCCGGCACACACTACAGTATGTATGAGCCCGGAAAACATGGTATTAAAGCCAAAGAGGCCAGTCACAAAAGACAAGGCGTATTGCATGTTTTCCTTTACACGGACCATCCGGACCGGTCAGATCTGTGTGGACAGAAAGTGTATTACTAGTCGTCCCGAGCTTGGAGGATGGAGAGGGGGGCGGGGCATCTGCTACATCCTGGTAAAGATGTGGGGTGACTGAGATATCACACACCCACTTTCGGTGTGACCGGGCACAACCCTTTTTGGAAAGCTTCCGAGTTAAGACAGGCCCTATTGACCCAGCAATTCCATTCATAAGCACATACCCCAAATCAGTTCTTACGTTCATTCAGCAGAGGATAAGTACCGAAAGCGTGTTTCTCCAAAGAGGATGAAAACAAGAATTGGTGGTAGTCTGATTCACAGCCCACGTGCAGATGACTTCGGAGTTTACCTTGGACTCAATTCGAAGTCACACTGATGGGGGGGAAAAAAAAGGCCTATTCAATGTACCAAACAGAGAAGGCTCCTGCTAAGCATCAAAGCCACTGAAAGTCAGAAAGTGCATATTGGCAGCTCCAGTTCCCCCTTGCCTAGTATTTTTCTCTCCCACCTCTGAAGATTATTACACAAGCCTAATCCCAGCCTTTAATAAGGATCACCAACCGGCAGCACACGCTGCATCTGCCAAAAAGACATGCTAATGGCTCTTTAAATGCAAGCTGATTTAAGGCATGATTTAACAGACGAGTCACACTGATTTCTCGGCAGTTCCCAGGTCATTATGTCCAAGGTTGTGGCTGTGAAAACAGTCTGCGTTGTAACCTCTCCGGGGATCACATCCTGCACCCGGGCCTCCAACTCTCCCCACAACGATCCGCGGAATGCGAGCGGCCGGCTAACAAATAAATCAAATCACAAAACCTTCTGTGCAAGGAACTTGGCCTTGTCGAGATTGCTACTGCAGCCACCAGAGAGAGAAAGAGAGAGGAGAGAGAGGAAGAGAGTGGAGAGAGAGAAAGTGAGAGAGAGAGAGAGGAAGAGAGAGAAACAGAAGGAGGAGAGAGAAAGAGAGAGGAGAGAGAGAAAGAGGAGAGAGAGAGAGAGAGGAAGAGAGAGGAGAGAGAGAGGAGAGAGAGAGAGAGAAACAGAAGGAGGAGAGAGAAAGAGAGAGGAGAGAGAGAAAGAGAGAGGAGAGAGAGAAAGTGAGAGAGAGAGAGAGAGAGGAAGAGAGAGAAACAGAAGGAGGAGAGAGAAAGAGAGAGGAGAGAGAGAAAGAGAGAGGAGAGAGAGAAAGAGAGAGGAGAGAGAGAGAGAGAGAGAGGAAGAGAGAGAAACAGATAAGGGGGGGGGGAGAGAGAAAGGAATATTGGGAGAGGGAGATGCATCGTCCAAATGTAAGAATAAATTGGGTGGTTTGTGGAGCTGGGTCATGTGGCTGTATTCTCGCTGAGAAAGCCAGGAACAGTTTTTCTAGAGAGAGGTGGTTTTTGACTCTCACCAAGACGTGTAAGGTAAAGAATCACCAAAATACTGCAACTGTCTAATAAAAAACTGTGATCTCTCTCCTGAATCCCAAGTCTGGCCCGAGTTTTCTGCTTTCTTCCCACATACATGGGCCCTGACCTGACACTGTCCCAGTCTCCTCTGAATACCTGAAATTAACCTGACACTTGCCCGTAGCAATCTCGGAAGTCAGATACACTCCTGTATTTTTTCTGTCTGTCTGTCTGTCTCTCTGTCTCTATTTTTAAATTCTTCTCTTGTTCACCGTTTCCCCCCGGCGGGTATGAGAACGAGGCCTCATATTTGACTGTATGGACTGGGAGCTATGTCATCTTGAAAACTTCGCTGGGCTTGACTCTGGGACGTTCACGCTGAGTAGCAGGTCTGATGTGGTTTTGTTTTGCTTTTTCGTAGCTAGCTGGAGCTTAGCCAGGCCGCCTGAAGGATTCCTGTTGCGGGGGTCTCCTACTGTTGGGAGAAGCTCTGGAAGATTTTTGTCTTCTACATCTGGTCTAATGCAGAAAAACTGTAGAAACATTCCCTTTATAACTTGCTTCTTCGTTATTTCAAAACTGCCACAAGTGGCCATCGTTTCTACATAATTTCAGTCTTCACACGGAAGAAAACTGCACAGAAAGCCCGTGAAAAAATCAGAAGCCAGGGGACATTGTTGATCGGCTCCGAGGCGGGAGCCCATGTCCACACCCAGGGCCGGCTTTTGTTTAGCCTTGACCTTCTCTTTTCTGTATCCATTTAACTGCCGTATGCGCTCCAAATGGCGGAATGGGACCTGAGCCATGACACTGGGTGTCTGAATAAGAAACAAAGGACAGTTATACACGACGCCGGTCTGAATTCATCTCTTCTAGAAGCGGTCATTAACTACACGGGTGATACATACTCAGCGACAGTAAATCCGCGCACATCCACGCCCCGTCTTACGTATTTCTGAACATGAGGCTACGGTTCTTCTCTCTTTTCAGGAGACATTTATGTAGATGACGTGTTCAGTCTGTTAGTTCTAGTGTTCGTCCCAGAGCTGCCCGGATGGATGGAATGGAAGATGGATCACGTTTCTGGAGGCAGAGGAGGGACGTTATTGTCGCCGAGAGCAGCGAATATGACCAAGTCTCAGAACTTGCCACCCAGTGCATCACTTCCAGCGTCCTCGTTCCAAAGTTTATTTATGAATCATTTTAATATCTGAAACCCACAGATACTTCCGTCGTCTGGGAAGGCATTCTATGACACTGTGACTGCTGTTTGCTGATTACGCCCAGCGAATCATGCTGTGGGACCTTCCAATCTGCTATTCCCCTGACCCGTGCCCGGAGGACAGAGTTAGTGTTTGCATTACGACAAAGTAGAAAGACGTAAACAAGGTGGACTGGCTTTCACGGCTCATCTTTCATTTGCTTTTTCAAGCGCCTGCTCACTTGGAAGAGAAGTGAAGTAGTAGTGACTATTACAGAGCCGGGCGTGGGGACGGCCGGAGAACCCTGCTCAGGAGTGATCTCGGGGCCAGTTGGAGGCTCTGCGGAAGGCTGTGGTAGACTCATTAAGGAGGACGAGAGCCATCCAGCTTGGAAAACGGGGGAGAGCCTTACTGCCAGCTGGAAAGAAAATATATTTCTTCTAGTTCTTATAGCCATCAAAGTTCAGAAACAGTAAAACAAACAAAAAAATGTAGAAACGGTAGACGATTTTGCAGTTGGAAACGGACAAAGTTTCCTTTTACCGGGGGTGGGGGGGGTGGGGTGGGGGGGGGTAGGCTGCTTTTTCTCGACAGTCGAAAGCCAGTGATTTTTCCCTAACAATTGTTAGCACATCACTCGAGCCCAGGAGCACGTGTGTCCAGCTGAAGTCCATCCAAATTCCTATACCCTCTTGGCCCGTGGGATGGTGAGGACTTCCATCACCAGAACGGGGCCTGTTGAGCTTAAATGCTCGCTTCTGTGGTCTTACACAACCCGGCCTGGGCACCGCTTTGATGTTTACAGCGGGAGAAAAGGGAACCCTTGTGCACTGCTGGTGGAAATGCAGATTGGTGCGGCATTGTGCACAGCTGGACTGGGGGGGGGGTCCCCAAAAGATTCAAGACAAGGCTGTCGTTATGACCTAGCAATTCTACTTCTGTGAATAGACCGAAGGAAACAGAGACACTGATGCAGGAAATTACCTGCATCGTGCTGTATGCCTTCAACTTAAACATTGTTTTAATGGATGTCATTTATTTCTCAATAAAACTTGGGGAAAAAAAGTTTACACTCTAGCAAGGAAGCTGCGCAAAGAGCAAAAAATAAAAATAAATAAACAAAAAAGCAAAAAAACCAAAAACGTTATAAATGCTGAGCACATATTGATAGTAAATCATCCTGGGAGCTGGCTCAGGAAGGATTCACCTGGGGAAGTGACGTCTAGCATGCAATCTAACTGTCCTCTTGAGACCATTTAACAATATTTAAATTTATCTCTAATTAGATTTTTATTGCATTTCCTGCAGCGTTTAATCAAAAATGCTTCTCCCTCCTCCGAAGGTTTCCATCTTTCTCCTGACACCCCCATTCTTTGTGAAGATGTCTCCTGCCATCGGTCTGGATGAAGGAGATTTTTCCAGCGCCAGCCTCCTGAGTCTTCATTTTAAGTCCACTGCAGCACATGCTATGTTCATCTTTTCCTCCTTGTGGCCTCCAGCTTCAAAAAGATTTGGCCTCTTCTTTTGGAGTCCAAGGTGACATTTTCTAGATAAGCCTCATTCCTTCCTGCACGAATGAGGACCTGGCTCATCGCAATTACCTGCTCTTTCTTCTGCGTTTCCAATCTCTCGCTCTTCAGCCGCTGTGTCTCCTGTGCCACCCACAGTGCTCAGCTCATTTCTGTTCAGTCTGATAAACTTGCCGTCTCCGTTGGGCGGGCTATTGAGGAAGGCCATGCAGATTCACCGACTTTGTTCCCTATGTTCGTAAATGGCTTGGTGCCTGGCCTCTGCTTCTGTCCACCTCTGGGCGCTCTCCAGAAGGCCTCCGATGGGACACGGATGACCCGTCTCAGCCCCAGGATCCGTCCTCAGTCTCAGTCCTTGACCTCCGAGTAGCGTGCTCCTCTGAACTGGGTCCCTCTGAAACTCATTTCCTCGTGACCTGCATTCTCCTCGTTTTCTTTCTCTTGTTTCTGTCCCTCTGTCTACTCAGTAGTTGTCTCTTTCACTGGCCCAGAAGACCTGGAAGATAGCGGTACACTGATACTAACTTGCATGGCTCAGGCTGCAAGGGGCTTTGCTTGGCCAGACTTATGTGATAAATACTCCTTATATGGTGCTAAACATTCACCAGGCCGTATTCCAAACACTGACGCATGTAACCCTCACAGTAACCATTGGAGGATTAAGAAATAGAGAGACTGAGGCACAGAGGGTGGACGTGACTTGCTCAAGGTTGTACAGATAGTGTTTTGACAGGAATCTCTGATCTTTTTTTTTTTTTGTAGTTTTCTGAAGTTGGAAACGGGGAGGCAGTCAGACAGACTCCTACATGCGCCCGACCGGGATCCATCCGGCATGCCCACCAGGGGGCAATGCTCTGCCCATCTGGGGCGTTGCTCTGTTGCAACCAGAGCCATTCTAGCACCTGAGGCAGAGGCCATGGAGCCATCTTCAGCTCCCGGGTCAACTTTGCTCCAATGGAGCCTTGTCTGCGGGAGGGGAAGAGAGAGACAGAGAGGAAGAAGAGGGGGAGGGGTGGAGAAGCAGATGGGTGCTTCTCCTGTGTGCCCTGGCTGGGAATCGAACCCCGGGACTCCTACATGCCAGGCCGATGCTCTACCACTGAACCAACCGGCCAGGGCTAGGAATCTCTGATCTTTAGAAATATGCTGCCCTTGGTGCCGATGGATAACATAGACAGTTTATACCACGTTGCCACAGTTTTTCAGACCTCCTTCAGTATTTTGTGGAGTCATTGTTACATTGAAATTATTGCAGTAATTAGACCCACCACTAAATCTTGTTATCTAATGCATGAATAAGCAAGAACTAACATGAACGTATCACATTCTAAGTTATTTTGATAGCCCTATTTTAAATGGCTCTTTGTTTTAATTCCATACATCTTTATTTTATGCAGGTAAAACTGTGATTCTAAAGAGAGCTCCACAGGCCTCTCTGGAAATTCCAAAATTCTCCACGGCACAAAATAACTTGGAGACTTCTGCTCAAAACCTCTCTAGGCTTATATTTTCTCTGTCTTTCTGCATCTAATCAGATCCATAATGATGGCACTTGCATACTTACCTGGAATTCTACCCTCTCCTAAACCTAGAATTGTATTTTCAACATTCTGCTAGACTTTGCTAGGTTTCTCTGCCAACATCTCTACCTCAAATAAGAGAATTCCTCCTCGACCCTCACTCACACTCCTCTCTTTCTGGGTGCGTAGACGTGTGACAGGCATCTCCATGCTTCCTGTTGTTGAGATTAAAAACCTTGCAAGAATCCTTGATTCTTTACTGCTCACTTGTAGTTTCAATCAAGTACTTATGTCTTTTTCTTCCCAAGTGCACCCTCCTATTTCATGTATTTTGTACTCTGTTTTTATTCCAGATATACCACTCCCCTCATTTTTCTCACTTATATAGTTAATAGCTATATGGTGCCCTCAAAATTCACGTCCTCACGATATTATATCAGAAAAAAAAATATTCAAAGTTGGAAGTAGACTCACGTAGTGAGACCAACGGGGCTAACCAGGAACAAAGATAAAATGCGGGGAGGTGCCATCATCATTTGTTTGATGTGTATCACACACACACTCACACACACACACACACTCACACACTACAGTGAGTGATTTCACACAGACAGGGAGTTTACTGATTGTGTGTTAACGTGGTAGTTGTTCTTTTCCCTGTAAAAGGTCAAGAGCATGAAGTTCCTTCTTCACACTCCAGAGGAGAGAGAAAAAGTACAAGACATGTGCTAGGGAGACGTAACAGTGACTATGCCCGGGAAGAGCAGAGAACGAGGCTGTCAGCCCTGTGCTGACAATGCAAAGAAGAAGAAGGAGAATCTCTTCTGATTGTAAAATTTCCTACATTTTTTTGAAAGTTACTGTGTCTCATAGAACACACAAATAAATCTTATAGAGACTTTTGTTTAAATATCATTCAGTTGCGGCCAAGGAATCTGAGAATTATAATTAATTGTTCAGTAATGTGGATAGGGTTTATTTCATAATAATTATTAATCATTTTCTTTTTAGAGAACTTCAACATAAAGAACCTGTTTAAATGTTCTAATAGAGGCATGAGAAACCACTTCAATTTCTGTATTTAGTGTGGGTAGAATAGATAAGTAATACCAAATGCTCCTTTATTAAGGTTTAATCCTGTCTGAGTTTGTTATTCATCGACAGATGTATTAGGAAATATATTCCACCATGGAATTAATGCTAATTTATTCTGACACTCTGCATCAATATGGATGAGAACACTGCCACGAAAATATAATATCTCCACTCCCTCTAACAAATGACATTAACTTAAAAAAAAAACTTTAAATTTTTTAAAATTATAATTCCATAAAGCATGACTGTATTGAAAAGAAATAAACAGTTGAATGTGCCCAAATATATACTTCCTGGAAAATGCCAAAGCCTCAATGCGAAATCTCAACTTCCGAGTCAGATAGATGAGCAGAGGCCAGATGAAGGAAGGGCTGTCCACTCAGATGGAAGTCTTTGCGGAGGACTCGGCGAAGGTTCTGTGAGGGGAGAGAGCAGAAGACGGAGGCGTGTCAGGTGTGTGGCGCGGAGGTCCTGGGGGGAGGGCGCGGGGGCAGCACCGAATGGCAGGCGGTGCGTAATTGAGGCAAAACCGAGAGAAGAAGACACTCAGCAGGTTCACCCCCGAACAGACACCTAGGACCTGCCGAAGAATCTGGTGAAACACCGTTTGGAACAACGAAGAGATAGTTCGCTGTCCGGGTTTTAGGGTGTCTTGTTTGCCTTTTTCGTTTTGTATTGTTTTGTTTGTTTTAGTTTTTGGTTGGTATTGTTGTGGCAACAGATTGGCTCCTTAGAACAGGTTGTACCCCTAGTCTTCACTGATTCACGGGTCATGACTTGTCTGAGGGATGACACATTAATCCGGATCATTGCCGGTCTTCCAGTAAAGGCAATTGGACAAGCAATGTGGAATTCTCTACGGTACATAATCACTGGGGAGAAGCAGTGCTCCTCCTTAGCCTACGAAGCACTGGAGAAACTCCCAACGCCACGGTCATGCTGGGAATACGCAGCAGAGATATGACGTATGTGCCTTTCATCCTTTTAGCCTCAGAAGACCCCTGGCAAAGTCACCTTCTTGATGAAGGTGATGAGAAGAAAGGTGTTAGCATGTCTTAGGAACCCTGGAGGACTGTCTTCCATTTTTTTTCTCCATATGAAATGATGGCTTTTCTCCAAGGTGTCGCTGACTGAGAAGGATTTTTCAATGACCACTCCAGTCAATAAACTATACCAACAACCAGTAGGCACTTGAAGGCCCAATTCTCATGTTGATAGATAATAAATTTGTTTATGTGAGATTTGTATGAATCTCTGATGATACCTCAATCTGTTTTATTATTACAATGTTTGACCAAATCTGTTAAAAATTATATTTAACCCTTTGAGTAGTGAGTTTCTTTCATGCTCGCTGACCCCCAGAAGTGAGTTTTTTTTTCAAAAAATGAAATTAGTTCCAGTTACAATTTTATTAACTTAAAATCATGTTTGTTTGATAACCAATTTATAGAAAAAAGAAGAACATACATTTGCCTTTTTTTTAATGTTGCCTTACACATTGTTAAATTAAAATTTTTTGTTATAATTGTACTCTGGATGGTCAGGAGGTGTGAGGAAGTACATGAACATTCGTACTACTCAACAGGTTAAGAATTCTTGGAATTCTTACCATGAATAATATTAGAATGTTTTGTGTTTGCTTAATACAAACCCTAAAGTTTGTATTAAGGGACAGACTTGAGCAAAACACGCTTCAATAAAATTCGTTTTTAAATATTGAGATACAGCATCTTTATTTCTCAACCGTTTGGTCATTGAACTCAGTGAGTGTTGTGTTTTAGAAAAAACAAGGAATTGAATTTTAAAAAAAATGTAATATTTTAATAATAGCTATTTAGAATTTCCAGAGCAATAAACATGTTGCTAAGTACAGGTAGTTAGGGATGGTTGCCTTCAGTGGATTGTTTAGGGGTCCTTTTGTAAAAATAGATAGGTCTATAATTAGTACAAGAAAAAGGAGGCCCGGGGAGACTAATACCACCGGTTTCTGAGTAGACGCCATTTCTCTTTGATCTGGAGGATACAGGCAGGAAAGAACTCATGTAGAGGAGGCAAGCAGAGAAGAATGAGATCATAAAAATGAAAGAAAAAGAAACCTTTCAGTTCACTATTTTGCTTGGACCCAGACCTAAAGACCCTTATGCGCAAATCCCTCAGGGGGGGAGAGGACAGCCTTTGCTATATATTTTCCAGTGATACAAATTCTTTGTTTCCAACGATTTCTGAACAGCTCATCTGATGTTCTCCTCAATTCAAACTAAAAGGACATGACAGTAGGTATCATAACCTTTTGTTATTCTTGTGAATAATTTTTCCAAAAAAAAAAAAACCCGCAGTCTTCAATTTAGCTAAATCAGAACCAGTGATCCCAACCCGATTTTCTGTTTAGTCTATAGCTCATCTTCTGGGCAAGTGCTTTAAGAACTTATGTCAATTATTAGCGGAAAAACTACAGTATGCTGGAGATTCAGATGCTTTCAAAATGTGGTAGAACTCAACTCTAGTTACTGGGCAAGCGTTTTAAGAACTTATGTCAATTATTAGCAGAAAAACTACAGTATGCCGAAGATTCGAATGCTTTAAAAATGTGGTAGATCTCAACTCTAGTTACTGTAACTAATATAACAACACAAAAGGAAACAAAATTTTATGGCGACACTTCTAAAAAAAAAAATTGTGGTTATGAACCGCCCATTTTCTGCTTTGTGTATTTATCGTTTTCCTTTCGAAAGAGCCTGGAGTACATCAGGCTCAACTATGTCACCGTCATCTCAACTCTCGTGGCCTTCAGTACAGTTACCATGGTGACTCTGAACCCAAACTACAGACTTCTTTGGCTCTGTATCATTTGGGGCGGGGCGCAGAGGGTTTGTCCATATTGGTGGCATCTGGAGTACCCCAAGTGTCTAGCCAGATGGTTTGTAGTTCTTCCCCAGCATTCTGAAGGAATGACGGGGGAGGGGGTTTGTGAATTTTTTTTCTAAGTGCTTTCCACTTTTTCCTCCTCAGGGCCCGCCTATAGCTCCTGTCTACTCTCATTCCTCCTTTAAGACACCCCCCCCCCCTCCACAAGAGTGTGGATTGTCTCCTCTTCACTTGGTTACCAAAGCACCCCCTCCCTCAGTGATCTGTCCAGGCGTACTCTTCCTAAAGTCACGAGACTCCAAAAACCACCGATTCCCTCTCCACAGAACTCCCTTATCTGCGCCTTTATGTAGGACAGAAAGAGGAATTGAAGTCAATGTAGATTTCACTCGCTAATCTGCATCTCGGTACATTTCCTGTAACCTCCCAACCTGAACTGTGTTCTCTACCTGTTTCCATATCATTGATGGATACCTATGGATATTATCAGCGGATATTTTCATCGTTAGCGATGATTCAGAGTTGATATACTTGGGTCATCAAACACTAGTAATAAGAAGAAAAATTAATAAGTACAAGCTGATATTAATAACTTAATAATTAACAGATTGTGAGCACTTATATCTTAGGCACCTAAGTGTAAATATGATCTCACTTAAAACTTGCAACAGCTCTTTAGGTAGGTAATGTTAGTGCCTCTGTTGTGTATTTTAGGAATGGTTAAGGGACATGTGTGGGGTCTCACACTTGGTGGGGTTTGAAACCAATCCCCAAACTCACTTATCCTGAACTAGCCCTTCTTGAGCTTGGCTGTTGACCCCTGGACTGGACATCTGGGCATTGAGCCCAGTTCATCTGCTGTAATACAGCTCTTTATATGACAATATAGTCTTACCCCAGGATGGTGGACAGGGATTTCCTTCTCTCTTTCCTTTGCCCTTAGAGTGGTGACAACTATACAAATCGGCATGTTGTCTGTGACTCCGCCCCATCCTCCTACCACTATTCTGTCCATCTGGTCTGGTCAGCTTCCATTCTTTGTCCCTTATGGTGTGCACTCTCTAGCAACTGCTCCACTTCTCAGAGAATGAACTCATCGTGTGTGCATGCACACGCTATAACGGAGCAGGGAAATTAGCATTGGAAAGAGGCATCAAAGCTCTTAATTTCTGGCTCATTGGTTACTCCCAACCATTTTTTTTTCTCATGAAAAATATACATAGCATAAAATTTACCACTTTAATTATTATTAAGTGTACAGTTAAGTGGTGTTAAGTACCTTGATATTGTTGTGCAACCATCACTGCCATCCATCTCCAGAACTCCTGTCATCACACAAAACTGAAGCTCTGTGCCCAATTAAACAATAACTACTCATTCCACCGTTTCCTCTGTCCCCTGACCACCCCCTTTCTACGTTCTGTCCCTGTGAAGCTGACAAATCTAGGTACTTCATAAGTGGAATCACACAGTATTTACCTTTTCGAGACTGGCTTATTTCACTTAGCACAATGTCATCAGGTTCATTGGTGTCACAGCACATGTCAGAATTTTCTTCCTTTTTATGGCTAAATGCATGTATGGCCAATAGTCGCAGCCATTGTGGCCGTGCACATGCAGGTTCTATTGGATTCGGGCAGATGGTAAAGAAACACTGGAGCCAAAAACTGGTGGGCCATTCTTTTGTTAAAGCCTCGCACCAGCCGACGGGCAACACACACAGGGAAAATACTTCCCTTTCACTCAGGGCTCCCAAAGCCACTGACGCATTCTCCGGTTCCACAACTAGGAGAATCTTCTCCGGTTCCTCCTAGAATCAAAGACCCCACCAGTCTCAGTGGAGCTCACCAAGCCCCTCAGCTCTGGTCCCCCATCCACACACCTTCTCCCTTCTCTGCCAACACAGCTTCTCCTCAGCACCCTGCATTCTCTCTGCTCTCACTCAGCAAACATGGCTTCTCTCTGCCCCTTCTCCTTCTGCTCTCTGCAAAATTCTCTGGTGCAAAAACCTCTCCTCCAGCAAACATTAGCAAAACAACAGCCCCTCCCAAGCAGGAATGCAACCCCGCGATCTGTGATCAACTGCCCGGCTAGGAGGACAAGCACACCTGTGGCTGCCCAGCGCCATTTTCTAACAATCAAAGTGAGCAAACTGAAAAAATACAAATTTTACAAACTCATTTGCCCAACAATGTATAATATATTACTGCATATACGTACCGCCATCTGCTCATCCATTTTTCCATCAGTGAACCCTTGGGTTGCTTCCTCTTGGGCTGCTGTTGGCAATAATGCTACAATGAAAGGGCAAATATCTCTTAGAGACCCTGCTTTTAATTCTTTTTTTTTTGTTGTTTTTTTTTTTTTTGTATTTTTCTGAAGCTGGAAACCGGGAGAGACAGTCAGACAGACTCCCACATGCGCCCGACCGGGATCCACCCGGCACGCCCACCAGGGGCGACGCTCTGCCCACCAGGGGGCGATGCTCTGCCCATCCTGGGTGTCGCTCTGCCGTGATCAGAGCCACTCTAGCGCCTGGGGCAGAGGCCAAGGAGCCATCCCCAGCGCCCGGGCCATCTTTGCTCCAATGGAGCCTCGGCTGTGGGAGGGGAAGAGAGAGACAGAGAGGAAGGAGAGGGGGAGGGGTGGAGAAGCAGATGGGCGCTTCTGTGTGCCCTGGCCGGGAATCGAACCCGGGTCCCCCGCACGCCAGGCCGAGACTCTACCGCTGAGCCAACCGGCCAGGGCCCCCTGCTTTTAATTCTTTCGGAGACACACCCAGCAGCAGCATTTCTGGATCAGATGGTAATTGTGTTTTTACGTTTGGGAGGAGCCACCGTGGTGTTTTCCAAGCAGCTGCCTCACTTCACGTTCCCGCCAACAGTGCCCCACGGTTCCCTTTCCTCCACATCCTCACAAACACTTGCGTTTACTGTTTTTGTTTTTATAGTAGTCATTTTTCCTGTCCATTGTTTTTTCTTTATAAACTTCTATATTTTTTAAAAAGTTATTTTTAACAACGAAGGGGCCACAACAAAGAATGGATGCTCCTCATCTCTCTCCCTTCCTGTCTGTCTGTCCCTATCTGTCCCTCTCTCTGACTCTCTCTCTGTCTCTGTCAAAAAAAAAAAAGTTATTTCTGAATTGTAGATTTGAAGAACAAAGTATTTTTGACGGCTTTAGTATTTAGAGTGTTTTTTGTTAATATAAATGACATCAAGGTAATTACAACCACCTACATTTTCTATAGGGTTTTAAACATGTAAAAGGTCTTTTGCATGCGATCTCATTTCATCCTTGCAACCCTGGGAAGACTTATGTCTGATCCCCACTTTACAGATGAAGAAACCAAGTCTAAGGGCAAATTTACCAAATACCAACACGGCAAATTGCAAATTGAGACTCAAGGACAAATGATTTCTAATTGTGCTCATTCCTATTATTATAGTATTTTTTTTTATTAATAGCCTACTAAATAAACAAAATCTCCCCAGTCCATTCTTACTTTTATTGAACTGTTCTGAGGTTTTGGCTGAAGCAGAGGGAGCAGGGAGGTAGTCCCCATTCACCCCTTCTTCGCCCTTTGTCAGGGGGTTCCGAGCTCAGTGGAAACCTTCACGTCTCACAATATTAATAGAAAGGAAGACCATCTCTGCCGGTTGGCCTGAGACAATGCCTGTTTATCCTGTGATCATTCATTGTCCAAATGAAGACATTCTTCAGATCGAAAGTATTCCGCTTTAGGCAGTGGTCGCGTTAATAACAGCTAACATTAATTATGTGAGAGACACATCGCTAAGTACTTTTTTTGCAATGTATTAACTTTCTTTTCACAACAACTTTTCGAGACACAGACAATTATTGCAGTCCTCATTTTATAAACGGAGAAGGTCGAGAGCAAGGAGAGTGTGTCGTGCTGGAGGTCCTCTGGGTAGTCAAGTTCCTAGCGGGGACCTTGTGGCTCCAGAATCTATGTTTTAATTCTACCAAGTTTGCAAACCAGTTATCATAAGCTTTGTCGCACTGTATTTCCAGGCTGCCAGCCTGCTGTTGCAAAGGAGGAGATGCCTGCAGCAGTCTCATAGTCTTTCCCTGAGGTCACCTCTCCTACCCGTCACCCGGCTTCTGGTGACAACACCGCCATTCATTCATTCATTCATTCATTCATTACTAGAGTAAGCAAAATGCGTTTCATTCAACACTGTCTCTTCAGTCTAAACTCTCAGTCACTGACGGCTTCACATTTACCCCTGGCTTCTTCTCCCATCCCCCCACTTTCCCGTTTTATCAGTTCTTCTTTCAAAGTCGTGAAAGTCAAAAGTTAATTAGACGGTTCTGTAATCTATCAACAGAAAATAACAACTGTTGTCGAAGATAGGGAGAAATGGAACCCTTGTGCGTTGTCGGTCAGAATCTAACAAGGTGCAGCCTCTTTAGAAAAAAGATTGGCAGTTCCTTGAAAAGTTAAATACAGAGTTTCCATATGACCTCGGATTCTGAGTCCCAGGTATGTACCCAAGAGAATTGAAACATGTGTCCAAACAAAAACTTGTACGTGGTTATTTACAGAAGCATTACTCATAATGGCCAAAAAGTCACAATAACCCAAATGTCCATCAACTGATGAATGGATAAACAAAATGTGTGTGTTCGTACAATGAACTATTATGCAGCCATTCAAAGGATGAAGTGAGCATAAGCATGTGTTATATTAACTGAAGGGAGCCAGAGACATGAAAGTATGACTCCGTTTATGGGAAATGTCCATAATAGGCCAACCCAGAGAGACAGAAAAAGGACTGGTGGTTGTCAGACCCTGGGGGTGTGGGAACGGAGAGTCTGCTAATGGGCATGAGGTTTCTTTTCGGAATGATGAAAATAGTCTGGAATTAAATAGTGGCCATGGTTGCACAATCCTGTGAATATACTAAGCCCACTACGTTGTACACTTCAAAATAACAAATCTTATGGCATGTGAAAATTAATCAGAGAAAAATATGTATGACAAAGTGAAACTCTAATTTTCTTTTGTTGATTTTTAATTTAAAATTTTGGGGAAAATATTCATCAAGTTATTAAAAAGTTTTTGCTAACTTATCCAATATTACTTAAATTAAGTATCATCATCTATGAACTAGTTTTTTAAAGTTATTTTATAAATCATTTCTATTTAGTCACTTGACTGACTGTTGCTATTAATGTAAAAAAAAGCAGACGTTTAAAATAAATTAATTAAAACTCAGAAATTATGGTTAAATCAATATAGTCTGTAAAGCTATAGTTATATATAATGTAGTGATTGTGAATTAACATTTTCATGTAGTAAGTATATAAAACGTTTTATTATACTAAAATAATAGTAAATTTGAATAAAATTTACACTTTCATTAATATTTGTCTCTTCTTATTTGCAATAAGAACGTGAAGTGAGTCATCTTATAAACTTGTGTTGATCTCTGTAATAGTTTTGAAAAAGTATAGTTTTCATTCTGTGAGATATGCCAAAATGTCTGAAGAAACTGAAGTATAAGCTTGCTATTGAATAATCTTAGTTTAAAAAAAGAAATGATCAGCTATTGAAAATTAAAAGTCCCCTTTGATTTTGAGAGGAGACTTTGAAGATTTGGGGGTGTTAATTCTTTTATTATTTATTTAAACAGCCACAAAATTCTGTTTGATACTAAATAGCTTTGAAGGTTGGGAGCTTACGGTGGATATTTAAAATTCAATGTAGCTCTGGCCGGTTGGCTCAGTGGTAGAGCGTCAGCCTGGCGTGCAAGGGGTCCCGGGTTCGATTCCCGGCCAGGGCACACAGGAGAAGTGCCCATCTGCTTCTCCACCCCTCCCCTCCTTCCTCTCTGTCTCTCTCTTCCCCTCCCGCAGGCAAGGCTCCATTGGAGCAAAGATGGCCCGGGCGCTGGGGATGGCTCCTTGGCCTCTGCCCCAGGCGCTAGAGTGGCTCTGGTCGTGGCAGAGCATCGCCCCCTGGTGGGCAGAGCATCGCCCCCTGGTGGGCAGAGCGTCGCCCCTGGTGGGCGTGCCGGGTGGATCCCGGTCGGGCGCATGCGGGAGTCTGTCTGACTGTCTCTCCCCGTTTCCAGCTTCGGAAAAATACAAAAAAAAAAAAAAAAAAAAAAAATCAATGTAACAGTCCCAGGAAGAACAACCTGAAGAACAGTAGTCATGAGTGTGGCTGTGCTTTAGTGCCCACGTGTGGGCTTCTTCTCAGGTCTGACAGCCACCTGTCGCGATTGTAGCCGCGTCCTGCCAGGGCCCGGGGCGTAGGGTCAGAGCAGAGAGCGTTGTCCGGGGTTTCCGCCCCGCGCTGACCTCGGCTCGGCCTAGGGAAGGAAGCCAAACCGCGCGCGGCTCCGCCCGTCTGTCTGGCCGCCGCCAGCCGACCGCGGCTCGGGGCGGGCACGGTGGCCAGCCAGCTCCGCACCTGCAGCTGGGCCCACGGCGGCTCCCAGCTAATAACAGCAGCCAGGCCAACCCTAGACTTTGCTGTTTGTAACAGAGTCAGCTTTTGCCTATTCAGGGAATTATTTTTAAATAACCTTCCTTCCAAACCAGCTGCGATGAGGCTTTAGTGTGAACTGACATCAGAGGGACACGCCCAGGGGACATCTGGGCTCCGGGTGCCCCTCAGACCACAGGGAACGCACTGAGTGGGAGGGCACCTCAGCCGGCCTTGTCATCTCCCTGCAAAGGCAAGGACAGGCGGGGACAGGTTAGATCAGGGGTCCCCAAACTCTTTACACAGGGGGCCAGTTCACTGTCCCTCAGACCGTTGGAGGACCGGACTATAAAAAAAACTATGAACAAATCCCTATGCACACTGCACATATCTTATTTTAAAGTAAAAAAACAAAACGGGAACAAATACATTATTTAAAATAAAGAACAAGTAAATTTAAATCAACAAACTGACCAGTATTTCAGTGGGAACTATGGACCTGCTTTTGGCTAATGAGATGGCCAATGTGCTCCTCTCACTGACCACCAATGAAAGAGGTGCCCCTTCCAGAAATGTGTCGGGGGCCGCATGCGGCCCGTGGCTGTAGTTTGGAGACCCCTGGGTTAGATACATAGTTACAGGGGGCGCCAAATGGTGTTGACCAAAGCTTTCTCACTGAGCCCACGGGCAAGTCCTCTGTACCAGCGACGGTGCGTGGACTGTTTTTACTATCATCATTTTATTTGTCTGCTATTCGATCCGCTTCTACTAACAACGCCGACCTGTACGTCTCTCTGATTTGTGCTGCTTTTTTACACATAACAAGAATGATGAGTCAACTGCAATGATTTCTAAGTGTCCTTGTTGCAATTGTATGTCCAAGCTTTGTCAGAAATAAAACTTAAAAGCATTCTTAGAAGAAAGTCACGCAAGAGAATTAATTAAGGGGCCATTTATAGATGTGTACCAAACCAGTGTTAAGAGATAGCAACGGGATGTTCAAGGACGCTGGCACGATGACAGTGGGGACATTCCGTCTCCCTGGGCCGGGCAAGGACCGGCAGCAGCCGGGCCTGTGAGAAAGGAATGACTTCGAAGACTGTAACCGTCATGGAGGTCCGTGGCTGGCCCCCAAGAACTAAGCCCTTCTCTTACGCCCTCTAATTATTTTTTTGTTAGTTCATCCCGTATCCAGGAAGTGGGGAAACTGTCCATGTGACCCACAGCCAGCCTCCCATGGCACAGAGACCCGCAGGAAAAGGTGGGAGGCTGATCTGGGGGAACAAATTCAGTTTTCTAGCACAGCAGCTAATAAAAATGCGAAGGGTTCTGTCCTCATGACTGTCATTTCCAGACTCTGGCCTTGTCTCCTTGTACTGCCAGGACACATACTCTGTAGGTGAGGAAACAATCTGTCAGTGAGCAGAGAGCTGTGAGACGGCTTTTCTTTCATTTCGGTTCGAAGAGATTCATTATTTATCTCTTCAGTGGAAGGGTGAGACAGACTTTATAAAACACCTGATAATTGGAAAGAAAGGAACAATTCTCTGGTTTAGTACTCCCTAACGACACTTGACAAATAAAGAAATATTATTGTCTTATGAAATGACCTGTATCAATTGGTGTTTGGCTAATTTGACTACATTATGTGTCACAGCATATGATGATTATTTCCCTGATGTATTTTTAAACCTTCAAACAAACACAAAACTCTAAAACCCAAGCTTTTCTTCTTAACATTTATATTATGCTTTTATACTATGGGATCTGAATTTGAAAAAATATTTAACAGGATCACTGCAAACTTTCATATAATATGGAAGCATGAAAAAACTAAGGACCTCCCCCCATGAGTGAACGAGCTTACATAATTAAAACATGAGTCTACTTGAAATTCTAACCTGCCATTATCTTTGGCAATAATTCATTTAGTTATTTATAAATATTTCCTGAACGTTTATTTTTAGACTTTGTTCGGGGCCCCCAAGATATATGTAACAGTATAATTAATGTCTGGTATATATTATTAATTGTAAAAAGCAAGATTTTAGATGATAGACACACTATCAACTAATATTTTCAAGGTGATATACAGTGTGTCCGTAAAGTCATGGTGAACTTTTGACCAAATAAAATGAAAACTCTCCCAGTTTCATACCTATTCAGTGCAGTTCGATGTGGGCTCATGCACAGATTTTTTAGGACTCCTTAGGTAGCTATCCCGTATAGCCTCTACAGACTCGTCACTGACTGATGGCCTACCAGAACGGGGTTTCTCCACCAAACTGCCGGTTTCCTTCAACTGCTTATCCCACCAAGCAATGTTATTCCTATGTGGTGGTGCTTCGTTATAAACGCGTCAATATTCACGTCACACTTTGGTCATGGATTCAAATTTAGCGAGCCACAGAACACACTGAACTTTCCTCTGTACCGTCCACATCTCCACTGGCATGGCTGTGGGCTGCTCCGCTGTATACACGGTGTTACGTCATCATCTGCGCATGCTGCCACATCATCCTACAGAAACTGGGAGGGTTTTCCTTTTATTTGGTGCAGAATTTCACATTTCTATCATCTTTTGTTGCTTTCCTGTGACTGGTCAAAAGTGCACCATGACTTTACAGACACACTGTACATGTTATGGACCCTGGTTTAAATACTGCATGTATTATGCTATTGGATTTTCATTAAACACCTTATGGAATAAGTGATGTTTCACTTATGCTATAGGAAAGAGAACAGGATTATCAGGTAAATAGAGTTATCTATGCTACTGCCTAAGCCTGTTTGGGCAGCTGTCACAGAGTATGTAACCACAGAAATGTGTATCTCATGGCTCCAGAGGCTGGGAAGTCCAAGATCAAGGTGCTGGTAGAGTCAGTATCACCTCAATAACTGTATTTAGTGCATTTAACAGAATTTAATAGTGATTGAAAGTTTAAACATCAGAAAATAAGATACAAAGTATTCCCTTACTCTAATAATGCTCATGTGTGAAAAAATCTGCAGATATCATAATTGCAAAATATTAAAGTCCTTTTCTTTAAAATTAAGAAAGTCAAAGATTTCTTCACTTACACCTTCTATTCATCATTTTAATGTAGGACTTAGACAATGCAATAAAGCAAGAAATAAAAATGATAAGGATTGGAAAGGAACATATTTATTCACGAATGACGTGATTTCTCACTTAGAAAGCAGATGGTATGTACAGACATACACTAGAACGAAGAAGTGATTTTATCATGGTCACAGGAAAAGAGAACAATGTAAAAATTAATTTTATTACTGTGTACCAGAAGCAAGCAATTTTAAAAAATGTCACCCCATTAAAATTAATTTAAGAAAAATTCCCTCACCCACTACTAGCTGTGTGACCTGGGCAAGTCTCTTCTCTTCTCTGAGCCTGTTTCCAGTAACACCGCACTGAGCGGGCTGGGGGTGATGCATCTGAATGCCTGGCAGCCGGGCATCACGTGTCTGAGCCACGCCGCCTGTCCCACACCAGTCCCGTTTCAGAGCCGAAGCCCCAGCAGGGCAGTGGAAGGTATTACAGGCCACGTGTTGGCCAACATGTTCACTGCCTGGAATTCAGTCTGGAAGTAGCCACACCTAAACCACGTCACCGTTTCACACTTGAGGCTTTCAAAAGGTCAGTCTTTGACCTTCAGAATGAAAGTGACTTTAAAAGGCTGGAGCTGCAAGGAAAAGTTAAACAAAATGCAAATAATTTCACAATTTGAAAAAAAAAACCATGCACAGTTTTTTTGTGTGTTTTTTTTTCTAAATAAACAACAAAAGTGTTTATTGGTTAAAAAAAAAATAGAAATTTAAAAATTCATTTATCTGAGCACCTAAAAGTAATTAAGGACAAATTGACAACAAATTGTCTACATACAACCTCGCACAACCTCTATAATGACAAATACAAAACATTGCTGAGAAACCTTAGCACCTTATTCAGTGACTAGAAGGTGATTCATACTTCCAAATTTAAAAAGGCACTTTCAGTGAGGAATTCATAAAAGATGTTCCGTTAGTGATGACTGGTTATCAGGAAGAAACGTGGCCCAGACTGACCTCTCTACTCCTACAGAATCTTCACTGCTGTCACTGCTATGTGTGTGGTTTTAGCCTTTTACTGACTCTTTTCTCACCAAAGGAGCCACAAGATCTTTATACATACTTTTACTATAAAGTGAGCTGCAGCCCAGTAGGGTCCATTCCCTAAAGTTGAATGATCTTAACTGTACTGATCCTTTAATAATGTTTAAAACTTTGTCAATTTAACACGTTATATTTCATTAAAATAACACGGATACATAAAATTAAGGCAGTGATTTTGAAAAATAGCTAACTTGTTCAAGTAAAAGTCAATATTTGTTTGAATAGTCTCTTCCATCAAAAACAATCTTATAGGAATGTTGAAGTCATAGAGCTGCTCAGTTATTAAATCATCAGTAATTCAAAAGTCTGGATCTAGGTTAAACTTGGAAAATAATGGTTATTCATTTTAAAACCATCAAAATAATTACAAAATATTTTATTTTGCATAATAAAGGGTTAAACCATCCTATTTTATATGGGTATTATTTTTTTTTAAAAAAGAAATTGCTTCATTATATTTTATTTTATGTTTCTCTTTCCTACGATTCCAAATTTCTGTGAGGTATTTTGATAATATTTTATTAATATGTGTGAAATTAATATGTGGTAACATTGACAGATTTCTGTTGCGATGCGAATTTAAAATGTGTCTAATATGTTTTCTCTGGCAAGCCTTCCAAAATAAATGAGTTGAATTTGGGGAGCATTACGACTCCCAGTTGAATTCTTTCTCCATTTGGTTGTATTTACTACCTATCAATCAAGCATTGATTCATTCTCAACTCTATTAAACAATCTAGAGGTTTAAATCCTGAGAATACTTCTTTCTTTATAAAGAATGCACCTGTTCATTAAACACTCTCTCTATGTCAAGCACAGTGTTGTCAATCACCAATTCCTGGTATTGATGAGACGTGAGGGAAAAATCTAAAATCTGCCTTTCTGGTGATTCTATTTTATCTGTAAGGAAAGAAAACAAGAAATTTCTTTTATCGTGTATGTGTTATTTCTAACCACACAGAAATGCCCCATAGAACTCAATTTAAGTTTTATCTTTTCAATTTGGTTTTTTAATGTCTCAAAAATGTAATTTCTTGCCAGCTTTTTTTGGGGGGGGATTTTTTTCCCCACAAAATAAATTTTCTCAAAAATTGGGGTTTCTTTCCTCTTCTGATACTAGCCTATCAGTGGGAGAGTAGATGAATTAATTTTGCTTTCCTTTTCTACTCTGCGGAAAATATTTTTTTCCCTCCACGTTTACTACTCTTTTAAAACTCTAGGAGACTAATTATGCCCATCCCCCATCGCCTTCGCTGAATCACACTCTGGTTTTTAACCTTTCCTCATAAATCCATCAACCACAAGCCTTTGATCATTTTCATTACTTCTCTCTGGACTCCATCCAGGTTTTCTATAGACTTCTAATAACGATGACCTTAGAAACGAGTCCAGTGAGCCAGGTGTGAGGTCAGCATAGTTGTGCAGACAGAGCTTGTCATTTCCATCCATTATGACGTAGGTTTTCTGCCAGAGGAAGAAGGCTCCTACACTTCTCATCAACCTCCAGACTAGGAGCTCCACATGACCTTGACCTAGGCCCTTGCTCTGCTCTCCAACCAACGTCTTTCTAGAAATATTGTCTTTTAGCCATGGCCAGCTGGCTCAGTGGTAGAGCATTGGCCCAGCATGTAGAAGTCCTGGGTTCTATTCCCAGCCAGGGCACACAGGAGAAGTACGCATCTGCTTCTCCACCCTTCCCACTCTCCTTCCTCTCTGTCTCTCTCTTCTCCTCCCGCAGCCAAGGCTCCATTGGAGCAAAGTTTGCCCGGGCACTGAGGATGGCTCCACGGCCTCTGCTTCAGGCACTAGAATGGCTCTGGTTGCAACGGAGCAACGCCCCAGATGGGCAGAACATCGACCCCTGGTGGGCATGCCGGGTGGATTCTGGTCAGGCGCATATGAGAGTCTGTTTCTCTGCCTCCCCTCCTCTCACTTCAGAAAAATACAAATATATATATATATATATATATATATATATATATATATATATATATATATATATATATATATATATATATATATGGTCTTTTCCCTTTAGGATTTTAGACACCATGCATATGATGACCATTTCCAAAACTGCAGCTCCACCCCAAACGTCTTCGTATATTTTATACAACAATATGAACATTACAAGTAGAAGAAGAAAAAACAGGAGGAAAAATAATTAATTTCTTGAGTGCTTACTCAGTGCTGACCATCTTTCTAGCCATTTTATATTTATTAAATTAACCTTAAAACAACTGTGATGAAGGTAGTGTTCCTGTTTTTATTTTATAAAATAAGGAATTGATACACAGTAATGCTGTCTAAACTGGTTTCCTCACACACATTCAGATGCTTTTCAAAATGAATGTATCCAAAGAATAGTTATCTTTTCAAAATACACGTTGATAGTCTCTTGCCAATAATAATTCAATGGTTTCCTTTTTCTTATTAAGCCAACCTCTAAAATTCTTAGCATTGCACGGAGGGCCCTGTGAGCACCGTGAGGTGGAGACTTCGTGTCTCCGGCCAATTCTGCAGCCCTGGACTTAGACAATGGGGACACTCTGTCCCCACCGCTTCTCCGCTCTCCCCTTGTGAACTTCTGCCCCCTTCGTCTTTAAATTCCAGCCCTATTCTTCCTTCAGTTCTTCAGAAGTCTTCCAGGTCCAGGACTTCTGATATGCAGACTGCTCTTCTAGCATGTTTTTTATTCCCATTATTGTCGCTCAAGTCTGACTCATTACTTATTCTTCAGCGCTCGGTTTAGGGAATCCCGGTGGGGTGTGTGTGTGTGTGTGTGTGTGGGGAGGGGGGTAGCGGCCTGCACCAGGCTTTAAAAGTTTGTGTTTTCTCCACGTTCAGTGGAATCACGTTATCTTAAAATGGACCAGAAATAGACAAATGCTAAAAATCAGACTCGCTCCCTTTTTCGCTGCTAAGAGCCTATCGTGAAGTATGAAGTACCGTATTTTTCGTTCCATAAGACGCACCTTTTCTTCCCCCAAAGTGGAGGGGAAAATGCCCGTGCATCTTATGGAATGAGTGCTCATTTATTTTAGCTGCTGTGAGGCGCTGCACCAGTAAACATGTAGAATGAGCGCCAGCGGGAGTGTAATCATACCCGCCACGGTGGCGAGCGGAACCCGGGCATCTGCTCAGTGCTCTCCCGGTTCCAGTCTCCACAGTTGCATGCAGCGCAGGAGGGAAGGTGAGCGACGTGTGTGGGCGCACTCATCTGGCATCTTCAGGGCAGACGTGAGAGGTGCGCTGCCGTGGTGGAGGGCCGCGCTGCAGCGGCTGGAGCTGGGTGTGAAGTGCCGTCGTCACCTGCTGCCCTATGAGTGCTTGACCAGTTCAGAGCACATATTAGCCAAGTCTCTAAAGTCTTCACTTTAAAGAAGTGAAGACTCATCTAGCTGTCATTCCTGGGGGTCTTACCAGCCAGTTGCAACCTCTTGACGTTTCCATTAATAAACTATTTAAAGTCTTTAATGTGAGAAAAGTGGAACATGTGGATGGCTGCTGGTAACCATGATCTGACACCAGCTGGACGAATGAAGAGACCCACTGTCAGTCAAGTTTGTGAGTGGGTGAAAACGTCATGGCAGTCAGTGAAGAATGAAACCGTGGTACGGTCATTCAAAAAGCGTGGCAATAGCAATGCCTTAGATGGCAGTGAAAATGGCATCATATATGAAAATAGCAAAAGAAAGTGATAACAGTGATTGTGAGCAACTGAGCTTCTTAAATTCTGACACTAGCGATGATGAGTTCCTGGGGTTCCCGGACAACTAGAAGAGTATTTGAACATTAAAGTCTCTTCTCATGTGTTAGTAACAGTGCTAATGGCCATTCACACTGCTGTTGAGTTTACATTGTGGAAATATTATTGTGGTATGTTTTATTCAATATTTTAACACACCATTTGGTTCAGAATATATTTTTTTTTTCTTATTTTCCTCCTTAAAACCCTAGGTGTGTCTTATGGGTCAGGTGTGTCTCGTGGAGCGAAAAATACGGTAGCTATTAGCCTGTCACTGAGGGAGCATTGTCCAACCCCTAACTGCATTTGATCATCTCTTCTTCCCTCACAATACAATTGTAATGATATAATTATCCTATGATAAGTTTTAAATATCATTAAAATGTCCCCCATTAGGGCATATGAATTGTGTTCTTTTGTCTCTTATCGCATCCCTGGTACCGAGAAGGGTCTCTGGCACTAAGTAAGTATTTGTGGAATGGAAAACGTGAATTACTGCCTTATCTTTAGAAATCATTACTCTTACTTGGACCTCCAGAACTGCAGAATAGTGTATCAGTTATCTCCTGCTGCATATCAAATCGCCACATACTTAGAGGCTTAAAATAACACACACTTATTATCTCAACATTTCCGTGAGCCGGGATCCCGGGCACGGCGTCCTCTGCTTTAGGCTGTTTTTCATTTGGAGGCTGCGGGAGAAGACTGAATTCTGAGTCCATTCAGGTGGTTTGTATCATTCATTCCCTTGTGGTTGTAGGACCCATAGTCCTGGCTTCTTTCTGGCTGTCAACTAGAAACCCCGCCTCAAAGGAGGCCACCTGCCGTTGCTTGTCACACGTGCATTCCCAGAGGTCCCTTATTTCATCAGGGGAACAAGGGGAGACTTTAGAGCAGCGGTTCTCAACCTCTCAAGTCATCGGAAAATACATAATGCATATCAGTTATTTACATTCCAAATCATAACTGTAGCAAAATTACAGTTACTGAAGTAGCCACCAAAATTATTTTTTGGTTTGGGGTCACCGCAACACGAGGAACTGTATTGCATTAGAAAAGTTGAGAACCACTGCTTTAGAGGGTCTGCTCTCCAGACAGAGACTTGTCTCGTGATGGGACCACGGGAGTGATAACTCGATCAGCGTGGCTGGTTTGGTTGTTTAGAAGCAGTGGCAGGTCCTGCCGACACCCCGGGCCGAACACCAGGAGGCAGAGATCACGGCGGGTGGGGGGTGGAGGGGGCATGGGACACTCAGTCTGCTGCGGTGGGTGGGGGAAGAGAATGAGGGGCGCATTCATGTAGGAAGCATAAAAAAGCTCATCATTGTTTACACCGAATTACGTAAAAAAGGCCTATAAAAATTAGAAGTGGACATGGAAAAATGCCACAAATTACAATTATAGCTGAGCTGCATTCAGGAGTCCGTGAATACTAGTTCTCTTTAAAACAATGTATATAGTACTTCATTAGCTTACGTTGGTCTCCGTACAATGAATGGAAGTGTATACTTGTAGGAATTTACCTTAACTATCTTTTGTGGGATTTTGTGGGGTTTTTTTTATTGTAAAAAAGGTGTTTGTTTGTTTTAATAAAATTACCATTAGATTCCAGGACCCATGATTACAACCTAGTTTTAGTCTGTGAGGCCCTTCTATGGTATAAATCTTGCTAGTCACTAAAACCTATCAGGTGTAGGGTTGTAACATCAATGTTGAAGATGCATTATCTTATTCACATGGGTTGGTGGGAGAAAATATGAAAATCGGAAAGTAGGAAATTTAACAGAAGATGCTTGTCTCGCTCCTTTTCAATTTTAAATGATGAGGTCCATTTTGACTCAAAGCCACATCCCCTTTGCCTGACCCATGTGAATGCTCAGAAGTATTGACTGCGTGTTGTTTAAACGGGTTCAAATCCTGGTTCCTTAGTTCCGTCGTCAGTCCCTCCCTGCTGCCCGGCTCGAAGACGGCGCAAACGTCAAACCACGTGGAAAACAACATCTGTCTTGTTTTGATTTGACTAAACATCTGTCTTATATGTTTACTTTAAAACACAAAAATAATAATATTCTCTTCTTCCTTATGGTAGTGATCCTCAGATAGAGGCCGTGAATTAAAACTGCAGTGTAGAGCACCTTTCTGTCATTCTAAGTCCAGTTCTGGTCTATTCCAGTCATTCCGTTTCGAGACGGAGCTAGGATAAGAATCCCCACCCTGCTCCACGCGCCCTCTGCCAAATAAATATTTGTGCCTTATCAAAATTGGCAGGGACTGAAAGCAACGAACTGTTTTGCAGCAAATACTGATCCAAACAACAGAAGGAGAAGACGGTGGGTAACAATGCCCACAGTTCATACCGGGGAAGTGAAAGCAGTTTGTAATGAGGAAAGAGAGACTTGTCCATAATATGTTTTAAACTTCTCTGCCAAACCGTTAACATCCCATCTGCCGTGCCTGCTCGGGACTCATCACATTTTTTTTTTTTTTTTTTTTTTTTGTATTTTTCTGAAGCTGGAAACGGGGAGAGACAGTCAGACAGACTCCCGCATGCGCCCGACCGGGATCCACCCGGCACGCCCACCAGGGGCGACGCTCTGCCCACCAGGGGGTGATGCTCTGCCCCTCTGGGGCATCGCTCTGCCGCAACCAGAGCCACTCTAGCGCCTGGGGCAGAGGCCAAGGAGCCATCCCCAGCGCCCGGACCATCTTTGCTCCAATGGAGCCTTGGCTGCGGGAGAGGAAGAGAGAGACAGAGAGGAAGGAGAGGGGGGTGGAGAAGCAGATGGGCGCTTCTCCTATGTGCCCTGGCCGGGAATCGAACCCCGGGCCCCCTGCATGCCAGGCCAACGCTCTACCCCTGAGCCAACTGGCCAGGGCCAACTCATCACATTTTCAACTGCTCGAGGGAGTTGGTGGCTGCGTCGTCCCAAGTCTGCCAGCTGTGTGGAGGGAAGAGCCTCTGCTCCCGGAAGCTCAGCCACCACGTTGGAACGTCCATGGCTGAACTAGCAGGGAAGATGTTCTAGTTCTGACTTTCCTCCTGCTGAACTCCATAACGTGTACTATAACAATCCAGACAGATACGGGTCAGAAAGAGTCCTACGTGGGTTGTATTTAAGATGTCAGGAGAGGGGCGAGGTGGAGAAGGGTATGGGCATAAATGGCAGTGGACAGACTTGATTGATGAGGGCGGTGAACACACAATACAGTGTAGAGAGACGTGTTGAAGAATTAGGCACCCGGCCCTGGCTGCTTGGCTAGTGGATAGAGCATTGGTCCCTCGTGCGGATGTCCTGGGTTCAATGCCCGGTCAGGGCACACAGGAGAAGTGACCATCTGCTTCTCCACCCCTCCCCTTCCCCCTTCTCTCACTCTTCCTCTCTCACAGCCAGAGGCCCAATTGGGTGGCTTGTAGGCCCAGGCAGTGAGAATAGCTTGGCGGATTCGAGTATCGGCCCCAGATAGGGTTGCCGGGTGAATCCTGGTCAGAGTGCATGCAGGAGTCTGTTTTCTGTCTCCCTTCTTCTCATTTAAAAAAAGAAAGAATTTGGCCCCTGAAACTTGTATAATTATGTCAACCAATGTCATCCCAGTACATTTCAATTAAAAAATAAAAGATGCAACCCTTCTGATTTTCTCACAAGGACTTGAGGTCCGTGTCTGTGACCAATGACTATTGAGTGGAAGTAGATTCTGCTCCCGTGTGGACAATTCAATTCCGTCGGTCTAACTTCATGAGATCTTACCACGCGGGATGTTGTGGCACAGGGCAGGGCAGGGCGTCTAAATCGATCAAGTCCAGGGCCTTCTGTACAGGAACGCTCCTGTGCGGGTGAGATAGAGAAATAAGTTCTGTAAGGGGGGAGGTTGGAGCTTACCATGAGTGCCGGTCCCTTCTCAAAGAATCGGTAATTTCTGTGAAAAGTCATTTTGAGGCGCTGCTGAGGAACGGTCCATAGGTTCATGGGGCAGCTTCTCCTGGGACTGTCACGCTATTCAAACGTTCAGCTGTGCCTTTTTATTAAACGTGACTGCCCTGTTCTAGTTTCTAGGGAAAATTCAATATTTGGGTTAATAGTGTCTCTCTCTATCTCTCTCTCTTTAATCTCAGAAAACCTACTGCATTTATGTGGTGCTCTGGGATTTTTGTGTAAATTCTCAAGTGAGACATTTTGAGGGTAAAAAAAATGGCTTTTTTTTTCACTAGTCTGTGCCTTCCTTTTCGCCTCATTTCTTCCCATTCTCGAGCCCGCCCACCACGTGCATTTCTCCTCCAGGTTAACAGCAATGTCTCCGCCTCCGAGTCTCGCTCCACACCGCACCGCGCCGACTGAAACCCCCTTTCAAACGCTGTAATAGAGGCGGTCTGTGTAGAAAGTCATTTGACAAATGTCAGGAACACCCCTCTGCCCCGTCTCCCTGGCATTCTGCGAGTTGCCAGTTAACTTCCCTGCGGTTCCCGGCCTCGACCACAGCTTCAAGGACTGAACTGTGGACCCTTGTTCAGTGTCCCCTGCTAAAAATCAGAGTAAACAGCTGGAATCAAAATGGGCTTTCTGAACTCACACTTGAGCCCTCACGCTGGAATGCCGGGGATGCTGTTAATACAGAAGCGCTGTGGCTTTCAAAGAAAGTATTCTTTCAGTGGTGAGAAGGAGGCTGCTTTATTTTTGAGTGGCAAAAAAAAAAAAAAAAAAAAAGGCAGAAAAATTTGGTCTCGGATATAGGTAGTTGGAATATCATAATTTTGCCTTAAATAAGTAAAAGGCTATTTTACAAGCTGTAATTTGAAAAATATATGTACTTAGGTCAGAAATTATAGGCTGGTAGATGTGAAATAGTAAGGGGCACTGGGAAGCACGTATTTGAATGCATATGAAATCCACGCTATCTAATGACTCCTGACTGTCCTTGCTCAGTGTCGCCTCAGAGCCCGAAGCCAGAGAGCCCCTTTCACGGGGATCCTTCCCCACAAGTTCATCGTGACTGCAGTTAAAAATAACTGTTGAATCCTACTTTCTGTAGCCCTCCTTAGAACTCTCTCGCCAAAAAAAAAAAAAAAAGAAAAAAATTGTCAGGAATGTGTTTTGCAGTGGAGTGCTCCTGTTTTGTGCGCTAACATGCCTGTCCCGGTGTCCACAGCTGCAAGGGTGTCCACCCCTAAAAAGCTCGTGGCATTGTACCGGGATAGCTTTTATTATACTTAATCTAGAGTTGGTGTGTGAATCCTAGCTCCCCTGCCGCACTGCCGACTTCTTCGGTGGCAACAGCCCAGCTCCTCCGCCCTCGGACCCTCGGAGTGCCCGTAACCCTCCTGCTTTCTTCGCAACTGTCACTCGTTGGATACATGTGGGCACTGAATCAAGGGTTATCCATGGTTATAGGCAAGTTATGGACAGTGATCGGGAATAGAACCCACCTGTGCACTGTCTCGCTCTGTCATTGCAGAGAGCCGTTGACCCGCACTGTTGAGTGGGTGTGTATCCCCCAGATGTGTTGTTCCAGAAATGGTGGGGAGACAGGTGGTGAGAATGCCAAGTAATATTATGCGATATGCCTGCAATTTAAGTTTCTGCCACTCTAAGGAAAGAGAACTCAGAAGTACAGGATAAAAATCCTTAAAAATGTGTTTATAGAAACCATTAACAGTACTCTATTCAAGAATAAATACAGCCATGGCCGGACAGCTTGGTTGGTTAGAGCAGGGGTCCCCAAACTACAGCCCGCGGGCCACATACGTCCCCCTGAGGCCATTTATCCAGCCCCCGCCACATTTCCGGAAGGGGCACCTCTTTCATTGGTGGTCAGTGAGAGGAGCATAGTTCCCATTGAAATACTGGTCAGTTTGTTGATTTAAATTTACTTGTTCTCTATTTTAAATATTGTATTTGTTCCCATTTTGTTTTTTTTACTTTAAAATAAGATATGTGCAGTGTGCATAGGGATTTGTTCATAGTTTTTTTTTTTATAGTCCGGCCCTCCAATGGTCTGAGGGACAGTGAACTGGCCCCCTGTGTAAAAAGTTTGGGGACCCCTGGGTTAGAGCATCGTTCCAAAGCGTGGAGGCTGCCAGTGTGATCCCTGGTCAGGGCACATTCCGGAACAGATCGATGTTCCTGTCTCTCTCTCTCTGTCTCTCTCTCTCTGTCTCTCTCTCTCTCTTCCTCTCTCTCTAAAATCAATACAATTAACATTTAAAAAAATAATAAATACAGATACCTTATTTAGAGATAGTCTTGGTTATATATTTAAATAGACGTGTATGCCATCTGTATAATACACTGCTCACAAAAATTAGGGGATATTTTATCTCTTCATATCCATTTTGAAATATCCCCTAATTTGTGAGCAGTATATAGATGGATAAGTTGACTGTTTTATCTGCTAACAATGAATTCAGTTAAAATGGAGCAAGTGTCTAAGAATTATTCCAAAGATAGTTGCCCACTTATACATATCACGTGGGCATGACTTCACAGAAATGAGAATGATGTAATTCAAGTCCTGGGTGGGCCACTTTGAAAGGCACGGAAGGACACGGAAGTGTCTGACACACTTCCCAGCCTGCCTTCCCCTCCACACTCTCTCCTGTCCTTGGCGGTGGCGGTCACCGGCTACGGGTTAACTGCCAGACATTAAATCTTAATTTTCCTTAGAGTTTCATTTTTACTTTTTCTAAGAACAGAACAACAACAATAACAAAACAAAAAGTGGTTTATATATTGGTGTCATTGAACATAACTGTTCATTTTATTGCTAGTTTCTGCACTGGTCTGTATTTCTTCTTTGAGGGAAGGCAGAACAGCTGGTTCACTTGGATTTTATGGTCTGGAGTAGATTTAACAGGCTTTAATTATATGAATAAGTGAATTCATGGCATTTTAAATGACTTTAGCCTGCCAGTATGCTTTTGCAACCAATTATAAGTAAGATCAATAGCCTGGCCCATCCTTGGTCTAATGAAAGTCTGGAGGGGAAGCTGTAAACCCAGCGTGAATCACTTGGTCAGAGACAGTGGCTGAGCTGGGATCGAATCGTGACTTTCTGGACGTGTGAGATGGGAGAAAGGCCATGGCGTTTGGACTGAAAATCCTGAATTCTTCTGCGGGAGCTACACAGTTTGGACTGTGCTGTTTGGGGCACGCTCGCTAATCTGCACGCACCTCAGAGGAACAGAGATGATCGGAGATAGGGTCCCACCAGCCGCTTTACCGCACCCTAAACCCCTAATTCTAGTCAGACCAGCCTCTGGGGCCGACGAAAGAGGCAGCACGTGGTTTGAAATGTAGCCGGATTCATTGGGCTAAACATTTGACATGGAAACATATTGCCCCTCTGCGGTGAAATAACGTCGGCCCCCGTTCCCAGACCTCCTGCTGCCCGTGACCGTGTGTCACTATCCCGCGTGTCTTCCTTCGTGTATGCTCGCTTTGCGAAACGTCACGTGAACGTTCACTTGTCCCCGTGTTAGAGAGCACGTAACCATAGCAAATCTTACTTGCTTTATGCCTAAGAGCTAGTTGTTCTTTGCAACATCAGGGGTGAAAAAAGCGACTTCAAGTCCACTTTTTTGGAGGGGCTGTAGCTCATTTGCTTGTTTCTGTCAGCCATTCTTGCCTCCACCACGGTTCGGGATTTTTTCACAAATGGGACTGAATGTGCTTCGTGGATTTATTGTGACCACCACGATTCGGTGTTGTTATCCGGCCACTTTCCCCTAAGAGACAGAGCTGGCTCTGCGAGAAGAGGACCCCCCCCTCCTGCGGAGCCCCGCCCTGCTCACGAGGGTGGCCAATGGCATCCGTCTGTCTGTCACCTGAAACCCGCACCCTTGAAAGCCTGTCGAGGCCAACACGCTGCCTGCAGGGTTATTACCGCGAGACCGGCCACCTAGGCTGTGGGAAAGGAGTTAGCCTGGGAGGAATGGTGAGCCTAGGGGCGCTTTGCCATTGTTATGGGCGGCGTCTATATCCTGATTCAGCGTTCTCATTTCACTACGCGTGTGTGTTCCCTCGCTCTAATTTCCTGTTTCCTTCCTAACTGACATCAAGTGGCTGACACCAAAGATTGACAGCTGGACCAGGACAGAGGAAGTGAGCCACGTTCGCTCCTACATCCCTGACCTCTGGTGTGTGTCTGGTCTCCCTGACGCACCGGAACTCTTGGTGCTGGGGTTTGTTTGATCCCAAAGCCTTTCGGGTCCACTCTTCTTCAAACACAACCTTTCCTATAAATGGAGCAGATGATTTTCTAATTTCAGGATTCATAGCCAATTGAATAGCACTTTAACAAAACCCAAGATTATCATTCCTGCCCAGACGAAATCACATTCCTGGCTGCAAAGGGCCAGTTGGAATGTCTAGCCTTGGAAATTCACATTTTTATACAGATATTTCTATCTCGTATATTTAACCCACAAACTGAACGTAGTTGAAAACAGCAGCAAGTCTGTTTCCAATTAAGTGACGCACTTAACAAAGACCGTAGGAAATCACCAGGCAGCGTACAGAGACTCAGAAATGGCAGCATCAGAAAAGGTGAAAAGAAAAACGCCATAAGTTTCCAGCTACCGTTGATGCAGATTTTCCAGAAATCAGTAAATCTCCAAGGACTTTTTAAAAACTCATTCAAAAGTGAGTGTCACCTCAGAGTGACAGATTTAATTTATAAGTATTCTTAAATAGTATACATCAAGAAACTCTTCTTAAGGGAAGAATTCAATTTATAATGTATGTAATGGAGCACGGACGATGTCTGTATTTATCCGTACACGCGTTCCCGTAAAAGACATACCTATTTTATCCCACACAGTGTGAGATTAAAGTGAAACAGTCTGAGGAAGAGAAAAAAGAACTAGGAAGTGGAGGAGTCCAGTAATATAATTCCATGTGACATGGCATGCCAGTTTATTTAACATCAAATTAAAGGGCTAAAATTGAATCGAATTGCTATCCTTTCTTGGGGAAAACACCAGGGAGTTTTCCTTGAATGAGAACCAATGAATCAAGACCAAAGGCAACTGACCGCACCTGTCTTGGATAATAGAAGAACGGGGGTTGGCAGCAGAGGTTGAGTGACCCAAGGCACGCCGGCAGAAATGCCATCGGTGACTTTCTGTAAGCTTGCGACCATCTGCAGGTGGTTCCCTGGACCAGGAAGAACAGGGCTGGCAGACCTCCGCAAGCCTCCTTCAGCCTGCACCCACATTGCTCCAGGACCCCTGCCAAGAGGACGTGCATTTGTATAACGGAATGTGGCTCCTCTCTCTCCCTCTCTGTGGTTTCTTTGTGTGTGTGTGTTGGCGACCACTGCTCAGAAGTGGCTTATGAGAAATACAATACCATTAAAAATACACACATATGTCACATTTTTGTCTGAACCGATGCAATAAATTTCTAGTCGGAAGAATCCTCTGCCTCCTTGGAAATAATCCAGAGGTCTCTTAATTCAAACAGGACCTGCTACATTTAGCTTCTTACTTATTATTCTTTTTGAAATAACCCTTTAACCCTTTTGTCTCAGCATCTGTTTCTTCATCATAGGTCCGGGTAGCTCTTTGGCTGAGTTACACTGGTGTTATATAGGCGACTGAGTGAGTCCTTAAACGAAGGTGACAGATAACTAAGTCTGAGGCTTATCACCTTCTCTATGTGACACTCTGTTGTAGGAATTCTATAGGTTAGTTAGAATCAGGTAAGTCTGTGTTTTCACTCAAAAGCAGATGATCTAGTAATTTAGAGAAACAAATATGCTTTGTGAAGTTATTAATTCAAGTTATTAAGATAAAGTGTAGGCCCTGGCCGGTTGGCTCAGCGGTAGAGCATCGCCCTGGCGTGCGGGGGACCCGGGTTCGATTCCTGACCAGGGAACATAGGAGAAGCGCCCATTTGCTTCTCCACCCCCCCTCCTTCCTCTCTGTCTCTCTCTTCCCCTCCCGCAGCCAAGGCTCCATTGGAGCAAAGATGGCCCGGGTGCTGGGGATGGCTCCTTGGCCTCTGCCCCAGGCACTAGAGTGGCTCTGGTCGCGGCAGAGCGACACCCCGGAGGGGCAGAGCATCGCCCCCGGGTGGGCAGAGCATCGCCCCTGGTGGGCGTGCCGGGTGGATCCCAGTCGGCACATGCCAGAGTCTGTCTGTCTCTCTCCGTTTCCAGCTTCAGAAAAAAAAAAAAAAAAAAGAAAATAAAAAAAAGATAAAGTGTAACAACAGAGGCACATATTGTCTTAAAGGATAAATGACATCTTTTAGAATATATGCGATAGACTTAATTATCGATATCTCCAAACAAATTCTAGATTTATTTTAGTTCTTAAACAGAATTATTTTCATGAATACCAGGACAGCTGGCTACATTCAGTGACCCAACTACATTCTATCCTAAAAATATTTTCGATTTGAGGGGTTGACAATGGCATATTAAATAGCGTTTCTGCAGACTACAAAAAAGAAAATCATACTTGTATATTATTTTTGGGAAAAATTATAAAAGCAAAACTAGACCCCATAAGAATAAACATTTCATTTCAGCCCACACTGTAGGCGTCTTGCTAAGCATCTCCATTGAATTTTAATTAATGTTCATTTTTAAATATTTTCTTCATTTGTGCTAACGTGTGTTCAGCAAATATTTACATAAAAATATAAATACAATCAAAGCAAAGATTCAAAAAATTTTAAATACTGGGTTTATATTTTAAGTCCATAATGAGATCCATAAGAAACTATGACAGGCCCTGGCTGGTTGGCTCAATGGTAGAGTGTCAGCCTGGCGTGCAGGAGTCCCGGGTTTGATTCCTGACCAGGGCACACAGGAGAAGCGCCCATCTGCTTCTCTACCCCTCCCCCTCTCCTTCCTCTCTGTCTCTCTCTTCCCCTTCTGCAGCCAAGGCTCCATTGGAGCAAAGTTGGCCTGGGTGCTGAGGATGGCTCTGTGACCTCTGCCTCAGGTGCTAGAATGGCTCTGGTTGCAACAGAGCGACACCTCAGATGGGCAGAGCATCACCCCCTGGTGGGTGTGCTGGGTGGATCCCGGTCAGGTGCATGCGGGAGTCTGTCTGACTGCCTCCCCGTTTCCAACTTCAGAAAAATATGATACAAAAAAAAAAGAAACTATTACAATAACTTTATATTGAAGTCAGCTTTTCTGTACCCTAAATAACATATCTACCTAAGCAAATGCTTCACAGAGCTGTTCCTTCTGTGTCGTAAATCCTCACAGTATACTGAAGCGAGTAGCTCAAGAGGAGTGTGGTTGTGTCCCAACGTGACAGTGTGAGGAAGCGTGGATTCTGTGGCTGCCTTCGGTGATACGGCAGTCCAGGGAAGACTTGGTCAAAGAAGAAAAGTTTGGAAGAGAAATCTGACACGGTGGTAGCTCATAAACTTGGGAATATGTTTTTCTGAGATTACAAGTAAAGATTACATTACATGAACACGTGCCCTAGAGAAGAGTTAGCTTGGTATACAGAAAAAAACTGGAATTTGACTGTAACCCTGAATCTGATTATATTGTGCGGATTGATCCATAATTATGCTAAGAGTCTTGATGATATCTTACCATTCATTCATAGATTCATTCATAAATACATTAATTCACATGCAGTCATCATGTAAAGGATGTATCAGTTCTGTTCACAGAGGAAAGAAAGAGACTTGTTAAAACAATACACTGTAAGCCTGACCTGTGGTGGCACAGTGGATAAAGCGTTGACCTGGAATGCTGAGGTCGCCGGTCTGAAGCCCTGGGCTTGCCAGGTCAAGGCTTATATGGGAGTTGATGCTTCCTGCTCCTCCCCCGCCCTTCTCTCTCTCTCTAGAATGAATAAGTAAAATCATAAAAATTAATACACTGTGACTAGACAGATGTGACAGTGCTGGGTCAGAGCTCTGTCACAGAGGTCAGGGAAGTTGTCACAGAGAGACTTTTTGCAGCATCTTGAAAAATGTGCAGGAATCCTCCTGGACGAGAAGATAGTTTTATGTAAAGAAAATCACATGAGCTTTCTAACTAGACGTCAGGTAAAAGACGTCTATACCTGAATATGTTGGACAAACACTGGGCTACATAAAAGTAAAAAGATTTCTTCACTGCAGAATCCTCAGAAACTCCAATGACGGCGTCTTAAATTTTCCTGATTATAAGAATACGTCAAGTCACTGAGTAAGAATACAGATTTCATGAACTCACTGTCTTGCTCCATTAGACACCTTTAACATACCACAGGCTGGGCAGCTTAGAAATTTAGTCCTCACAGTTTTAGCGGTTGGAAGTGTGAGATCACGGTGACAACATGGTCACATTCTGGTGAAAGATACGTTTTGGGTTGCAAACATCTCCTGTCCTCACATAGTAGAAGGAGCTAGTGACCTCTCTGGGGTCCCTATTATAAAGGCCCTGGTCCCGTTCATGAGGGCTCCACCCTCATCACTAAGTACCTCCCAAAGGCTGTAACTAGTGCCGTCATATTGGGCATTAGGATTTCAACATACAGACCATAGCAACTCACCTTAAATATTTAGGATTCAGAATCTTCCTTTAACAAATGTCTAAAGTGATACTGAAAACTTCAAGTTTGAAAACGACTGTTTAAGAAATTGTACAGTCAGGATCTTTGCAAGAAGAAAGTAGTGTTTGCCATTTTACAAACTAACTTTACATGATCGTTTTTATACCCAGGAAATTCATATTTGCAGGTGAAATAACTGTGCTGCTCAGAGCGTGTTTGAAACCAGTGGCAAACATATAAAGACAGGGTGTGTTGAAAAGCTAGGACCTCCTCTGTGGAAACAGAAGGTCTGTGACCTGAGAAGACGGTGGTGCCATGGATGGAGCACTGACCCAGAATGCTGAGGCCCTTGGTGCGAAACCCCAGAGTCGCCAGCTTGAGCATGAGGTTGCTGACTTGAGCATGGTGTCACTGGCTTGAGTGGGAGATTATCAACATGATCCAAAGGTTTGGCCCAAGGTCACTAGCCTGAGCCCAAGGTCACTGGCTTGAGCAAGTGGTCAGTGGCTCGTATGAGAAGCAATCAATGAACAAGGAAAGTGAAGCAATGATGAGTTGATGTTTACCATTTCTCTCCTCCCTCTCTCTCTCTCCCTTCATTTTTCTCTCTCCCTTTCTCTTCCTCTCGCCCTCTCTCTGAAAAAAAAAAATCTGTGTTTCTAAGCACAGGGTTGTGGGACTTGATGCTGAAGAATTGTAGGGACCAGACAGTGCAGCCATGCAAAGGTGTTTGTATTTATGAGGAGTCCAGAATAATTTTGAAGCCAGTAAAAGATTAGGTTTGGAAATGTGCATGGGTGACTTTATATATTTGCTTCATCTTGTGGCATAAATTAACCGTGATTATGAAGATATACATACTGCAAGTCAATGATGAGACCAAAAAGAAAATATAAACAAGACAGTATCGTATACAATGGAGTGAGCTTGAAGCCAGTGCACTAACACACTCACTGGTGAATTTACACCTTTGCAAGGGGTGAGCTCTAAATATGTCTCAGACTTACTCCAGGCAACCTTCAAAGGAAAGATAAATCCAATTTAAGCTCAAAGAGAGTGTTGCTTGAACATTTGTTGAATGAAAGATTACAGAGTAACCAACTGACTGAATAACTAAATGGAGATTTCTTTTATAAGAAGATAAATCTGGTAGCTGCTTGGAGGATGGAAGGTTGGAAGACATTTTGGTGGCTAAAGCATGACTAGGAGTGGAGGATAGTTATGCCTTGCATAGGTGGCACTATGGAAGCCTGACGGGAAAAGGCAGGTGCAGAAAAACAATTCTGAGCTCAAAACGACAGTTCTTAGTAATTGATTTGATGTTGGAGAGTTGATGGGAGTTGAGGATGACTCAGGGCTTTTGATGTTGGAGAGTTGATGGGAGTTGAGGATGACTCAGGGCTTTTGATGTTGGAGAATTGATGGGAGTTGAGGATGACTCGGGGCTCCTGACTGACAGTGCACAAGGTCAGGGTTAGGGAACGAGGACTAACTTAGGAAAAAAGCGCTTAGAGGTGGGAGAGAGTGAGTTGAATTTGAGATATATTAAGTCTGACATTTCCATAGGCTGTGGGAAATATATATATTTTGTGGAATTCAGGAGTGAGTATAAATGCCAGTGATTTTCAGCTGACAGTCTATGTGGCTGCTTCTAAGACAGCGATAATATGACTTAGAATGTCTCTTCTTTCCCTATTAATAACCTTAAAGCAGGAGTCGGGAACCTTTTTGGCTGAGAGAGCCATGAACGCCACATATTTTAAAATGTAATTCTGTGAGAGCCATACATCGACCCATGTACATTAGGCATTATCCAATAAAAATTTGGTGTTGTTCCGGAGGACAGCTGTGATTGGCTCCAGCCACCCGTAACCATGAACATGAATGCAGTAGGAAATGAATGGATTGTAATACTTGAGAATGTTTTATATTTTTAACGTTATTATTTTTTCTATTAAAGATTTGTCTGTGAGCCAGATGCAGCCATCAAAAGACCCACATCTGACTCGCAAGCCATAGGTTCCCGACCCCTGCCTTAAAGTATAATAAGATAATATCAGAGCATGAAGATGTGTGTTCAACATACCAGAATCTAAGTGTGATAAAAAAAACAAACTATCAATAAATATAATATTAACTATTTAAAAATGTGTTTTGACCATCAAACATTTTTTGATGAATTTTGGAAGAGAAAATATCTAACATAAAAATTCGAATTAACACTATCTAAATTTTTCTTATCAAGAAAATAACTCGAGCAGGATTTTGTAGGTGTTTTTTGTTTGTCTGTTTGTTTGCTTTAGTAAATAAAGTGCATTGTCAGAAATCAGCAGGGACGCAAAGCTGGTTCATAAGCATCCTAGCATCCAACCATCAACATTTTATCCTAGGATAATGCAGAGACGAAAGAAACCTAGACTGTAGTTAATCAAAATTGGTTCTCAATGCAGCCTCAAGATTCTAACAAAGTATATGAGAAAATGTGTTACAATTCTACCGAGTGAATTTGTTTATAAATAACAGGGGAAACCATTTACAGTCTTTACAGAGATCATTTTCCACGTATCTGAACCTCATCAGGACATACTGCGCCATGATGACCAAGGAACACTTTCGGGACCCCATGTAACTGTTAGATCTTAGGAAAAGAAGGGAGAATTTTTTCTCTGTCCCCTCAAGCTTCAGCGGGCGCTCTCGGGTGAAACGCTGCCGTGGAACCCACCCGCCCAGTTCTCTAACTGCAGACAAGCTGCAGGGCCGCGCTGCCCCCCCCCCTGGGCGGGGCACCGAGTGTGACTCTGGGACGTGACGCTGAGCTGGATTTGCTTAGATGCCACAAACGGGTGATCCCACCAGAATCTGAGTCATGGAGCCAGGTTATCTAACTATTTGAAGACAAAGAGGACTAAACAATGTAGGAGGACCCTGAGTTGCAAGAACATCCAGGCGGGAAGAGCGGGGTTGAGTCAGAAGGTTCCCGTGGGTCCGCCTGTGTGTGGCCGCCCTGCTTTCCAGAGAGCAAGTGCCGCCTTGAAGTCGGGGCGCAGAAGAACTATAAAAGCAGTTCTCAACCCAGTGCTTGAAACGGCACGTGGGTGACGCCCCGGCTCAACAAAACTCAGCCAATCAGCGACCGATGACGACACGGCTTCGGACGACGCACTCCGAGGTCCATTCATTCTGAATCGCCCCAAGATGAGTTTCCTTAGTGCTCGCCAAGTGCCAGGGGCTGACCATGAAGCCCTGAGTGGACCGATGCCCGATTCTCCTAGAACATTCTAGGGGTGGGAGACCCCAACATAATCACAACAGAATTAATTTGAATTCACGTCACAGGCACGTGGCCTTATAATCCTCTAGGCAGGGATATGGAGAAAGCGGCACAATCGCGGTAGCAATCCGCAGCGCTGAAGGGCAGGAGGTATTCGAAGCACAGCCCCACTTCTCTCTCTCTCTCTCTCTCTCTCTCTCTCTCTCTCTCTCTCTCTCTCTCTCTCTCTCTCTCTCTCTCAGAGGCTCGTCCGGATAAAGCAGGCTTACATTTGTCTCCTGCGGAAAGTCCTCCGGGTCCAAGGATTCCTTCAGCCCATGAGCGAGCTCTCATTTAATTAGACTCATTATCTCCGTTTGGGCGCTATCCTGGGATCTTTGTTTTTTATTCGTGTTCCTACTGGAAGCTCAACTGCCTTCAAAGCAGTTGCCAGATTTGCTCCCTGGCTAACATACCACACATTCTTCCTGGGAGCTCGTCCTGTTGAAAACACGGCTCGCTGGAAGCACAGGAACTCCCATAGGCACTCTCTCTGGTCTGAACTCCCACGGGTCTTCCTCGGGACCACCCACTGGAGCCGGGGGTTGGTGACGCCTCAGCCTCTCCACAAATACTTGTTGACTCACCAGCTGGGTGTGAGGTTGGCCTGTCTGCTCTTCCGGGGGGGGGCTTCTGTTAAGTCAAATTGCCTGAAATGGAATACAGACCAAGTGATGTTCAGAACAACACTGTTTTCTCTGTGCAGAGACTACCGTCCCTTAATTTTTTTTTTCCTCCTAAAATATTCAGAAAAGGAAGGAAAAGAATATCATCTTTTTTTTTTTTTTTTTTTTTTTTGGATCTTTCACCATGATTTTTCTCCACAGACTGCAGAGAGCTATTGAATAATAGAAGCCGACTTCATGGGAGCCAAGTTGTCATTTCAGGAAATGAGGCCCATTTCAGCTTACAGTGGGAGCTCGTTTTTATGTCTCTCTCAAAGAAGAAGATTTAGGGTGGCGATGAAAGGAACGCGGAGAAGATGTGGAGGACTTCCGCGCGGGCCACGTAAATCAGAAAGCACATCGAGGGCGTCCGCCGGGGGTGCAGAAAGGAAGGGGAGGCTCTGCAGTAAATTCTGTTTTAAATGACAGACGACCACGGAACAGCTTTATCAACACGGGGTGGGATTTAACTGGCCTTGTAAGAAAATTCCTGCTCTCTCCCCTTAATTTCTTAATTGACAAAGTTTGTTTTTTTTTTTTTTTTAAACGTATCATACGTACTTGTAATCAAGATGCCCAGTAAGGATCGTACCATTAGAAAAAATAATGTTAGAGCTAAAGAACTAGGATATAATTTATTTTACGGAAAGAGAAACGGGGGCTTAGGCGATTATGGGGCTTGCTAGGGACAAGTCGTGGCCCGGGTTGGTAGCCGAACCCACAGAATGGGCGTCTAGAACTCAGGTGTTCTCTCATTCGGCCCAATGCGTAGAGATGGCTTACTCTCGCTACACAAGAACTGTTCTGAGTCATTCTGAACTTTGCTCAGATAAAGCAGATAGTTGTACAGGCTGTGTGGCACTCTGACATATTTCAACATGTTGAAGCCTAACCTCCCAGGTTGTAGACCAAAAACCATCCTAACAATGGGTCTATATTTTACTCTGATGGGAACACTATCAAGAGATTTTTTTTTAAGAGTAACAAACTCTTTTCTAAGACAATCACTTATATTCATGAGAGTGAAATATCCCTCCCCAGTTTTTGAATACTGAATTTAGTAAAAACAAAGAATAGCAAGAGAAGGGGGAGTATGAAGGCTGGCCCTGCTTTTCGATGCTTTCTAAAGCGGAATGCATCTCCAAACAGTCAAGAAATTAAATTATAAGTGTGGCTATTTAAACATTTTCAAATGAACCCTATTTAATATGTCTTAATCCTTTAAATGGAGTTGATCCTTTGATGTAAATCTTCCTGCTTCTTTCTTTTCACTCTCTATTTGTAGACTTTGACTTTCCTGTTAACTTTTATCTTTTTTTTTTCAGAGCTTATTCTAATTATATGGTAGCAATATTAACTCTTAAGTTAAAAAAAAACCTGTTATGAAACCCATTTCTCCTCTTGAAAAAGGAAAGCATTATAACATAGTAGTCAAAGCTTTTATTTTTCCTGCCAGTTTCCACCCAATCACATGTTCCCTCCTCCTCATTGCCTTTCAGAGCTAATGATAACTAACATGTGCATAGTGCGTTCCAGTGCACCGTGCTAGCTGGTCACACCAGCACCCGTGAATAACTAACATGTGCACAGTGCGTCCCAGTGCACCGTGCTAGCTGGTGGCACCAGCGTCCCGTGAATAACTAACATGTGCACAGTGCGTTCCAGTGCACCGTGCTAGCTGGTCACACCAGCACCCGTGAATAACTAACATGTGCACAGTGCGTCCCAGTGCACCGTGCTAGCTGGTCACACCAGCACCCGTGAATAACTAACATGTGCACAGTGCGTCCCAGTGCACCGTGCTAGCTGGTGGCACCAGCGTCCCGTGAATAACTAACATGTGCACAGTGCGTTCCAGTGCACCGTGCTAGCTGGTCACACCAGCACCCGTGAATAACTAACATGTGCACAGTGCGTCCCAGTGCACCGTGCTAGTTGGTCACACCAGCACCCGTGAATAACTAACATGTGCACAGTGCGTCCCAGTGCACCGTGCTAGCTGGTCGCACCAGCATCCCATGCATAACTAACATGTGCACAGTGCATCCCAGTGCACCGTGCTAGCTGGTGGCACCAGCGTCCCGTGAATAACTAACATGTGCACAGTGCGTCCCAGTGCACCGTGCTAGCTGGTGGCACCAGCGTCCCGTGAATAACTAACATGTGCACAGTGCGTCCCAGTGCACCGTGCTAGCTGGTCACACCAGCACCCGTGAATAACTAACATGTGCACAGTGCGTCCCAGTGCACCGTGCTAGCTGGTCACACCAGCACCCGTGAATAACTAACATGTGCACAGTGCGTCCCAGTGCACCGTGCTAGCTGGTGGCACCAGCGTCCCGTGAATAACTAACATGTGCACAGTGCGTCCCAGTGCACCGTGCTAGCTGGTCACACCAGCACCCATGAATAACTAACATGTGCACAGTGCGTCCCAGTGCACCGTGCTAGCTGGTCACACCAGCGTCCCGTGAATAACTAACATGTGCATAGTGCGTTCCAGTGCACCGTGCTAGCTGGTCGCACCGGCGTCCCGTGAATAACTAACATGTGCACAGTGCGTCCCAGTGCACCATGCTAGCTGGTCACACCAGCGTCCCGTGTCGTCCTCACTAAAAGCCTTTGGGGTAGCTATCACCACCACAAGCTTCACTTAAGGAAACAGAGATTCAAAGAGGCAAACTGACTTGTCAATAGTTTCCAGAATTTATTAGACTCATTATACAGTCATTAAAAATGGGGATTTGGGTAGTGATTTAATGACATGGGGAAATGCTGTTGAGAAAAATAAAATAATAAATAAATAAACAAACAAACAAACAAACTCAACAGGCCATAAAGTAATCATAAGTAGACCCAATTTTCTCCTTTCTGCACCTTTAATTTTCCATAGAAAGCATTTATGAATTTTCATAATTTGATTAGGCCCATAATAATTTTTATTGTCTAGCAAAATCAACACTAGGCCCATACCATGTTCCGTTTCACTACCAACTTGCTTATAGAAGAAACCATTAATGTCACGGTTCTCTAACTGTAAATGAACCCTTGGAAATGATTATCTCCAGTGTGCATGGGAATGGGATAATGTCTTCATAAAAATCATCAATGTTTTTGCTCTTCTTCATTATTTTCCCCAAAAGTCATTGCGTTAGGGGAGTGTCAATAGAAGTGGATTAAGCAGAGGGCATTCCTCGTCTTCGGAGGAGCTTACCAGTTTTCCATCCCCCAGGAAGGTAGAAAGAACTCAAAGTAAATACTTAATTATTTCTTTTTTTTTTTTTTTTTCTGAAGCTGGAAACGGGGAGAGACAGTCAGACAGACTCCCACATGCGCCTGACCGGGATCCACCCGGCACGCCCACCAGGGGCCACGCTCTGCCCACCAGGGGGCGATGCTCTGCCCCTCCGGGGCGTCGCTCTGCCGCGACCAGAGCCACTCAAGAGCCTGGGGCAGTGGCCAAGGAGCCATCCCCAGCGCCCGGGCCATCTTTGCTCCAATAGAGCCTTGGCTGCGGGAGGGGAAGAGAGAGACAGAGAGGAAGGAGGGGGAAGGGGTGGAGAAGCAAATGGGCGCTTCCCCTATGTGCCCTGGCCGGAATCAAACCCGGGTCCCCCACACGCCAGGCCAACGATCTACCGCTGAGCCAACCGGCCAGGGCCGAATACTTAATTATTTCGTGCTGAATGTTTTATGAAACTCTGTAAGGCAGTTGGCCACGTCATTGAGAAACCATCCCTAGGACATTAGTCTTTGTTGTCATGCACTTTTACAGTTCAGGAAAGTGAGAGGCAAAGACATGAGATGAACTTCCATGTTGATGGCCAGTGTGGGCAGAAGGACAAAACTCACGCCCAGCTGTGGCTTTTCCCAAAGCCTCTGCTCCCAAAGCCTCCTGCTCTCCTTAACTTGAAGTATGTGTGACCTGTATGACCTTCACCCCTGTGACCTCAACCTCAGCTAGTAATCTTAATGTCCTTGGTGCGTTTATTAGCTAGCTGTTTGTTATCGTAGAGATAAATATAAACACACTTTCTTTGGCTGGCTTCCGGTAAGCAGTCATTTTGAGAGCAGTGGAAAGGACCAGGGAGCAAACAAACAGAAATTTCACCCAGCGGGGAATTCACAATTCTCGAGGCGTACGGGATTTTGACATGTTAAGAGTCATTGGATTTTTAGATCCCAATTAAATTCAGTGTGGAATTTATAAATAGAAAATACTTTTTTTCAGGCAGAAACATTCTACTGGCCATCAAATATCGATTACTGATAGTCTTCCTTTCATATCATGTAAGTGGCACTTTAAAAAATAATTTTTTATTTAGACAATTAATTTTAACAGGATGACATTGGTCAACTAGAGTACATAGATTTAGAGAAAACATCTCCAGCCTGACCAGGTGGTGGTGCAGTAGATAGAGCATTGGACTGGGACACGGAGGACTCAGGTTCGAAACCCCAAGGTCGCCAGCTTGAGTGCGGGCTCATCTGGTTTGAGCAAAGCTCACCAGCTTGGGCCCAAGGTCGCTGGCTTGAGCAAGGGGTCACTCAGTCTGCTGTAGCCCCACAGTCAGGGCACATATGAGAAAGCAATCAATGAACAACTAAGGTGCTGCAACAAAAAATTGATGCTTCTCATCTCTTTCCCTTCCTGTCTGTCTGTCCCTCTCTGTTTCTGTCAAAACAACAACAAAAACACACACAAAGAACATAACAAAACAAAAATCTCCACATCATTTGGACATTTGATTATGTTGGATACCCATCACCCAAAGTCAAATCATCCTCTGTCACCTTATATTTGTATCTCTTTATGCCCCTCCCCCTCCCAATCCCCCTCTTTTTCCTCCCTTCTCCTCCCTCTAGTAACCACTGCACTCTTATTTATGTCCATGAGTCTCAATTTTGTGTCCCACCTATGTATGGAATCATACAGTTCTTGGTTTTCTGATTTACTTGTTTCACTCAGTATATTGTTATCAAGGTCTATCCATGTTGTCCTAAATGCTACTATGTCATCATTTCTTATGGCTGAGTAGTATTCCATAGTATATATGTATCACATCTTCTTTATTCAGTCCTCTATTGAAGGGCTTTTTGGTTGTTTCCATGTCTTGGCCACTGTGAACAATGCTGCAATGAACATGGGGCTGCATGTGTCTTTACGTACCAATGTTTTTGAGTTTTGGGGTATATACCCAGTAGAGGGATTGCTGGGTCATATGGTAGTTCTATTCTTAATTTTTTGAGGAACCACCCTACTTTCGTCCGTAGTGGTTGTACTACTACTTTACATTCCCACCAACAGTGAATGCGGGTTCCTTTTTCTCCGCAGCCTCTCCAGCGCTTGTTACTACCTGTCTTGTGGCACTTCCGAAGCTGCTCTCTGTTTGAGATTTTCGGTTGGGATAGGTCGCCTTGACATCATTCCAAACCATGTTTGAAAAACGGAATTATTCCTTTATCTCTGCAGCAATAAGTTCTGACTCTGTTCAACTCTCTGGAGGGTCACGGGTTTGAAACTGTAATTGTCAAGATCTTAAAAAGTATAAAAGGACAAATGTCATTGTGAGAATTGGAAGGGAACAAGCTAGGAGAAGCAACCAGACAGAGGAGGGGCATTTTCTTTGGTCATTAATTTTTTGTTTTCTGTGTAAAAACACATCTTGTCACTTTATTTTATTTCATCTCTTAGTGTTTTGTTGCCTTCACATAATAATCAAGTCCTTTCTCCACATTCAACTTGGTATGAAGACCTGAGGGGGATGATTTTAAAGTTCGCAAAGTTTTCCTGAATGTTTGACGTGGGTCTTTTATTTGCCTTGGAGAGCTGACCGCCTTGGCATCTGGGGCTCTTTCATGGTGTTTGCAGTTAAGTAGAATAACATTAGTTGCCCCCTTTTGTGTTTTATATGGTTTTGCTTATTAGATAAAATAAAATGTTATTCTATCTTCTGTGACTTTGGGATCCCGAACTGCAACGCAGATGTTATGAGGCTTTCAACGTTCTCAAATGTGAGGGTTCTTTGGTTACAAAGTAATTCACCCTATGTTCCATTAAAGATGATGCTTTTTTATGCACTTTTATTTTTAAAAATTAAATTTTCAAAATCAGACCCAAAGCATGTGTGTAAATATAGAAGTACTCCTTATAAGGAATTGTGAGTAATTCGTTGTTGTAAGTATTCAGAGTAAACAAGTAAACAGAAAACAATCTATATCTTTCCTTTAAGAGAAAGACTTGTGTAGCAATAGAGAAATTCTGATATTAGAGCCAGAAATTTGGGGTTACAGTTTTTCTCATTCACTGAATGTGTAAATCCCAATTTATTCTTCGGTGTGTAAACTAAAGGCATCTTGCAAACTTTGATAGGATTAACGAGGTGAAATGGACTCATAAAACCCTTGTGAACTATACAAACATATAAAGGAGGATATATATATATATGTGCTTTTTATATTGTAAATTATTATCATTAAGAACAATAATATTTCTTTAAATAAAACAATTATCTGAAGTTTGTTATTTACTGGGTTGATATAAATCGATTTCCAAATGTACAGTGTGGATTTGATATGCCCGCAATATTTCCTTTCCAGAAAAAAACAACAACATGAATTTCTCCTACTCTCAGAATTGTTTTATTTTGTATAGTTTTTATAACTGTACAGCGCCACAAACATTACATCTGTTCATTTTCTCCTATTTGTACTGGTCTCAAAGTTTCCTACAGTCATGTTTCTTGTGCACCTCTAGCTAACTGAGTATGTACTCTGCATGTGTATACCTCTGTTTTAACTTGACTGGTTTTCTTTTGTTATTTTTATTCTTACTGTGTTTGTTAACTTTGTATTTAAAAATAAATATAAGTTACAAATTTGAGCCTTGCTCAAACCAGATGAGCCTACACTCAAGCTGGCAACCGAAAGTTACAAAACTAGTACAGAGATTGCGCAATGGTAAGTAACATCCAGTGTCCCACAATGGTAACATCAAACATAACTGTACTACAGTGTCAAACCCAGGATATCAACATTGGTACTGTCCCCAGACCTTATTCAGATTTCACCAGTTTTGTGTACACTCATTGTTTGTGTATATATTTCTGTGCCAGTTTATCACATGTGTGCATCTGTGTAACCACTATCGTAACTGTTTCATCCCCACAAAAGTTTCCCTCAAGCTTCCCCTGCGCTAATTAGAGACGTTCTTCTCCACACCTTCTCCTATATCCCTAACCTTACCTAATCACTAACCTGTTTCCTGCCATTGTACTTTTAGCCGTTCAAGCATATTATGCCAACGGAGTTATAAAGTATATAACCTTTTGATATTGGCTTTTTTTCACTCATAATTGAAATTCATCCAAGTTCTTGTGAAAAAATTCATTTGTTCATTTTTATAACTGAGTAGTATTTTGGGGTGTACAACATTCCATGTGGATGTGCCATAGTTGGCTTGAAGGACATTTAGATTGTTTCCAATTTGGGGTTATTATGAATAAAACTGTGCACCTTGGTGGTATATTTTTGTATAGACAGAAGCTTTCATCTCTCTGGGATAAATGAGCAGGAATGGGATTGCTGTGTTGTATGAAAAGTGTATTTTTCTTAAGGAAATTCTCAAACTATTTTCCGGAGTGGCTGTACCATTATATATTCCTACCAGCAATTTCTGAATGATGCTACTTTTCTACCTCCTCACCAAATATGACACTGTCACTATTTTTTTCCCAATGATCTAATATTGGTGAAGTAAGAGCTCATTGTGACTTTAAATTACACTTCCCTAATAGTTAATGATGGTGGATATCTTTTCATGTGTTTGTGTTTATTTGTTATCTGTACAATGTCTTTTAACCAATGTTTAATTTGTGTGTTTATGTGTCTTTGTGATTATGTATTTACTGCTTTTTGAGAGTTTTGTATTTTTACTATATAAGAGTCCTTGTGCAGATATGTGGTTTGCAAATATTTTCTTCCATTCTACATTGCCTTCTGATCACCTTAACGGGATCTTTTATTTTGTATTTACTTTTTCATGAACTGTTTTTGTTTGTTTGTTTTTACAGAGACAGAGCAAGAGTCAGAGAGAGGGATAAATAGGGACAGACAGACAGGAACAAAGAGGGATGAGAAGCATCAATCATTAGTTTTTTGTTGTGGCACCTTAGTTGTTCATTGATTGCTTTCTCATATGTGCCTTGACCGTGGGACTACAGCAGACCGAGTAACCCCTTGCTCGAGCCAGCGACCTTGGGTCCAAGCTGGTGAGCCTTGCTCAAACCAGTTGAGCCTACACTCAAGCTGGCAACCTCGGGGTCTCGTACTTGGGTCCTCCGCATCCCAGTCCAACGCTCTATTCACTGAGCCACCGCCTGATCAGGCACCTTAACAGGATCTTTTATTTTAAGTAAAAGGTATCAATTTTTCTTTTTATTTCTTTTCTTCTTATGTTTAAGAATTCTCCACCTAACACTATGTCTTAAAACTTTTATATTTTCTTCCATAAGTTTCACAGTTTTTACATGCTATGTTTAACCTTTCATCCATTTAGAGGTAATATTTGTGTAAGGTGTAAGGTTTAGGTTGACTTTTTTTATGGTTAGGGAGTTTTGCATGTTTATCTAATTGCAATTTGCTGAGACTATTCTTTCTTGATTGAGTAGCTTTCTGCCTTGTTTAGAAATCAGTTGGCTGCATGTTGGGGGTCTGCTGCTCTCTCCTCTGTTTCTCTCCACAGACCCACATATCTGTCCTCATGTCACCACCCCACTGAGGGCTGTACCTTAATAGTGAGGTTTAAAACTGGACAGAGGTCCATCCCAGTTCAGTCATCTTTTCCAAAATCCTTCCAGCTATTTTAGCTCCCTTGATTTTTTACACTTAATTTTTAAAATAAACAGTAATATCTATGGAACATGTTACTGGAATTTTTAGAGGAATTGCCTTAAACCTAGATTAATTTGGGAAGAAGCATTATCCTCACCACATTGAGTTTTTCAAATCATGAAAATGGTTATGCCTCTTCATTTATTTAGATTTTCTTCGCTCTCTTTCATCAGTATTTTGTCATTTATAGTATGGAAATACTGCACATTTGGTTAGATTTATGCCTACACACTTCAGTTTTTGAGTAATTATAGATGGTTCTTTTTTATTTTCGTTTCCATGCACTTTTGCTACTGTGTAAAAATATAGTTCACTTTTGTACGTTGATCTTACATCTGAGACCTTGTTGAGCTCACTATTAGTTCTAGAAGTTTTTGTTTGCTTGTTTGTTTGCTAGACTTGGGATTTCCTATGTGGAGTAGAGTGTCATCTGCAAATTAAAGTTTTATAGCTTCCTCTCCTATTTGTCTGCTTTTCATTTCCTTTTCTTTCTTCTTTTACTGCGCTGTGTTGAATAAGAGTGGTGAGAGCTGGTGTCGTTGTCTTCATTCCTCATTATATCTGGAATGCTCTCATCCAAGTCTGTCACAACTATGCGTGATATTACCTGTAGGTTATTGGTTTTCTTTTTTAATTTAGTTTTTAATTACTAATTATTACATTTACTATAAGCAGCCTTGCTTCTGTTTTATAACAATGACTAAGAAGTGTTATTTCTAGATTTCAGATGCTAGGACAGTACACACTAACTAACCTCCCTTCTGACAAAACTTGGTTTCATTCTGTTTTTGTTTGTTTGTTTGTTTGTTTTGTTTTGTTTTATTGTGAGAGAGAAGGACAGATAGGACCAGACAGACAGGAAGGGAGAAAGATGAGAAGCATCCATTCTTCATTGCGGCACCTTAATTGTTCATAGATTGCTTTCTCATATGTGCCTTAACCAGGGGGCTACAGCAGAATGAGTGACCACTTGCTCAAGCCAGCGATCTTGGGCTCAAGCCAGCGACCTTGGGCTTCAAGCCAGTGACCTTTGGGCTCAAGCCAGCGACCATAGGGTCATGTCTATGATCTCATGCTCAAGCCAGAGACCCCACGCTCAAGCCAGCGACCTTGAGTTCCCAACCTGGGTCCTTCACATCCCAGGCTGACACTCTCTCCACTGCCCCACCACCTGGCCAGGGTCATTCCGTTCTTGATGTTGGCTGCTGCTTGATTTCAAATGAGATACAGTCAAGTAGAGTAGTTAAGAGTGCTGAGCAGAGAGTCAGTCTGCCTGTATTTACATCACGACTCACACCACCCAGCTTTTTCTCTCAAGAGGGATTAAGAACCAGCCTCTCATCCTGAGAAAGTTTGTGACAGTTGACTTTGCCAGAGTCATGGTGTTGGACGTTGGTGGGAATGTAGCAGATTTGACCCAACAGTGATCAGTTCTCCAAGCCTGAAGGGGAAGGAAAACGAAAACTGTAACTTCCCTTTGAAGAGAAGATGCCGTTCTGAATTTCTTCTTGTGCGAGTGAGAACTGCCATGCCCTACAAAGACTTCCCAGGGAAGACATATTTACTGTGGTGACTCTCTAAACTCCACTGGATTGATAATATTATCGGAGAATCAATAGATACGTGTGTGTAGCTTTTTTAAAATTTGCAGATGCACATCTTAAGTTTACAGAGATATGTATGATTTAGGTAAGTGTTTAGCATACTTTCACATTTAGGTATTCAGTTGTGGTTTTAAAATCCCTTTTCCTCAGCGACAAGCTAATGTTATTCCTTGGGTCAAAAAAAATATGTGGAAAACATATAGTCACTTCTCTATCTTTTTTTCTTTTTTTGGTTGTTTTAAGTATGATTTTAAAAGTCTCACATCCAAACTTCCAATTATAAGGTCTGGGAGATGTCATGTATAGCATGATGATTTAAATAATCAAACAAACAAATGCCTAATAAATTACATTTGCCAGGAAGTTTGCTAAGTTAGAAATGGGATATATTTATAGTATTTAATTTGTGACAATACAAACCTGTAATCTAAATAACCTTCTAGGTACTGTGTGGTCATTCTTTTTGGATTATGCTGCCTGGAGGTCAAGGTTGAAATACAAAATCTATTTTCAAGATTTATATATATATAGAGATATATATATATATATAGATATAGATATATATAGATATATATAGATATATATATATAAGTACAATTTTTTTCTTGATCTCTTTCAAGACTCTTGCTTTCTGATATGAACATACAATTTATTTCTACACTTATGACAAACATTCAGTGGCTACAAATGGGATTAAACTGTGCTTTACCCAGTTTTGCAGATGTCTGGAAATGGAGCCGAACATTTTCTTGGCTTGTTCTAGGAATTTTAAAACTATACACACTATTCTGTGTGGAACAATCTAGAAACAGAACTTTTAGGGGTCAGAACCTGGTTGTGGTCACTCTTTCTCCCACCAACGACAGAGCGAGCGAACATGAAGGAGACCCTCTCTCTCCGCTCCCCCGTGGGGAAAACAATTATTTTTCTGGGTCTAGTTTTCTTGAAAAATTCTAAAAGGGTTGAACCCTAAAATTTACTTTCTGATTCTCTTCCTTTAAGTCGTTAATTAAAATTTTGCTCTGTGGAAATTATTTCCTGCCATATTTAATAAATTTGTAAAAGACCCAAAGCATACCTGAAAACATAAGGTCTTTGATTTTTTTGGACTAAATGTTTAGACTTTGTATTAGCTGGATAATCTGACGATGGTCGTGTCATCGGACATATTTTAAAATGAGAAAGAAAATTCTTTGTTTACTTTAAAAATCTCTTTACCGTAAAAACTTAACATTAGATGGACTATAAAGTAAACACAGGCAAATTCTGCTAAACAGAGGGCATTGTTCCTTCCTTTCTTCCTGATGCCAATGTCATATGCTCACTCACAACGCTTAAGGAAGAATGCCTCCAGATATCTGCCGTTCTCTGCCGTAAACTTGATGCTGGAAACTTTATGCATATTCCAGATAAGTTCTCAACAGCCCTACTGTATTCTTTCAGTCTGCGTTCTGTCCTTCTTGGTCTCTGATTCTCAGGCACACGGTAGAATGCTGCCTTAGACTCCAGTGCAGCTGGGTGGGCGAGGTACTGAGTGCCAGCTAATGCATCGTGAGCGAAAGTGACGTGTGCCACTTCTGCGCAGAGCCCTTTCCGTCTGTTTCCGCCCATCTCAACTTCCCAGAGAGCGGCTTCTCCCGGAGGCGGTGCCGCAGAGCGAGCAGGCGTTGAGGGAGTCTGTGTCGGTTCACGAGCAGACGTGTTGTCTGAGAAAGGTAGACCCTTTCTCCTTGTTTGGGGATGTTGGTTGCTGTGGCCTGACCTAGACTAGTTCTGACTGTCCTGTTTTACGGATTACCATAAACTACCCGGTTAGAAGACGGAGAATTAAAAGGCACACTCAGGTCTGATTCCAGAATGCCTGCTTTGTCGCCCCTGCCACGTTCATTGGCATCCCATCGCCATTTGCACCAACTCAACTCTCGGGCTTCAGTCGCTCGACGGCGGAACCTTGAGCACACCTCAGGCACTGTGGTATTGTTGTAGGTCACTAAAGGTCGTTTCCTTCAGAATGCATATTATTTACCTAAGGCTCACATCCATAACTGTGACCGCTATGATTTTACATAAAGAGAGCATTGAGGATGACTATGCGGACATTTTATGGTCTTCTCCAGCTGCTGACCACATGAAGACGCCATATCAACAGTGGCAGACACAAAATAGAGGGTTTGACGAAAAATATGTGAGCTCTGAGATTGACCTGTCGCTGGTGAAAATTCTTAAACTTTCTGGTTTGATTTAGAAGGCATCATAGACTTTGGCATGAAGAGCTTAGTAATAACACACAGTTCCATCTCCTGTTGTTTACAATAGCATTTTCACTCAGGGAAATAGTTTCATTGGGCTCTTCACTTATTTCCCAGCAAAATTCAAAAGTTTTAGGTAAAAGTTGACTTTCCTTGTGTTACGTGAGTCACCTTACTCATTTTTTTCACAAAAATACTACACTCATTTTAATGAACCATTGGATAGAACTCGAATAAAAGATCCAATTTTCATGGTATATACAGATTTTTTTTTAAAAAATTAAAATTGGGTTTTATTTCCATGACTCTGACACAAATCAAGTGACCATTAAAATTTCACGATGTTTTAGATTTGTGTTCTGTCTGTGGCTACAGATTCCACTGAGCTCCAGTGTGTGGGGGCTGAAAGCAAAATCGCTGATTTTCCTTGCTGAGTGCCTGGTCCAAAATCTAGAGTTAAGAGGCTTGATTAACATGTCAAATATTCCAAGAGGTTAAAAAAAGAAAGAAAACAAAATACAAACAAAAAAACCAGTCAGTTGAATCCAACCTTCATAAAAGAAAAAATAAATAAATGAGCCTTATCTACATAATATACTGCTCACAAAAATTAGGGGATAGTTTATCACTTCATATATCAAGAGAGCGGCATCTTTTAAAATATGGTGTAAAAACCATTACAGCCGAATGCATACTTTTGATATGATTGAAATAAAGTTAATAAACCAAGCTGTGTACTGTTATGAAACACATACATGTGCTAAAAACTATCATGAAACTAATGTGTTACTGTAGTTAAATCTATGGAAAGTATAACAAATTATAGCAGTATAATAATACTGATATTTCTTCCATACCTTACACTGAGAAAGCCCTTGCAAATGTGCAACTTCAGTGACAGTTTGTAGTTGTATAATGCAGCCCAGGAACTAAACTTCTAAGTATATTATTAATTTTTAAAATTTCATCAGTGTGTATTTTCTATGTCCACCTCAACCACTGTTTCTTACGCAGTTTAAAGGAATGCCTATCCTTTGTTTCTGTTACAGGCCTTTGAACACGCTGGTGGTGATTTTATTTGTTTCAGCTTTACATGTCTCTCTACAAATGGTTTCACAACTAATCTTTCACCTCTCCGGCTTGCCCATGTCTGAAATGGCAATTATAGGTTCCTAAAGAGAAAGTGCATTATGTGCTCACTTCCAAGTCCCAGTATGTCATGGACCCGATGCTCTCCTGGACCAAGCCCGCATCCTGTGTCACCGCAGTTACCCAGAACATGCCACCAGGTCACTGCTTCTGCTGCCTTTGCTGAGCTGCAGTGTTTTCTCAACACGGAGGGCAGAGTAATTAAGTTAACATGACAGTCACATTCTGCCACGTCCCTGCTTAAAACCCTCCATGGGCCCTGGCCGGTTGGCTCAGTGGTAGAGCGTCGGCCTGGCGTGTAGAAGTCCCGGGTTCGATTCCTGGCCAGGGCACACAGGAGAAGCGCCCATCTGCTTCTCCACCCCTCCCCCTCTCCTTCCTCTCTGTCTCTCTCTTCCCCTCCCGCAGCGAGGCTCCATTGGAGCAAAGATGGCCTGGGCGCTGGGGATGGCTCCTTGGCCTCTGCCCAGGCACTGGAGTGGCTCTGGTTGCAACAGAGCGACCGCCCCGGAGGGGCAGAGCATTGCCCCCTGGTGGGCGTGCCAGGTGGATCCCGGTCGGGCGCATGCGGGAGTCTGTCTGACTGTCTCTCCCCGTTTCCAGCTTCAGAAAAATACAAAAAACAACAACAACAACAACAACAAAAACCCCTCCATGGCTTCTGGGTGTCCCCAAACACTTTCAATGGTCTTGGAGACCCAACATGATTTAGACCCTGTTCTCTCTCTAACTCCTTTACTCTTTCCCTTGCTCATTTCTTTCTATTTGCACTGGCCTCCTTTTTGTTCTGCCACCTCAGGGCCTTTGCACATGCTATTTCTTCTGCTTGAAATTGCCTCTCTAAGGATGTCTGCAAGGCTTGCTGCTTTATCTCCTTGGGGCACTTACTCAGTTGCCACCTTCTCAGTCAGGCCTTTGCTGACCAATCCATTAAGCAAAGGAATGTGTTTCTCAGTGAAAACAGGCAAAGAGAGCTTCATGTAGAGAGATCTATATCTAGTTTATCCCATGACCTGCTCTGGGCAGGGTTCCCTGCCTTGACTCACTTTCTCGCTTCCCTATATACTTTAGGATTGGAATTCAAAAGTGAGGGGAGGTTTTCATACAAATGTATATCCCTATATGTAAAATCATCATGTTAAAAATATAGTCTGACTTTTTCACAGAAAGCAGATTTGATTTGGCTAACTGATTGAATGACGACAGCTGACTTTCCCAATCGAAGTACATGGGGACATTTCCTATAAATTGAATGATGTTAACGGTTACTCTGAGGGTACAATAAAATACAATGAAAGCATTAAAGTTTACAGTGTGTATATAGGAACGCATATCCTTCCCCATTATTTAAATCAGTCATCTTTATATCAAATTTAAAATGAATAAGAGGATACATAATATTTCAAAAATTTTTTTACATGGTGTGCCAGCAAAAATGTTGCATGGAGAATATGGGGACAAAAGGGGACAGAGCAGCAGTCGTGTAGTATGAGAACACTGAGGACATATTTTGTCTAATTGCACGTAAGGCTGGCCCTGTCTGTAACTGACACAAAGCTGAGGAATTACAATAAACTTCTAACCCCCCCCCCCCCCTACACAAAACTCAGCATGTAGGCTTTGGATTGATACCTTTGAAGGTTTGTATTTGGAAGAACCGTTCTACGAGCAGGTCTCCCAGCTGCTGCACGGTGCGCACAGGAAACGCGACATAATGTTAGGGGTCCCCACGCCGTAACGGTTACTCTTTGGCAACTAAATCATGTAGCCTCTGGTCATTCGGAGTCCGCATTCACACATGGCTGGCCACAATCGAGGGTCTGCAGGCGTTTGTCTCTGAGGGTGGAAAATAGATCATTTCAGGCTGTGATGATTGAATTGCTGGGCTCAGAGTCAGCTGCTCAGGTTAATCAGAGCAGCTGGGGTGAAGGCGCGGTTGAAGAATCGAGCCTCTGAACATTCCCCACACGGGAGAGAACTGCCGGTGGGAAGCAGTGTGAGCTGCGTGGGTTAGAAGGGAGGTCGATGGCTTCGACTGTGGAAACTCCTTTTTAGCTTCATGACAGTTACCTTGTTGCAAAAGCTGTATTTTGTGACAATCCCCGGCCAGCGGAATATTGAGTTTCGGACCTAAATCCAAACACGAAGTCCTAGAAATGATGTTATTGCTTCGTTATATGTAATTGAACACTCCTACGGTGATGGCTTTCTAGTCCCTCAGTAGCAGTGTACACGTGACTCTAAACATCTACACACAAGCAGAAGCTGTTGATCGGTCATGCCTGCGGCCATCTAACCAGATGGTTTCCAAATAGCTGTTGCAAAAAATAAATGAAGATACTTGATATTTCATTTTAGTATCCGTTGGACATAACCTAGAAAAAAAAATCACATGGCAAAAGACAATCATGTATGTACTCATGATTTAAGCAATTATAGAAAAGACTGTGGGAACCATCTTGAAATAAACGCCAGATAGTAAAGGTCTCCTTCCAGAACTGTGGTCGGTCACTCTCATTCATGGGGATCCTGACCTGATCTTCCTATATATATTTATACATTGTTTTCCGTAGTGAAGTATGCTGTTTGAGAGAAAAATATCAGGCTTTTTAATATCACAATTATCCTCAATGTAAAATTGAAGTCAGTAGTTAAATCTATTAGACGTATTTTCTAAGTTGAAGCAATTCAGTAAGCTATTGACCCATTTCCTTAAGGAAACACACACATTCTACAGTGTTCTCTCCTTACTTGGGCCTGACTATGAGATGAAGGTTTTTGACATTTTGAGGATAAATCTCCACTTTAAATAAATTTTTTTAATTGACATATTAAATCACAACTGCTTGCAACAAAAGATACATTGTTTCCTACAGCAATGCCTTTTAAAAGTGTAGCATATTTGAATCAAATTAGCCATCAAACTAGCGAGTTCTGTATTCCGAAAGCAAATACTGGAACAATTGAATATATTTGCTCAGTGTTCCTGACACGTCCCTGTCCTGGGGTCCTCTCTCCGCCCCTCTCCGCACCCTCTGTGTCTCAGGAGGCCAGTGCCCACGGGTTCTGTCACTTTCCTCTATACCTGTGGCTTCCATTTAGATTTGGTTATTTCTTTTTTTAATTATTTTTTTATATTTATTTATTCATTTTAGAGAAGAGAGACAGAGATAGAACAAGAGAGAGAGAGAGAGAGACAGAGAGAGAGACAGAGAGAGAGAAGGGGGGAGGAACAGGAAGCATCAACTCCCATATGTGCCTTGACCAGGCAAGCCCAGGGTTTTGAACCCGTGACCTCAGCGTTCCAGGTCAACACTTGATCCACTGCGCCACCACAGGTCAGGCAAGATTTGGTTATTTCAAGAGCGGCTTAACCAGAACACTGCTGACATTCTGGGCTGGACCATTTTGTGTGGGTTGTGGGGGGAAGTGCGTTGTACGATGTTGAGCAGCACCACTGGCCTCTCTCCACTGACAGCCAACAGCACCTCCTCCCCCCATCATAGCAATCAGAACCGTCTCCAGACATTGTCAGACCTCCTGGGGTGGAGTGGCGGCCAAACCGCCCCTGTTGAGAAGCGCTGGATTAACCAGAGGGAGCAATGGGAGACAGAAGAGAGGGGAAAGCAGAAGGGGTCCTGTTCCCAAAGCTCCTCCAGCCGTCACCAGGGCGTGGCTTTGCCAGAGCCCCATCCTTCTGTGTTAGTGACTTTGATCGTCGTAGTGACTTCCACGGCACATTCCTCTCTAGCTTCTCACCACAGTAACAGCATTGCCTCCCGTCCCTCGCCACTCCAGGTCCAGGGGCGGTAATGGCATCCCACCCTATCTGGTCTTTGGCTGGTCCATCGGCACGTGCTTTCTTAAATCCTCACCCTCCTGTGAGCAATCCCTTTACTAGACTCTCTCCACTCTCTTTCCTGCTGAGTTCTTGACTAATAAAACACACCTTTTCAGAAGATGCCGAAGGTGTCGAGTAAACACAGTGTTTCTTATCAATCACTAATCTCAGATCTCTCTCATTCTCTTTCTTCGCCGTATGAATTCTATCATATTGCATATCAAGGCGTATCTGCTAGAACAACCGATGTTCAGTTTACGAACAAGCATTTGTTGAATACAAGTTACGGCCATCAAACAGTGCTCAATCCAGCGATTACACAATTACGCAAAGGAAAAGTTATTTCTTTTGGAGAATGTGCAACTTAGGTAAAAGTTTAAATGCATTAGTATAAATCATCGCACATTATCTAGCGGGTCTGATAGGGTAAGTGAGGTGTCATCGTTGGTGTCTCGAGCAAGATAGGCAGGAAACCAGCCCATTGCCAGAACTAAGGGTCGGTCCAGCCTTGGTGGAAAGGAGGGGGGGGGGTGGACTGGATGTCAGAGCTTCAGTCAGCAAGACAGACCTCTGAGCCTATAGACCTGACTTCCACAGTGCAGGTTAAAGAAGAAACACGCTGCTCAGCTGCCTCAGGGTGACGTTAAAGCAAACCATAAGCTCCTGGTGCACCTGGATGAAGGTATAAGATTAACTCTAGACCTTACCCACTGGTAAAAGTGGAGCTTCTAATATTTATCCGTAAAGTCATGGTGCACTTTTGACTGGTCACAGGAAAGCAACAAAAGATGATAGAAATGCACCAAATAAAAAGGAAAACTCTGCACCAAATAAAAGGAAAACTCTCCCAGTTTCATACCTATTCAGTGCAGTTCGATGTGGGCTCACGCACAGATTTTTTAGGGCTCCTTAGGTAGCTATCCCGTATAGCCTCTACAGACTCATCACTGACTGATGGCCTACCAGAACGGGGTTTCTCCATCAAACTGCCTGTTGCCTTCAACTGCTTATCCCACCGAGTAATGTTATTCCTATGTGGTGGCGCTTCATTATAAACGCGCTGATATTCACATTGCACTTTGGTCACAGATTCGAATTTAGCGAGCCACAGAAAATATTGAACTTTCCTCTGTACCGCCCACATCTGGACTGGCATGGCCGTGGGCTGCTCCGCTGTATACACGGTGTTATGTGATCATCTGCGCATGCGCACATGCTGCCACATCATCCTACAGAAACCGGGAGGGTTTTCCTTTTACTTGGTGCAGATTTCACATTTCTATCGTCTTTCGTTGCTTTCCTGTGACCGGTCAAAAGTGCACCATGACTTTATGGACACACTGTACTTCCGTGTGATCTGGACTGCCCACAGATTTGATGGGAATGAGTCCCTAGACAGAATTATCTGAACTTGAAGACAAAAATAGTAGCACAATGATTAAATCACTTTCGCTTATATTCACATATTTAACATATCTGTTGATAAGTTACTCAATAAATAACATAAATATCTGGATCTCATGGTGCTTATATACTCTAATAGACATGGACGGGCATAATTCTTAAATTCATATGCACACTTCTTTTCCTGTGAGAAAAAATGAATAATTGAAAAAGACATCAGCTAGAACTGTCATAGTGAAGTTTTTGATTTGGCCCTAATTTGTTCTTTAAAAACAACCTGTGATTTCTATTTATCTCTGTTATTCTTTTGACTTTCTGAGACTGTATGAGGTTGACTGTGGAAAAATCAAAATAAGAAAAAGTTGGGATTTGGGGTTTTTAATTACATTTTACTTGCCTTTTGTCCTCATCTCCGCTCAGGGCTCCCTTTGCTGGCAGACCACCGTAAAGGAACAGGAATGCCTCAGTCTGGGCCTGCTGGATTTGAACCTGGATTCTGCCGCTGATTAACTGTGTATTTTGATACTGAAATGTCCAGAGCCTGGGTGCCCAATTCTGTGAAATAGAGTCCCAAAGGCTGGAGACAGGCCAGGATGATAGTGTCAGTGCTCTGAGAAGATATGTGTGGGCAGGAAAATTTTGGGTTCCAAGATAGATTTGAAATTTTTTTTTCAGTTTTATTTGTTAATTTTAGTGAGAGAGGAAGGGAGAGAGAGAAGGGGTTGGGGAGAGAGGAATATCGAGTTGCTCCTGTATGTGCCCCGAGCGGGGATCGATCCGGCAACCTTTGCACTTTGGGACACTGCTCTAACCAGCTGAGCTATCTGGCCATATTTTTATGGGCTGAATTTTTAATAATTTTTTTTATTTTTATTTTTATTTTTGGACAGCTAGACTTCATTTTTAGCAGCGTGTTAAGAGTTTAAAAACAAAAATAAAAATAAAGGTGAGAGGCCTTATTTAAATGAAGGCGTTTTCTAGATTTTGGGGGGTGAAATACTGCACACCCCTTCTCTCTTTCACCACTGCGCACACTCCTTGAGTTCTTAGCAGGCGTCCCAGGAAAAGAGGACCACAGAGCAGACAGCGCGCCTCCTCCTGAGGGTGGGGCTCTCCAGACCAGCTCCGTGGGTCCGTGGCCAGGATTACGGCCCACGTCCAGGGCTCGGTCTGCCGGGAGCCCGCTCCCGCGGCCGCTGTGGCTGGATGGCCACCAGAAGGGATGGCAGAGACAGATGTTGGTCAAGGCGACCTGTTAGTCAGCTGCGGCGGTTTCACATGTTTGAAATCATGTCGTGGTTTTCTCCAGTTTGAGTTTTATTGTCTGTTTGGCCCAAGCACGCGCCACGACGTTGTGAAGCTCGGGCCTGTAAGGGCCAGTGTCCCTTGCCACCACCTGGCTTCAGTGCCTCGTTGCCACAGGGCACGCCGACAGAAACCTGTCACAAAGAACACGCGTGCTGTAGGAGGACTCGGGAAAAGGTCACAGTTCGAGGGGCCGTCGCCGATTCTGCAGAAGAGGATTCTCAGAGTGTCACTAGCCTTGAAGAAAGGTAAAGCTGACCTTTCTAAAGAATTGACCGTTAATCCTTAATAGCCATCGCCACTGCAAGTCAGACGTGTCCCACGAGAGAGCGCTGCACCCCTTGAAGTCAGCAGCGCAGGGTTCACAGCCAGGCTCTGCTCTCGGGGGGTTGGGGGGCTGAGCGTGGGGCCCCACCCTCCCCGAGCTCCACTCTCGGGTTTGTAGTCGGGGCTGATTGCGTTGTTGTTGTTGTTGCCGTAACTGCCAGCTAACACGTCAGTCAGCGTGTCTCATGCCCGTGGATGCCCGCAGAAGACGCAAAACTGCGGGTCCGAGGAAAAACACAGCGTGGTCCTCAGGGTGCTAGCAGCAGCCTCGGTTCGGTGGGGGCTGCGGACAACCCGCGGGGGGGGGGGAACCTTTATAGTGACAGGGGCGTCACCGGTGCTTTTCAACAAGAACCATGCCGGCTGCTCACGTTCGGTTTTTGCTCTGATCTCTGCGGGCAGAGATGTCCGGGTAAGTCTTCCACTCCCTTGGCCAGTGTTAAGAAGGACTTCACCTGTTTCCTCAAACAGGGCAAGACTCGGGGTGTGGAGTTCTAGTTCTTTCTTGTAGACTTCCAACCTGACTCACATCCCGGGTCCAGAGGCACCTGAGCCCCTGAGCCCAAGCGTGAGGGACTTGGCGGCAGGCATTCCTCACCTGCCGGCTTCTCCGCAGACCCGGGTTTTGTTCTCTGCGGGGCTTTTAAATCGAGCGCCGCTTCGATTTCCACCCAGTTCCTGGCGTCCAGAATTTTATTGACACGGCCTGCTTGTTGTTCTACCTACTCCCTTTTTCATTTAGGAATAAAGAAAAGAAAATCAATTTTTAAGAGGAAGCTCAGCTTTAAAAGAGAATTCCTACAAGCACGTTTTTGGAAGTGTGTGTTCTGAGAGATTACAAGTGGTTTCACGCCCTTCCACGTCCCGGGTTATTAGTTTGTATACACAAGCCTAACACACGTGCTGCTCTGACATGTACTTTTCTTAACTCGTTTTCCCTCCCCTAGAGGTAATAAACTTATTTATTCTGCTGTTGAAACAAAAACAATTTTTCTGAATCTTGAAAAGGATCGAAATGATTTCATCTTCAGGGTGAAGTAAATGTCATGTGATTGTGTGTGAAATTCTTGTCCTGACTCTTCCACTAACTGGTTACATTGTCTGTCTAGTTTCATTGCCCTGATATGTAAGAAAGCTCAGTGCTTTTGGGATGATCCAATGTGACCTTATACATATTTAAATGATATGAACTCAGCCGAAAATAAATAAATAAATAAATAAGTATATGTATATTGTATATATATGTATATATGTGCATATATAGTATATATATTATATATCATACAATTAATATATATTAATAATAATGTTAATAATATTAATTAAAATATGAAATAATATTAAAATAATTATTAATGATATTTATTAATGTAATAAAATATATTATTAATACAACAAAACAATAATATTAATAAAATATTAATATATGTGTATATAGTATATATATTATATGGATGGATGTAAGAGATTATTTCAAGGAAAGCAGTCTACAGAATTTAAACTTAAAAACATTTTTCCCCCCGAATCATTGTTTTGGTTGATTTCTTTGTATTCACTCCAATTCTTTGATATTCTTCTTAAAATATGAAATTCCATCCTAGATGTCATTACCTTTAAAAGAAACTTTCCCAGGTCAAATACACTGCTGTCTGTTTTTATTCCATGAACATGTTGCAGTCCAGGGTTTTAGCAGCGTTTGAAGTGTATATGGAATTCCATTGTAATAAATACCGTTGCAATGCCCAGTTCTCCGAAGGGGAATAGTGCCAGGTTCCCAAACACGGACGAAGGGCACATGACGGTTCAGACACTCTTTTACTGACCTGGATACAGAGATCTGTAGTAAGTGAAAAATTCTGTTCACAGGACAGATTCTGAAATCCCTGTCTGCCTCGTGACATTTTAAATGTAAATCTTGTCCTTTAAAGGATTAGGCGTACCAGATCATTGAAGGGACTGGACATTGTTATTTAATACTTTACACTTTAAACCAGTGGTTCTCAAACTTTTTGAAGTTGAGGCGCATTTAAAATCCTACAAATAATTGTAGGCACAGTATATACAGATTTCTGAGAAATATGTTATAATAATTAAGTCAACTATTAAAGAAAAGAAATATAAAGTCCAAGCGTGCTTTTATTATGGTAATTAAATGAAATAAATACGACAAAATTAAGTTTATTCTGACATTAAAAAACATTTTTATGTTACATTTTTTGAATTATGCTTTTTAGAATTTGTAAAAAAGGGGTTAAAATTTTTTAAAAAATAACAGAAAAGTTATCTCTTTATATATAGAGATAGATACATTCTTAGTAAGATTTAGTAAATTCGGCAGGTCCTGGCGCCAATGTGTTAAGTTTTTTTTCATTCTTGTGTTTATGAGAAACATGAGCCTGATATGTCCTAGTGATTTCTTCAATGTTTGGGCATCTATTTGAAAGGCAAACTCTCATTTCCTTGTCAATACATTGAAGAATTCCTTTCTTTTTACTCTAATTGTGTTGAGGGTAGAAAATCCTAATTCATGTAAATAGGATGTTAAAAATTGTAGTAAAATGTTCAAAGCTTTTTTAGATATTGCCACATATTCTTCTTTTATAGAACTCCAAAAGGCTTCAAGAGACAACTCCTTATGTTTAATCATCAATCCAAAACCCTCACCATACATATAATCTTAACTTGACACCAAACAAAGGATAGAAGAAACTTGCCTCCAGTCTTTCCAGGGAACATGGGGAGTAGTGTAAACAATCCAGCACCACAGCTTAACAGCCTTTTGCAACCTAATCAGGCAAGTGAGGTGGGGGGTTTGGCAGACTGTCAATTTACAGACAATTTCCCACACCTCTGTCCCCTAAAAATCTAAACTCCAAAAACTCTGTTGGTTTTTTGGTGCCCAACAGGCACATATATCTCTGAAATACCACAGGGCACACCTGGAAATCTTCTAGGGTGCACACTTTGAGAACCACTGCTTTAAACTCTTCCTTGAGATTAAAATACATGCTTGTATGCACTGCCAAGACCGCTAGCTGCAGCATTGCTAAGAAGCGGTAACTGAGACCGTCAAGGACAGTGTCACTTCTAATGGACATGAATCTGGATTTCAGAATGGGCGGAACTGACTTACTGAGGAAATCCAAATCTAAATTCCAGAAGTGTCCCGAAATGTTTCACGGTAACTTTTCGGTTGTAAGCGCACCACACCTCCAAAGCCCTGTAAGGATAGTCTTTCAACATTAGCATTCATGTCTGTGGCAGTTTTTAAACATGGGCACCAATTTTGGGGTGCTCAACCTGTCATGATGTAGATAGGGTCTGCGTCGCCTCTTTTTGAATCCAGTGAGCCGGTGACTGCTTCATGCAATGCAATATGGTACAAATAGTGACGTGTGACTCCAAGCCTAGCTGAGAACGGCCACCCAGCTTCATCCTGCTATCAGGGGCACTCCTTCCTGGAGCCTTGGGTCGCCTTGTAAGAAGTCTCACGACCCTGGCGTTACCACGCCACGACACAGGCCATGCTACACGGGAAGGCTCAGAGAGACAGTCTGGTTGACAGTTCCAGCTAAGCCCAAATCTGAGTCATCCCAGCCCTGGCACAAGATAAATGAGTGAGAGCTCATCCAGATGATTCGAGTCTCGAGGAATCCAAGTTCATTCAATTTTAGTCTTCCCCTCGGTGACACTGGGCCTGGAGCAGAGACAAGCCACCCAGGCCATGCCTGTTCTGAATTTCTGACCCACAAGGCTGTCCACATAATGACATGGTTATTGTTTTCAGCCACGACATTTTGGGATGGTTCATTTTGCAGCGATAGGTATCCAACTGGTCTTAATTCTACAATGGCCTTGAAAGAGCTTTGTTCATTACTGTGTAAAATTCAAACATAGCATCGAACAGTCTTTGAATCAATCCCTTTGCAGAGATGCATAACAAATTACCTTTGGAAATCAGCACTCCAATCACTCTAAAGATGGTGTGTTTAGTAATAAATGTATTGGGGAGATACACACACACACACACACACACACACACACTCATATGCACTTCCAAGATCGCTAGCTGCAGCATTGCTCAAAGAATACACACACACACACACACACACACACACACATTTGCTTTATGTAAGCCCATTTTGCACTTTAAAAAAATTAGGGCCTCTTCAAAATACATGCACTTTTCTGATGGAATAAATTATACTCACAGAGAGCAGAATGCAAATATATCAGAATTTCTAATGGAGATAATCTATATCACTTAAAAAATAAATTTCAAAAAGTACACAAAGTCGTGGGTAGAGATGGAGAGTTAGAACTAGAAGATGTTCCCAAGAATACATCTTAATTATTCGCTTCATTTGGTCTCTCGTGTGCAATTTTTAATTCACAAAGCACTCCTTGTTCAAAGTCTTTTTTTCTTCGTTTTTGCTCATGTCTTATTTACTATCTTCTTGAATACTCATAAGGCACAATATTGTTTACAGTCAGAATGATTTTATAAAATTACACATATCTTTTTTGACACATTTTTAAAACTTTAACATCTGTTTCAAGTATAATTTTTAAAAAACTAGATATCTATATCCTTTGCGATAGCTTATGGCAATTAAAGATATAGGTAGAGAATTTCACACAAGTTTAAAGAAACGTGGGTTATACATGCTCATTTAGAACACAGTGCTTTAGATAAACTTGGGATAGATGTGCTCATACAAAAATAAAATAATTTCAGCTGAGATTATTCAGCGTTTTTTGTTGGTTTTTTTTTTTTTTTTTTTTTGGAATGAGACTAAATTAGTAAGGGAATTCCCAAGTAACTTTTACGCTTCCAGAGTGAATAACAGGTGATTATTTCTTAAGAGACCCTCGACTTAAAAATAAGCAATGCATTTAAAAGTGGTCAGGCTTCAAAGTAAATTACAGGTTGAATATTAGCAATGATGCCCACAGGCCCTACATCCTGATCAAGGAATTCCTGGCGCTTTGAAGACAGCAAACACATGACATCAGTTAATCTCACCATTCCTGGAGTGGGTGGAGTACATTAATCTTACAGATAAGGAATAATAATAGATAAGAATTAAGATTCATTGAGTCCTAAAGATACTCAAGCAGCCTTTTAAGAGCTTTATATTCTATTACCTAATTTAATTCTTGGGACAGCTTTGTGAGGTAGTATTTTTTTTTTCATTTTGTAGGTGAGTCAGCTGAGGCCAAGAGAGTTCAAATATCACCTCCAAGAACGTCTAGACAGTAAGTAGTAAATACGGAATTTAAAACACATCAGACCGTTTCTGAACCTGTCTTGAACATTATGCTCTAAAAATACTAATGTCTGTAGTTATTTAGATCGGGCTAATCTTTCCTAAAAAGCACGAGCTGGCACTCAATGGCTCACCAATCTTATAATCAGCTAGATTAGGTAGACTGCTCGTTAATTGTCCTCATCATTTTTTATAATTAACAGCTTTAAAATGATTTTCCTTGGCACTTTACTAGATAAACATTATTGGGGAAGGAAATTAAACCCAGACTCACTGACTTCATGTCTTCAGCCTCTGCCCTGTGGCGCTACTGAGTGAAAACGCAGGTGTTAGGGACCAGGGGTAGCAGGAAGAACTGGGTTCTGACCCTTTGACATTCAATCCCTTGCTTTATAATTTTTTACATCCACATACTCAAATCTCCTTTCCTCATCTTCCCACCTGCCTCTTTCCATGTATATATCTCTCTATGGGTCCCGAATTTTTATGCCTAGCACCCCCCCTTCCCCTTACAGTGCTCAAATCAGGATACTGTGGGAAATGCATCGCCCCACAAAGATTTCCTCTGTAGAGGTTAAGCTATGCACGCGATGCTCCGGTCCTCACCCGCAGAAACGGCGAAGACTAAGTAAGTGCGCACTGCCCGTTTCCCCTTCGAAACATCTCTGGAGAATATTCCAGCCTGGCGATGCCCGCCACTTCCACTCAAGGCCACGTGGTGTCTGATGCAGAGGTGGCCACGGCTCCTGAGCGACCTCCAAGCGTCCTGGCACGCCCCCAATCTCTTCCGCAGCACAGGCGGGAAAAAGTCTTTGAAATGCAAATACGGTATTTTTTATATCCTGCCTGAAATGGCATATTGGCTCCTCGTGCTCTTCAGATAACTTGCCCAGAGATTTTCCTACGGTTCCGCCCAAGGTGTCTGAAAGTCTTCCTGCCCGCTGTCCGCCTTCTGCTCTTCAGTGGAGATGCCTGGCTTCTTCCAGCCCTTTCTAGCCTCTTCATTCCTTCCAGCTCCTTAATTCTCTCCCTTCTTCGTGTTGCCGAGGTAACCTCTACCCAGGTTGGATGTCCTGTTAGAGAGCAGTTCCCAGGGAAACCTACCCAGGCCTGCTTAGACGGCACCCTTTTCCAGCTTTCCTTCTAACCGCCTCATCTCTGGCCTAGCCCTTGGCCTGCAGACAGGCTTGCGTTTATATTGTAGCTTGGCCATTTGAGGATGATCCCTCACCTCTCACGGGCTGTCAGCTCTCCTGGACGATGTCTCCTTCTGCAGTTCCGTGGACGCCTGGGGACTGGCTGCGGGTGTGCATTGCTCAGAGGAGGGACCAGGCGAGGGCTGGCGAATATGAATATTTCTGTGTGGCATACTGATTCTAGACTCATGGGATAGACTCATGGAAGTGACAGTTATCGTTTGGCTGTTGTTTCAAAATGCTTGAGAGGTCCTCTAACAGTACATGGTTTTTGTTTTTTGTTTTTTTTCTTTTTTTCCTCCCTTTTTACATTCAGTGAATTTTTTGTGAAATCTTTGAAAACAATGTAGGACAGGGGCAGTCAACCTTTTTATACCTCCCGCCCACTTCTGTATCTCTGTTAGTAGTAACATTTTCTAACCGCCCACCAGGTTCCACAGTCATGGTGATTTATAAAGTAGGGAAGTCACTTTACTTTATAAAATTTATAAAGCAGAGTTACAGCAAGTGAAAGCATATAATAATAATTACTTACCTAGTACTTTATGTTGAATTTTCACTAAGTTTAGCAGAATAAATTTTTATAGAACAACTTACTATAGTTAAATCTATCTTTTTACTTATACTTTGGTTGCTCCGCTACCGCCCACCATGAAAGCTGGAGCGCCCCCTAGTGGGCGGTAGGGACCAGGTTGACCACCACTGATGTAGCGGATGGCTCCCAGAGGCCGGGACACAAACTCTCAAAGCTGCTGATTGTACTGGACAGAAATCAACCAATATCATTCCCAACATCTAACACACGCAAAGCGCAAAGAACCTACATTTCTTCTTATGTGAGTGTAAGGCAAGTGCCTATTAATTGGAAGTCCTGAGAGTGCTAGAGGAACACATTTAGATCCGGTAGAGTGTTCTGTTTTTGCATGCAAATTAGGCATCTTACTTGTTTTTTTTTGTTTTTTTTTTTTTTTTTATCATTATTATTACTACTTCCACCAGTGGAGGAATATGCTTGGATTAAAAATTTCCAGCACAGCCTGACCAAGTGGTGGCACAGTGGATAGCGCGTCGGACTGGGATGAGGAAGGACCCAGGTTCGAGACCCCGAGGTCGCCAGCTTGAGCACGGGCTCATCTGGCTTGAGCAAAGAGCTCACCAGCTTGGACCCAAGGTCACTGGCTCCAGCAGGGGGTTACTCAGTCTGCTGAAGGCACACGGTCAGGGCACATGTGAGAAGGTAATCAATGAACAACTAAGAAGTCGGCAACGCGCAATGAGAAACTGATGATTGATGCTTCTCATCTCTCTCCATTCCTGTCTGTCTGTCCCTGTCTATCTCTGCCTCTGTAAAAAAAAAAAAAAAAAATTTCCAGCACATTAAGATTGTTGATTTTTTTACAGTTATTGTTGCTATTGACACGTGGTACTTGTTCAAGCCTGTGATCAGAGAATGTGGTAGAGAATAGATTTAATATTTGCCTCCATCTCCACCTACCTTCCTCAAAGTAAAGGGAACACGTGAACATATTGGCAGGCATGGTGTGACATAACTTGGGAATTATTCCCATTTCCTGTTTTAGCTTTGCTCCAGCAACTACTAATACTCACTAGAAACCTAATAAACGGAAAAAATTTTAGAGTACTAATTTGGTTGGGTTGTACATTTATTGATAATGAAAGCTTGAAAAAAAAAAAACAACAGGAATTGGTTTTATACAACTGCAGATAGAATGTGATTTAACAAAGACGAGAACATTTTCCCTAAGTTTCTCCTCCATGAGGAACCCGGGGTGCTTATTTGTTCAAAAAAATAAATTGGCGTTTGTTCCTGAAATCTAATAAAAATCAACAGATCTGTTAAACGTGAGTGTTACAATTCTCAAAAGAAATAGAGCAGGGGTCGGGAAACTTTTTGGCTGAGAGAGCCATGAACGCCACATATGTTAAAATGGAATTCCGTGAGAGCCATACAACGACCCGTGGACGTTATACATTATCCAATAAAAATTTGGTGTTGTCCCAGAGGACAGCAGTGATTGGCTCCAGCCACCCGCAACCATGAACATGAGCGGTAGGAAATGAATGGCTTGTAATACCTGAGAATGTTTTATATTTTTAACATTTTTTTTATTAAAGATTTGTCTGTGAGCCAGATGCAGCCATCAAAAGAGCCACATCTGGCTCACGAGCCATAGGTTCCCGACCCCTGAAATAGAGTATTACTGTTTTAGTATTGGTATAAAATGGAGTTTCAAATGCACGGCCACACTAAAATCAATTAAGTTAGAGTGACGTAAAGTACTTATAACCTTGATGGTCTCATGGTGCTCTCCACATCCCCCCACGAGAGTCCTTGCTTCTTCTCTAACTTGTGACGCACGTCCTGCCTCGGAGATGTTGCACCTGCTGGCCTTGCTTGGAATAGGGTGGTCCCCGTTTATCTATAGGGAATACATTCCACGACCCCCATGAATGCTGGAAACAGAGACTAGTACCAACCTCTGTATATAGTATGTTTCTCCTCATACATATATATCGTATTTTTCACTCCATAAGATGTACTGCCCTCCCCCCCTCCCAAAAAAAAAAGTGGAGGGGAAAATGCTCGTGCATCTTATGGAGCAAAAAATACAGTATTTTATTAAATATTTTAAGGCACCATTTGGTTCAGAATATTTTTTTTTCTTATTTTTCTCCTTAAAACCCTAGGTGTGTCCTAGGGTCAGGTACCTATGATAAAGTTCGATTTGTAAATTATGCACAGTAGAGATATAACAACAATCACGGATAATAAAGCAATCATAACAATATGCTGTAATACAAGATATGCGAATGGGGTTTCTCTCTCTCTCTCTCTCTCTCTCTCTCTCTCTTTCTCCTTCTCCCTCTTCTAACCCATCTGCTAACTGAGATGATGACTGAGGGACTCACAGGTAGGCAAAATATACAGTATAAATATGCTGGCTAAAGGGGTGATTCACATCTTAGGGGGGGACAGAACAGGAAGACATGAGATTTTATCATGCTATCTGGACGGCGTGCGACTGAAAATGTATACATGGAATACATCGAGCATTTTCCCCCACACCTGTCAGTGACAGCGGTACAATGTCTTGGTATTTGTCTTTCTACCACTTAGACTAGGCATTCACTGAAGGCAGAGAAGCCATTATGTTTTGTTTGCGGTCTAAGCGCTTCTCGTGATATCTGAAGTCAACAGATAGGTTAAATAACGGATGAATGCTGAGTATATAGTTCTCTCTGCCCGAGAAAGGAAGACTTCTGGAATATTCTCTGTGCTTGCACACATACATGCATGGCCACTGGAAGATCACTCTGCTAATCATCGCAATCATGGTTCCAGGCCTCAGACGATTGATTTGGAGATGGACTCTCCCGGTGACTCTGCCCAGCGCGGTCGTTCGCTGGGCGTTTGGAACACAGAGCCAGGGGGAAAGGCGCACGAGCTCACGGAAGCAGAGTCACACCACTGCCAGTCTCTCCGTGGAGGAATTCATAATTTTTTCTTCTGCTAAGGACCACAATCTACTCTAAGCCCCATACACCCACCCTGAGGTTTGGTTGATCCATCTCTCCTTGGATTCGAAGAGATTCTGAGGTAACACTTTCAAATAATTGTCTTTGTGGCCTACGCTAGCCAGAGGAGATGCCGACTTCTCATAACCAACCGGACTTGTCATTAGGACCGGAAGAGAAGCAGGCCGGACAGGGAAGGGTGGGCACCATTTCAATATCAGGGGGACAGTGGACGTGGTGGGTACGAGGGAACTTCGTGGGGACAATCCTGAAATAAAACCTGTCGAGGCTTCTGTCCCAAGAGGTGAAGTCAGGTGACAAACTTACAATCCAAGCTTAGTTCAGATGGCTTAGGGGAGTTGAATGCAAGTCTCTATGGAACACCACTTCTTAAAAGCACAGAGCATTCACAACAGGCAGTGCTCAGATAGGCAAAGCCTTATATGGCCGTATAAGCAGCTATCACAGAACCACAGGGTTTGCCAGGGATTAAGCCAGAAATAGAACTCAAAAACTTGAGTACCAGTCTCTCACCACGAGCACCACCCTTCCTACAGGACATTCAGTGTGAAATGGTTTTCTGGTTTCTTTTCATGCTTGGAGTCAACTGAGGGAGGGTGGAAAAAATTAAAAACAGGCCATGCACTAAAAAAAAATGCATTTTCCCCTTCCATTTAAGAACCTTGAAATTAAATATATATATATATAATAATTTTTAAAATGTCATGGAAATTAGTAACCCAAAATTTAGTTTTTTACTGCCCATTTTATATATTTATTTCCATTTTTATGCTGAAGCTCTTAAAAAATATAAGTGTGGAAAGTTTTCATCTGTACACGGAATTAGACTATTTTTGTCTTTGAGAAATCACATCTTTTAGAGAGGGCTTGTTGTGAATAAGGACCTGTTTTCTTCGGATTCTCTGGCCGGACCAACTTTGACAAGGAAAGATTATTAAAAAAAAAAAAAAAAGAAGAAGAAGAAAAAAAGGAAACTCACTTTTAACATTTTAAGTTGGATCAGACTACTAATTTGTATCATATTTTTTATTTTTCCAGCGTGAGGGTGAATTAGCATTTTCACAAACACAGAATTCAGAGGTCCGGGCAGCGCGGTGTCTCGAGACGCAGCCATTCATGAAAGGGACTCTTTCTCCCGTCTACTTCCTGTTTTTGAACCCCTTCCATGGGCACCGGGCGAGCAAAGGGCAGTACTGTGCTTGAGCACAAACGGCCGAAAGTGACATTAATTATTTTATTTATTTACTTTTTGTTTGTCTGGGCCGCCTGCCTGAAGCCGGTGGGGCCGGGCCAACTGCTGGACTTTGCTGACATGCTTTCCTTTCTCTTTTTATCCCTGACAGAGATGGTAGTTTTCACGACGCTGATTTAAATCAGACAGGAGGATGGGACTCCGGGGAAATGATTGAAAAGAGTGGTCTGACTCCAAGCTCAACATTCACGGGCAAATTCGAGACGCTCATAGGTTTGTCACATCTTGCATTCTAAGGTGAAACAAACAAATGATTATATATATATATATATATATATATATATATATATATACACACACACACTGTATTTTTTGCTCCATAAGATGCACTTACCCCCCCCCCCAAAGTGGAGGGGAAAATGCCCGTGTGTCTTATGGAGAGGAAAATACGGTATTTTATTAAATATTTTAACATATCATTTAGTTCAGAATATATTTTTTTTTATTTTCCTCCTTAAAATCCTAGGTGTGCCTTATGGTCAGGTGCATTTTATGGAGTGAAAAATATGGTATATATACACACACGCGCACACACGCACACACACACACACTGTATACATATATATTTACATGTCAACAAAATAATGACATACCAACCCAACTTACTTTGCTGTTCCAAGAGACTGGTAGTTTCACAGGCTCTTCGTGACACATCACCATTGCTTTTATTCTTAAAATGTGTCTCATGTTCCCGGAAGCATGTTTATGTTAATGCCGAACAGGATCGAGAGTTTTGTTCACCGAAAACTGATAAATACACTCTTTGAAAAAGGAGGAAGTCATTTCAAACTAAGTATTTTCATCTGAAAAAAAGGATTCAGTATAGGAGAAAGAAAAGTTTTGGTGAGAGAATGAAAGGTATGGAATGGAACAATTGTCAGTAGCAATATTGAGTCAATCCTGAAACTGAGGGGTCGTCCTGTGGAGATGACCCTTAACCCCCCCGAGTCGGTGCCTGGACTGATTTAACTTCAGTGTCCCAAGCCCACATTCCTCTCCCCACCTCAGACCAGCTGAGCTCTCAGACCCATGAATTCCTCCTTCATAATTTCTGTTCTCCGTGGCGCTTTGAAATGCATATTTCCATAAATAGAGTATTAGTCATAAAAAAAAAAAAAAAGGATTCGGTTTGGTTTCATGCTCCGATCTTTCTCCCCCATATTTCGGTGTCCTGTAATAACTGATCTTTGAAGGAATAAAACTGGGTTTCTAGCCTCACTTCATCCCCGGTGGAATTTTCCATATTCCCTTTACCTGCTTAGATTCTATCGTTTTCAAGAACCTTGGGTTAAATAAATCCTGACACATTGGAATGATGGACTAATGCACAGTAACTAAAATGTTATTGAAGGAAAATATGTGATGTTGGGAGAAAACATTATTTTGATAAATAACAAAGCAGGTTGTAAAAGTATGTACAGCTTCTTTCCAAATGTAGCTAAAAACAAGTGATAGCTTAATGTATAAACATGAGTGGAAACAGAATTCTAAAGGATTCTCTAAAATTTAGAGTCTAAATAGTTAATAGTGTACAGAGGGTAGAATTAAGGGTGATTTTTATTTTAGCGTTGCAAATTTTTATAATTTGTATGATAAATAAGTAGTTATTTTATAATCAGTAAAATGTTATTTTTTTTAATTGATTGATTTCTTTAGAGAGAGAGAGAGAGAGAGAGAGAGATGTATTCATTCATTGTTCTACTTAGTTGTGATTTCTTCAGTGGCTTCCCATATGTGCCCTGACCAGGGATTGAACCCACAACCTTATTGTTTCAGGATGATGCTCTAACCAACTGAGTAACCAGTCAGGCCCAATAAAAGTATTATTTTAAATGAGCTTTAGGATAAGTGCTGGGGCAGCTAAATAATACCATCAAAAATGGATACAATTATGATACAGTGTATAAGAAAAGGTTATGAGTCCTGAGAAAACTGAGTTACTTTCTTGTGGTGTCAGTTTTGTCATCAGGAAAAAACTAAACTGTTGTTTCCTAAGAAATTGAACACGAGCGGCTATTAGTAGAAAAGACCTAAGACTTTCAGGTCATTGGAACACATTTTTTTTTTTTTGAGTTAATGGAGATAAGAATGTTTCCATTTTAAATCTGCACTTAAAATGTTTTTGTTTGAGTAAATGGTAGCATAAAATAAAGCCCTTTATTCGGATTTCTGTTGAAAAGAAGTCAAGTTTGTTCAATACACTGAATTATGCTGACCTCATTTTTTCTCCTGTTTGCTTCTTTGGAACCCTTCAATTCCCTTTCTAGGGAAAATAGCTCACCTGGAAGATCAGGCCTGAGTCACCCAAAGGGCGTTGTTCCTCCTGACCCCATTTTCAAACTAACCACAGCCACTTCGGAAGTCACAGCCATCTGAAAATCATAAGTTAGCAAACTGTCTGCTTTCTAACTCTAAAGAATTATTATCACATCTGCAGAGAGTTAATGACCACGTCTATGGTGCATGGCACTTAGTAATTTTATATCGTTTGGGTTAGGTGCAGTTCCTCTAATTAGGGAGCATTTATTCCAGTGGGGAGACATGAGCATAGGTATAAATATACGTATTATATATACACATTAAATAAATTATTGCAGATGTGTACTGAGTTATTATATTTTAATGCTCCTATGAATGCATGGAAAACAGAAATAGGTGCTGGAGTCTATTCAGCAGGCAAGCCTGCTGAGAACCACGGCTTCTGTTCTCTTATAAAAGTCTCTGGAAGAGCCTGTCAGAAATGTGGAACGGCAGTGCTTGGCTATTCCAGTGGAAAGGTCATTTTCATTTCTGGGAAATGCATCACGAATTGTTGTTTTCCCACATGCTGTACTATTTAGTATGATCACACTGCAAGGCGGTCTGTGGACAGGCTAACATCCGTAGGTACGGGCTTCTCTTCTCGGTCTGCATAGCCTCAGCCAGATCATGGCACATTTGATTGATTGGTCAACAGGGTATAGGTAACATGACATTGCACCAAGAAATCCACTTTATAGCTGCGAAGGAAGTCAGCAGTGAGCACAGGGTGACTGAAGCCACAAGCGCTAGCTGGCCTGGGTGGCATTGCTCAGGAGCGGCTTGTCTGAGGGTGTGGCGGAAGAGTCTTGTGGGGGTAATAAAGGGTGCCAACTTGGAAATGTGACTCTGCCTGGATGGAGGACCATCTTTCAGAACAGATTATACGCACCCAGTCAACAATCAGTGTATCATTCTGTGACACCAACAAGGAGAATAGCTGGGTATAGAATGGAAACCAGAGGCAAAGGTAGGAGTGGATCCAATTGTCATTACCTCTCCAATGACCGCTTACCACACAGGGACCCGCCCACGTGGGGAATCTGTGTTTCCTGGCCAGGTGACCTTGAGCTCGAGGGTCAGATACCCCAGCGGCCAACGAGGGCTACAGCAAAATCTCATCAACTATAAAATACAGCTGCGCCCGCACTTCTGCCTCCTCGTTTTGAGACAAGATGGCCTAGAGAAGAGTGACCATTTGGTCAGGAGTAAATTGATTCTGCATCCTAAGAGAACGTCCAGTCACTGCTCGGTAGGGAGGAAAGGAAGACAATATTCGACTGAGGGACGCATCAGGCAGGAAGCCTCTTGGTACTACTTTGCTCCGTCTTCGTTGCTCAAGAGATACATTGTAGAAGATGTTATAGTGTGTCATATAGGTAACTCCTTTAAGATCAGTGACATTCAACAAGTGGTTGGGAGTGTTCTCAGCTGAGTGACTACCTTAGAAATGGACCTCTCCGAGCTGCATTTGTTTATATGCTCACATAAATCTTAATAGTATGTGTTAATGCCTTCTAGGTAAACATTAAAATATATCCATAATACATTTAGAAAAATGGATTAAACGTAGACTAAACATTAAAGCTTGTTTTATTATTTCTTAATGAAAATCTATTATTTCCTTCAGTAAAATCACCCTCCCTCTCTATGTCTCTCTTTTCCTTCTGGGAATCCTATATTGTGTATCTTAGCTTGATTAAAGCATATAAAACCTTTAGGTATATTTCACACTTTTTTATTCTTCTTTATTCTTATTTCTTTTGCCCCTCTGACTAGGCAATTCAAATCACCTGCTTGTTCTTTTTTTCTGCTGGTTTCAATCACTTGCTGAACTCCATTAGTGCATTTTTCATTTCAATTGTTGTATTCTTTCAGCTCTAACACTTTTGTTTGGTTCCTTATTCTAGTTTATGTCTCTGTCAGTGTTCTCGTTTTGCTCATCGATCATTTGCCTGATTTCATCTAACTATCAGTGTTCCCCTACAGCTCACTGAGCTTCTTTTAGGCAGTTAATTTGAATGATTTATCAGGTCCTCCATTTATCTTAGGGTCAGTTGCTACAGACTTACTTTGAGCCAGTTACTGGAGACTTATATTCTTCTGTTGACTGTATTGCTATTTGGTCTCTCTAAAATGTAAAGTATAAACAAATTGTCTGTGAAAGATATGATGATAGAAATGGGTTTATTGTTATTTTTTGTGACAGCGACAGAGCGAGGGACAGAGAGAGGGACATATAGGGACAGGCAGACAGGAAGGGAGAGAGATGAGAAGTATCAATTCTTTGTTGCGGCACCTTAGTTGTTCATTGATTGTGTTCTCATATGTGCCTTGACTGGGGGGCGGGGGCTACAGCAGAGCGAGTGACCCCTTGCTCAAGTCAGTGACCTTGGGTTCAAGCCAGCGACCCTGCATTCAAGCTAGTGAGCCTTGCTCAAACCAGATGAGCCTGCGCTCAAACCAGTGACTTGGGGATTTTGAGCCTGGGTCCTCCACGTCCCAGTCCGATGCTCTATCCACTGTGCCACCGCCTGGTCAGGCTGGCTTTATTGTTTTTAAAAATCTTGATTTTGCAAGTTGCTATATACAACATAAGAAAACTGGTTCTACATTTAATTGATCTTGATACTTTGCTGTGCTTGCTTTACGTGGAGAGAGTGCACTCCCAGCCATAAATACTGATATCCACCCTTTGATTCTGTCCATGACTTAGGGAAATATTTTTCTTGAACCAAGCAACGTTCTTACGAGTTTCAGAAAGTGTTGTATGTCTACATGTTTTCAAAAAAGGGCTCCAAAGTCACTGACAATCTTTATTTAAAAGGTTTTAGACAGCTAAAAAAAAAGTTCATTTTTGATGACTCCAGATATGAAAATTTTGTTGTTAACACAGGTGAATTTCGGCATTGATTGAATAAGAGAGAAACACTCCCATGCCTATGTTTCCAAAACACCCTTTCCATAGCACAATTTTCTTTTAAAAAGCTATTGCTTTCTATTTTTTAGTCACTGCTAAAATGTCATCTTTAACTTGAAGGGCTATTTCAGTGTATCCACATTGATTAAATAATTGAGTTAAATGGTACTAACAGCCACTTATAAAAAAATTGAATGAATTTAGAAAAAAAATGTTTGTGGGGAGATTAAAGAAAAATGTATCATATTGCTTTCACCTCCCTCTTTAATATTTTGCACCACATATTTTCATGGTTACCCTCCATTACGTTATGAAGTATTATAATAAGTCAACTGTTTGTTTCTGTGTTCTAATAAAACTTTATTTATAAAACCAGGTGCTGTATTGTTTTCTTACCTTTCTAGGTTCAGACGAGTCAGAACATTTTCTTTGCATATATCACAAGCAAAGGAGAGGAAGAGATGACATATTCTGGAGCCTACTGTATTTGAAAGATCTTTAATCAAATTATCTCCGGGGTTGACATCTGTGTGCCTTATTCTCTACCCGTGCTTTACTGCAGTGTTTTGTCTATCAGTCATTTTTGGAACTAAATATCTCATGTAGTAATATCACTGAACACAACCCCGAAATCATTTTTCCCATATTGCTTTCAAAGCAGCACACTACGATGGTTTATACTGACAGTGTTTTTCCGAGAAACACTATTTTTTATTAAGGATTATTTTGCATCATCTCCAGGATACCTTTCTTTTATTGACCACACACACAAAAATAGTCTTTTCTGTTTTATTATTGAGGCTGATTCTACCAAAGCTGCAACTTGAGAAATGCTAGAAACATCTGTCCTTTCTCCAACAGCAGCCTTCTGGCGCTGTGCAATTTGTTTGAGTTTTTTTTTTTTTTCCCCAAAAAAATCTTTGGCAATATTTTCAGTTTCTTCTAAAATACTTGCTGTTAAATAAATACATTTTCGCATTTGTGCTGTATAGTTTTGCTAGTGTAAGTTTATCTCTCTTTGCCATAGCAAGAAGAAAGGAAAAGTTTACCCAATGGTATAAAATTGTTTTAAATTGAGGCCATATTTGCATAACATAAAATTAACCATTTTAAACTGGACAAGGCTGTGGCATTTAGTCCAAACACAATGTTGTGAGATCACTATGTCTATAGAGCTCCACAGAGTATTTTCCTTGCCCAAAAGGATGCCCCATATCCACCAAGCAGTTCTTCATCTCCTCTCTCCCAAGCCCATAGCAAACACAAATAGCTTTCTAATTCTATGGATGGTATAATGATTCTAGACATTTCCTATAATCGAATCACACAATATAAGACCTTTTATGTTTAGGTACTTCATTTGCTTATTTATCCATCCATCGATTGATGAAAATTTGAGTTATTACTCCCTTTTGGCTATTGTGACTAGTGCTGCTATAAATTTGTGTTTATGTGTATTTGTTGTAGTACCTGTTTCATTCCTTTGGGGTGCATCCTTAGGCCTAGAATTGCAAAGTCATGTGGGAATGTGCCCCGATTAGGATCTATCTAGCAACACCTGTCTGGGGAAGATGCTCAAATCAACCAAGCTATTTTTAGCACCTGAGGCTGACCCTGGACCAAGGAGCTATCCTCAGCACCTGGGCCAATGCTGGAACCAATCGAGCCACTGGCTGTGGGAGGGGAGGAGGGGAGAGAAGGGGGAGAGAAGCAGATAGTCACTTCTGTATGCCCTGACCAGGAATCGAACCAGAGATGTTCCATACACCAGGATGATGCTCTATCCACTGAGCCAACCAGCCAGAGCTAACAGATTTTTTTCCTATAACATTAAAAAAAATGTAATCCCACTCTCATCCAGCTTCAAAGTTTCCGATGAGAAATGTGCTATTGATAATGTTAAGAATTTCTTGGACATGATGAGCCACTTGTCTCCTGATGCTTTTAAGATTCTCTTGGTCTGGGGCTTTCAACAGTTGTTTTATGTGCTTCAGCATGGATCAGTTTGCATGATTCCTTTTTGGAGTTTGTTGACCTTTTAGAATGTAAAGATTCATGTATTTTATCAAATTTGGGAAGTTTGATTCCATCACTTTTTTTCTCAAATTTTCTTCTAGTTTCTTTCTCTCCCTTTCCAGGTCCATTATACATATGCTGATAGTCTTTTTTTTTTTTTTTTTTCTTTTTTTTTGTATTTTTCTGAAGCTGGAAATGGGGAGAGACAGTCAGACAGACTCCCGCATGCGCCCGACCGGGATCCACCCGGCACGCCCACCAGGGGCAATGCTCTGCTCACCAGGGGGCGATGCTCTGCCCCTCTGGGGCATCGCTCTGCCGCGACCAGAGCCACTCTAACGCCTGGGGCAGAGGCCAAGGAGCCATCCCCAGCGCCCGGGCCATCTTTGCTCCAATGGAGCCTTGGCTGCGGGAGGGGAAGAGAGAGACAGAGAGGAAGGAGGGGGGGTGGAGAAGCAAATGGGCGCTTCTCCTATGTGCCCTGGCTGGGAATCGAACCCGGGTCCCCCACATGCCAGGCCGACGCTCTACTGCTGAGCCAACCGGCCAGGGCTACGCTGATAGTCTTGATGGTATCCCAAAGGTGTTTTAGGTTCTGTTCATCTTTCTTCACTCCGGTTCTTTCTCAGACTGGATAATTTCAACTACTATATCTTCAGGTTCATGTATTCTTTTTTCTGTCCACACAAATCTGCTAACAAAACCCTCGAGTAAGTTTTTCATTTCAATTATTGTGCTTTCCAGCTCTAGAATTTCTGCTTGGTTATTGTTTTAAGTTTCTATCTCTTTAGTGATATTCTCTACCTGTTCATCCTCGTTCTTATTTCTTTTAGTTTTTTTCCTTATAGTTTCCTGTAGCTCTTTAAAAATAATTGAGATAGCTGATTTATGTATTAAAGTTGATTTAAAGTATTTGTCTAGTAAGTGCAAAGCCTGTGCCTATTCAGGGATAGTTTCTGTTCACGTCTTATGTGACTGACATCTACCTTTATGTAACTTTGCATGGTTTATAATTTTTGCTAAAAGTTGGAAATTTTGTAGTTATGATGTGGCAACTCTTCAAATCCATTTTTTACCCTCTTTGGGCTTTTGTTTACTAAAAACTTGAATATGTAGCTATTTGTTTAGTGCCTTTTCTAAACTGTTTCTTTATTGATTTTTAGACAGGGAAGAGAGAGAGAGAATGAGAGAGAGAGAGAGAGAGAGAGAGAGAGAGAGGGGAGAGAAATGAGAAGCATCAACTCATAGTAGTTCTTCTTCTATATGCCTTAACCAGGCAAGCCCAGGGCTTTGAACTAGTGACCTCAGCATTCCAGGTCGACATTTTATCCACTGCATCCCCACAGGTCAAGCTCTAAACTACTTTAAAAACCTGTGACTTATTCATGTTTGGTTTCTGAAATCTCTGTTTATTTAGCTGGTGTTCAGGTAGTGTTTTAGTGGAGATTGCCTGGAAGCCGGGAATGAAGAGAGTGAGAGGAAGAGAGAGAGAGAAAGAGAGAGAGAGAGAGAGAGAATAATTTATAAAACCTTCTGCACCAGTCTATGCAGATTGTTTCTGTGCTTGCCACTCTTCCACTGCCTAGCCAGGCCATTGAAAACTCTGCCTTCGCCCTCACTTCCTGCTCCCATGGAGCCTAGAGATCGGCAGGAAGTTAAATATAAGAATCGTTTTCAGTTTGTCTTTTTTTTTTTTTTACTGAGCAAGTGTCTCCCCTTAGCATGTGCTGTGGCTTTCTAATTTCCCCTCTACCCAGGGGTGCTTTGAAATACTCTAATTTCCCAAAGTAACCCCCCCCTTTTCCTCCCAGGCTTTGGCACGCGATTGTATTCCCCACACTTACTCCACAGGGTGTTGTTTTGCCCTGCAATGCGATTCGGGCATAGCTGCTGCTTTTCTGACCAGCGTGAGTTCTGTGTTAAAGCACAAGCCAGGCAAACACCTTGCACAAGTCTTTCCGTTAGCTCCGGGACAGTGAAGCGTTCTCTGCAAATAAAGTGAGCCCCACTCCGTGTGTCTGACATTCAGTGGCACGCTGGGAATGTCGCCTGCAGTATTTGAGACCGTTGCTGCGCCATCAAGGGCGGTGGGGCAAAGCGAGTAATAATAATAATAATAATAATAATAACAACAACATAAAATAGCCACATGCCTTTTCTACCATTTCTTTTTCTTTTTTTTGTATTTTTCTGAAGCTGGAAACGGGGAGAGACAGTCAGACAGACTCCCGCATGCGCCCGACCGGGATCCACCCGGCACGCCCACCAGGGGCGACGCTCTGCCCACCAGGGGGCGTCGCTCTGCCGCGACCAGAGCCACTCTAGCACCTGGGCCAGAGGCCAAGGAGCCATCCCCAGCGCTCGGGCCATCTTTGCTCCAATGGAGCCTTGGCTGCGGGAGGGGAAGAGAGAGAGACAGAGAGGAAGGAGGGGAGGGGGTGGAGAAGCAAATGGGTGCTTCTCCTATGTGCCCTGGCCGGGAATCGAACCCGGGTCCCCGGCACGCCAGGCCGACGCTCTACCGCTGAGCCAACCGGCCAGGGCCTTTTCTACCATTTTTATGTTGCCTATTCCTTGATTTCATGCCTTTTTACTGTAAACCTGAGTTTTTGAGATTTTTAACAAGGCTGATTCTAACCACCTTGGCTAGATTTCTCAGTATTTCTATGGAAAGGCACGTGTTTGGGTCTGCCTCCTCTACCATGTCTGCGGACGCATATTCTCTGAGTTGTTGTCTCTATTAAATTTGAAACGTCAAAGCAGTTTCTGTAGACGAGGCCTGCTGAAGTTTTGATTGTCATATAGCGCATGAGAAGTTAAACAGCACAGAGAACGCTGGAGTTTTCTTCCAATTATAGAGTTCATTTACCATGCTTTGAAAATTAAAATATCTTAAGCTTATTGCTAGTTAGGGGCTCCATTCAAAGGCAGTAAATAAAGATTTTAATGGATTTCCTTGATACAGATCCTAAGGATATTTTATGTAAGAGCCAAAATGTGACTGCTTTCTGACAGGTTCAAGGAATGGCATTTGCAATAGACCGAATATTGTGTTTCCTTAAAAATCATGTATTGACATTTAATCATAGATGTGAGGCTATGTGGAGGTGGGGACCTTGGGAGATGATTGGCTCGTGAAGGTGGGGCAATTCTATAAGGACACGAAACATGAAATTCATTGAAAATTGGGAATTTTCTATAGTATGGTGGGGCGACGCTGCAACCCTCCTTGGGGTTTTGTTTACTGAAAGCTTTAGCTGTATGGTTGGTGCCTTTTCTAAACTATTTTTAAAAGTCTGCAACGAATCCTGGGGTGAGTGCCCTTGTGAAAGAGGCCCCAGGGAGACCTTCCCTTCTACCGTCGGAGGTGCAGAGAAAGGACAGCCTGTGACTCCAGAAGGGGGCCCTCACCAGACTCCGGGGCTGCTGGCCTCTGATTGGACACTCTGCAGCCTCCAGAACTGTGAGAAATGCTGTTGTTTGTCATCTGCCATGTCTACCGCATTTTTATTTTTTTTCTGAAGTGAGAAGCGGGAAGACAGAGAGACAGACTCCCGCATGCGCCCAACCGGGATCCACCCGGCATGCCCACCAGGGGGCGATGCTCTGCCCATCTGGGGCGTTCCTCCGTTGCAACCACAGCTATTCTAGTGCCTGAGGTGGAGGCCATGGAGCCATCCTCAGTGCCCGGGCCAACTTTGCTCCAATGGAGCCTTGGCTGTGGGAGGGGAAGAGAGAGACAGAGAGGAAGGAGAAGGAGAAGGGTGAAAAAGCAGATGGGCGCTTTTCCTGTGTGCCCTGGCTGGGAATCAAACCTAGGACTTCCACATGCCGGGCTGACACTCTATTGCTGAGCAAACTGGCCAAGGCCTATCATATTTTTATTACAACAGCCCAAACAGACTTAAGGTAACATTTTTTTCCAAAATTACCTTTATTCCTTATCAATAACACAAGGCAAATTAGTGCTGTCCTATTTGAAGTTATGGACATATCCCTGCCTCTTATATTTGGAAGGAAAAAGTGTGTCTTTGTCACAAAGCTTGGCTTGTTGTTACACATTTTGTTAGTGATAGAAAGACATATATTGGTTTATCGATATCACACAGCGATGTGTCATTTCTAAATGTACCTTAGAGAGTAAAATATCACTTTGTACCAAATTTGCCAATGTAGTAGATTGTTTTCGCTGGATTCTACTGTCCTAGTTTAATTATATAGAAAGGAGTAATGATTTCATGTTTCTAATATATGTTATGTCATTGATTTCTCTACATGTGCTCTCTAATTCATTTTTCACGTTGTTTAACAATTTTAAGTCTTTTTAAAAACAAATATTTGGGGCAGCTTGGAGAAATAGTAATGTAATGATGATTGTATTTCTTCTCTTTGAAATACGGAATGCTTCTTTTGCTTTTTCTCCTGGAGAACAGACAGTGATTTGAGGTTAACTTCAGTAGTGTTCTCTGTTTCCAGAACCCTATAAAGTTATAACGTTTATCTTAAAATCTCAGAAGAGAGTGAAACCTGAAGGTTGGTATTGGGATATAAATAACTCCTCTTTGGTCCTGGCCGAGTGGCTCAGTGGGTAGAGCATTGTCCCAGCACACAGCACACTGAGGTTGTGGGTTCCATCCCCACTTAGGGCACATATGAGAAACAACTGATGCGTGCACAACCAAGTGGAGCAACAACTTGATGCTTCTCTCTCTCTCTCTCTCTCTCTCTCTCTTTCTCTCTCTCCCACTCTTTCCTTTCTCTCTCAAATCAATGGGAAAAAATTTTTTTTTTACATAACTCATCTTCATTTATATTTCAAAACAGATGTTTAAAATTTCTTAGAAATGTATTCAAAGATCTAACTCTTCAATCAGATTTATAGGTTGTTGTTGTTGTTTTTTTAAGCTATAAATATAGTGACATTAACTTTCCTTATTTTAAGATTGGTTGTCCTGGGGATCTCATTCATTTGAATAATTACTCTGTAAGGGAAGACTGTGCCTACCATGAAATACAAAACTCTATTCTAAAACTTATAATTTATAGAGAAAGAATTAGTGAAAGCAGGGATGTGAAAATCAACTGTTTTTCAGATACTCTGCTTCTGTGATCCCGCTTTGAACTCTGAGTTCCTCAGCCGCCTCCTTAAAATGAAACCGTCAAACCTGCCACATCCCTACCTCATCAAGATGTTCTGGAGACTCACAAGGCAAACCCATTGTGTATGTTAAATAAAGAAGTTCTTGTTATGGAAAAAAAGTTACTTTGTTTTCAAAATTATACCTCCTTATGGAATAATGCTTCTTTTGCAATCATTGAAGTCCATATGTGATTTTCCAGCCTTTACAGATTAGACTGTAAAATCTGTTGAAATAGGATCTATTGTTTGTCCAGCATTGAAATGAGCAATAATTTGACCATACCAGTCCTGGCAGAAAATACAATATTGGGAGGGTTATTAAACACTGAGACTCTGCAAAACAAATTAAGTAGAAGTTACTCATCACAGATGTTTTAAAAATCAGATCTATTTTGATATTTCACCCTATTCACCGGCCTTAAAACTTATATTTGGCATTTGTGTGACATCAAGAGAGTGTATAAGACTGTCGTATAACAAATAAAAGAAATATTGCATATATAGTCGTGTGTATACCTGTTTTGTGTGAGCCTTTGGATTTCTGAAGCGCACGTGTTTGGTTTCAGGATTAAGCGAGCTGATACAAGTGGCGGAGGCGCGATACACAATTGCATGTGGTTGTCTGAAAGTCATACTTATTTTAAGTCGAGGGTACTGACAGAAGCCATCGGCGTAGGTCAGTCTGTGAAGATGGAGTGGAGTGGGGGTGGAAGAGGGTGCCACTTCTTTTAGAAATGCAACAATATATGTGGTCATCTTCTGGCTTTTATTATTGATTTTCTGAATGAAACATCGAAAGAAAACCATTTGCCTATTCTGATTTTACTACCAAAATTAAATTTAAGAAAGTGTTTGTAAAATTGTTAGGAGAAAGTTCTTAAGAGTAAATAATCCCTTTAAAGTAGCTAAAATCCTTACCTCTAGCAACCTTATTTTATTTTATTATTTTACTTTATTGTGACAGAGACAGAGAGAGTCAGAGAGAGGGACAGACCATACAGGAAGGGAGAGAGATGAGAAGCATCAGTTCTTCATTGCGGCACCTTAGTTGTTCACTGATTGCTTTCTCGTATGTGCCTTGATGGGGGTAGAAGGGGGCTACTGCAGAGCGAGTGACCCCTTGCTCAAGCCAGAGACCTTGGGTCCCAGCTGGTGAGCTCTGCTCAAACCAGAATAGCCTGCGCTCAAGCCGGCGACCTCGGGGTCTCGAAGCTGGGTCTTATATATCCCAGTCCAACGCACTATCCACATTGCCACTGCCAGGTCAGGCTAGCAACCTTATTTTATTAGGAACAACCTGTGTGAATAAATATAACTACTTCTCAAATGATAGTGGGAAGGCCGTGCACAGGGAAACCTCGTTGAGCTATATTACTGGTGGGGTACTTCCTCTGGCTATGGTGCGTGGTTCACCAAAGTGCTTAATATTCCATCTCCTGCTCCTACTGATGGAGGTGTTGATGCTGCTCTGTATCACTGTGTAAAAAGTCTTGTTACTTTTTTGCTGACACACAAGAGCTTAATAGATGATAAGCCCTTTCAATTAAAGACAATAAAAGATGGAGAGTAAAAAATATCTTGACAAACATCCAAAAATATCTAAGTCTTTAACCCTGAATCATTCTGCTCACTGTTCCTACCTGCTGTCTTTGGACAATTCTGAAAAACAAGCATGAGAGCTTCCGATTAAATATAGTTAACAAAGGGCATTTTAAAGAGCAGTGCACCTGAATGTTCAAGGGCCATATTCCTTGCTTGTTTGGGGTCCTTTAGAATTGGTTTCTTTTAGGTTTCTTTGAAAACCCAAAGGATGAGTCTGTCATCTCCCAGTTGACTCATTCAACACTTCAACAGACCGAACTTTCCATCTAAAGATTCTGTTTTATCATGGAAATTGGGCTAAATTTGTATTCCACTGAAGTTCTGTGTGTTATTTCTCAGTGAAGGTGCCAAAAAATACTTAATCATCACTGTGGGGTAAATTGTGAGCTGGGCTAGACTATGGAAATAAACTCCCCCCCCCCCTCCTTCCTCTCCACCATAAACAATGGCTCCTCTGTGAGGTCAGAGGGACTAACTCCACTTTTCAACAGAGACTAATTTCTAGCCACTGATGTATTAGAAAAACTGTAAAATAAATGTCAAACTGCTTAGTCATTTCTTTCTTAAAATAATTGACCTAAGTTCAGAGAGGGGCAAGAAAGACAAACCATTAGGCACAGTCAGAGAGGGATTACATTCAACAGCAATTTCCTCGGAAAGATTCTAAATATTTCTGATGTGTGCAGGAGTCCCCCCTCCCCATACTTATTTCTCATTCAATAAGTCAAATTTGATGCAATGGCTTAAGTACTAGTCCAGTGTTTGGAGAAAATGCCCCTGCATATAACACACAAAAATAACAGACAGAACTTAGAGAAACGGGCCCAATTTCCATAATGCAAGAGAATCTCTAGATGAAACATTTGATCTGTTCAAGGGCTGGAGGGGCCAACTCAGAGATTGTATATATATTTTATATATATATATATTATATGTAATAATATAATATATAATATATATGGATAAAAACATCAGTATGAGAAAAGAGAAATAAATGCCAAATGATTTCAAAGATGATGGACCTGTTCTAAATCTACTTCTCCTTTCCTCTAATTCCGCCTGTAGTCACTTCTGTTTCATCATGGAGCTCTCTCCACCTCCAGTACTCCTGATATTAAGGGCATCCAGTTATGGACAAGTTTCTTCTGTCTCAGTTTGGCTTTTGAGGTCTCGGCATTTAAAAAGTTGGTTCTGAATCTGTATCCCTTGACTCCTAGAGATTTTTGACAATACGAAGGGGGGGATCCACTGGCTTTCTACCGTGTTTAGTGAAACTCCCTGAACTCGGAAGACTGTCTAGAACAGTGGTCTTCAACGTTTTTACACTTGGGGATTGATGAAAATAGAATTATTTTGGGGACTGCTAAGGCAGAAATCACCCTGAGAATAGCGAATTTGACTTAAGATCATTGGGTCTGTAAGCTTCATGCAACATCAGGGTGGTTAACACTTTCACGAACCTGCATGAAATTTCTTGCTTGCTGACTGACACTGGTCCATGGACTGGTGGTTGAAAAACATCCACATTTCCCTAAACTGACTTCCCAATCAATGATCAAATTAATATCTCGCTTTCTCTAACAAGCCAATATGGACAAATACATTTAAAATACTGCTACCAAGCAAGTGACTTTTTTTTTTCTTTTGAAACTCTTGCAGTCAGAATGAATTCTACAAAGCTGCACAAATACCTTAAAACATTGTTGATAAGGTGACAAAATAGGAAATGTCATAGAGCCAACTGTGCTTCAAATTAAAAGACTATGTCAGCAAGCTGTCATAGTCCAGCACATTTTGAATCTCTGCATAAACAGCTAACAAGGACTGGCTGGAAGGAGGCAGAGAACAACGCCCTCGGGAGGAAATTGCCGGCAAGTCGTAGGTCATGGGGTCTCTTCCAGTCTCCCTGTCCTCCATCACCTCTCCTTCCTTTACTATTACTTTTCCTTTCACTGAATTCATCTCCTGTAAGTCCATGAGCAAGTTCCCGGAGTCTAAATATGGCTGCCAGCTACAAGCTATAGGGGTTAGACATAATTAATATTCCTTACTATGAATCTACTATACTTCCTTCTAGAGGCGTTAATTCAGACCCAGGTTATGCCTAGCTGGGCAGTGGCCAGAGGAATTCTGACCACAGAGCCCAGAGAGCATAAGGTAGTAATAACTCTATTCACCCAAGTCCCTTTGCCTGAAAGGACCCTTTCACCGCAGTGAGCAGCCCTGAGATGTGACCAGAGGTGGGGGCTTGCTAGATTGACTGCCTCATTTCTCACCTTCTAGAACAGCGTGGAGCCATGAACCTCTCAATAAATCAGGAGAGGAGTTGAGAAACCATTTGAAACACCATTTTGACATGTTCCTACAAACCCGGCAACTCCCTCTAGCTATTGAGTTGGTTTTGGATTTTGGCAACCTCACAAATATGTATTTCTAAACTTTGTATCAATTTCACCCGTTCCACATGTAAAAGGGAAGAGCATAGAATAAGTATAAAAATATACAAAGAATCGGACAGGAAAAGCAGGTTTCGAAGGAGTGTGGAAACTGGGAACACACACACATTTTTCATTTTGAAGGGACGAAGAATAACGAAGAGGTACATTGACCTCTATTTCCACCATAAAGCTCTTAAATGGTAACTGCATTCCAATTTCAAACACACTCTGATTTTGAATTATTTTATTAACTTATTAACACCTTGAGGCTGTCGTGTAAAAAAAAAAGCTCATTGGCAGTATTTCTCTGTAGCTGTCATAAGACGTCCCAAACATTCTTCCAGCAGCGTTACTAAAATCAAGTATTCATTTTTCTTTTATTGGTCATCTAACAGGTGAATGTCTTGACATTGGAAGGGATCTTGGTCACGGAGAGTGACTGTCACGGGAAAGGCATTTTTCAGTTGCTTCTCTCACTTTATTATGTGCATCGTAAGCGATATATGTTGGGAAACAATTCCGTCTTGGGCCTCAAGCTAGTCTCTGAACACCTTCCAACTCTTAAACCACATAAATAGATTCTAATTAATCAGATGAGCCACGAGGTCCCGTTTCGTAACTCATAGAAATTTGGGTTCCTAACGATCGTGGACCAGTGCGCCTCATCAACTTGGCTGGGAACTCTTAAACGCTGAAATCTCTTGAGGGGTCCGCGGAGGCCCTCAGCCCCAAGCTTCCAGTCCTTGTCAACGGGAGAATGTATTCATCCACTCAACACATCTCCTGGCACCTGCATGCTGGCACCTTGTTGGGCTGCTTCCCAGAACTCTGTTGAGAGAGACACTTTAGGCAACGTTAGGGAACAGGGAAGGAGCCAACAAGACGTGGGAAAACGTGACCAGGGAGTCTGTATTCCAGGCTGCAGTGGATTACTGGGAGGAGGGGTTATGGGAGGACTCGAGCAAGCTACCCCTCGTCACTTTCCCTGTGGAGTGGGCACGTTTGCAGCTCCCCAGGCCCTTGATGAGGAGCTGTGAGCCGGGAGACGCTTGGAGATCTCTGCTGGTCGCCTTCCTGGGGCTTCCTCCCCCCCTATCTGCCCCTCTCGTCCCCGAGCCAGGGCAGAATCCGCTGGGAAATTAGATCACCAACCCCCTCACCTTACTGTCAGCTGCCAGGCCTTTCCCCCTCTCCCTCCCTCACGACCCTCTCAATTAAGCCCATGCAGAATTTAAACATGTAAGAGAAAAACCTGTCAGTTTCAGAGCTCAAAGGGGTGCTTTCCTATGAGATCACAGGTGTTGACCTTTAACCCTTGCTTCTAATGCCCGTTTAAAACAAAAAGCGCCCCGCGTCCCGGAGCACGCAGGGCCGGGAGCCGCCGGGTCCACGCCGCTGGGAGCAGCAGCCTCTGGCGCAAGGGGAAGGTGACGGCTGCCAGCCCAGGACTCCAGCGGTGCGGCGGCTCCGCCGCCGGGCCCCGCCCCTCCCCCGCCGCCGACCGGGAGGCGGACAGACGGTGCGAGCAGACAAGTAGCTGTTTTTATTGAATACAGAAGCTCCTTGAAAACTCTGCGGGCTCCGGGGCTCTCCTGCCATTCCTTTCATTCCCAGAGCGCAGGAGCCAAGCACGCGCCCCCCGCCCCCGCCCCGGAGCTCCCTCCCACCGCTTCCCGGGGCTTTGGGGAGCGGAGGGGGAGGCGAGGCGCGAGTCGGTGGGGCCGCGAGGTGGGCTGGGCTTGCCTGCAGTCCCGGGGCCGGGGCCGGGCCCGAGGGGGCGGGCTCGGGCCGCGCGCGAGGCGTGTGATTGGGTCAGCCCCTCGGCCGGCCTGTCAGTTCCGCGCGCGGCGAGGGAGGGGGCGCACGAGGGGCGTGGGCGGGGAGGGGGCTGCCCGGGGCCGCTCGGCCGGCCCACTGACGGCATGAAGCCTTTAGGGGCGCGCAGTCCTCTCGGATTTTTGGTTAAAGCCCCTTATCCGCCGTCAGTCTGAAAGCAGGGCCCCGCGGAGAACGGATCGGAGGGTCCCAGCCGGCGGGGGCCAAGCGAGAGGGGGAGGAGGGGGCGAGAGACAGGAAGGAAACAAACCATCCCATTTAAAAGCAAAAAAAAAAAAAAAAAAAAAAAAAGAAAAAGAAAGAAAAAAAAAGCCCTCTGGTTTTCTTATTTTATTTTTTCCTGCTCCGCGCTCCCTCCCCAATGGCTGTGTAGCATACATCCCCGACGCTACCTCGGGAAGGGACGAAGCCGGTGCGCCTGGGCAGTCTCGTGGGGCCGAGCTCACATTCGCGAGTGCCGGGCGCGCGGAGATGGAGCGGTGGTCCTCCAGGTGGAAGACGAAACGGTGGTTGTGGGACCTCACCGTCACAGCCCTCGCCTTGACTTTCCTCTTCCAGCCCCGAGAGGTCAGAGGAGGTAAGAACACGGGGACTTGGGGAGGTGGGCGACTGCCGTCGGTCTTTCTCATCCTGCGCCCCTCCCCCTCTGCGCCCCCTCCCCCCACCCATCCAAAAAAAAAAAAAATCTAAATAAAATCCAGATTGCAGCTGCCACCAGGTTGGAAGTAAAGACTGGAGAGACAGAGAGGGAGAGAGAGAGAGATGGAGGTAGGCGGGACGGTAATGGGAGAAGAGGTTAGCAGGAAAACAGATCTGTCAGGCGCAGAGCCTGTTGAAATGTCCCTCGCTACTTTGCAGCGGCTTTGAAAAGAGGAAAAATATTACCGTGAACAACAAGGGCACTTGTACAGAGCTTTTGTTTCACGATCAGCCCTCAGACTGGCCCTTGGAACACATCTTCTGGTTTCTTCAGACTCGAGCTAATGGAAATATCTTTTTTTAGGGGGTGACCTGAGCCGAAAATATAGAGAGAGGGTATAAAATGAACCTTGATAAAGTCCTTTGTCTGGAATAAAGTGAGAAAAGGGGCTGTTTTACTTTCAGGGATATGAGAAAGCAAGGGGTGGGGTGGGGGGGGGGGTTGAATTTAGAAGACTGAACACTTTGTGTGTGGCATTTCGGTGAGATTTTAAGTGCGCGCGGGGGGGGGGGGATTGGCAGGTTATAAGGCACGGGTTGAAGAAAGGGAGAACGCTCTTCCCCGAATTTCAGCCCCCTCCTCTCCACCGGGGACCCCCCCACCGCACCCCTTCTTGCAGGTTGGACGTGCAGTTCTGGTGGAGAATGATGAAACTGGCCGACACATGGGCCGGGGGCGGAGAAAGAAGGTGGGGAGGGCCGAGGAGGGGGCGAAGGCCGAGGCGGGAGGAGAGAGGTAAGGAAAAGTTCCTACGTGGCAGCAGCAGCTCTTCCAGGAGCAGACCTGTCGGGGAGACCGAGCGACCGCAGCCCTGTCAGGACCCGGGGAGGGAGAGCGCCCGGCCTCCTCCCTCCGCCCCCGCCCCTTCCCGCCCCTTCCCGCGGGGAAGGCATCTGGCCGGAGCGGTCCGTTAGGTGCCGCAGACACGGCTGGCGGGAGACCGCCTTGGGAGAGCGCAGGGAGCCCAAACTGCCGAGAGGAGAAAAGCGAGCTTTGTTTCCAAGGGCACCGAGCGGCGGGGGGTACGCAGGAGGGTGGCGAGGATTGGCTGAGGGCGAGAGGGATTGTCCACCCCGACCGCGAACGCGCAGGCTGTAGCAGAAACCTGAGTCTGGCCGCCCCGGTGGATGCCAAGATCTGAGTTCTCCCTAATGGGACTTGGCGCTCCCCGAGGCCGGACTCTTCGAAACCAGGTCTGTTGTATTCCTTTCCCTACGCTCGCCGGCCTTCACCTTGCTGGGCCGCAGGCCGCGTGGGATTCTTTCCTCGGTGCAGCTCGCGCCCTTGCTGCGGACCGTCGGGTCCGGCCCGGCCCGGCCCGGCCCGAGCCTCTGGAGGACCGTCTTTGCATTTTAAGAGTTATGCCAATGATATCGAGTCGAGTGGTTCGTTTCTAACCCCTGGTCAGGGGTACATAGTGGAGACTTTGAAAGTGGAATCCATCCAAAGTTTGCATTCTACCTTGGGTACCTGGTCCCCGGCGGGATTGGTCATTCCGTCCGCCGTTCTGCCCTCTGCTGGTTTTGTGTATTATTTGGGATCGGAGCATGGGTTTAGCAAGAGAGGCCTCTTAAACTCCTCACTCCAGGGATTGTAGGGAAGGACCCTCCGTGTGAGGGACAGGTACATGATTTCTTCTGCGTGCCCCATACATAAGTGGACAAAAGGATCCTAATGGCAGCTATATATTTAAAAATATTAGACACTCAGGCTTTCCTCAATGAAAGGTGCAATATAAACCCAAGAGAAACCACCGTAGGCATTCAGGGTTAGAGGTATATGTATCTTTTCCTCCAAGTTCTAAGGATGGCGGAACGTTCTGATTCCTCCCCTTGTAATGCACCATCCCTCTGCACCTAGCCACATACCTGGGACACGGTCACACCAACACCCCACGACCACAGCGAATAAGGGATGGAAAAAGAACCGTCCCCATGATTACGAGGACCAAGTAATGCGAGAGATAGCCGAGTGTGAGGGTCCTGTGTTGTTCCTGTTTGTCCTTTCTGATGAAGTGTCTTGAAAGGTGTGTGATTGTTTAGACTGTCATACTGTAAAATGTGGCATTTATTCAACCAAGTTGCTTGCTGCTTAGTGGGAAGCTGGCTATTTACTTAAACCTCCTTGTAGGCATCCTGCCCTCTTTATAAACTTCAAAAGGACATAATAGTATCTTAATGCTTAGAAGGAAACACTGGCCTGAATCATCAATTGGTAAAGGAGCCCAAGGTCCAGTTCTCGTATGGATCTTTAGATTTGCAGTTGAAAAAAGCAAGGAAGATTTGATTCCAGGTTCTAAGGAACGTGTTATGGACTAGAATTATGCTGTCATGTATTGATTTCACTGGGATGCGGCGGTGTGATTTGGTTGCTAAACCCAAAAGTGACTTAAAACAGGCTACTTTCATCTAACATTTGTATTTCTGGGATTAAAAGTATGACAGCCTTAAGGAGTCCATAATACATTAGACACTGAAGACAGTGGAGTGAGGATCCTGAATTGTCTAATCTAACCTGCCAGAGAGAAGTTCCTGGATGAATGGACGAAGAGGACGTTTATGGTCTCACAGTTAGGATTTCACTTTGCAGATCTAAACACTCTAACTTGGCAATCCTTTTAACATATTTCTTCAGAATATATAGTATTTATTATGGTTTATATGAAAGTGTTTTTATAAACTTATATTTTATAAAACTTATGTTAGCTTCATTTTTGGCTTGCGGTACCCAAACATGTTTTATCTCAGAAACGTATGGGATGCTCTGTCAGTTAGTTCACCAGTTATAATAGATAGGACCTGAGCTTTACCTGGGCTCTATATTGACTACCCCGGGCTTGTGTTAGGACAGGTGGTTTTATGAGTTTCTAAAGTGAGTTAAGCTATCCTTGAGTACTGAGAAAAACAACATCTAATTAAATATATATATATATATATATATATATATATATATTTTTTTTTTTTTTACTAATTAAAGTGGTATTCAGTTTTTGGTGGTTAAGCCAATACTGTTCTTGCAAAAGGTTGATTAACTTTCTGAGAAGCTCGCAGAGCCTGTGAGCAGTTGGGAGTGAGCCCGGCCGGTTGTTCTGAGTGCCCGGGATCAGCAGGTGAAATGGTCCTGGCTTCCAGGGCCTGTGCGAATCCATCTTTGCAAAGAGATCAAGTTCGTCCTAATTTTTGCTGACTCAGAAATCAGTTAGAAGATCAGATACACTTTAGATAATAAATGGAGTATCTGCTAGGATTATTATTAATGTCTTCCACTTGTTTTTGAAATCAAAATTGACAAAGTTTGGGATAGAGAAACAATAAAGAGAAATAGGCATCTTGTGCAAGGCGTCTCCCTGTGTGTTGTATGCAGGTGGCCTCGGTATAGGTGGGGTGTGTGCGTGCATGTGTGTGTGTCTGTGTGTGTGTGCGTGTGCGTGTGTGTGTGTTTAGTGAATTAAAGACACATGCACAAAAGTGTATGTTGTGAATTGAGTTTATTGATATCTTAAAGCGATGGTGCACTTCATAATACTTAACAGAAAGTCTACTTTATAAAAATTACTCTCTAAGTGGTATTCTCATAATTGTCAATAAAGTTAGACAGTTGTAAAATGAGAAATGTATATACCTAGACAGTACGATTGCTCACACTGTATTAATTTTTTTAGGTTTGTGTTTGCCTCAACTTGTGACTAAAATAGGAGCACATTTATTTAAGTTAGCCCCAAAATATAGCAAGGCAAACACGAACCCCTTTTCAGACTTGTGGATAGGACTTTTGACCAAAAATGAATAAATAAATAAATAAAAGAAATCTAAATACTCCTTCTAAAAAATTATTTTTTTAAAAAAATTAACATTCCTTTTTTATTTAGATAATTTTAACAGGGTGACATTGATTAATTAGGGTACATAGATTCAGAGAAAACACCTCCAGGTCATTTTGACATTTGATTATGTTGCATACCCATCACCTAAAGTCAAATTGTCTTCCGTCACCTTCTATTTGGTTTTCTTTGTGCCCCTCCCCTCCCCCAACCTCTTCCTCTCCTCCCTTTTTTTTCTGGGACAAATTCTCTTCATTCAATGTACTGAAGTGCTACCTATTTAAGAAGGACAGATAAACTCAAACCAAGCTGCTTTGAGGGTGTCTGCTATAAAAAGCTGAATTTTTCAAAGGAAGAAAAGGTGTCTACATTTTTAAGGGAATGCGTGATATAGAAATTACAGAACTTGCTTCTCTATATAGCGCCTTCTTACTTTACTAATGGGGAAACTGAGGCACAGACAAGTTAGAATACTCTTTCATCAAGACATACAAACATTCTTATAATATTGTAAAAGAGTAGGGTGAAGGGCAGCAATAGTGTGGAAAATAACTTTAAAATATATATAATGGTCTGATACTTTATGGAATGAACTTAAATGCTTGCTGGAGGGAGGAGTGAGAAGGTAGCTTAGGTGAAAATGATCGATTTAAAGAAAATTGAATAGGAAGCAGTTATAGAATGCACTTAAAAATTTCTCAATTTCCTGAGTTCTGAGACAAGAAATTTTTGATCAGTTGTATTGTAAACATACCTAATTGTGTGATTCTGTTAGATTATCTGTATCGGAATGGGAAGGGTAATAGTTTGTAAAATGTTTTTGTATCTATTTGTGGCTGGATTAAGAACCTAGGTTTTTATCCTTTCTAACGTTGTTACTAAGGGAGCAGGCACAACTGGGAAATTTTTAGAAGCCAAGAAAATTATATATTTATTTTACCTAAGGCAAATAATGTCAAATTTCTATGCTTTTCATGTGGACTGGATGATTTCTACTTTATATAATTATATGGCTTTTATTGATAAGTCAATTAATGAATTATTATTTGGTATGGGTTGTTTCGTAGATTTTTTATTTTTATGTTTTGGACAAGTGGTCGTCTTTGGGAAATAGAGCACTTAATGCACATTCTGAGTGAAGTTTTTCTTTGGCTTGTCAAAGCATCTGAAACGCCATAGACGCCTCTTACCTGAGGTATAAATAAATGCAGGGTCAGTTTATAGGGAAGTACTCCCTCTCAGTGGGCTCCCGTGATATTTGCTGTGCTGACGCCATACGGTGGAGCTAGTTAGTATTTCTACCAGATGAAGTGTTTTCCTGGTTTTTTTTTTTTTTTTTTTTTTTTTTTTTTTTTTTTTTTTTTGGGCAAAGCCGTCCCTGTCCTTGGGGTCCTGAGGAAGGTCCCATGCAAGCCAACATTACACTCCTAATCTACCTAACAATTCATATAAACATAGGGTTTTGTCCGTGCGAGCCACCCTCATCATTTTGTCTAATCGTTCCTGATTGTATCTAGGTCTTTAAAAGCCAGAACTCTCTTGTATCCTAAGTGCACTTTTCTTTCCTCCCGACCTTTGGGGGAATAATTAAGGGCAGGTGACGCATTCATTAGGCATTCAAGGCTCCCGAAGTGGGGCCTGGGAGCTGCTCTGCGTTTGGGTTTTCACTCCTCCACTTCCCTCCTTTAATTCTGGGGAAATGTGACCTGAGCTGGGGGCTCTGGGAGGAAACCAGGCTTTTTTTTTCTTTTTTTTGACCATTGAAGTTTTGTTCCTTCGCAAAGAGGAGAGGGAGGGATACACAGATGCTATACAATGTTGCAATGTTCTTGCCTTCTTTCTTTCCGCTCTTTCCCGGGAGGGTCAACTTGAAATGCAACTTTCCCTGTAGCTCTTTCCACACTAGGATGCCTTCCCCGTCTTTGGGCCTTTTTTTTTTTTTGTCCTAATCTTGCAATTTAATTTAGAACCTGAAGATTTTTTTTTTCCATTTTACACTGCTGTCTGTATTCTAATGCACCTAGTATATTTATTTCTCCTTTCAAAATCATAATATGGTTTTATGTGTATAGGTTAATGTTTGTTATTTTTAAATTTCTGCTTGCAGTTGCATTAGAGCTGAACATGAATAATACTAGCTGGAAGAGAAGATGAAAGTCAATTTTAAAGTGATTTAGTGAGCACTATCTATTTATCAGCTGCAGTCTTTGGCCTACTACTGGCTTGGCTAGTGGTTCTTTAGACATTGGCTGATCACCAGACCTACTGTTATCTGGTAAAATAAACTCTTTGCTTGCTGCGCATGGAATCAGAGACAGTGCTATTAATTTAGGAGAAAGGACTCGGAGAAAAGAAAGGTTATCATATTTCAGAGTAAGAGAGCAGCTTAAATACGGCTGGACAATTGAGAACTAAACAAACCCGTGTAAAAGTGCTTTCGCACAATCAACTTTTGCAATCCCCTCAAACCTTTTTTTTTTTTTCCTTAAAAAGCATTTCTTTCTTATTTCAACCAAATTTAAATTGCTCCTGAATGGCCCTGTACTGTACAGGCCAATGAAGGTCCCTATTCACAGACCCTGGACGCATAGGGTGTCAGAGAAGCTTCCTTCCTCTGTCTGACTGGTGAGCTGACATCCGGCCCTAAAGGAGTGAACCCTGCACGGGACGGGGTAGCTGCCCTTCCATCCTCGTCCAGATTTGCACAATTTCCTGAAAGGAAGACAGCCAGAAAGAAGGGTGGTTGCAGTTCCTGATGAAGCTAGTAAGACGCTGTGGGCTAGAGTGCAATCGGGCTTTGTGCCCCTGTATAGCTCTGCGGGGGGTGGGGGTGAGGGGCCACAGCGTGGGTGGTACCCCGACCCCTCTCTGCAGACGGGGGCCTGGCAGGAGCGCTCCACTTGGTCACCCACCATCGCACTTCTCCTTGGATGCCAATGCGGCTTCCCCGTATCTCGTTGGTTGTGAGGATAACTGCACTATCTGAATGGCCTAGCATGGATTAGTGTGCCCTTCAGAATGGCCCGCCACTTTCCACCTGCTACCACAATACAGGTGGGTGTCCACAGTACAGGCGGGTGTCCACAGTACAGGCGGGTGTCCACAGTACAGGTGGATGACCTCAGTACAGGCGGATGACCACAGTACAGGCGAGTGTCCATAGTACAGGCAAGTGTCCACAGTACAGGCGGATGACCTCAGTACAGGCAGATGACCACATTACAGGCGGGTGTCCACAGTACAGGCAGATGACCACAGTACAGGCGAGTGTCCATAGTACAGGTGAGTGTCCACAGTACAGGCGGATGACCTCAGTACAGGCGGATGACCACAGTATAGGCGAGTGTCCATAGTACAGGCGAGTGTCCATAGTACAGGCGGATGACCTCAGTACAGGCAGATGACCTCAGTACAGGCAGATGACCACAGTACAGGCGGGTGTCCACAGTACAGGCAGATGACCACAGTACAGGCGAGTGTCCATAGTACAGGCGAGTGTCCACAGTACAGGCGGATGAGCTCAGTACAGGCAGATGACCTCAGTACAGGCAGATGACCACAGTACAGGCGGATGACCTCAGTACAGGCGGATGACCACAGTACAGGCAGGTGTCCACAGTACAGGTGGATGACCACAGTGCAGGCAGGTGTCCACAGTACAGGCAGATATCCACAGTACAGGTGAGTGTCCATAGTACAGGCTGATGACCACAGTATAGGCGAGTGTCCACAGTACAGGCAAATGACCACAGTACAGGCAGGTATCCACAGTATAGGCGGATGACCACAGTACAGGCAGGTGTCCACAGTACAGGCGGATGACCACAGTACAGGCGGATATCCACAGTACAGGCAGATGACCACAGTACAGGCAGGTATTCACAGTACAGGCAGGTGTCCACAGTACGGGCGGATGACCACAGTACAGGCAGGTGTCCACAGTACAGGCAGATATCCACAGTACAGGTGAGTGTCCATAGTACAGGCAGATGACCACCATACAGGCAGGTATTCACAGTACAGGCGGATGTCCACAGTATGGATGGGTGTCCACAGTATGGGTGGATGTCCACAGTACAGGCAGATGACCACAGTATAGGCAGATGTCCACAGTATGGGAGGGTGTCCACAGTTTACAGGCAGGTGGCCATAGTACAGGTGGATGTTGATTGTAGTATGATCCAGCTGTGAATGCACACTCATTGTGTACCAGGCTCTGTTGTGAGCACTTTTCTTAGAGACACTCATTTCTTTCTGACAACTGCTAATATTAAAATCTTCCTTTACCCATGAGGAAGTTAGCAGTGAAGTTAACTGTCTTGTCTAAGGTCACACAGTGACTATGGTACAGACCCAGGACTTGAACCCACGCTGTCTTGCTTTTGATCACTATCCACAGCTTTCCTGACTTAGGTTATGATTACGGCACTGAGGGGTCTAATGTTAACGTGCAGGTCATTCAGCAGCGCCGTGGTACACATCATGTTATTTGTGTGTATAACTTCAGTGTCCCCAAGGAGATCTCTAGAGAGATTCTTGCAAAAAGGATGTTGTCATTTATGTAGCTCTTAAAAGTACGCTCAAATTCAGGGGGGAGGCCATATCACACTTACCATTTATGGACCAACCTAAGTCCTAATGATGGTGGCAAAACCGAAGGGAGCCAGCAAATGTCACCTTGTTCCTTTGACTAAGGCAGCGGTTCTCAAACTTTTTGAAGTTGGGGCACATTTAAAAATCCTACAAATAATTGTAGGTGCACTATATACAAATTTATGAGAAATATGTTATAATTAAGTCAAATATTAAGGAAAAAAAAAAGTCCGAGGGTGCTTTTATGGTAATTAAACAAAATAAATATGACAAAATTAAATTTATTCTGACATTAAAAAACATTTTTGTTACATTTTTTGAGTTATGCTTTTTAGAATTCATAAAAAAGAGAGGTTAAAAATAAAAAAATATCAAAAAAGTTATCTATCTATCTATCTATATATATATATATACATTCTTAGTAAGATTTAGTACATTCGGCAGGTAGGTCCTGGCACAAATATGTTAAGTTTTTTCATTCTTGTGTTTATGAGAAACATGAGCCTGATGTGTCCTAGCAATTTCTTCAATGTTTGGGCATATATATGAAAGGCAAACTCTCATTTCCTTGTCAATACATTGAAGAATTTCTCTCTTTTTACTCTTAATTGTGTTGAGTACAGAAAACCCCCACCATACATATCATCTTAACTTTATACCTAACAAAGGATAGAAGAAACTTGCCTCCAGTCTTTCCAGGGAACATGGGGGGGGGGGGGTAGTGTAAACAATCCAGCACCACAGCTTAACAGCCTTTTGCAACCTAATCAGGCAGTGAGGTGGGGGGTTGGGCAGACTGTCAATTTACAGACAATTCCCCACACCTCTGTCCCCCCAAAATCTAAACTCCAAAAACCCTGTTGGTGTTTTGGTCCCCACAGGTACACATTTCTCTGGAATACCATAGGGCGCACCTGGAAACCTTCTAGGGCACACCGGTGTGCCCTGGCACACACTTTGAGAACTGCTGGACTAAGTTAAGGAGATGTTGACAGCTGTATCTCTTGGCATCCAGGGTTCAGACTGGGGTTGGCATGGTTAAATTGAGCAACAAGGACTGTTGCAAATTGCTGCCTGTTCTAATTGGGATCCATTGCAAAGAACAACAGGTCTTATTCCACTTTGCGGGACTGACATATAGAAGTATGCTTATTACCTTCAGTATGAAAGTGTCAGAGCTGATGATCTAAAAGATGTTTGGAATGTAATCTCCTGGGGAATAACTGAAAGATGCATGGTTGGCAAAAAACAAAACAAAACAAAACCTCCCCTCACACGATCATTATCTTAAAATCACTAATTGATGTGTTAGTCTTCCTCTTGGAGTTGCTCGGGGTTAATGAACGTGGTTTCTGGCCGAGTGTCGACCAAGAGGCCAGAATACACGGTCACAGGGGTCGTCAAACTTTTTATAAAAACCGCCCACTTTTGCAGTGCTGGTCAACCTGGTCCCTACCGTGCAACCAGACAGCGCCGCGATTGGCCCATCATGAAAGCTGGACCGCCCACTAGTGGGCGGTAGGGACCAGGTCTACCAGCACTGCAAAAGTGGGCGGTTTTTATAAAAAGTTTGACGACCCCTCCTGGGAGTTCTTACTTTGCCCAGCAGACTGGAACAGGTTAAAATCTAGTTAACCTGGAGTGGCATATACAGTGACCCCGTGCCACGTTGTTGGCAGTAATTAGACCCCCACCCCACCCCCTCTCCCTTTCGCTGTCCCCATTCTCAGGAAGTGAATGAGTTGAGAATTCTCTCTAGCTTTCTTCATCTAGGGCAGTGGTCCCCAACCTTTTTTTGGGCCACGGACCGGTTTTAATGTCAGAAAATACTTTCATGGACCGGCCTTTAGGGTGGGACAGATAAATGCACAAAATAAAATTATGCAACCTGTGTAAAAACTGTAGTATATATTTTTAAATATAACTGTCAAACTTACGAGACAAGCGTCAAGAGCAAGTCTTAGACAGATGTAACAGAGGGAATCTGGTCATTTTTAAAAAATAAAACATGGTTCAGACTTAAATATAAATAAAACAGAAATAACGTTAAGTTATTTATTCTTTCTCTGCAGACTGGTACCAAATGGTCCACAGACCAGTACCAGTCTGCGGCCCGGGGGGTTGTGGACCACTGATCTAGGGGATAGTTTTACACATTCTCTCCAAAGATACCTCTTAAAATCGGAAGCTTCTGATGGGCTTTTGACCTCCCTAGCTGGAGCTTTAGCGTGGTCATCTGGGAGAGGGGTGTTTCTGCTTCAGTAGCAGCATAACTCATCATTTCACTTGTCGACCGGTGGACAACTAACTTGAATCCAAGAATGAGGTCAATCTGTAGAAAGTAATACTTGGGGAAATTTGTCATTCATTCATTTTTTTAAACTTTTACCTGTTTTGTATGCTATTAGGCATTTCTGATTTTTGCTTACTGTTAGAAAGAGTAGCCTATCCATATTAACTGCTTTGTAATTATTTTAGTAAACTGATTGCTCATGTTAGAAAGTAATTTGCATGTCATGTGTATAGTTCCATTACAGAGCTCCATCTTTAAGCAAGGAGTGAGTCTCAAGGACTTAATAGGACCGATAGTTGTAGAGTTGTTTTAGAAGAAAGTAGATATCTTTAATATCTTATTTCTATCCATCGCACGTTTAGTTACACTGAAATCACTAGCATAGGCATCTTGATCTGTCCCGTGTAGTATGTCCCAAGCATGTGGAGCAAAGCCTGACACAGAGTAAGCATTTGGTAAATATTTGTTGAATGAAGTGTGGGTGTTAGTTGTAGCTCTAATGAATTGCTCTTCAATAACTTAATGTCCTGAGTTGTGACATAAGATCATGTACATCAGTTATCACCAGTGTCTCGAGAAGTATATTGAACCGATTTTTTGTGGATATGATGGTGATTTCCTGTAAATGGCAGTCTATTCTGCCTCCAGGGAAGCTAGAATCTCCTCCCTAAACACTCCTAATCTGCTTTCCATGGCTGGTTTTTTTCTTTTTTGTATTTTTCTGAAGTAAGAAGCAGGGACACAGAGAGACAGACTCCCACATGTGCCCAACTGGCATACACCCGGCATGCCCACCAGGGGCGATGTTCTGCCCATCTAGGGCATTGCTCTGCTGCAACTGGAGCCATTCAGCACTTGGGGCAGAGGCCGTGGAGCCATCCTCAGCGCCCGGGCTAACTTTGTTCCAGTGGAGCCTCGGCTGCAGGATGGGAAGAGAGAGAGAGAAAGGAGAAGGGGAAGAGTGGGGAAGCAGATGGGCACTTCTTCTGTGTTCCCAGGCCGGGAATCAAACCCAGGACTTCCACACGCCAGAACAATGCTCTACCGTTGAGCCAACCAGCCAGGGCCTACCACGGCTTTCTTTTAACTCTAGCAGTACTTAGATATTATCTCCTCTAGGAAGTCCTCTCCTTGACCATGAATACTGGGCTGGTTGACCTTGCATAACATCCTAAAGCACAATCTATGTACTTCCTCCAAACTTGAACTTAACTACAGAGATTGCTGGTGCTACAACGAGAGCAGGGGATGCACCTGTTTCATCTTCCTATAGGAGAAATTCTTGCATTGAGCACATGACCTGCAGGATAACAGGTGGCTAGTAAATACTTACTGAATGCGTTAATGAACTCATCAGGAAGAAGATTTCACGGAAGTCAAGAAGGTAGGGGTTATCAGCCCCGGCTTGAGGTTTGGATCTTTTTCCATCCGTCCCTGTGGTTTTTGATTGAGGCGATTTCATATGGAATTCGAGTGGTGTTTCCTGAAGCTCCACAGATAATTTTGATCCACAATCAAGGGTTTCCAAAACTTCTGTAACAGGAAATAAGTATATTCAAAATGGGAGGGGCCTTGTTGTATGTTTGTATAACCAGAAGCAAAGTGATGTTATTTATCTGATCTGCAAATCATTTCATCAGTGAATACCCTATTGCCTGACCAGGCGGTAGCGCAATGGGTAGAGCGTCAGACTGGGATGTGGAGGACCCAGGTTCGAGACCCCGAGGTCACCAGCTTGAGCACAGGCTCATCTGGTTTGAGCAAATCTCACCAGCTTAGACTCAAGGTCACTGGCTCGAGCAAGGGATTATCGGTCTGCTGAAGGCCCGCGGTCAAGGCACATATGAGAAAGCAATCAATAAACAACTAAGGTGTTGCAACAAAAAACTAATGATTGATACTTCTCATCTCTCTCCATTCCTGTCTGTCTGTCCCTATCTATCCCTCTCTCTGACTCTCTCTCTGTCAAAATATAAATAATAATAAAGCCCTGGCCGGTTGGCTCAGCGGTAGAGCGTCGGCCTAGCGTGCGGAGGACCCGGGTTCGATTCCCGGCCAGGGCACACAGGAGAAGCGCCCATTTGCTTCTCTACCCCTCCGCCGCGCTTTCCTCTCTGTCTCTCTCTTCCCCTCCCGCAGCTAAGGCTCCATTGGAGCAAAGATGGCCCGGGCACTGGGGATGGCTCTGTGGCCTCTGCCTCAGGCGCTAGAGTGGCTCTGGTCGCAACATGGCGACGCCCCGGAGGGGCAGAGCATCGCCCCCTGGTGGGCAGAGCGTCGCCCCATGGTGGGCGTGCCGGGTGGATCCCGGTCGGGCGCATGCGGGAGTCTGTCTGACTGTCTCTCCCTGTTTCCAGCTTCAGAAAAATGAAAAAAAAAAAAAAGAAAAAATAATAATAATAATAATAAAAAACCCTATTGTCAAACAGCAGTGAGCTGATGTGACTAGAGCAGCTGATTACGATGTAGCTAATGCCTTCTAAACATCCCTCCCGTTCCTAGCATGGAATAGAGTAAGTGAGGACTGCTCTCTTCAACATTACTGTCCAATGCTTGTACTGAAAATAGGACTTTCGTGTTATCATAAACATTTTCACCAGTTTGGCTTCTTAGGAATCAGAAATGCCGTACTTTTCAAATAACACACTCTCAGAGTTGTGATGTTATTTCTTTGTTCGACTTTCAGCTCATCTCGGTGTCTATGAGACAAGGCAGTTCAGGACTGAGAGGCTATTCAGTAACTGCAGAAATTTAGTGACCCTTCTGTGCCCTGCGCTGGGGCTCCCGACGGAGTGCCGTCTGCTTTCAGGGAGTATGTGTGTGTTTTTTAGGAGGGTGCTAAGGCTAGGCGAGTGGGCCTATGGCTGCACTTTTCTGCATAGCATGAAGTCCCATGACTAATTAAAAAGTGGGGGGGGGGGGTCTGCTTTGAGGACAGGGTTGGTGCAGACTTTGACATCTAGCCAGACTAGGCGGTTCCGATGGACCGCAGACATTGACTGTATCCTCTGACAGACGAGCAGGGACCTGGGGCCCTGCTACTGTTTCTACAACAGCCACCCCACCTTAATGTCACCCACAGTTCTCACTGATAATTAGTTCATTTAAGTCACACTGGATAGAGTTATGGCCTTCATGGACTAGAAAGATAGATGAATGGATACTCTTCCTGTTTTGTAGGGGAGGATGTCACCCGCACGTGGGTACACACCGATAAACATCTGTTAGAAGACAGAGAAGTAGCTTAACATTTTTAAACCTTAAAATGCGATTGTTCTTGTTTTAACCCAATGGTAGCATGCTTTGGAACAGAAGTGGAGGATAGTGCTTTTTGTTTCTGAGGGTTAATATATTGGGCCAAGATCTCTATTTTGATTATTTCAGAGAACAGAAATATTTATTGCAAGCATTTTTAAGTCATAATGATTTCTTTCAGGGAAAGTGGTATCAAACAAATTTTTCAAATAACCATGCCATTAAGCTAATTATAGCTTTAAGTAACACTGACAAGCTGTCAGCTCGCAGTTTTATTTCTACGACAGATCTTTCCCCGAACCGCAGACTCGTATACTCACCTGCCTATTCAGCCATCTCCAGTGGAGTTTATTGAGTCATCTCCAAATCAGCGTGCCCAAGCCCCAGCACTGCAGCACTCCGCTCCCGGAACCTGTCCCTCTCACCATCTTTCCCGTCCCAGGCGGCGGCAGTGTCATCAGTGGCCGTGTGCAAGTTCGACCACCGAGACCTGGAGGCAGTTTAGGATCACCTTTTTCTGTCGTACTCCGGGTCCAACCTGTCAGCACCTCCTGTCTGCACCACATATATCCACAGTCTGACTCAGCAGAATATATCCACAGTCTGACTCAGCAGAATATATCCACGGTCTGACTCAGCAGAATATATCCACAGTCTGACTCAGCAGAATATATCCACAGTCTGACTCAGCACCACATATATCCATGGTCTGACTCAGCAGAATATATCCACAGTCTGACTCAGCAGTTCCCCTCTCAGTCCGAGATAACACAGTCTCACATGGAGAAGATGGCAGTTGGGCAGTTAGTTCCTGTCTGCTCTCCGATTCCGCTCCAGGGCACCTGTCGTCTGTTCTCAGCACAGAGCCATAGTGGTCTGCAAAATTAGTTCATGTCACTCCTGTCCCTTCCACTTGGGGTAATAAAAGGCCAGCCCCTTGTTCCCAAAGGGCCTGCACACACTGCCTTCAACGTACACTGTCCTCGCTTCTCTGACCTCATCTCTCAGACTGCTTTTATTTCCTTTGATGGAGACATACTCGTCTCCTTGCATTTTCTCCAGCCTCTCCTGGGCCTGCTCCTACCACCGGGTCTTTGCACTTGCCGTTCCTCTCCTTGGAAGTCCTTTCTGTAAAAATAGCAGGCTAGAGGAGTGTGTATGGGGGTCGTCAAACTTTTTATAAAAACCGCCCACTTTTGCAGTTCTGGTCAACCTGGTCCCTACCGCCCACTAGTGGACGGTCCAGCTTTCATGGTGGGCCAATCACAGTGCTGTTTGGTTGCGCCGTAGGGACCAGGTTGACCAGCACTGCAAAAGTGGGCGGTTTTTATAAAAAGTTTGAAGACCCCCCACGCTTGAACATCATCATTTACTGAAGCCCGGACGAGTTTTCTTACTTGCTACCCAGCCCTCTTCAGCGCTTCCTGTACTGATTTGCTGAGATTTCCTTTTTCTCCCTGGTCCTCCCCTAGTAGTCACTTATAGAAGACTAGTGTGTCCTATTTAAATTGATATGAAATGTGGAATTAGATAATTTTTGGGGTACAAATACCTTTTTGAATGATTTGAGCAACTTCTACACCACACATCCATTACCCAGATGCTTCCCACAGTTTCTTTTTTTGTTCCCCCTTCATTTTACATATTTAGACCTAGTCAATATGCCAGCCAAATCCACATGTTAAAACCATGTTACTGATTTGATGGACGCCGTGCGCACAGATTCAGTCATGTTGAGATAAGGTCATGGGAGTGTGTAGTTGCCTCCTGGTCTCACAGAGCAATGGCATGTGTTATTTAGCGAGCTGACGGGCGAGGTGTCCCCGGAGGAAGACCCAGAAAGCGGCGGCAGGTTCGATGCTGTCATGGGGATGTCCGCACATGCCGATACTCAAAGCAGACTCATTTCTCCTTCCTGTTCGATGCTACATCTGAGGCCCCATGCTGTAGGGGTCTCGCCCAGCCACGGGATCCACCAGAGTTAGAACAAGGAGCTGGCGGCGGAGTGTCCACTGCATTTGATTTTGATGGGATTCACACGGATCCCACTGGTTCTGCCTCAGAACACAGAACACAGGGTGGGGCCAAGGTCGGTTTACAGTTGTGAGCATGCAGAACGCAGTTTCTTCTTGCATTGCTTGTTGACTACTGTACTCTCTTCCAGAGAAACGACTGTAAACCTGTTTTATACCTATTCCACTCTGTAGTTTTCCCCCTCACCTTGCCAGTTTTGAATTTCACTCTGCAGATTTTTTTTTCCCTTTAAACAGGCATTTTCATCGAGTTGTAAGAAGCTACATTCACATTTGATCATGAGGTTTCTGTTTTCTGCAACACAGTTCCCAATAGTCTTCCTAAGGTCTTGGCCTGATTAAATTAACCATAAAAGTCCTAAAACCCCTGATAACCATTTTGTGTTGTCTTTGTCCATGTCATCCCGAATTTGGTGCTCGTCTTTGTTTGACTATCAAAATCCTGTTTTTCCAAGATGGCCATGGAAAACTTGAGCCTTATGCTTTTTTTTTTTCCTTCTGTAGGAAAATATATTTTCTAAACATAGGCTTAAATAGGCTTAAAAATGGCAAAACACTTAAATTTGTTGTAGAACACCTTCGGGGAAAATAAACTCTGAACACTGGCCATGCGCCTGCCCCAAATATTTCATGTAAACTGTACAACTCTCATCTTCCATTCGTACAGGTTACTAAGGTTTCCCAGCAGTTGATTTCTCTCATTTTGCACTATTTTTTTCCACTACAAAGAATGATTTGGGCAACTTCTACACCATCACATCCATTACCCTGATGATTCCCAGTTTTTTTTTTCTTTTCATTTTTTCCTTCATTTTACATATTTAGACCTAGTCAATATGCAAGCCAACTCCACGTGGTAAAACCATGTTACTGATTTGATGGACGCCGTGCACATAGATTATAGAATACACACGAAAGGTGTGGTAATTTTTTTTTTCTGCTAAAAAAAATTATATTGAGACATAGGAAATTTATGTGATTTCCATTGACATTATTTATGCTCCATCATCATTTAAAGATGAACTTTCATACCTTCTTCAATATGGGGGAATTCAGAGCAATATGTTTTATTTTCTCATACTTCATGTTGGCTGATAATACAAAGTCTGTATGTAACCTGTGTGTGTTTGGCATTAATGCAGGAATAGTATCTGAGGAAAGACACCAAAATACTAGGTTTGAAAACCTTTTCGTACAGAGCTCACTTCAAGGCTCCTATGGTAGAGCCATAGTTATATTAACGCTGTGCAGTGCCAAGGAAAATTACCAGGTGGGGAAAATGCTAATGATGTCAGCGCATTCATGTCAGCTAATGCTACAGGGTGGCCTTTGAGCGGTGACTGTGAGAGCAGAGGCTTGAGGCTCATTTGGTTGTTTAGCTGTTAGGGTACCAGGAAACTCCTGGGGTTGTATGTACCTGGGATGACGTGAGGACATTCTGGGCAGATGGCTGAGCGTAGCCCAGTGTTCCTGGGTGACATGGACGGCACCTGTCCAGACAGAAGATGGTCTGGTGTTCCACTGCTCCAGAAAGCGGTGTCCTGGACCATCGGAGAAAGTGGCTAATGGGTTTGGTGAATGGTAACTCTGGGGAAACATCGGTAGAGATACCATATTTCCCCATGTATAAGACCCTGCCATGGATAAGACGCACCTTAATTTTGGGGCCCAACATTTGAAAAAAAAAATGTATTACACAAGGTTATTGAACTCAAGTTTTATTCATCATAAAATCCATACAACTCCTCATTGCTGTCAAACTCCCATTCTTTAGCTTGTCCTCATCTGATGACAAATCACTGTCTTTATCTACTGCCTCGTCCTCAGTTCCATCTATGGCATTTGAAATGCCACAACCACTGCAGAAGATGCACCCAGTTTTTAGGCTCCAAATTTTTTTTTTTTAAAAAAGGTGCATCTTATACATGGGGAAATACGGTATTCCAAACGGTTGACATTTTGAAGAAATAAGGCTTTTAGGTATTAATGTTATAGAATGCTTACTCCATGTCAAAGATGAAAATGTCTTACCTCATCTAATTCTCGAACATTAAATGAAAATTTACAGGTTCAGGGTTTGCGGGGGGTTGGGGGGAGGGAGGAAATTTGAGGTGGCACAAGGGGAATCCCAACCATCCTTGAGGCGTGCCCACCGCGTGAGAAACTCGAGCAAGCGCACCAAGTAGAGAGTGGAGTCATCCGAGGGGAACACAGGGCACTGGGTGTCATCGGAGAGGATCACGTGACGCATCCTGGGTGGGGCAGAAGGAATGATTTCCCGCAGGACGTCCCATGTAGGTTGAGATCAGAAGGTTGATTAAATCTGAGTGCACCACCAGGTTTCAACCCTGGCTGCCTGCTCGACTCATCTGGGAAACTTGAAAACCATAGGAATGAAGGTCTGGGCCCCACCCTAGTCATTCTTCTCGTCCTTAGCTTTGGAGTCACACCCAAAGCTAATGCTCAGCCTGCAAAGTTCTCCAGAAGACTGGGATGACAGTTAGGGTCGAATTATCAGCTATCCTGAGCCAGTGGAAGAAGGATGGAGAAAGGTCCCGATGGAGGAATGGCAGGTCCGTTAGAAGCCGGGGGCCGGTTGCTGCAGCTGCAGCGGAGCGGAGCTTGTGGGGTTGGGGAGGTGAACACGAGTTGGTGTAGGAGCCTCACTTGGAGTTTGTGGCTGTAGATGTTCGTGGCAGAGCTGTGGTTTTCCTCAAGGGTTCCTCAGCTGCCCTGGTGGCCCAGGAAGGAGTTGGACATCCATATATATTCCGTGTTGGCATCTTATCGTGCAACTATGATGCCTTTTATTTCCTTGGGCTCCGTGCTGCCATTTTTGATATTTCTCTGTCCCTCCTCTTCACTGATGAGCTTTTCCTCATCCTTCGGGACTCGGCTCACAGGGACCAGCCGGTAGATGCTCTAAGCTTTGTGGGCCACACGGCCTCCGTCACAGACACACAGCGCTGTCGTCGTGTGAAAGCAGCCGCGGGCAATCTAGAGACAAATGGCAGCGGCTGTCTTCCAACAAAAACCTTCCGTGTGTGGACGCTGGCATTTAGATTTTGTGTCATTTACATGTGTCATAAAGCACCAGGCTTCTTGTACTGTAATTGTTTCTCACCTTGTAAAAATGTTAAATCATTCTTATCTCTGGCGCCAGACAGCCAGGGGGGGTCTCAGCCCCCAGGTGGTATACCCGCTGCCGTTCCGGGGACATTGCTTCCAACACCAGTGCAGTCTTCACAGAAATGCTTTCTGGTACACACGCCTATTATTCCCATTTTACAGATGTGCAGACTGAGGCACAGAGCCATTCAGTAATGGGTCGAAGTCACACAGATGGTAACGGCCAGAGGTGGGATTCAGAACCAGTCTGGCTCTTCACTGCTCTGTGTTGCTGTCCTTGAGTCTCTGCCTACTGGTCCTGGGAGTGTGTGAAGTTCAGAGGAGAATTACTTAGAGATGGACAGTCACTGCATTGTGAGACGTTAGCTCAGGACTCCACGCGGACGCCGGAGGCAGCAGCAGGGAGAGGACTCAAGACCGGGGACAGACCAGCCAATGAATGAGGGGAGGTGCTCCAAAGGTCACGGCAAGGCTGTAGAAAAGACATGGCAGGCTGGGCTCACAAATGTTTTCCTTTCAAAACAAGGGAGTTCTGTGGACTGCGGAGAATGTTGATTCTCTGTATTTTTTTTTTTTTTTTTTTTTGTATTTTTCTGAAGCTGGAAACGGGGAGAGACAGTCAGACAGACTCCCGCATGCGCCCGACCGGGATCCACCCAGCACGCCCACCAGGGGCGAAGCTCTGCCCACCAGGGGGCGATGCTCTGCCCCTCCGGGGTGTTGCTCTGCCGCCACCAGAGCCACTCTAGCGCCTGGGGCAGCGGCCAACGAGCCATCCCCAGCGCCCGGGCCATCTTTGCTCCAATGGCGCCTTGGCTGCGGGAGGTGAAGAGAGAGACAGAGAGGAAGGAGCGGGGGTGGGGGGGGGGTGGGGGGGGTGCTCTACCGCTGAGCCAACCGGCCAGGGCCGATTCTCTGTATTTTCACGCTACTGTGTTTCGCATTCAGTCGGCATTTTACATAGTTCACGTGTGTGCGTGCCCGCGCAGAGGCGTTCTCGTTTGGGTGAGAAGGTCAGGTCTACGCAAATAACTCAAGGCGAGCGTGCAGAGTGCTAGGATAGAGGTGCGTGTGCGCCCCCAGCGCGGAGAGACCGGGAAGCCTTTCTGGAGGGTGTTTCCCATCCCTTCTCTCTTGCTTATCCTCAGGTGAGGTGGAGCCACGTGTTGCAGACAGGGGACTCGGGTTTGTAGGGGCCCAATGGCCGGAGAAAGAGTCTGGTGGGTTCGCCCTCGTGGCTAGAACATGGAGTCAGAGGTCTTCAGGGCGAAAGGAAGTAAAAGGTGCAGATACAGGTAGGGGACTGGGAGGAGGAGTGGGGATGTCCAGAGATCAGCAGCATTTTGTGTGCAAGGTACGTGCAGACATCTGGAAGTCCGTGGGCTTTTCTAACGGGATGCAAGGGCCAGGCTGACGTGCCGTGTGGAGTTCTGGGAGCTCGCTCAAGCCGGGGTGTGCAGGTTAATAAGGAAAACCCTGGAAAACAGTGGAAGGGCCCTGGTCGTCATGCACTCGGCTCTGATAGCCTCTTCTCCCGTAAAATAGACAATAAAAGTACACAACCCAAGCCAGGAAAAATAGGATATTGAACAAAATATTCTCCTGATCGGATACATCTGAAAAGCTAATCATGATTTCAGTCTTCTCTCTTTCGGCCACATAGAAACCATGAAAATATTTAGGGCATTTACAATATGCATTGAATATGGACATGTTACTTCTTTTAGATCGTTTGAGTTCAGCTAAAATAAATGACTACTTTTTAATCTTTTAACGATTACAGTTTAATTAGTAAAACATGGAGACCAGTTCCCCTGAGTGTGTGCACATGGCTCTTTGCCTAAATCCTCAGAACCATCCTGTAAGGATCTGCTAACTGCCATGCTCATGATATCAAATAAAAGGCAGATTTCAAAGTGGCCTAATTAAGTATTGCTTTTGCTTGACAGGAAACAAACTTTTTGACTTGGTTGACTGAGCTACATTTGTGTGACATGACATGCCTTTGTAGAGAAAAAAAAAATCTAGTTGACATTTTTATTAGATGTTCCTATTTTTAAATTTTTTTTTGAAGAGTGAATAATTATTTCATGTCATGTGTTTCTACAAAGAATCCTGTGAGGGGGGAAATAGGGGAAATAGAGCCCCTAGCCTCCGTCCTGTAGAAGGCGTGCGTTTTTACCACGTTACTTTTGAAATAGAAGGGGCCAGTGTGACAACCTCTGTGCTCTTGGAGAAGGTTATGCTGTGAAAAGATCATTTGGAGAGAAGGAATGTCGTGGTCCCTGTTATGTATTATTTACCCACGGGCAGGAGGGACCATGACCGTGGGGCTGCCTCCCTTTCTTCTCGGAAGAATGACAGCCTTCACAGCTGTGTCCGAGTCCATCCTGGAGCCTTGAAACCATTCAGATGAACTTCTCCTAATGGCTTCAGAGCAAGGAGATAAGATAAAATAAACAGATAAGAGGCCACTGGCTTTCAGAAACCGTCTCCTTCAGAGTAATGTATACCTGCAGCATGAATTGAGTTCAATTTAAAGCAAATATAAACATCAGGGCTCAATTAACGGTCCCAAGATAATTTCAGCATTTATGTTTTAAGTTTCTTTTTTTTTTTCTTCTTCTTCTTTTTTGCACGGTTTTTATTTCTGGGGTATAGCAAGGAGGTGGTGGGATGGGAAAAGCCTGGATTTGATGTTGGCACAGACCCCAGGGACATATTCCGCTTACCTTCTTGGTCCCCAGTTCCTTCCTCGGCACATGGGGCTAAGCATGTAGCCCCCCAACAGTTGGTGAGGATCAGAGCCTGGGGAGACCGAGCCCAGGGACTGTCCCATGCTGGACTCTCCAGACAGGGCAGCTCTTACTGTTGTTATTGTCTCAGTGTTATCATGGGAGAAAAGGAGGAAGTAAGAATGGCCAGGTGTCCTACTGGCCTAAAAGAATTGGCCATTGCGAGCAGCAGGATTATTATTGTAACAAATGATTTAACGACTTATTATTCTCTGAATATTCCAAGGCTGAAATGAAAAGTATCATTAGTTTAGATAGAGTACACGATCCCTTTGAAACATCTGATTTCCATAAAGAAAAGGTTATTTTTTTTTCCTTTTTAATAATTTGAAACAATGTGTACTCTACTAGGGGATTGTATGTTGAAGTTCATTCAGAAGCTTGATGAAATGAGTAAATGGACTTTATCATTAAAAGAAAGTACATTAGTTACACTGTAAAAGGTAAATTACATGAAGTTTCATTGACGTTTTTACAAATCAAAGTCAGCAGCCCCCCAAATTTAACTAAGGCAATGACCAGTGCACTCTGCTCATGCATAATCATTCATTCATAGATTTTATAACAGACTGATGGAAAGTTATGGTAAGAAAATATTAGCTGAAATTGTAATTGTCAAAGGACAACATGGTTGCAGGTCACTCCGCTTTGTTGAGTGGAATCAAATCTGGTGCTGGGATGCCCCCCGATTCTGAAATCAGTCCCCATTTCATTCTCATCGATTTTTCCCAGAAACACTGTACAGTATTTGTTTTGAAGTTTGATGGCCAATCTATTGTTTTAACTAACAGTTGACACTTTTCAAGTCAATAATATTGGTTCTCGCTTTCAGCCAAAAGTCCTCTCGTTTTGGACAAAAGAGGACTTTGTGAATCTACTCAAATGTAGATACTGCCTCCTCCGTGTTTACTGGGCCGTACACAGCAGCTCTTTACTGAGAATCTAAATACTTGCGGTAAAGACTGTGCCGCAGGCGTGCTCAGTGATATATTGGTCAGCACATAGCCTCCTCTGAAATATGATATTAAATTTTTGAATAAAAGTAGAAAGCCAATAGAATGGAAGTATAGTGAATAGTGCAGATTCTAAAGGCTAATTTTATAACAACGCTTACACTTCATGATTCATGGTTTGACTTGCTTAGTGAATTCAGTGATACTTAGTTGTGGATCAGGAAATTTGAAGGTCTGAAAAATTCACTTGTCCTTTTATGCCTGCCTTCTTTCATACAGTGTCATGTTTGGAACCATCCAGGTGGTAGCATGTATCAGAACATCATTCCCTTTTACGGATGAATCCTAATCCATTGCACTGTCTGTTCACATGTTGATCCAAACTTGGCTTGTTTCCACCTTCTGGCTGTTGTGGATAATGTAGCAGTGAACCTTGACCTACTGGTATCTGTTTAATTCCTAGCTTACAATTCTTGGAGGATATATATATACCTTAGGGGTGGAATTGCCTGGTCCTATGGTAGTTCTAGGTTTAGTGTTCTGAGGAGTATTTTATGACTTTACTTAACATGAAATATCTAAACTAGGCAAATTCCTATAGACAGAAAGTAGACTAGAGATTACCAAGGGCTTGGGATGAGGAGTAAGTGGGGAGTCATTGCTTAATGGCTACAGAGTTTGGGGTGATGAGAAAGTTTTGCAATTGAATAGTGGTGATGGTTCCACCGCACTGTGAATATACTTATGCTACTAAACCGCACACTTTAAAATGGTTCAAGTGGCAAATGTGATGACGTATATAGGTATGATATCTATAAATCAATACTATAATATACCAAAACCAATGAATTGTACACTTTAAATTCTGTGAATTCTGTTCCAGTAAAGCTGTTTACAACATCAAGTTTATCCGAAGGGGAAGTTTAAGGTTCCAAACTTCTGTCCTACCTATCATGTCACGGTGGCGGGAGGTGGCTGGGTGAATCGGATGTGGGAAATCTAGGTTTCCGCCAGCGAAGAGGCCTGCATTAGACACCCTGGTGCTCCATCCAAGGGGGGCGAAAAGGATATGGTTACTCATCTCCAGAAACTTTCAATATAAATATTGAAGTATGAAGCAATGTCCATGGCATTACTCTGGCAAATTCAGATGGTGAAAATGAGCAAATTCTACGTCCATACTTATGTGCATACACATATAACACAGATACACACACGTCCACACAAGTAGAGGCTTATATATTAGTACCTTGTAGAACTGAGATAAGAAAGTACTCCTAAGAAGGGCATTCTGTTTTGTTACTGTTCTTTTAGCACCTTCTAACTTCTCTTTGTATGTACAAATACGGCTTACTAACTGCTCATTTGTGATATTTATGCATAAGATTCCTTCTGAGTTTGAATCTCCCAAACCACCTCTGTTTAGATTATAACTAGTTAAATAGTAAATCTATTAGCAGTTAATGGAGTACGAACAGATGCTGGCTTTCGCTTTAATACCAAATAACACCATTTATCTTGAATAATTAAAGATTTTATTATAAGTTGTAACTGAGATCCATCGGAATGTTTGTAAATTTGCATATAGGTTATATTAAGTTCTGAATCTATACACTCACACACAAATACATAAAAAAAAAAAAGCAAATATTCTGCTTCGCTCTTCCATAACTTGACGCCTGATTAGAGATGTTTTGTATTTGATGATGTTCTGGTTTGTGGTTTATCTGCTGCCCCACCTCTTTCTTGGCTGGCCCCATAAAGGTCGGGGAAGCTTGACGGGTGATGGGCGGGTTTGAGAAGCGGAACAACAAACTCAGATAAAAACGTAGCTTATTTGTTTAATTACATTTTCCTTAATTTTTCACTTATTTTTCAGCTGCTCCGGTTGATGTACTGAAAGCTCTAGATTTTCACAATTCTCCAGAGGGCATATCAAAAACAACAGGCTTCTGCACAAACAGAAAGAATTCGAAAGGGTCAGATACTGCGTACAGAGTTTCAAAGCAAGCACAGCTCAGTGCCCCGACAAAACAGTTATTTTCAGGTACGTTCCCCCCATTGCTATGGCTACGACTTCTGTGTTCGTTCTTACTGTTTCTTCTTATCGTGCTATCTAATGAAAAGTTAGGGCTGGGAATATATAAATGCTTTTTACATGTCAGACAGCAACTAGATTGTGGTCACCAAGGAAACAAGG